>NW_027509219.1:30005000-31205000 GCF_051911475.1 Siphateles boraxobius
GCGGCCTTAAGCTCATCCAGAGTGTTGGGTCTTGCGTCTCTCAACTTTCTCTTCACAATATCCCACAGAATCTCTATGGGGTTCAGGTCAGGAGAGTTGGCTGGCCAATTGAGCACAGTAATACCATGGTCAGTAAACCATTTACCAGTGGTTTTGGCACTGTGAGCAGGTGCCAGGTCGTGCTGAAAAATGAAATCTTCATCTCCATTAAGGTTTTAAGCAGATGGAAGCATGAAGTGCTCCAAAATCTCCTGATAGCTAGCTGCATTGACCCTGCCCTTGATAAAACACAGTGGACCAACACCAGCAGCTGACATGGCACCCCAGACCATCACTGACTGTGGGTACTTGACACTGGACTTCAGGCATTTTGGCATTTCCTTCTCCCCAGTCTTCCTCCAGACTCTGGCACCTTGAATTCCGAATGACATGCAAAATTTGCTTTCATCCGAAAAAAGTACTTTGGACTACTGAGCAACAGTCCAGTGCTCCTTCTCTGTAGCCCAGGTCAGGCGCTTCTGCCGCTGTTTCTGGTTCAAAAGTGGCTTGACCTGGGGAATGCGGCACCTGTAGCTCATTTCCTGCACACGCCTGTGCACGGTGGCTCTGGATGTTTCTACTCCAGACTCAGTCCACTGCTTCCGCAGGTCCCCCAAGGTCTGGAATCGGTCCTTCTCCACAATCTTCCTCAGGGTCCGGTCACCTCATCTCGTTGTGCAGCGTTTTTTGCCACACTTTTTCCTTCCCACAGACTTCCCACTGAGGTGCCTTGATACAGCACTCTGGGAACAGCCTATTTGTTCAGAAATTTCTTTCTGTGTCTTACCCTCTTGCTTGAGGGTGTCAATGATGGCCTTCTGGACAGCAGTCAGGTCGGCAGTCTTACCCATGATTGCGGTTTTGAGTAATGAAACAGGCTGGGAGTTTTTAAAAGCCTCAGGAATCTTTTCCAGGTGTTTAGAGTTAATAAGTTGATTCAGATGATTAGGTTAATAGCTAGTTTAGAGACCCTTTTCATGATATGCTAATTTTTTGAGATAGGAATTTTGGGTTTTCATGAGCTGTATGCCAAAATCATCAGTATTAAAACAATAAAAGACCTGAAATATTTCAGTTATTGTGCAATAAATCTAAAATATAGGAAAGTTTAATTTTTATCATTACATTACGGAAAATAATGAACTTTATCACAATATGCAAATTTTTTGAGACGGACCTGTATCTTGAATTTGAGGCACACAATAAATTAATAAATAACTTTAAATCACATGTCTGTGACATCGTAATGAGATCTCTCTTCTCAATGATGGTCGAATTTCTTGTCACCTCTCCACTGTCAATCCCCGCCTTTCATCCTCAGACATCATTTGTTCCCGTGTTTTTTGATTTCATTTCACTCCAAGCCACTTCGCCCTCATTTGACAGCACCCTAAACATCTGGGCTCCAGTCGTCTTCTCTCCACCCTCCCCGAATCTCATTAGGCTGGAATCATAGAGCAGTCAGCCTCTGGGGCAGATGAAACTACGTAGTGTGGGTAATGCTGATGCACCTTTCAAAGAGAGGGAGAGAGAGGGAAAAAACTTGCTTTCCTTTCAAAGGAGAGAGAATGTGTATGACGAGCTACGTGGAACTTAAAGCGAGAGGTTGCGAGTACCCACTCGCATTGTAACTGAGCGCCTCGCATCTGCACAGGCTGATCAAAGCGCAGACCTGTTTATTTTTTTATTTCCCCGTATATGAACGCTGACTCGAACCCAGGCTGCCTCAAACTGGAGGGACGGGCTGCCTCTCATCTTCCCCTCCCAGCTGTCACTACTGTGTTCCCGTTTTCAGTCCTTGCTTAATTAATCGTTCTTTACTCCTCACATGTCCCCGCTGTCCAATAGTTTTCACACAGGTGTTTCTGTGTTTGTAAAAAGCATCACTTATTTTTATTTATTTATTACACTGCAACAATAACTATTTGAGGGTTATTTTCCCATGATGCAACAGGTATTAACTGGCTGGTTTCCCATAAGGACTCTGATCAGCATTGGCAGGTCTGATGAAACGAGTACGGGAGATTGAAATGGTTCGCTTTTTAGTCCCTTTCTATAATTACATTAGTGATGGAAGATGGGATTTTATGGAAAGTAATAAGGTTATGGTGCTCTTCTGCAAAATTGGACTTAGGAGTTAATCTGAGTGTAGGTAGATTGATCTAAAGATGTATTTTAATTAGGATTTCTTTAAATGTGTGCCCATGCATGCAAGGAAAATGTTTTAATTTTGCTTTAAGAAAGTAAAGTATATTTTTGGACCAAGATTAATTGTATTATTGTAAATAATTGTATAATAAAAAAAATGGAAAAACAGAAAAAGCACTGGCAGAACATTTTCCATTAAGTTTTAACCCAAAACACGCACAATGCAAAATATGGGTAAATTATCTCTGAAAAAATCTAAACGGAAAATACGAATTTCTGTTGGTTTAAAATTTTATGAAATTTATTCAAATTCATAAAAGGTAAAAAGGTATTTACTGCTTCAACATACATGGGTGGATATGATTACATTTTGGACGTATCCTTGAAGTCCAATTAGAAAGTTAATTAAGTTGTTTTGCACCAGAAAACACAGAGCCCCTAAAGGGACATGGTGGTGGAAAAAATAAGAGATGGGGGGGAAAATATATATTTCAAAACTTTTTTTCCCCAAGAAACTTTGCGTTTATTCGCAAAATGTTTGTGTTCCCCATAGAAACTTTGAGTTCACTTGCAAAAACTCAAACGTTTTGTGAGCGAACGCAAAGTTCCCTGTCGGAACACAAACAATTTACGAGCTAAAGCAAAGTTCCTCTGGGAAAGCAAAACAGTGCAAAATGCAATAACACTGACATCATTTTTCCTGCCATTTCATATTTTTCCCATCACCATATCTCTTTAGGGGCTCCGTATAGTTTAGTTTCACATAATATCCATTTTCTACCACCAATTACAGAGCATAAATATATCTTACTGGCTATATAACTATTTAAAATATGTTATCGGTTTCCTCATTTCATTTTGGTTTTGTAAATGTGGACGGTCATATGTTAATGCACTCATTGTACACCTTCTGTTATGTTTCTTGGTAATCTTTTTGTTCTCTCAGGTCACTGATCATGCAACCACAGCCCTCCTGCATTACCAGCTTCCCCAGATGCCTGATGTTGTAGTGCGCTCCTTCATGGTGGGTATAGTACATTGCTTTCAAAATGATACTGACTCTGTGCAAGAATTATGATTACATTTTGCCTTTAGCTATGTGGTGCGGTTTAACGAGAGGTTGTATTCCACATCGTGAGAATGCTTGCAAGATCATGTTAGACCAAAAGCTGAAATTTAGTTTGATGCACACTATTCTGTGAAATAGAATAGTGCTTGATCAAAACAATGAGGAAAATAATTCCTGTAGCTCACTGGTAGAGGAAGGCAATAGCAACACCAAGGTCATGGGTTCGATTCCAACCGATAGCTTGAGTGCATTGTAAATACTATAGCTTTGAATAAAAACATCTGCTAGATTAAATGTATATAAATCTGTCAATCTCTGCCCTGGAATGATAAAATTGTTGATTTTATGTTTGAAATCTTTAATAATTTCACAAGTTGAACTTATCGTGACTTGTTTACTTGTGTGTGATGTAAAGCATTGTGTCTGGTCCGTCTTTAAATAGTCAGCCGACCTCTGCTCTAAGCTTTGAAAAGAGTGGAGAGATTGATTACTTCTCCGTAAGATCAATGGGGAGCTATTCTGATCATGGCTGGAATCGTGGACTTTCTCCCGTATACGGATTTAAAACCGCACCATCTCTCCGAGGCCATCCTGAGGACAGCTTATTTAGAACCTAGAAAAACATCACCAGTCATTAGTCTCTAAAAAATACCTTTAAGTTCCTTTTTGCTTTCTAGACAGACAGACATATTGATTGATTAATTGGATGGACTGAGAGACAGACAGACAGACAGACAGATACATAAACAGAGGCGGTCAGATAGATTTAGCTTTAAGATCCTGGTGATGGATGGACAGATGGACAGGTAGATATGTAGGTATATAGATAGATACATAGATAGACAGACAGACAGACAGACAGACAGACAGACAGATAGATAGATAGATAGATAGATAGATAGATAGATAGATAGATAGATAGATAGATAGATAGATAGATAGATAGATAGATAGATAGATATGGAGGGACAAACAGATAGATGGAGAGATAGATAGATAGATAGATAGATAGATAGATAGATAGATAGATAGATAGATAGATAGATAGATAGATAGATAGATAGATAGATAGATATGGAGGGATAGATAGATATGGAGGGATAGATATATAGATAGATATGGAGGGATAGAGATAGATAGATAGATATGGAGGGATAGAGATAGATAGATAGATAGATAGATAGATATGGAGGGATAGATAGATATGGAGGGATAGATATATAGATAGATATGGAGGGATAGAGATAGATAGATAGATAGATAGATAGATAGATAGATAGATAGATAGATAGATAGATAGATAGATAGATAGATAGATAGATAGATAGATAGATAGATAGATAGATTGATTGATTTATAGATAGATAGATAGATGTGGAGGGATAGATAGATAGATATATAGATAGATAGATAGATAGATAGATAGATAGATAGATAGATAGATAGATAGATAGATAGATAGATAGATAGATAGATAGATAGATAGATAGATAGATAGATAGATAGATAGATAGAAAGATAGGCCTTTTGTGTGTGCTAATTGGAGTGTGAATAACAGGGAATCAGTGGAGGGCGGTTTGGGCCGACAGATGAATTAGGAAAGACAATGTGTCCTGACAGGTGCAGGTAAACCCCGGCTGTGCTGAGCGTCCCATTGAAGACGGGTTAGAGAGGAGAGCAGACACACTCCTCCTGCTGTTAATCAATGTCTAGTTGTGACTGCTGTGAGACCCCACAGACCCCCATGCTGCTCTCACACAACCGACACCAGTGCAATGAGGCCAGCCAACAGTTTTACAGCATTTCAGGAGGAAAACATCCTTATATTTTGCTTCATTTTGGCTAAAATTTGTCATTCCTGTCACTTTAGACTCTGAGTATTAATCAAGTTTTGTCTGCTTCACATGAGGAATGCTATTTAGTTTTTGGAATTTTTAACCAATCAGCTCTTGAAGAAAAAAAAAAAGCACAAATATTTGTGTGTTGTTCTTTTGACCAGACCTGGTTGAGGAGCTACATCAAGCTTTTCCAGAACCCGTGTCAACGCTGTGGCAAGTTCCTGCAGGAGGGCCTTCCTCCAACATGGAGGGACTTCCGAACTCTGGAGGCCTTCCATGACACCTGCCGGCAGTGACGCTGTCCTGGGCCAAACGGGATTTTGGCTCGGAAAACTCAAAGATTCTGTTTCTAGCAGTGTTTTTCGGATAGAGGTGTTGTGGATAGTTTTATATTCATCATGAAGACCTGCTGCTGTTGAGAGATTTTCCAGCCTTTTGATTTCCACAGCTTTGCTCCTCCCTCTTTTAGTAGAACATCATTCTTCAGATAGATATCACAATGTTTTTTACTCTCAATTGTAAATAGAATATGTTAAATTGCTGATGTGTTTCAGAATGTAAATGCTAGAAGGCTATCTACCACAAGCTGGGCAGAATCTTTAATGTTATAGGCTCTCCATTTTTTTGACCTTTAAATAAACTTGACCTTTAAAAGCATTTGCTATTGTTTTTCCACATCTTGCCTCATAATTCTATTTTAAAATAAATAAATCTAATTTTAAAACATGTTAGTATTTAGTATTATATAATATCACATACACTCACTTATGCCTGCACAGTGTCATGATTTTTTTAATGGAAAATTCTTCAAATGTCAGCAGAAACTTTTTCTGCTTTTTAAATAATGCTTGTTTAAAGTTCAGAAACCAGTGCGCAAATCTTCATGCAGTTCATAAAAAATGAACCGCAATCTAGAGTACTTTCTTAAATGTGTATGATGCCGAAATCGCAGTTGCTTTTTCATTTCTTATCATGCAAGATTTAAATGGTGACAGAGGCTCCAGATGAGGGTTTGCATGGGATGCTGGCTGTTGTTTTCTAACCTCGCCTGACGTGGCTTCACTTTTGCAATGACACATTGTACATGCAAGTTTAAATTATTTAACATATTTAGTTTTAGGCTTGAGAAATTCACTTTGACCATCAGTGCCAGAAAGAAAGTGACTTTTTCAAGACCTGCAATGAGTTCTGAGGTTGTTAGCCTGTTATGTTTATCTAGAAACCACAAGTCAATGTAGTCTCAACAAGGGTGTTTGTTACCTTTTTATTTCATGTTTGTAATATGTTGTTATATACACGTTAATTTAAGCTGTTTGTGCTGCTTGGAATTTGATCTTTATGTAGCCACATAGATTCTCATTTGAACACCAACCATGATTTAATTACATCGGCTGGAGCTACAGGGCTGACTGATCTAATGTACTAATGTACTCTGAGATCTAGATATGCCTTTCAGCCTATAAAAGCTGCCTAGAAGAATCTAAATGAAATGTCTGGCATTTCATAAAAATATAAGAAAAATGTAATTATGTATAAACTTAATCAGTATTCATATTTAATGATTTTATATAAAAACTATTGGAGTATATATATAAATAATATTAAAAATGAAAAGATGGATGGATAGATAGATAGATTCTTAAGAAGTACAATATAAAATTTTCAAATCCAAAAAGTTAAAATGGAATATGTATGATACGTATTGTATTGGTTTGGGCTGAATTCATTTCAGAACTTTAATATGTGATGAATATCAGTACAGTGCTGCTGTGAGAGCTACAATAATCTGAATCCTAAACCAAATATATAATTGTCTGAATTTTCAAACCTGCTGAAAATCCTAATGAGCAGGCTCACTTTCACTTTATATTCAGAGCTTTTCTGAAAAAAAGAAGAAGAAAAAAACTCAAGAAGCTGTTCCGCTTTTTCATGATCTGCTTTGATCAAGTGAAAATCATCATTGCCTTCAGATCCCACTCGGGCTGGCGTGTGTGAGGCTTTGAGTCGAGTTACTCAGAGAAGTCTCGAATGCCTCCGCAGTCGTGCTGGAGTCACACCATTTCTCTCTTTCTCTCTCCGACTGGAAGTGTGACTCTAGGGTTAATTCATACACCTACTCGTCACTCCACAGTTAACATAGCATCTGTTCCCGAATACAGTTGGTGAGCTTCAGTCTTAGTTGCATTAGTAGATTAAATAGCCTTCAAGCTTCATTCTTTGGAGTCTTTTTGTCGTCTTTCGTAAACTCAGAGGTGAGAGAGGCTACCAGGGTGAAGGAAATAATATCGCTTCAATCCTCTAGTAAACAGTACAGTGTTGGTTTCAGTAATACTGTTATAGTTTTAATATGGTATGGTTCTAAATGGTATACTGACTAACCACTACTGAC
This sequence comes from Siphateles boraxobius, assembly GCF_051911475.1. Lineage (NCBI taxonomy): Eukaryota > Metazoa > Chordata > Actinopteri > Cypriniformes > Leuciscidae > Siphateles > Siphateles boraxobius. The sequence goes on from NW_027509219.1 coordinate 30,012,484, forward strand.
CAATATGGCTTTTTAATGACAGATACCAAGATCTGGTAACTCATATAGTGCCAGTTTAGAGTATTTTACTATTTCAAAAAATAAAACAGAAAATCCAATATAGCCTATGTACATTTACAAATCAAACGCTCAAAGAGTAAAGTAAAAGGCCTATTGGGCATAAACACAACACAATAAATTAATCAAATTTATTTCAAGGTAATAATAATTTTATATTAATATGAATATATTTGTTTACTTTTGTAAACAATACAAAAGTACTGCATCACCATTTCATGTTGAAGTAAAATTTTTAGATAAAATCGTCTGCTTGATTAGACTAAATTATTTATTTGTTTTTTTATTTAGCACAGTACAAAAATACCAGTTTATGACACTTAACAATATTGTACATACAGAGAAAATAATTTAGCCTACATGCAAATTTTAGCACGATGCTAATTTTAGTGATAATCTCATGTCCCTAGATAGGGCTTTTACCTAAAAAAAAAAGAAAAAACTAAACAAAATAAATCATTACAATAAAATAACTAGTTATTTTATCATAAATCTGATCTCATGAAGTAATAGACAAGCCTTTAGCAAGTCTTACAGAAGGACGGGCCATTCCTTTGCCTTACTAAAACAAAAATAGCACCTCAGTTCTCAAGGCTTTGTTAGACTGTCATCTATGTTACAGCACATTTTTCAGCCTGACCTCCTTGGGTGTTGAATCGTATGTTTGTGTACTGTGCCTTATAATTGCGGCGTGTGCGTGAAGTTTCCCGCGGTGCCGTCCGTTCACCCCTCCACAGCCCGTGGCCTCATTAACTGCTCCTCGTCCCACACACTCCCTCCTGAACGCCTAATTACTGCCCTCGACCTGATTGATTTCAAGACCAGGTGCCTTGCGTACTCCCTTTTTCTTGCCCCAGTGTAAATTTGCTAAGGCTGCAAAAGGGGCTGTGCAGATTTAAGGCAAGATTGTTGTATGTATTTCAACAATAACAAATAAATCCATCACTGGATTTTCTCTGGTTTAACAGCGAAAACTGTCCCAAAGCAGTTTGATACAGCTGGAGAAAGCGATCTGTTAGCATTAGCATTCCTATTCATCTCAATGGCAGTTGAGCTAGCACCAGGCACGTGCACAGGTAGGGCTCAACCTGTGCAGAGCACATTCCCTTTTTGCCCTTACAATCTGAAGTTTCCTTTTTTTGGTGGTGGTGTTTTTTTCTTTTCTTCAATAAACCAATGCTATTGGTCACCCTTTACGTCTGTCTGTCTGTCTGACAAATATTTAGCCAATGAAAGTTCTTAAAAAGAGCTTGTGTAAATCCTGTTCTATCCTCAACAGGTAACAGGTTTCTAGCATTTGGCATCTAGTCATAGCCAATATTCTACACTTAAATAGCTTGTGCATAGGCCTACAGTAGCATTTCATCTTTTATAAAATGAGATTTTAGCCAAATGTATTTTACAACAGGAAAAACTGAGCGCCCATTATATAGCTACAACAAACTAGTTCTCTTACGAGAAGTTCTCTCGTATTGCATAAGTTTAGCTTACGCTACAGGAAAGATTTATCTTCTCGAAATATTGAAGCCAAAAAATTATCCTTAATTTTGTATTCATTGTCTCAATGCAGTGCAGCAGCTAGCAGACCTAGAGCAGGCCATCTCGCGTGCTCATTGGCTGCCCTGCGGGCAACTGCTGCGGCGCCGGAATGGGCGTGGCTTAGCGTATAAAAGTATGGGCTGTAGGCTGACTTCCCTGATTTTTCGTCTCTTCAGCAAGCTCATCGCATCGCTGGATCTGAGAGAAGCCACCGCCGCCGCCGAACAGCGAACAGCCAGCTTAGGACAGCGCTGAGGAAGCCGGCCGTCTTCGCAACCTCAGTGCGAGCTCAGTTATCCGGCGACGTATCCTTTACCTTGCTAACCTATTATAAAAGAGCAGCGAGTGTCTTTTTAAAGATGCCTCGCGCTTCCTGCGGCTCGTGTAGAGCCCCGCTCAGCGCCGGAGACCCCAACTTGATCTGCGCTCTCTGCCTGGGCCTGGAACATGTAGAGCTTGCCCTCGCGTCCGGGGGCTGAGAGCTCTGTGAAGCGCTTCCGCTGTCGACCCTGCGGGCTCGACTCGAAGCCTTCAACACCGCAGCAGTCACTCCGCCCTCTGTGGGACCGCGCAGGAAGAAGCGCCGTTCCCTGAGACAGCCGGAACCTGTGGCCACAGCGACGCCCTCGCCGGAGAACCTCCCTCAAGCCTCGCTTTCGCCTTCCCCGCCCCCCCCTCACCGACGCGCAGCTGCCGCTCACGAGCCTCACTACCGTCACATCTGAGGATGAGGCCGAGGGACACGCCACGAGAGACTGCTGCTCCATCCTGGCATCAGACAGCGAGGAATGGTCGCTTCACTCCGCCTCCTCGTCGATCCAGGAATCCACCCGTACCCGCGCTGGAGCTGATGCGGAACTGATGCGCCTGCTGACGCAAGCTGTTGACCGTCTCGGGCTCGAGTGGTCGCTGCCGAAGGAACCCGCGCCGAACAGGTTCGGCGGCTGTTTCCTTCAGAGGCGCCGCCGTACAGCTTCAGCAAGCAGGCCCGCTCCAATCCTGCCGGAACTTCACTCGGAGCTGACAAAGTCATGGAATGCACCATTCTCCTCGAGACTTCAGTCCCAGGCCTCCGCGTTGCTCTCCCAAGTGGACGGCGCCGCCAAAGAAAGGGTACACGGCTATTCCCCCTGTGGAAGAGGCGGTCGCAGCGCACCTTTGCCCACCCTCCGCGAGATGGCGGTCACGGTCAGCCCTGCCGTCAAAAGCCTGCAGAGCCACTTCCGCCTTGGTCGGCCGCGCATATGCCGCCTCCAGCCAGGCCGCGTCTGCTCTCCACTCCATGGCTGTGCTACAGATCCTGCAAGCCGACCTCCTCCGTGAATGGGATGAGAAGGGCTGGTATCCAGCTGCGGTTACAGACCTGAGAAGTGCGACGGATCTCTCTCTCTGCGCCATTAAAACCGCAGCTCAAGCCATTGGACGAGCCATGGCCGCGTTGACTGTAACAGAGAGGCACCTCTGGTTGACGCTTGCGGATATGAGGGAAACTGAGCGAGCCACCTTCCTGAACGCGCCACTCTCCCCCACTGGTCTCTTCGGCCCAGCGGTGAACGTGATCGTTGACCGTTTTTCTGAGGTACAGAAGACTAACAACCAATAACCTCTTCCTGCCGCGACGCTCGAGCTCCGCTACAGGACACTCTCGCGAGAGACAAAGCCAGCCTCCTGTGCGAGCCAGCGCCCAGCGTCCAGCAAAGCCACAGCCTTCGCAGCAACGTCAGGGCGGCCGCCCTAGGTCGCGCTCAGAAAGATCACGCTAAAGTCTGAGCACGCGAAGCCCTCCTAACAAAGAGAGAGAAAAGACGCGCGTGTCCCGCTGCGGCCGGACCGCGTTCAAAGTTTATTTCCCTGTCAGTCCCCTTCAAACAGGCTACTCCAGTGGTTCATTTAGCACCCAACGAGCCGGTTTGTTCACCCTCTCGCCTGCACACAAACGCTGTTTTCACGGCGACCCACAGAAATCACATAAAGAGTATAATGTCTGGTCCGGCTCACGCCGTCAGTGTTTTAAGTGTAGTGAAAGTGCCCACGCCCTAGTGTTCACCCCTACACACGCACTTCGAATCTCGTGTGACTCACAGAGCACACTCATAAAGCGCAGAAAAGCCGCTCGAGTGTTGATTGTAAGAAATGTGTCCACAGGTCTGTGCCCACTATCTGCCCGCTCAAAAATGCAGGTTATGAATGTAAGTCTCGTGCCCGCCAGAGAGCGTTCACGCTTGCTAACACAAACCTCCGCCCGCGCGTTTAAGTGTTATCAAAAAACGCACGGCATTAATAAGACGCTCCCCATCCATTATGATCGGGGCGTCAAATACACTTGTAAGTCTCGTGCCCGCGCACACGCGCTCACGCTTACAGGAAGCTTTTCCGCCCGGAGCGCTGCTCGTGCGTCAAAAAGTGAAAAAAGAATGTTCCCCATCCCTTATGATTGGGACATCTCACATAAATCAGCCGGTTTCGGCTTTCAGCGAGCAGCCATTGCCCAGAACCGAGAACGCGCGCGCCACCCTTTGGGCTCCGGTTCAGTTTCACAAGCCCGCAAATGGCGGCAATCTGAACCCGGAGGCCATTCGCCCCTAGCGGCTCACATAGCTGCGTGGGAAACTATCCCAGGGATTTCAGAATGGGTGCTGAGCACAATAAAGCAGGGCTATACACTTCAATTCATTCGCCGTCCCCCGCGCTTTCAAGCCCGGACCGCGACGATAGTGAATGCGGAAGTAGCACACCTACTTCACGTTGAAATAGCAAAGCTGCTGTGCAAAGGGGCTATAGAAAAAGTACCGTCTTCTCTGAGCGAGTCAGGTTTTTACAGCCGCTATTTTCTCGTACCCAAGAAGGACGGAGCCTTCAGACCTATCCTAGATCTGAGACATTTGTACAAAGTGCTTGCGAAAAGACCGTTCAAAATGCTTACGACCAGGAAAATCCTGGTGCACGTTCGCCCGAGGGACTGGTTTATTTCTCTAGATCTGAAGGATGCCTATTTTCAGATTCAGATAATACCCCGTCACAGGCAATTTTTGAGATTCGCCTTCGACGGTCAGGTATATCAAAACACCGTCCTGCCGTTCGGCCTGTCCCTAGCACCCCATACATTTACGAAATGCATGCGTAAATGACGCGGCGCTCGCCCCCTTGAGAAGTCAGGGGCTGTGAATAATGAACTGTCTGGACGATTGGCTGATATTGGCACAGTCAGAGACAGAACTGCTATCTCACAGAACAGTGCTTCTCAGTCACCTGGAAAGCTTGGGTCTCATGGTCAACTGGACCAAGAGCTCATTACTGCCCAGCCAGTCAATTTCCTTTTTAGGAATAGAACTGGACTCGGTGACCATGACGGCTCGTTTATCGACACAGCGCGCGCGCCGTGTTCGCCACCTAGCCGCATCTTTCCAGAAGGGCAGCTTTCTCCCTTTGAAAACATTTCAAAGGATGTTGGGCTGTATGGCATCAGCTGCAGCGGTGCTTCAGCTGGGCCTACTGCGCATGCGCCCGCTCCAACGCTGGTTGAATGCTCGCGTGTCCCGCCGAGCCTGGGTTTCTGGCGGCCAGAAAATCAGAGTGACTCAGACCTGCATTGCGGCTCTGCAGCCCTGGTTAGTAGCCGACTGGTACCAGCAGGGACTGATGATGGGAACCATCTCTTATCGGAAAGTCATTTCGACAGACGCGTCCAGACCTGTCTTCGGCCAGTGGTCAGACCAAGAGAAGTGTTTTCACATAAACTGTCTGGAAATGATAGCGGTCGAGAGTGCACTGAAGTGCTTCCTCCCGTTCATACCGGACCAACATGTTCTTTTCCGCTCGGACAACATGTCTGTGGTATCCTATGTAAACCGTCAGGTCGGTGTTAGATCCAGAAATCTCTGCAATCTGACGGAATGCCTCCTTATTTGGTCTCAGGTGCACCTGCGTTCGCTGAGGGCGGTGCATGTGCCCGGCCATTTGAACGACGACCCAGACAAACTGTCCAGGGACAATGTTCCCCCAGGGGAATGGTCCCTGCACCCCAAAAAGGTCCACAAGCTGTGGCGCCTATTCGGCAGAGCGGAAGTCGACCTATTTGCGTCAAAAGACAACGCTTAATGCCCAACGTTCTTCTCGAAGGACGAGGACGCGCTGGCCCAGGTTTGAGCTGCACTTGTAGGGTATGTGCCATGTGCCTATACAGACCGGAGCGCTACTCTGTATTCCCTATGTGTGCTTATGTACAAGTGATGGCCCGCGTGGCTGGCCACCTTATTTTTTCCACTTATGGGGTTCCCCTGAAAGTTTGGGGTCTCATGGTGGATGCTTGGCGCGGACGGTGTTGACAAAGTGTTCCCGTAGCGTAAGCCAAACTTACCCAATACGAGAGAACCTCTCAAAAGAGAACGATACTCGGTTACTAAATGTAACCTCGGTTCTCTCTAGAGAGGGAACGAGTATTGCGTAACCGGCCGTGCTCGCGCCGCGAGCGACTTCGCTTCAGTCGATGAAAAACCAGGGAAGTCAGCCTACAGCCCCTACTTTTATACGCTAAGCCACGCCCATTCCGGCGGGCTGTGACGCTATGAAGTCACGGGCGCCCTTCATTGGGCTTGACGTCACGCCGGGCTCACTGGTAGGCTGCAGCAGTTGCCCGCAGGGCAGCCAATGAGCATGTGAGATGGCCTGCTCTAGGTCTGCTAGCTGCTGCACTGCGTTGACAATGAATACAAAATTAAGGATAATTTTTTGGCTTCAATATCTCGAGAAGATGAATCTTTCCCGTAGCGTAAGCTAAACTTACGCAATACTTTTAGTAACCGAGTATCGTTTGTAACCCGTTGATGAAAATGTAATGTGATGCCGCCGGCGCCGTTTTAATGACGGACAAAATGCATATTTGCATACATTCGCTGGTCAAAAACCCCGTAACTGCATTTGACTTTGACTTTTGTAAAATGTTAACAATATCTTTAAGTAATACAACTACATATATTTGTTTTTACCATCGGAAAATCATAAGCACACCCTAGCGCAGTTTCGGAACTTGCACAAAGCGACTGAGTGATCCTCGTCACCGAGGTAACATATATTTCTTTCTTCTTTGATTTATGATTTCTGATACACTTAATTTATTAACATTTAATTGTGTTATGGTAATATTATTAAATTATGGTTAATTCAAGGCTTTTAATATGCACATATTCGCTATTTAGATAATTTTTCTAATCTATAGTAGGCCTATTCTATATCTCCGCTCGTCTTCACATGTATATATGTATATAGTGATACATATATATATAGTGAATACATTTTTCATCTTTTGAGACTATTATTTTGTGTTATTGAATTTGTCATGAAGATGTGACCATTTCTTCCTTTAATTTAGGCTTAATGAATAATCTTAGTATAATATATATATATATATATATATATATATATATATATATATATATATATATATATATATATATATATATTTTAGTAATCACATTTATTAATGTTTAGTTACATGAGGCAAAATAAGTTTGAAACATCAACTACAACATGACAAACTGAAATGGCATGACTTTTAAACATTGTTTCTGTTTACAAATTTGGAAGCTTATTCTTACTATTAAGAGAACAAACTAATTAATAAACTGGGCATGAACTGTTCACACTGACACCAAATTCACTCCTGTTTTGTGTTTTTCATCAATGGCCTCATTTCTGGCTATGCTTTGTGTGTGCATTTAGTAATTCTTCCTGTTGATTCACACAAGTCTGGCAAAGTGCATGTCTCCTGTTAACAATACCGTGCCGTCATCTGTTTTCGTAGACTTAACAGGTGGTGCAGATGATCCAAAACAGAATTGTCTTATGGTTCATATTTGCCCACCCAAGACAAACGGCTGATGAATTTCATTGACAGGCGACTGCGTATCTCTGAGCTGATGAGCACAGGGGTGTCTGGAGGCGGAGAAGGTCTATGTTGGGAGGTTGTCCTGGGAGGCAGATGGTGAGTAGATCCTCTAGATGCCAAGAATGTTCTGGAAGATCTCCATGCTAACAGTCTCAGGCTTATGTAGGAGGTGCGTACATCGGCACCATGTTCAGGCACAGGCCACATCCACGTTCCATCTGTTCCCTGCTCATCTTATCTGCATTGTGCCGAATGCCTATGGGTTTGCGGTACATACCTGAAAATTGTAGCTGTAATGCTAAGCATTGTGTGTACACTTGATTCTCTGCACTGAATGGAGCTTTAGCCTTAGCTTCAGTGGTGTATGCAATCACAGCGTTACCATTTAAGTTCAAAGAAGCAATGGGAAAATCTCACAATAAATCTACTTTCCTTAATGCATACATATAAGACCACTGTGTGAGACTGCTTAAACAAGAACAGACACACACAAGCATCTATTTGCACGATTCTCTGGCACCAACTCGTCGCTTTGCGCTGATGTGTCACTGATCTGTGCCGGGAACTAAGATTCACGCTTCGCTCTGAAATTATGGAGCTCACCCTCTTGGCATGTTGAATCACCACCCACTAGAACTGTTAACAAGACCTACTATGCATCAGATGCTCGAAAACTCTAGCACTTATACAGACAGAATTTTTAACAGCCTATCGCAGATGGCGAGAACTTTCTCATGCACTAAAGTTGAACACGCAAGACGCAGAAACCAGGCACAAAGTAGTGCCAGTATTACTCGTGGTTTTAGTTAAATGTTATATGTGAAAAAAAAAAAACGAATGGATGTTTGCTTTGCATAATTACAGGAACTGTCATGTAGACTAATGAGGATAGAGCTGACCCCTAAGAAACCATTAAAGACTTAGGAATATTTTAGGTTTTGCAGCATGATATTGTGCAATGTAAAATAAAACTCATATGATCTTAAAATGACGCCTCATAAATTTGTCATTTCAGATCGTACACAAACATTTATAGTTTGATTACTAGCCCTTTAAACTTTCAATTATTTTTCAACTTTCATTCAATAGCACGATAGGGACGAGACAGAAAATGATCTGCAAATGATGTCATATAAATTATATTTTATATGTCGTAATATAAAGATCAGCATTTGCAAAAGCTCAATCGGGCCAAGGCTATAACTCTGAAATTTGATAATGAACCACTTTATTCCTGCACTACAGAATATACAGAATTGTTGTCTCTGTATCGACATCTTTGGTTGAAACATAAAATTGCATGTTACTTTGTGGAGGAACCTTTCATTTCGCCTGAGTGGGTGAATCTGATGGTTTGAGGTGAATCTGAATAGCTACACCAAGAGTCCCTATTTTCATGTTCTGGCTCAGTAATTCATTGGAACTTTCTCCTAAATAAACTTTTAACTGATATAAAATTATTGATGACTCAGAAAAAAATATTATTGATTACTCATCCTGCACTCAGAGGCAGTGTAAATATTTGTCCAATCTTATTTCAATCAAAAATACTATAAATTATTATAGTATTAGTTTTTATGTATTGCTTAATATAATTTTTCATATTTAAATATTATATCATATTTTAAAGAAAATGTATTTGTAGTTACGTGAGACAAAAGAAGTAAAAAAAAAATCAACCACAACAAGATAAACTGTTCTGCATTTTCTGCTTACAAATTTGGAGGCTTCTTGTTGGATCAATAAAGGTTAATGTCATATTATGTGACAACCCTTTACTTTATGGAGAGCTTAGGAGCTACTAGCTACAGTAAGTTCTGCCTTAAAGGTGCAGTAAGTGATTTATGAGAAATGCAAACACACTTGTAGCCAATCAGCAGTAGGGGGCGTGTCCACCCATGATGGGGGAGGAGAGAGAGCAAGAGGACTACAACTGTAGAAAGAGATGGCTGAGAGACATTACAAAAGAGACAAGATCAGAGGAATATCAGGAAAGAGCTTTAGGACCCACATTAATATTAGAAAAGCTTTCCGTGCTGGAGAGACCTAAGCAGGAAGGCTTGAAAACGGACGCTGAGGTTGTGTTGTTTCTGCTCCATATGTGAGTAACATTGGTTTTGCTGTTTCACTAAACCAAGATATGCTGTTGTTGTAATGTTATATAGTAACAGGACAGTTTGGTATGTTCAATTTTTGTTCTTCCTTGTCATTGGTTCATTATCTTCACTTTATTTTTTGTAAAGCATCATTTTGGGGGCGGAGCAATGAAGGGATGAATGTGTTTGTTTGGGTTTATTTCAAATATCAACAATGTTTCTCAGAAATTGCTTACCACACCCTTAAGAACAAACTAATTAAAAAACAGAACTTTCCAGCCACTTAAATACCTTTTTAAATAGGAAATACAACATGGGACAGAAAGCTGTGCATTTCGAGACATTTCATAGGTTTTTAAAAGTGGATGTTTCTGTTGGGAGGACGGAGCTAAGATGTTCACAGATAATAACATCATCAACTGGCGATTGTGTGACCTGTCATCCCTCTGCATATTAGAGCTTTCATTTCCAAGCGAATGAAAATATCAGCCTTGTCTTGTTGTTCTTTTGAATATTTGTTTTATTAGATATATTAAAATTAAAGTCCCCAGGCCAATCTATTCAAAAGCAATGCAGCATACTCTCATGTCCTTCTACTGAAAATAAATGCCACGTTGTTTGTTGATAGAAAGGATTGTATTATTGAAATAGCAGCAATGCAGTGTGTTTGGACTGATTCAAGGGCACAGAGGTTGGCCAGCTTATTGTTAATGTAAATAAATGCAAACATTAGAATAGGGCTTTGTGCCCATGATACGGCATTAGAGCGCTGTTTTATGTCCGTCGGGGGTTAATAATGTGAAATCCATTGATTTCTGGCTTTTAGAGAAGTGTTCACAGATTTTCTGTCTGTGGTGGGATTGTTGTGCTTGTTAATCCATTTGAGTCAGAATGCGGAGTGTCTTGCTAGGTATAGGTCATTGCTAATGGGATGCTAATGAGAGCCTGCTAATCAATTTGTGCTTAATCAGCCAATCAATGTTTGCTGTAGCTGGCAAGCACACAGAGTTCCGCACGGCCGTGAGAAACTGCAAGACTTCTTGCCCTAGGTTTAAGCTCGGTTTGCTACTTTGCTTCACACTGATTCTGTTGCTTAAAGGAGGGATTTCAAGTGGGGCTAATTTTACAAAGACAAAGAGATTTAAATGGAACAAATATATTGGTATCCTTATGTCTACAGGTGGGTGTCCCTCGTGCAGTCCATAATTTGCTATATTGCATTTAAAAAGATGATCCGTCCAAAAATGTAATTTCTGTCATTATTTTACTCACCCTCATGTCATTCTAAATCTGTTTGACTTTTGTTCTTCTTGGAACACAAGAGGAGACATTTTGAAGAATGCTACCTTTGACTTCCTTAGTATGGACAACATTTACAATAGAAGTCAATGGGAACTGAAACTGTTTGGTTACTAACATTTTTCTAAATATCTTCTATTATGTTCAGCAGAAGAAATAAAAGCATAAAAGTTTGGAACGACATGAGGGTGAATGATGACTGGTCAATAATGAGAGAATTTTCCTTTTTGAGTAGACTAACCCTTTAGAGCACATTATATTACCATCATACATTTTATGATTTTGTGCCATTTTAAGTTGCTAAATATTGTTAATATAATATATTGTTGCTTGATAGCATATGATACCATATAATTCAAAGCTATACTTGCTATGATGCTCTTTTGAACTACATGTTACATCATCTACCATCATGCTAACCAGTCAAGAATTGACCCATTGATTTTGGTCTGAATAAGAGTCATGTGCAATTTCATTTTTCTCTTTTTTTTTCACTTCATGAGGAAGACTGGACGTTTTAATAGTACTAGTGTGATAAAATAAAGGACAAAGGGTGCACAGTTGATGTGCTACTGAAGCCTTATCTAAATAGTTTTCATTCTCTTATGGCTGCAGAGAATTGTGGGATATGTAGTTTTGTTGCACATGTGTTACCTTATTAACTGGCTAAATGAGTATGCCATTTTCTGACAAGCTTTATTGCTATTCTTTATTGCATTTTCACATTTAAAGTCTATCAATATATCTTTGTATTCCATAAATTCAGTCATTCATGGCATGACTTGAAGGCAGCATTTAACCTTTGTATGTACTAACTTGTAAATGCATTTTGACCTTTCTTTTCTTTTCTTTTTTTAAACATCAATCTCTACCTCTATTCAAACTCATAAGACATGTTGATCGATTCTAGGTGGAACATTCATCCTTGTTTAAAAACTCTCAGAAAAATGATGTAAGCCACTCCATTTTCCACAGCGCTCTTGAAAGTATATTTCCTTGAAAAGGAAAAGAAGACAAATGCAAGAACCCACACACGCACACACAAAACAAGAACTAATCCCTGACCTGACAGGCGGGAGAGGAAAAGCTATGAATTAATCTAAAAGAAAGATCACAAATAAAATCAGCCTAGTTGTGACCGTTCACTGGCAGGCAACTGTTTCCCATATGTCTCTCTTCCTATGAAGAAACGGAATGAAATTGCAGAGCGCTATTGAATGTAATCATACATTTGTTTAAGTGTGTAAGAGAGGCAGTCACATCCCATAACAGACTAATCTATATCCCTTAAACGCTGCCTGGCTGTCAAGAAAATGAGTCAACGGGATCGTTTAGGAATTTGTGCTGAGTCAAGTGTTTTCCTATATAAAAGAGCCACACTGAAGAGCTGACAGCAAGGACCTTCCACCTGTTACCTGTTATGACATACAGAAACAGTTTGGCTTCATCCAAAATTGCATACTTCCCTACTAATATAGTAGGTGAAAAACAGTATGTGAAATGTGACTGAATTCACAGTACTCATAAAAGAGTAATGTAGCATCTGGACCAATCAGACACACACAAATTATTCATTATATTTAATGAATAATCCAGCAAACTCACTCTCTGAACAAAGGTCTATAAAACTTCCCCAAAAAATAACATCCCAAATAAAGCTAACACAATGATAATGAGCCCAGTGTCCTGTTACAGGACACATTAAGACTGATAAGATTTTTTACAACCCCAAAAGGAATTTGCAGAGGGCTGTGACACTTAATTCTTGCTGAGAAGGAGAAATAAACTTTTTTAATCCTATATATTCTATACATAACCACGTGAGAAATGTATAAACATTTATCTAATTTTCCAGTCTCATGATTTTCCTTTTATGTGGTTTGGCCTATGTCGTCTTTTTCTCTTTTAAACTCTTTTGGATTAATGTTTCATACATGCATACTATGCTTAATCTAAATCAGTGTTTCTCAACCCTGCTCCTGAAGGACCCCCAACACTGCACGTTTTCTTTGTCTCCCTAATCAAACACCTGATTCAACTCATCAACTCATTATCACATATATCTCCATGTGATAATGAGCTGATGAGTTGAATCAGGTGTGTTTGATTCACGGTTGAAAACTGGAATCTTTAAACTATAACATAGGTAAACATTCTTTACAGAACCAATATATGCCCTCATATTTTATTATGGTAAACAACGAGGAAACATGAGTTTGCCATTTAACATTTTATTTCCACTTTGTACCAAATAATGCAAGCATTGACCAACAAATCTCGTTAAAAAAGCCAACAACCAAAAACGGTCCTGCTTTAGAATTTAAAATCAGCTGCTTGCGTTCGGGTTTGTCCAATGCCTTACTTTAATACAGTGAATTGTCATAATTTGCGTAAAATCCCTTATTTGTTCTGATCTACCAATCTTGATGGAAATTTGAAGAAGCCAAGTGAATGACAACTCTATTAGCCTGAAGCATGAGAGGTGCAGTCACCAAGCGTCCGTTTTTTAAACAATAACTTCATCTATTCTGTGTCTTAAGTACAATAAAACATTAGCCAATATATCTGTACTAAAATTACCATGGTAAACAGATAATAAGATACGATTAAAGTTAGCATTTAATATTTATTTAATACGGCCTAATCATTCACAAAAACGCTCATAAAGGAATGCGCATACTCAGATCTGAATCGTCTACAACCAATGAGATTGCTGTATTATAAACCAATTAAATTGAGGGTGGGCAGAGCGACACATGTAGCCCCGCCCCATCATCCAGACTGCACTCTGGAGTACTACTCCTGTCCTGAGTTACTCCGTGTGAGCTGTGGGGGAGGGGCAGATTGAAATAAAAATCGGGTTCCCTTTCGTAGTCACTCCGAGTTACGTCGGATGACGACGAATGGGGGTTTCGCTTAGAACACTTATCGACTTCGAGTATTACAAAACGAGCCAATGGCGATGAAATGCCATGGGTCTGCGGAATTTGCATAGCGTATCTCCGCCCCACCGCGTGGGTATAAAGGAGGACGCCGGCAACATGCAGGTATGTTTTCGCTTCGGAGCCAAGAATATTTCTTCACTCCACAATCATCTCTGACTTCGCTCTACGAGACGAGCTTCTCTCTCCGGTGTTGGTGTGACGGCGATCTGCAGCGAGCTCACAGTGCCTGCTGATCTGTGCAGTGATCTGCCAGTGTGTGTGTGTCTCCCTGTGCGCTTCAACATCGCAGAGTTTTTTTCTCCTCTCATAAAAGAGCTCGCACGCGGCACGTCTTTTTAAAGACGGCTCGCCCGTGCATTTCTGGCACGAGCGCTGTCTAGTGTGTTTGGGCTTTGATCATGCTTGAACAGCACTCGTGGATGACTCATGTTCTCTCTGGGAACGTGATCATCGCGTCATATATAGGTCGAGACTCGGTGAACTCGCAAGAGTGAGAGTCCCCTCATCCACTACCCGATCTTCGGCTGGTGGACAGGGTGACCTGAGGGTGTTGGTCTGGAACAAGGCGCCGACTCTGTGTCCACGCCCCAGCCCCCCCTCTTTAACGACGGTGCCCGCTAGCGAACTGATGATTCCACGAGTCTACCCTCGGGTGGCCCGTGTGTTTTCATTTGAAGCTACAGAGGATGATGCGGTGTCTGTAGCGGCATCACTAGGTGGGCTTGATTCTTCTGGAAATGACGACTCTTCACAGCTGCCACCCTCTGGTGTGCATACGGCTGTGCCTGAGTCTGATCCGGAGATGATGGCCATGCTTTCCCGGGACGATTGGTTTTTGGGTGAGGCCGCCGACGCGTCCACGGCAAACCCCAATATCTTTCCTCCCGGACGTGCATGATGAGTTCACGGGTCCTCTCGTTGGTCTCATCCGCCTTTCCTCCCCTCAGGGGCCGCTGCCCATGGGTACACTGGGGTTCCCCCGGTTGAACGCTCTGTTGCCATGCTACTGTGTCCTCAGAGTGCTTCCCGGCGCAATCCTAAGCACCCGTCCAAAGCCTGTAGTTCTTTTCGTCACAGTAATCTGTGGCGAAATCCTATAGTGCCACAGGACAGGCAGCTGCCTCACTGCATCCCATGACCGTTCTGCTGGTCTACCTGACCCAGACGCTCATGGACATGCAGGAGGGCGGGACTGACCCAAGGCTCTTCAGTGAGCTGCGCGCCGCCACTGACCTTGCTCTCCAAGCGACGAAAGTGGCCGTACGCTCTCGGAGTCAGGTGATGTTCACCAGTTTGGGGCTGACCGGTCTGATGTGCACGATGTCGGGCGGACCCGTCTGCTCGACACCCCCATCTCCCAGGTCGGCCTCTTCGGCGGTGCGGTTGAGTGCTTCTGCCCAACAGTTCTCAACCGCCCGTGAGCGGCCCCGCCGTCCGCTCAGATCCCTCAGTCTGCCCACCGCCGAAGGCTCCCTCCCACGGTTCCAACCCCGCCCGTTCACCCGGGCCTGGCTCTGGAAGACCGTAGGGGGATGCCACAGCCCTCTCCAGCCCCGCACCCCGCTAAACGCTGGGTTAAGCGGCACTTTTGAGATGGGTTGCTCAGAGATGAGACTCAGTTCTTTCCAGGAGTTGGTAGCAGGGCCACTCCTTTCCCCGGTGGAGGGCTGGGGAAGAATCCTTATTCAGAAAGAACTCACTCTCTCCTCTCTGAGCATACAGAGTTCTCGTACGACACAGAGCGCCGCCCACAAGCCGTGTTCTCCTCGTCCCCCTCTGCCCCAGAGGTGGTTGACACGGCGTGCCGTCCACGGACCGTTTCGCCCCTGTCCCCCTCTGTCGCCAGACCCCTGACAGAGCAGGCCCCCGTGGAACGCTGGCCCTTCCCTGGCCTCCTCTGTCTGGGTGCGGTTATGACCTTGCCCCCACACCGGGCCACTATGCCGTCCTCATCTGGGCTGGTCATTCCGCTTCTCTGCACCACCGGGGGGACGTCTGTGGTTCTTCACTCCACTTGCACAGTTGGGAGCCTGCACTAGAGCTTCCCTATCTGTTCCGCTGGGTCGTGCGAACCATCGGCTCGGCTATGCGATTCAGTTCGCACGGTCTCCTCCCTGCTTCACGGGAGTCCGCTCCACTTTGGTCGGTGGCTATGCCCCTATCATGGGAGCGGAGGTTGCTCCCTACTGGCGAAGGGTGCGATTGAGACTGTCCCTCCAGCCGAGATGAGATCCGGGTTTACAGCCCCTACCTCATTGTCCCGGAGAAGTCTGGTGGGTTACGGCCAATCCTGGACCTACGCATCTGAACCGCTCCCTTCACAGGCTGCCGTTCAAGATGCTCCTGGCCAAACGCATTTCTGGATGTGTGCGGCCACAGGATTGGTTTGCAGCGATCGACCTGAAGGACGCGGACGCCTACTCTTATGTCTCCGTTCTCCTTCGACTCAGATCGTACCTACGTTCTGCTGTCAGGGCACGCGCATATCAGTATGCTGTTCTCCCATTCGGGCTAGCCCTGTCTCCTCGCGCCTTCACAAGGTTGTTGAGGCAGCCCTTGTTCCTCCATGGGAACACGGGGTTCGCATCCTGAACTATCTCGGTGACTGGCTGTCTGAAGCTCACTCCTGAGACCAGGTTTGCGAATACAGGGACCCAGTGCTCCGGCACCTAGCTCGTCTGGGCCTTCGGGTCAACTGGGAAAGGAGTAAACTTTGCCCCGTGCAGAGGAGCTCTTTTCTCGGTATGGACTTGGTCGCCTTCTCCACTCAGCCATTAAACAAGAGTGCGGTTCCACTGAAATTTTTCCTCCTGGGGCATATGGCATCTGCAGCTGCGGTCCGCCGCTCAGATTGCTTCATATGACACCGCTTCAGCTTTGGCTTCGCGACCGACTCCCGAGGTGGGCATGGCAACCGGCACCCTCCGAGTACCAGTTACTCCGACCTGCCGTCAGTACTCACCCCGTGGTCGAACCACAGTTTTTTACGGGCCTGAGTGCCCCTGGAATGAGCTTCCCGGCATGTTGTTGTCTAAACAGATGCCTCCACGGGCTGGGGCGTCATGCGCAATGGACATGCTGTCACACTCTCATGTTGAGCGAAATGCTCCTGAAGTTCAGTGAATTTCTTCACACTTAGGTGTTGAGCAAGGTTGCTCCTGAAGCTCAGTGATTTTCGCATGTAGTGTTGAGCAGTTTGGCATTTCTATTGCCTCGAGTTGCTGGCAGTACGCCCTTGCCCTGCACCGCTCTGAGCGTTGCTCAGGGGTCAACACGTAGTAGTCCGATCTGACAATACCGCCAGTAGCGTACATCAACCGTTAAGGTGGTCTACGCTCGTGCCGTATGTCGCAACTCGCCCGCCACCTCCTCTTATGGAGTCAGAAGCATCTGAGGTCGCTTCGAGCCATTTTTATTCCCGGAGTCCTGAACTGTGCAGCCGACGAGCTTTCACGGTTCCAGCCCTCCCTGGAGATTGGCGACTCCATCCCCAGCGGTTCAGCTGATTGGGACCAGTTCGGGGACGCACTGATAGATCTGTTTGCCTCCCACGACTCATCCCATTGCGCCCTGTATTACTCCCTGTCCAAGGGCACCCTCGGGATGGATGCACTGGCGCACAGCTGGCCGCGGGGCCTTCGCAAATATGCGTTTCCCCCAGTGAGCCTTCTCGCACGGACCTTGTGCAAGATCAAGGAGGACGAGGAGCAGGTCATTCTGGCTGCGCCGTACTGGCCCACCCGGACCTGGTTCTCCGAACTGTTACTCCTCGCGACAGCACCTCCTTGGCCAATCCCTCTGAAGAAGGATCTCCTTTCTCAGAGACGGGGCACCCCTTGGCACCCTCGTCCCGATGGTGCTTTCCTTCCTACAAGATGGGCTGGAGCGAAGGCTGTCTCCCTCCAACCTGAACGTGTATGTGGCCGCTATCGCCGCTTATCACGAAGCAGTTGAAGGTAAGTCTCTGGGGGAAGCACGACCTGATCGTCAGGTTCCTGAGTGGAGTTAGGAGACTGAATCCTCCTTGCATCCTCTCTTTCCCTCTTGGGACCTCTCTGTGGTGTTAAATGCCTTACAGAGGCCTCCCTTTGAGCCTCTACAATCAGTTGAGCTTAAATTCCTGTCTATAAAGACAGCGCTCCTGGTTGCATTGGCCTCCATCAAGAGGGTAGGGGACCTGCACGCATTCTCCGTTGACGAAGCGTGCCTGGAATTCGGGCCCGGTCACTCTCACGTGATCCTGAGACCCCGGCCTGGATATGTGCCCAAGGTTCCCACCACTCCATTCCGGGACCAGGTGGTGAACCGGTACGCGCTCTCCATGCCTACGTAGACAGGACGCAGTGTTTCAGGACCTCAGACCAGCTCTTTGTCTGTTATGGTGGGAGACTGAAGGGAAAGGCTCTCTCAAAGCAGAGGTTGTCCCACTGGATAGTGGACGCCATTGCTTTGGCTTACCAACAGCAAGGCCGACCGTGCCCCCTTGGTGTGACAGCCCACTCCACCCGGAGTGTGGCTTCCTCTTGGGCTCTAGCGCATGGCGCCTTGCTGGCAGACATCTGTAGAGCTGCAGGCTGGGCGACACCCAATACATTCGCCAGATTTTATAATCTCCGAGTGGAGCCTGTGTCCTCTCGTGTACTCGCTTCAGTCAGCTAGTACTGGACCCGCTCAGGTGTCTTCGCTTGCTCGCCATTCCACTCCACGGACTGGATACGTGCGATTATTCCTCAGATGAGCCTTCCTCTCTGAAGCCCTGAGTTCCTCCAGCACTGTTGACGCTGGCGCCAGTGTCTATTGCCTGTGCGTCTGCTAGGTGCCTCTGTGTGCATGGTTCCTCCCTGAGTAACCCCCACATGTGTATTTCCACTGTAAGCCTCCTTGAGCATGTGTCTTTCCCTTGGCAAGCCACCTTGCCACTCCTGGAGTTGAAAGTTGCCACCCCTCGGGCTGGTCACTCCAGCGTTCCTCCATATGAAGCCCTCCGGCCATATGTGTTTCTTAAGTCACGGGTAGGCATGCTGCGGCATATCTCCTCTGAGATATGCTTCCCAGTGTACTTTGGTATTCCTGTGTTAAGTAGGACGCTGTACCGCTGGGCAGACGCCTGAGTTCAGTCTCGGCTCCTCAGCGAAGACATACCTGCATGTTGCCGGCGTCCTCCTTTATACCCACGCGGTGGGGCGGAGATACGCTATGCAAATTCCGCAGACCCATGGCATTTCATCGCCATTGGCTCGTTTTGTAATACTCGAAGTCGATAGGTGTTCTAAGCGAAACCCCCATTCGTCGTCATCCGACGTAACGTCTCCGTTCCCTACTCAGGGAACGAGGGTTAAATACGTAACCGAGACGTTTTCCAGTGCTTGAGGGAGAACGCCGTGAAGAGACCTAAATGTAGGCTTCGAATGAATTTAAAAGAAATTAGAAAGCCCCCCAAAAAATTGTAAACCCACCCACTGGTTTCTAATTTACTTTTAATATTATTTTATTTTTCAACCATAAACATAAATTAAATGAATTAAATTCAACTTAAATGTTTAGAGCTAAAATAACAAATAGATTCATAACTTATTCGGTTTAAGTTCTGCTTAATGCATTGCAGTTTTTGAGTTAATATCACTATTTTTTATTAAGTTAAATGTACTAATTTCGTTTAGTGACTTTCAGTGTTAGGTTTTACAGCAGGAACTAATCAGCTGTGCCCTATAGAGATTTGATATGATTGCAAGCGGATTGATTTAAGGTATTAGCCTGTACCCTTTAGAGTTTCATGACAGAACTTTGTTTTTGTGCTAACTTTTTGAAAACATTATTAAAGACCAGATAACTTTAAATGAATGCTTTATTTTCGAAATTATTAAGAAATTTGTTCATAATGTTGATAGAACCTTGTTACAACGTTAACTAGTGGGTACGTTCCCTGTTAGCTGCAGTCATGCATTGATTGAACACAAAAAATTAACAATGATTCTCTTACTGTTTGCTGGCATATATCTTCTTGGATGTGTTCTTCACACAAACCCATCAAATGATTTCAGAAGATTTTCAGAGGGTTATGAAATGGTTTGCTATAATGATGGACTTTACATTATGCTTGTCCGTAGGGCTTCAGACTGCGACTATAAAAGGGTTGCTAATGCAACAAAAAATAGAAGTAGGCTACACCACAATAATTTGTGCACGGCCTGGCTTCAGGACAGCAAACCGCTGTGCAAGCCGTAATGCCCGACTTTCCAAAAAATGACACTTTTAAACCGGTACTTTTTAACGAGTGAGACAAAAATATTCTGAATCATCAGTGCCGTTGCTGATTTCACGACTGAAATGTGTATAATTTTTTGGTTATGAACTAGAAATCCGACTGTATCTCAGAACTAAAATTAGAAATCAGATTAAACCTGACTATACTTGAAGTTTTTAAGATTTAATCTGTTTACTGACTGCTTATTCATATTAAAACATGTCATTAGAAATACTTATTTACAATATATTGTAAAATTAATATATTCAAACATGAAAAATTGAAAATAGATACACTTCAAAAAAGTTTTGAAACTTAAATTGTCATAGGTAAGACATATGATGGTGCCATATGACCAAAAGCACTGCACCATAATCATACTTTTTAAAGGTGAAAGTCTTTGCAGTATTCCTCCGCACTATGATTACAAACGTGTACACCATGATATCCATATTGAATAGTGAGGGGGGGAGTGAAACCAGCCCTGCAGAGATTGCATTCCGATGAGTGGGGAGTCATTATAAATTCTTTTTGATAGGAAATGTATTTGAATATCTTTCAAGCTGTCCCACTTACACCCCACACCTTTTATTTTTTTCTTCCATGATTTAATCTTAAATTTGTCGTTGCGGGGTTGATTTTGCAGTGTACAAAGAATTCACGCTAAACAAGCATTTTCCAAAAAAGAAAAGAAAAATTACCTCTTGGCCTCATACATCGGAATATCGTTATGATCTGAAAGCAGCCGCCCACACCGTCTCCGACTGTGATTTTAAACTTCAGGAGATGAAATGTGGGATTGTGGGTGTTTGGATTGAATCCCTGTCCATTTGTCTATTCTTGTCATTTTTAACTTTTTGTAAAATACAATCAGAATTTTGCCATCAATTAAAATTAGTTAGCATTTAACACTACGAGTAAATACCTTAAAGTAAATTAAGGTACAGTATTATCAAAGCTAGCACACATATGTTTGTAGTAGCTATATTTACATCTAGCCAGCCAAGCTGAAGTTTTAGCATTAACCTCAACCTGAATCAAATCAAATCAACACATAGCCATATTTTTAGATCGTGTCTTGTTTAAAGTTTAAATTAGCAATTGATGAAAGAATTAAGAAAATGTTTTATCAGTAACAAGATATTTAGTTGACATGAGAGTTAGATTTATTGCCTTTTTATGACAAATATAAATGATTCATTGTTTTTATGACCTGATTGGCAGAACCAATTTTTTATTGACACACAAAAATATGAAATTTATTAGGAATATTTTAAAATGAATTCTAATATTATTTATTATTGTTATTTATGCCATTATATTTATGCCAATGTATATGCAAAACAGACTAAATATTATATTTTACACTGTAAAAAAAAATCCGTTAACTTTACAGGAAAAAACTGGCAGCTGTGGTTACCAGAGTTTTCATGTTAAAAATAGGGTAGCAACATTTTAGGTTTTACAGACTTTTAACCGTATATAATTTTACAGCAATAAACCGTATTTCATTATCTGGTATAATGTCAATTTACTGATCTTTATAAGTATTAATATCCAGTTTGTTCCATTCACTGACAGCCAACAATCACAGCAGTAATGAGAGTCAAATGATCAATCAAAGCTCATCATAAGCAGCTCTTCCACATGAAAGTTAATATATAGAAGCTGCACAGTGTCATTAACACAAACATTAAACACCATCATGGTAACATGTTGAAATTTAAAAAATGCAATAAGCATTAATTTAACAACATTATATGTAACATAAAACCCTAATAACTGATCAGAAAAAAACTAAGAAAATTATGAAGAAACAGTTATTTAAAAAAAAAAACATTAAATGTGGTGTCACGCAGGGAATTGTGGGAATGTCAATTTACATTTTTTCACTGTAAATTATAAAATGACTTGTTCTTTTTCAGTTCCAAAAGCTGTAAATTTAATGGTATTTTACAGTAAAATTACATTAAATGTACCATTATATATATCACAGTTATTTACCGTATATAGTAAGGAAACTTTCTGTTAACCAATTAACAGTTTTTCACTGTAGCATTTTTACAGTCTTTTACCGTTAAAATCACGATCATTTTTTACAGTGTACCCCTGATTACCATTGTTGGGTGGTCTTATTTAGAGACACAGAATGATGCCATTTATATATAAAGGACCAATAATCAATTGATTACAGAACTGATAACTGGAGTAAAAAAGTAAAGGTCAAACTAGTTACTGATCTATCTAAAAAAAATAACATGATCGATAAGTCATCAGAATAAATTATGCCATTTTCAACTTGTTTTTTAAGTTAATAAGATTCAACTCATTTTTTTTTGTCAGTTTAATATAATTTAAGTTGCAATGACTTAAACATCCAAGTTGATTGTACTTAAAAATTTAAGGCAGCAACATTTTTTTTACACCGGTTCTTCGTGTTTGTCTAAGGACTTTTGTTATACTTCCTGTCCCGAGTGCCCTGTTTGTAGTCTTTTGTAGTTTTACATGTTGATTAGTTCCCTGATTTTTCCTGCCTTGTTACCCCATGCCGTATATAAATAGCCCTTGTGTTTCTCTTGTTCTGTTATTTGTTTGATGTAAATGCTGCTCAATGTGTTTCCTGGTTTCTTCTTGATTTGTTTATTGAATCAATCTGTATTCAGATCCATCTCCACCTGTCTTTTCGCCTCCCCAGCATTACAACTGGAAATAAACAGAACATTTCAAAACAAAGATTTGTGATGTGAAATATTAACATCTACACTATTTTTAGGTCACTAATGAGATAGAAGAAAATTTGTTGCATTAACAAAAAGAAGGAGAAAATAAAATTGTGAAATTCTGAAATGTATTAGTTAGGGAACTAGAAGCACTAGTGGCTGCTAAGCACAGGTAAGTGTTATATATAGCTACAGTATGTCAGCCAAGTAAACATGTTTGCAATGGCCGGAAGAAAATATTTGGTGACTATAATAACTGTATGTACTTTTTAGAGGGCTCATCATTATCATCATTTTTTCAAACCAGCCTGCATTCTTGCCCTGCGTGCTTCTCTTTAAATGAGCTGCCCTGTGGATCTGTTTCCCTGCCGCCCATCAAATGCTCTCTGTCTTTTCCCAGAGTTACTAAAGGAGCTGTTCTGCTCTGCCTATCAAATCCTGTTTAATCTCTCTTTAAGAACACAGCCTTTCATCTCTCCAGCCCCTCATGGGAAATGCCCATTTAGAAGCATCACCGTAAGGGTCATTTCTTAAGGTCATAGAAGACGTGCTTGCTCGATGCATACAACTCTCGCTAAAATGACAGTATAGGTAGGATGGTGTGTGTCCTATTAACCAAGGACAAAGAGACATATGAAGTGTCATTGGTCTGTTCTGATGGGAGGTAAGGTCATTGCGGTGCATCGCAGCACCGTGAAATCGGAAAACTTTTCTATTTGGATATATTAAAAAAAAAATTTAATGTAGCCTAGAGTTTTCCTGCATGTGATCATTACTCCAGTCTTCAGTGTCACATGATCCTTCTGAAATCATTCTAATATATCTGCTCAAGAAACATTTCTTATTATTATTAGTTTTGAACACAGTTGTGCTGCCTAATATTTTTGTATAAACTGTTTTCAGAATTCTTTGATGAATAGAAAGTTCAAGTGAACAGCATTTAGTTGAAAATGATTTTTTGTAACAATATAAAAAATCTTTACTGTTACTTTTGACAAATTTAATTAATCCTTGCGGAATAAAAGTGTTAATTTCTTTTACTTAAAAAAAAGTGTATAGGTTTTTTTTTTTAAACGCCTTTTTTGATATTGCAATAAATATGATGGATAGATGTAGGCTATACATTGAGATGCTGTTGACATACACAAAATGACTTGAAAACTGATTTTAAGATGTTTAGGACCCCGTTCATGGATAGCCACTGTACCGATGATGTGTCAAAAGCGGCATTAATTAAAATCACTCTGGAATCTCTCCAGCCAAAAGCGTGTTTTTACGCTCTCTACAGGATTTGCGAGAAGGTACCTGAGGGACACCGTAGAAAACGGGGGCAGAGGGAACGGCTCTTCATTCGTTTTCCTCACCAATCAGCATGCGCCTCTTAAATAATGCATTGATCTCTGGGCTTGCTGTTAATTCCCCCGTTATCAAGATGTGCAAAGTGAACGTGGCAGAGCTTGATGGATGAGAGGTACAGGCCAGCTGTCTATTTGCTTTGACAGACATATTCCCACTGCAGTGGAAGCTCAGGCAACCTTTGAGTATCAACGTCTTATCTGTCTTTCAAAGTAGAGCAGAGGACAGAGTCTCATTAAACCACAGGCAGTGCTTTTCAAAAACAACTTATAAGTTATTATAGCAGTTCACATATTCACAAAGCTCTTTCCTGGCAGATGCAAAGCTATTTAATTCTGAGATACAGCTCAAAAAGAGATGCAGGACATTTCTTTAGGCACAAAAGGTAGTACATCACTTGTCTGTAACACAACTGTAATCTGCCCACAAATGACCATGAGATGGTATCATGAATATCATAGCCTACTATTATCACATATTAAATCCTTGATGTAATTTCTATTGAAATGGGATGTAGGTGTCACGATTCCTGTCTTATGTTTTACTAGTCTTGTGTGGACTTTTGTTAATTCCTGTTCTGTGCCATGTTTTGTAGTCCTTTGTAGTTTTTCTTGTTTATTAGTCTCTCCAGGTGTTTCTAATTAGCCCCGCCCCTTGTTATCTTGTTTAGCTTGTTTGCCTGTGTATTTAAACCCTTGTGCTTCAGTTGCTGTTTGTCGTCGTTTTTTGCTGTTGCTTGTAGCTGTCTCCTTGTTCTTGTTCTGAGTTCCTGTTCTGAGTTTCTTTGTTTACCCTGGATTACCTTTTTTGTATTATTATTATTAAAATAGTGCTTGCATTTGGATTCGCAATCCGCTTCATTCCTGCTCCTACGTTACAGAACGACAATAAAATGAATCCAGTAGCACAAATTATGCGCCTCCGGCAAGGAGATCGACCCATTAAGGACTTTGTAAGGGACTTTTTGGAGCTGGCTTACTTGACCTGGATGGATGAGGTATGTCTCATGATATTTTTTCGTGCAGGACTATCTGAGCCGCTCAGCTCCTTAATGCCATTACACGACCCTAGCGGGACTCTTGAACATTATTTAGACTTAGCATTACAGCTGAGTGGCTCTGAATTCACTGTGGGAGTCGCAGTGGATGAATGTAACAGCCCTGCCGAGCCTGAACTTCACGTCAGCCCTGCCGACCCAGAGACTGTTCACGTCACGTCTGCCGACCCAGAGACTGTTCCGACCCAGAGACTGTTCACGTCACTTCTGCCGACCCAGAGACTGTTCACGTCACTTCTGCCGACCCAGAGACTGTTCTGACCCAGAGACTGTTCACGTCACGTCTGCCGACCCAGAGACTGTTCCGACCCAGAGACTGTTCACGTCACTTCTGCCGACCCAGAGACTGTTCACGTCACTTCTGCCGACCCAGAGACTGTTCACGTCACTTCTGCCGACCCAGAGACTGTACACGTCACTTCTACCGACCCAGAGACTGTTCACGTCACTTCTGCCGACCCAGAGACTGTTCACGTCACTTCTGCCGACCCAGAGACTGTTCACGTCACTTCTGCCGATCCATAGACTGTTCACGTCACCTCTGCCGATCCAGAGACTGTTCACGTCACCTCTGCCGATCCAGAGACTGTTCACGTCACCTCTGCCGATCCAGAGACTGTTCACGTCACCTCTGCCGATCCAGAGACTGTTCACGTCACCTCTGCCGATCCAGAGACTGTTCACGTCACTTCCGCCGATCCAGTGTCTCCGGACAAGATGGCCGCCACCGAGCCAGTGTCTCCGGACAAGATGGCCGCCGCCGAGCCAGTGTCTCCGGACAAGATGGCCGTCACCGAGCCAGTGTCTCCGGACAAGATGGCTGCAACCACGCTGTCTGTTCCTGTTCCCGAGCCGGTGTCTTTTCCTATTCCAGTTCCCGAGCCGATGTCTGTTCCCGAGCCAGTGTCTGTTCCTGAGCCGGGGTCTGTCCTGGTCCATAACCCCATAGCTGCCCCCAAGAAAAAAAGTAAGTCCCCTGATGGGACCATGGAGGCCACGCCGCCCTGGTCCCCTGAACTGCCTGGTCCACCCTGGTCACCCAAACTATCTTGTTCACCCTGGCCGCCTGAAGGGTTGTCTCCTCCCTGGTCGCCTGCACTGCCTGCTCCGCCCTGGCCGCCTGAAGGGTTGTCTCCTCCCTGGTCGCCTGCACTGCCTGCTCCGCCCTGGCCGGCTGAAGGGTTGTCTCCTCCCTGGTCGCCTGCACTGCCTTCTCTGCCCTGGCCGCCTGAAGGGTTGTCTCCTCCCTGGTCGCCTGCACTGCCTGCTCCGCCCTGACCGCCTGAAGGGTTGTCTCCTCCCTGGTCGCCTGCACTGCCTTCTCCGCCCTGGCCGCTTGAAGGGTCGTCTCCTCCCTGGTCTCCTGCACTGCATGCTCCGGCCTGGCCACCTGAAGAGTTGTCTCCTCCCTGGTCAACTGCACTGCCTTCTCCGCCTGAAGGGTCGTCTCCTCCATGGCCACCTGAAGGGTCGTCACCTCCCTGGTCGCCTGCTCCGCCCTGGTCGCCTGCCCCGCCCTACCGCAGTCTCCAGGCCCTCTTCCGCTCCGCACCTAGCACTCCATCCCGCCCCCGGGTCCGCCTCTGCTCCACCTCCCTCCTGGACTGTTCATGATGAGCGTCTGGAATCCGCTCCTTAAGTGGGGGGCTATGTCACGATTCCTGTCTTATGTTTTCCTTGTCTTGTGTGGACTTTTTTTGTTAATTCCTGTTCTGTGCCATGTTTTGTAGTCCTTTGTAGTTTTTCTTGTTTATTAGTTGAGCTTGTTTGCCTGTGTATTTAAACCCCTGTGCCTCAGTTGTTTGTTGGTCGTTGTTTGCTGTTGCTTGTAGCTGTCTCCTTGTTCTTGTTCTGAGTTCCTGTTCTGAGTTTCTTTGTTTACCTTGGATTACCTTTTTTTGTATTATTAAAATAGTGCTTGCATTTGGATTCGCAATCCGCTTCATTCCTGCTCCTACGTTACAGTAGGTGTGCAAAAATACTCAGTTGACTGAGATTCTGAAGTATTTAGTGGACACTTTTCTGTCCCATGAGACTAGAACTGAGGAGTGTCAGATTCAAAAATAAAATTATAATACAGTACACCGTTCAAAAGTTTGGGGTTAGTAAAATTTTTTTTTGTTTTAATTGAAAGATGTTTTTTTTGTGCTGACCAATGCTCCCTTTATTTAATCAAAATACTGGAAAAAAGCGTAATGCTGTGAAATATTATTACAATTTAAAAATAGCTGTTTTCTATTTGAATTTATTTTTAATGTAATTTATTCATGTGATGGCAAGGCCATTGCTCCAGTCTTCAGTGACACATGTGCAACTTGGAGGATGCATCTTTAGAAGGGCACCTTTGACGGCCGATTGCATCCCCGCGGCGCAACAAAGGCTGTCCTTCCAAAGGCTGTCCTTCCTTCCTTCCAAAGGAAGTCTCCTTCAAATGCGGCCTCCAAATGCGCCCTTCGTTTCGTGGGCAATAGAGGAAACAACAGATGGATCCTTCGTTGCCTTGCCTAACCCAGAATTAATTGCGTGCCAGTGACTACAGGATTTTTTTTGAGAGATATTGCTGGATTACACTTTTAAATGTAAGTATTGAGTTCTACTTAAGGGCTGTGTCCAAATTTAAAGGCTGCATTCTTAGAAGGACTCGGACTTCGGAGGCCACACCTTCGAGGACTGTTCTTGTTGCCTAGCAACTGTGACAGCTGCCGTTGATGAGTGACGGTAACGTTGGAACTGGACTTTTTTGAAAGTTATATTAACCCTATACAGCACAGCATTTCCTCAGGCAACGGAAAGTTTTCTTAAGCCCCACGTTCAGTACGCAACCAATTAGAATGGTCAACAAAAAAATAGGTGTGGGAGTCACAAAATATCAAGCACCATTTGAAAGCAGTAGTTTATTTTCTGACACATGGTGTGAGAAGAAGGCAGAATTATTTGCTTTAGTATTTTTATTTAAAATGACATGAACTGTACATACAAAAATATGCATGTGTGTATGAAGGTGTAGAGAAGGTTTTATGACATTTTTATTTTATTTTACATGTTAAGAAGTTCATTTTTTCTTTTCATTGCTCGATAAGGGGTACTTTTCAAGGATGTCTTCTTTGCTAACAATGTGTTTGGACGTTAACACCATATTAGTTCACAATATAGGCTAAGCTCTACATAAAGTTGTATTTAGGCTATTTATATTTGATTTATTGATATTTTTGAAACTTTGATTTTGCATTGCTCTCTGACCATTGTCTAATGATATGTGAATTAACAATTTTCACTATGATTCTGTACCATTGATATGATTTTGTAAAAAAAAAAAAGTTTTATCTATAAAATGTTAACAATTGAAACAAGAAATGATGTGGAATCATTTTTATCATGTACCATCAAAATGTGTGTAGAAGAGAGTTAAACTGTCTGAAAACAAAACAGGGTTCACAACTGTCTAAATGTGACCCTGGATCACAAAACCAGTCACAAGTAGCACGGGTATATTTCTGGCAATAGCCAACAATACATTGTATGGGTCAAAATTATCGATTTTTCTTTTATATTATATCTATTTTATGATTATTTAATGGTTATACCTAAAATCATTAGGATATTAAGTAAAGATAATTTTCCATGAAGATATTTTGTACATTTCCTGCCGTAAATATATAAAATACTTATTTTTGTGAGTGGATGCAGCACAATCGTGAACATAAATGAACAAATTTAAAGGGGATTTTCTCAATGTTTCGATTTTTTTGCACCCTCAGATTACAGATTTACAAATAGCCTACTTGTATCTCAGCCAAATATTTACAACAAACTAAACTTAACAAACCTAACAAACTACATATCAATGGAAAGCTTATTTATTCAGCTTTCAGATAATGTATAAATCTCAATTTCAAAAAATTTACCCATGTGACTGGTTTATAGGGTCACAAATATGTTCACCATGGTCCATTTCTGTATGTATGTATATATGTATACATTTGTATCATTAGATTATTCGAGTAAGTACTTAGGCTTACATATAATTACATATTTGGCTACTGTGAATTCATACATTCTTCTTTGTTAGTAGGGAAGTATGCGATTTCGGATGAAGCCATTTTTTTCCTGGATTATTTGATAAATATAAAGTTCAAATGAACAGCATTTATTTAAATTAGATTTTTTTGTGACAATATAAAAGTCTTTACTGTCTTTTTTTATCAATTTAATGCATCCTTGCTGAATCAAAGTATCAAAGTGTCAGCTACTGACACACAGCTACTAAAACCCACAAAACTTCAATTTGGTTTTCACAGGGTCATATGTAAACTATTTGTCCCTGTTCATTTTTCAGATAGGCTACATAAAAGAAGGCAAACTACAAAAAGGTGTGAAAGACAGGTTTAGTGCCTCGTTGGTTACATACAGTTATGCATCATTACCTTAGTTTTTTTTTATTAACATATGTAAAATTACAGGACATCAGGAGAAATCAGTCCCCTTGTTGCAAAATGTAGAACTGACATATCTTCATAATGTTGCATTCAATATTACTTCATGTTCTGTGTACACATGATAGATGAATATGATACTGATGATGTCATTATTTGAGCTGAGTGACAGACAGTTCAGATGTGGTTAAGGTGCGTCCTCTGCTGGCTACAGACTGAAGTTACAACATATAGCCTACAACTATTCTCTATCAATAGAAAATACATATCACAAATTAGATATCTTAATATATCAGCTGGTTTCTTATACAGCAAATAAATTAAGGCTGAAGTCTCTGTGCATCTCAAAACTTTTCCCTAACAAAAAGTCCCCAAGTAATAAATTTCAGGTCTCCTCTTTAGTTTCAGAAGAGAGCTCAACAATTGTTCAGAATATGCAATCAAAAGTGAGAGAATCAGTTAATTATTACCAATTAACTGGAGATTTTAATTATCTGATTCTGAGTTATGTTGTCATTCACATGGGAGACTCCTGGGAAAACTAGCTTGCTAAAGAAGTGTTAGTGAGGTCAGCAGGGTTTGCAGGGGGTGCTCTCCCTGTGGTCTGTGTGGGTCCTAATGCCCAGTACAGTGATGGGGACACTATTCTGTCTATACACTATACAGATGACACGTTAAACCGAGGTCCTGACTCTGTGTGGTCATTACAATTCCCTGGATGTCCTTCGAAAAAAGTAGGGGTGCAACACCAGCATCCTGTCCAAATTTGCCCATTGTCCTCCTAATCATCCCTATATATATATATATATATATATATATATATATATATATATATATATATATATATATATATATATCCTACTGATTGGCTTCATCACTCAGTCTCCTCTCCACCAATGAGCTGATGTGTGGTGGGAGTTCTGGCGCACTATGGCTGCTGTCGTATCATCCAGGTTGAGGCTGCACAATGTTGGTGGTTGAGGAGATTCCCTCTGTGTAAGGAGCTCTGAGTTCCCATGAAGCGCTATAAATATAACTAATTATTATTATATCATTATCATCATCATCACCATAGCTCTATAGTATTCCTATATGTCAACAATTGACTCATTAGTGTCTATTTTTCCTGTAAAGAAATTTATGAGAAACAAAACAACATCCTGAATAGCTCCATTAAGTATCTTGAGCTATGAAAGAGCAAGCTCTGAACAATAACATTTTCTTCTGGAATTTGATCTTAGCTTGGTTATCATGTGAGGTTATCATTATATTATATTATATTATATTATATTATATTATATTATATTATATTATATTATATTATATTATATTATATTATATTATATTATATTATATTATATTTATTATATTTATTATATTTATTATATTAATTATATTATATTATATTATATTATACTGTGTTATATTATATAGTATAAAAACACTGCATTGTAATACAATGTAAGCAAAAGTGGAAAGTTATATTATATTAATTTTATTATATTATGTTCCTCAGAATTGTAATAATATTATATTAATACATTTTCTTAAAATTAATATAACATAATATAATATAATATAATATAACATAATATAATATAATATAATATAATATAATATAATATAATATAATATAATATAATATAACATAATATAATATAATATAATATAATATAATATAATATAATATAATATAATATAATATAATATAATATAATATAATATAATATAATATAATATAATATAATAACTTTTCACTTTTGCCTACAATGCTGCAAGCCCTCAATGTTTTATTCTCTCCATAGGGTGGCGACATTACTGCTGAAATCACACACTTCCACTCACCATCATCATCTATTGCTGGTCTGTCTGTGTGAGTGTTTGAGTGTGTGTGTGTGTGTGTGTGTGTGTGTGGATGGAGGAGGCAGAGCCAAACACACACACAGACCAGGACCACACCGACCGGTCTGTCTCCTTAAGATGCTGGAATAACGGCGAGAAACGAACATCTTTAGATTGTTAACCGTGACCAGCTCACTTAGTGTGACCAAAATGTCTGGAAAAATAGACAGTAAGCAAGGTGAGTGTTTACATTTGTTTACATGTTTTAATAATGTGTAGATGAACTTCAGTTAGCCGCGTTAGCATTAGCGTCAGACGAGGGTTCAAGGCCACTGACAGGATCAGTGCATCTTATCTTTATCCTATTTTTAATAGCCAAATACGTCATATAAATGACCTGTATTATATATTTAGGTCATTAAATACATTTCTAAAAGGATATGGTATAAATGTCTCTACGAGTTCGTCTCAGACAGCTGTATTTGGGTGTGGACGGAGCTGCTCAGCGCTGTTGTTTACTTTAGCTAGCTATCAGACTTCTCGTTTTCATATTTTATATTTCTCCTATTTGCTGTTTATATATGAGTTGTAGTTTGTGTTATGTAGCCTTGGTTATCTATTTAGAGTTTGTGTTACAGTTGTTTTTGTGTTGCTGTCTGGCCTTTTCTGTCAGTTTTTTGTTGTGTTGTAATGGTCTTTTGTGCACAAATTTGACTAACGTTAGTCTGTATATTTAAATATACTGGTTATTATAAAAGATAAATCTGAACTTTTATCAGATGAAATTTCTCATTTATGTTGTATAAAACATCCTATAGTTTATACGAGCTTGTGACAAATGACAGTCTGATAGATAGAGAGACAGACAGTTTATAGGCTGTATATTCACACAGCTAAGTTAGATAGAGAGCGATATTCCCTCTGGTTATTAGATTCTATCCTGTTAACCTGATTATTTTTACTCTTTTTTTGTTTTGTTTTGTTGTGTGTGTGTGTGTGTGTGTGTGTGTGTGTGTGAGAGAGAGACTTTTTTGATGAATATGTCTAAGTTACACTGACAGGTAACAACCACTGTCACTTCCTTTTTCAGAAGTTTTAGAGAAGTTTGAGTCATTTACTATGGCAGTTAGATAATATTCAATAGACATTTTTGAATGTATTGTTATATACATGTGATTCACAATATGCACTGAGATGTTTTGAAATAAATACATAATTCCATTGCATCAACACTCATATATTTTATGCATTTATCTGTGGTTTGCATTATATTTATGTGTTTGTTTTTTGCAAGGAATACTTGTAATTTACTCTTATCTACTAGTATCTATTGTCACTTCCTTAATAACTTCATTTGAAAAGATTTCAATCACTTTATTCATGTTAGGCTTGGTAGATTAGATAGTGGTGCATAAACTGTTCTGTTAAACGCATGTTTAATATTTGACCCTGTTGCATTCAGTGACTGAATGTTTTTATGAATAAGGCAATATATCTGTTGTTAACTAGCCTGTCAGGTTGCCAGCATTGTCACTTCCTTTCTGCGAGGGTTCAGAGAAATTTGAATCACTTGTGGGTAAGTGGTTCTCTTCTTGTCAGAAGTTCAGTTGTTCATCTCTAAATGGCCCACTAATGTAGACTCTGGTTTGCGTAGGAGGATGTTGGCCAATGCCTTCTGGTTTCAAACATAGGCTCTTGAACTGTACTTGTTTTAGCTGATGGAGATGTTTGCATTATTTTGTTTCAGTAGAAACTGAAAGGGGAAGTTTCTTTGCTCCTTTCAAGTTTATCAGGTCATGCTGAGAATATTTTCATCTTCATCTCTCTTT
Source organism: Siphateles boraxobius (assembly GCF_051911475.1). Lineage (NCBI taxonomy): Eukaryota > Metazoa > Chordata > Actinopteri > Cypriniformes > Leuciscidae > Siphateles > Siphateles boraxobius. The sequence goes on from NW_027509219.1 coordinate 30,045,785, forward strand.
GTTTTTTTATCATTTAAATATAAAACTGTTGTGAATTGCAACTTTGCACAAATCTGTTTGATTTAGAGTGATTTCTTTGTAAGATAAAACCAAAAAGAACATCCAAAATCAATGCAAAAATTGCAGAACTAATTTAACCTGTCTAAAAACAGGTTTTACTAGAAAATTTTATTGTAATGAAGCTTTGTCCGTTGATATTTCGGCAACACTTTACAATAATCATTATTTAAAAATCTTTGTTAATGTTAGTTAATAAAAATACAGCTGTTCATTGTTTGTTCATATTAGTTAACAGTACGTTAACTAATACAACCTTTGATTTAAATAACATATTAGTAAATGTTGAAATTAATATTAACTAATATTAATAAAGGCTGAAGAAGTATTGTTCATTCCAAGTTCATGTTAAATATTAACAGTAGTTAACTAATGTTAGCCTAACTAATAAACCATATTGTAAAGTGTTACCGATATTTCAAACCCAGCCTCCGTGTTTACTGGTTGAAACTTCACGTTAAGGTGTGACCAGAGTTTGAGGACAGTTCTTTCTGCGTAAAAGAAAAAAAGTATTTTCAGAGGTTGTGGTCGACTACTTTGTCTGTTTCAGAAGAGGATATGCAGAAAAAGAGGATATGAATTAGTAGATGGCACTTCTCACTACGTGAGGATGAAAAAGCAGATGGAAAGATCACATCCTCTAAAGGCTTAAGCTCACCTTATTGGTTTGCGTGTTTTTATTAGCAGAGCACCACATTTTCTTAGACAGTCATTCCGCAAGTTGGCTCTCATGTTACTGTGAGATGAGACAGAAGACTAACATCCTTCTGGGTAATTCCAGTCCTGCCCAATTTTAAACTCATTAATTATCTTTCAGTAACCATATCAGATTCTTTTCCGGCTGTTATCTCTTTTCGTTTTTGGCTGTTAGAGGTCAGATTGCCAATAACAAATTGAATTGTTAATTTACAAACTTTTTATGATAGGAAAACAGTCCTAAAATATTTTTGATGACTAACCCAGTTCCAAATTTTTGATTAAGGAATGAGAATTTCCTTTTCGCTCAAGTCAGCTGCATCTGACTAGCAATAGTAATTAGTACATTGCTGAGATGTAGGCTACTAAACTAAGTGTTAAAGGGTTAATTCAACTAAAAATGAAAATTATGTCTTTAATTACTCGCCATCATCCCAAACCCGTAAGACTTTCGTTAATCTTTGGAACACAAATTAAGATATTTTCCTCAATGTTTAAATGTGAAAAAAATAAAAAATCTGTTCATCATATGGCGATCTAATCTCTTCAGAAAATTTTGACTAAACCGCTCAGTTCATATGGATTCGTTTTACGATCTCTTTATGAACTTTTTGAAGTGTCAGTTGTGTAGCTGTCAGTGGAGAAAGCTCTAAGATTTCATCAAAAAAGATCTTCATTTCTGTTCCGAAGATGAACAAAAGTCTGACGGGTTTGGAACGACATGAAGGTGAATGATTGATGAAAGAGTTTTCATTTTTGGGTGAACAATCCAGTTAAAAGTGACAAACTGTTTGATCCTGACTTTTCAATAGAAAGAAAAGCTTCTATCTTTGAAATGTGGTTGTCTTTACGCCTCCTAAATACTTGGGAGCTAATGTACTCTACTTTCAAAGCTAGTATCCACATGAGTCGGACATCCTGACAAAACTCACATTAAACTCACTTGTCGGACTCTTTCTGGCTTTGATAAAACGAATCTGTGTTGTATGGTTTGAAACTTCACAGAGCACCCTTGCAAACCCCAAGCGCTTCATTCCTCTAATGTGTGTGAGGATAAATTGCCCCTAAATGGCTTTGTGCCCTGCACAATAGTGTCATCACCAGAATTCGTTCCAGAGCGACGCGCTCCAAGAGAGCGGTAAGACCCTCTGTAACAGATTCAGTTTGTAGTCAGAGGTTTTCACTGTACACAAATCCCAAAAGTCTCCTCTCGCATGAATTCCCAAGGTACAGAATATGGATATGTATCATAGCGAATTGAACCTGAAAGCTGCTAAAACTATTAAAAATAGTTTTTGTTAATTGAAATAAAGCTCAAATAAAATATAAATTGGCAACAAAATAAAATAAGACTAGTTGAAGTACATAAATTACTAAAACTAATAAAAATGACAAAAGCTCATAGCAGAATGACTAAAACTTAAGTAGAATTAAAAGGTAAAAGCTAATTCAAAATATTAATATATTATAATATTATATAATTATATTCTATAATATTATTATAACATAATACTATATTAACACTGCTTTTGTCTGGGCGACATCGTGTAGTGTGAAATGTCACTTTATATTATGATAAAGGTGTGAAACAATATATATTTATAAAAATTTTACAAAAAAATGGTTTATATTTTAATAACCATGAGGAAATGCACTAATTTTCCTCATAATAATGGTTTTGTTTTCCTTCAGAATCCCAGCGTTCCCACTTGACATCCTTTACAATGAAATTAAAGGACAAATTCCATTCTCCAAAAATCAAGAGGACGCCATCAAACAAAAAGTCCAAACCACCACCAGAACAACCCGTGAAGTCCCCAGAAAAGACTGTGACCAAGGTACGAAGTAAAATTACTATCGTCATAGTATTTCTGGATGTTCACTATATAAACACAGCTTTTTTTCTGGAAACACAGGCAGTTTGAAAGCAAATAAGCACATTGATGATTTTGTCGACATTCTTTTCCACATTTAGAGTCTGAGTCGATTAGAGGAACATGAGAAAGAAGTGGTCAGCGCCTTGCGGTATTTCAAGACTATTATCGACAAGATGGTGGTGGACAAGAAGGTCTTGGAAATGCTTCCTGGTTCTGCTAGCAAAGTTTTGGAGGCCATCATGAGCTTGGTACAACTTGATGGCAAGACACTGAGCAGGTAAAACATTTTAAGCATCTTGAGAAGAATAGTTTTATTGATCCGCTTTAAAAAAAAGAAGCTTTTTCTACAATCATACATATTAATATTTATTTTACTTCCCCCTCCGTCCGTCTGCAGTTCAAGAGTGTCCTCCTGTCTCAATCGAGTCTATCAAAGTCTTGCAAACCTCATTCGCTGGTCGGACCAAGTTATGCTGGAAGGGGTGAATTTGGAAGATAAAGAAATAATTGCAACTGTCACCACTGTGATCAGAGCAGTGCTGGATGGTGTGAAGGTATTAATGTTCAATAGAACTCTGTCAGGGCTTGTTTTGCAGTCTGTTGACATCTCCATCTATTCTCCACCCATATTCCAGCTGTATTTAGCCATGGGTTTTGTTCTTAGTAGATAGTATTGTGTGTAAAGATGACTTTGCCTGTGGTTTCCTGTAGGAGCTGGTTAAAGTCGCCATTGAGAAGCAGGAGCACCCCTCCCCCACGACACCCGTCAAAACCCTGCCTCCTGTCACCAGTCCAAAGCGGTAAATGAAGAGCTTTTTGTGAAAGAACATGCCTTATGAAAATCTTTAAAAGTGAGGTGGCAGATATTGAAATATGTCATTCGTTTTTACCTCTTTATTATGGCAGTGTTCCAGAGCCCCCCATTACTGAGTCAAAGGAAACCGTCTTGAATGAGACCCCTACCCCAGCTGAGGCCACAGAGACCCCAAATGATGTCCCTGATGTGGAGATGGCCCCTCCTAAACCCCCTCTACCTGGACTCAAAGTGCCTGAACATTGGTATGAAAGCTTTGCTTCAAACTTTAATCTTCTTGGCCTGAGAAATGCGTTTAGCTATGTGTCCGGCTCTATCCACAAATATGGTTAATTTTATAAGCAGTAAAGACACCATTCTTGTATTTTCTGTTATGTTGTTGTGGTGGGTTATATATATATATATATATTAGGGGTGTAACGGTTCTCGGTAAAAAATTGAACCGTACCGCTCTCCACCCATGGTTCGGGACGCACTTGCACTGCGGTCGATCTCAAAACTGATGACGCATCTATAATCTTTGTTGAAAATAACAACGTGTAAAACAGACAGTTCCACTGTCGAAAAATTCACTTTCTGGCTTCCCAAATAATACATTACACAGCGATAATCAAAAAACATGAACAAAACGGTTACTCTTTGTAAACTCTGTTCAATGCAAGTGCCAAAAGCTCGAACATGACCAGTCATTTACGCTGTCATCACCACCCGGGAGTTGATAGCGCGCAAGTGAGATCTGAACTGCACACGTTACTATCTGTGTTTAAAACTAAACTCATTTTAGCATACTGAACCATACCAAAACCGTGATACAAACCTATATATATATATATATATATATATATATATATGGGTCAGATATACAGTGCTGGTCAGAATTATTTGCCCCCTTGGTAAATATGATCAAAAATGGCTATAAAAAAAAAAACACATTGGGAAACATTATTTGCCCCTTTTATTAAATACTTTTTGCAACCTCCTTTTTCCAAGATAAGATCTCTGAGTCTTCTCCTATAATGCCTGATGAGTTTGGAGAACACCTGACAAGAGTTTAGAGACCATTCCTTCATACAGAATCTCTCCAGATCCTTCAGATTCCCAGATCCATGTTGGCGCTTCTTCTCTTCAAGTTCAGCCCACTCATTTTCTATAGGGTTCAGGTCTGGGGACTGGGATGGTCATTGCAGATGCTTGGTTTCGTGCTCAGTGACCCATTTTTGTTTTGATGTTTGTTTTTGGATCACTGTCCTGTTGGAAGATCCACACATAGCCCATTATAAGATGCACACAGGAGACGGGTTCTATGGTCAGATGAAACAAAAAATCTGAACACATCTTGTGAACCCTATAGAAAATGAGTGGGCTGAACTTGAAGAGAAGAAGCGCCAACATGGATCTGGGAATCTGAAGGATCTGGAGAGATTCTGTATGAAGGAATGGTCTCTAAACTCTTGTCAGGTGTACTCCAAACTCATCAGGCATTATAGGAGAAGACTCAGAGCTGTTATCTTGGAAAAAGGAGGTTGCAAAAAGAATTTAATAAAAGGGGACAAATGATTGTTCCCAATGTGTTTTGGAGAAAAACATTTATTTCATAATGTGATTTTCCCCCCACTTTCAATTATTTTACTTCAACAAAAGGTTAGATTTTTCTTAGCTTTTTTTTCTTTCTTTTATTATATCAAAAGGATAAACAAATCAGATTTATTTTTTATAGCCATTTTTGATCATATCTACCAAGGGGGCAAATAATTCTGACCAGCACTGTATATGGGTCAAAACACAATACAGGTTTTGGCTTGTAAGTAAAATGAACAATTAATCAGTATCACAGACAGAACACCAATACTGTCTGCAAGTTTAACTTTTTTTGTTTTTGAACAATTGTCATATAAATTCTTTAAAAAATAAAAAAGTTAAACTTGCAGATAGTACAAGTGTTCTGTCTGTGATGCTATTCAATCATTGTTTTATCACAACCAATGACATACAAACCAACATTCTGCCGTAAACTAGCTGGCTCCTACTAAACTTACTGAGCAAAATCTGAAACCATGTTACACATTTGTTTTAAATGTATTATAAAAATATTAGGGGTTTTTATGTTTAAAATAGAAATTAAATTAAAAAGTATTTTTGGGTTTTGCATTTAATTATTTTTTTGTTTAAACTGTATCACTAGAATATTATAACATCACACATCTGGGTTTTAAATGGAGTTCCCAAATTTTAGGATTGAAAACGAATAGAAAATACAACAGTATAGGTCTGGCCCTATTGTGTGCTCTATCATAGAAATTGCTGTTTATGTAGTTTACAAGTTTCATGGAGTGAAACAAACATAAGTGTGATTATATGAAAGGTGGTACTGCACAAGGCGAGCAGTTTATAAGAGGAAATGTGAAATGGGCTGTGTTATCTTAACGTGTCATCTTATCTGGATTAAATGCTGTAAACATCTAGATACCACAGGTGATGTGGTTTGCAACAGCATGTCGTGTATGTTTTAAGCGCTGGGTTTAGCTACAGATGATTGCACAGACCCATCACGGTTTGTGGGAAGCCTAAAAGAAAAGGTGTGAAAGAGAGATATAAATAGTGGTATTCTTGAGAATTCAGGTCTTTGTAGGGTGCAGCAATAAAGCCTCCGCTTCCTCTAGCAGAGAGTCATTGACATATGGGCTGTTTTCTGAGAAATGATCTTAACAGTGTCAGCTCTCCTCTGTCGACTGAAAGAGACAAGAAAGAGAGGGTGCAAGAAGGGATATTCTGATACCAAGTCTAGACAGTGGAGGATTACGTTGTGCTGCTGGCAATAAAGAGAGTTTGCTTTGTACTCTGAATTATTTGCAAATTTCTTTTTGGCGGGTTTCCAGCCTTCCAACAAGTCTGTGTCTCCGATAGATGAGCTTTTTGTTGGAGATGCCAAGTTTAGCCTACCAACTGGTCTATTCACAGAACAGTCTGTTGTTTTTTGTCTATAATTTAAAGTCAGTTTGATATTTAAAAGTGTTAATTCACATAAAATTGAAAATTCTATCATCATTGACATTGACTCATCTTCATGCTGTTCCAAACCTTTATTACTTTCTCTCTGCTGTGGTACACAAAAGCAGATGTTAAAGCTGAATGTTCATACTTTTTTCCTCCATAAAGGTAGTAAAGACATTAAAGTAATCCATGTGACATCATTAAAGTAATCCATGTGATTCTGGGTTACTTTTATGATGTCTTTACTACCTTTCTGGGTCTTGAAAGTGGTGGTTGCATAGGCAGTCAGTGGAGGAAAGCTCTCTGATTTCATTTTTAAAATATCTTCATTTGTGTTCAGAAGATAAACGAAATTCTTACCGGTTTGGAACGACACGAGGGTGAGTAATTAATGACATAATTTTAATTTATGGCTGAACTTACCTTTTAATATTAATAATACGATGGCTACTCTCTGCTATAGTTTGTTCACTTGAATAATTAATGGGAAATCTAGATGCAATGTTTATTTAATTGAGAAATACCATGTCATTAATTTAATTAGATAATATTTATATTAATGTTTAATGATTACACTTTATTTTAAGGTGACATTGTTACAGTGTAATTATATAATTAAGTACTGAGTCACATTAAGCAACTACATGTACTTACTATAGGGTTAGGGTAGGATTAGGATTTGGTTCAGGGTTAGTTGCATGTAATAATGCATCATTTACTGTTATTACTATGGTAATTACATGTAACTATGTAACAAGAACACTGTAAAATAAAGTGTTACCGAAAATTGTGTTCACTAGCATATTCGTAGCTATTGAATATTACTCTGGTATTGAAATTGGTTGTATTGGTATTGACTACTGGAATTTTGATATTATGTACAAATATTAAATGCTGTAGAAGTTTTGTTCATTGTTAGTTTATTTTTTACAAATGTAGATAACTAATATTAACAAATGAAACCTTATTCTTTTATGACTGCAAGCAACGTCTCTGATGAAGTTGTTCATGCATAGTTCAACAACCTGATTAATAATGAAATTCGCTATTTTATTGTGTGTTTTCAGTTGTCGTTTCAGCCCTAATATCCCAGAAGCACAGTTAGCTCACTGAAATGGCATGTAGATGCTTTCATGGCCAACAGTTACTCGGCTCTCAGCCGAGTTGTCTCATCCCTTTACCAGAAGCCCTGTGTTAGTTTACATCAGTCAGTCTGTTAAAATAATTGACCATGTTAGGACTACGACAGTTCTTCCAGGTGTTTTATAGTTTCCTTTCATAGCGAGAACCTTATTTATTCCCCTTTCAAGCCTCTCGTCTGGTGAAACAATTTAATACTTTAATAAAATCTGTCTGACCTGGCATGTTAAGACTGGTTAATCAGCAGGTAATCGCTATTTGTAAATGTCAGCCAGACATACTCTACATTCACTATGAGTCAGTTCTTCTGCTAAGGTCTTCTGTATGACATCACTTTTAGCAGCTGTTTTGGGGCTGACTGAATGGCTGATTTATAAAGTTGCGGTTTGTGGTTCCAGAGCTGGATTCCACTGTCACTTTGCAAAAATGTTCTTGGTTGCTTGGGATTGGTTGCAGACTTTCATAGCACAGAATGTGCCTGTGTATGTAGGTTTCTTGATTGACAGCTTGTGAGACAATATGACTATAGTTAATCTGTTTGACACTAGCATTTGGCTAAACAAACTCTCCCTTTGCAGTCCACCGGCTCTCCCGCCAAAGAAGCGTCAGTCGGCACCGTCTCCCACGAGGATTGCTGTGGTTGCGCCAATGAGTCGTACCACAAGTGGATCAAGTCTTCCTATTGGTATCTTTCGACAGGTGAGATTTTGGTGTTCCCTTGTTGCTCCAACCTACTTATGAACCTTAAATGAAAGTGTCCCAAATTTGTTCTTTAGTAACCACTCAGAATTAAACTGAATTTTTGTGCAATTAAAGATCTCTCAGTTGTCAGTAGCGAGGACACTTTTAAAGGAATAGTTCACCAAAAAAATGAAATTCTGTAATTTACTCATTCTAATGCCGTCTGTGGAGCACAAGAAAAATGTCAAAGGACATTTCAACTGTTTTTCCCAATAAAATTCAAGTCATTGGGGTCTAAAACAACATTGCACTTAACTGATTTTTATTGTATGGATAAAAAATCAATGGTTTATCAATAATTATCAACCAACATTCTGTTCCAGACTAGCTTGCTCCTACTAATCTCACTATATAAAATATGTATAATGAAAATATTTTTATTTTATTTATTTATTTTCTGTTTAATTTTAGTTTTTCACTAGAATAGTACAAAATCACAAATCAGAATTTTAAATGTCATTGAGATGTCACATTTTTTTTTTTTTTTTTGAGAAATTTCAAATCTAATAGAAAATCAATGCAATGAAATGAAAGGTCACTTGGTTGTCAGTAGCTTGGATGACTTCCTACCCAAAAATGAACATTTGTCATTTACTTGCCCTAATAATCTGTAAAACAAATAAGATATTTTGAAGAATGTTTTCAAACTATTTTGTTCACTTGGCTCTAAAACAACATTGGACTCCAATAACTTTCATTTTATGGATAAAAAAGGCACTGAAACAATTCACTAAAGTCTTGCAGGTTTGGAACATCATGAGAATGATTAAATAAATGAATGTTCAGTCTGGTATATTTAATGTTTGACTGTACCTTGAGGTTAACTGTTCTTATTTTCACCTAAAGGAATACGAGGCAGATGCCTTACAAAGGCGTTTTTCAGGAGGTAGTCACTCCTTTGGAGGGGAATCGCCACGACTGTCCCCATGTGGCAGCATCGGCATATTGAGCAGGTCAGATGAACAGCTGTCCTCTTTGGAGCAGGACAGTGGTCAGTGCTCTCGTAACACCAGCTGTGAGACTCTAGGTGAGTGTTTAAATCATGATTGGGAAAGCTACTTTGAAACAGTAGCCTGTCAGGCTACACACCTGGACTGGTTTAAATATACTGATGGAGTTTTATCTTGTCCCCTTGCTTACTTAGACACAGCAGAGAGCTACGACCCTGACTATGACTTCCTGCATCAGGACTTGTCTAGCATTGACCAGATCCCTCCTGCACACACAGGGGGTTGTCTGAGCCCGCTCCCCGAGTCTCACCACGAATCATCATCCTCCCCAGTTCAGTTTCAGTCGATACCACCCGCTCTCCCGAAGAAGGAACGGCGACCCACTCAGCCTCAGGTGGAACGACTGTACTCTCAATATGACAATGTTCCAGATGAGGACATGCAGACCCCACCCTTCCCCCTCTTTGCTTCAGTGCCACCCTCGAACCCTGGAGAATTCATGGGAAACTTCGGCCCCGCTGAGAACACACAGATCCCTCAGAGCCCTCCACCCCTGCCAGAGAAGAAGAGTCGGCATGGTGAGTATGAGGAATTCAGATGTGCTGTTGAGAGGGTAGCAAATCACTGGGTTGTGGAACCGCTCTGACATGTAGCGCAGATGCATCTGGTATTTTGGTCCTTTACCTAGGGCTGGACGATATGGCCAAATTTTCTTAATTTCGGTCGATACGATATGATTTCGATATCGATATGAACAATATAAAAGCCTCAGAAAAACTGCCCAGAGCGCTTACAACAGATGTCTGTTCCTACAATCTTCTGAAAAATGAATTTGCCAAGTCTATGAAACCTGCTGGAGCCTTTCGGACGGTACTGCACCATTTCAAACTACATGAACCAATGAAATAACCCATCATAACAATAATACAGGTCCTTCTCAAAAAATTAGCATATTGTGATAAAGTTAATTATTTTCCATAATGTAATGATAAAAATTAAACTTTCATATATTTTAGATTCATTGCACACCAACTGAAATATTTAAATATAAAATATATGAAATATTAGGTCTTTTATTGTTTTAATACTGATGATTTTGGCATACAGCTCATGAAAACCCAAAATTCCTATCTCAAAAAATTAGCATATCATGAAAAGGGTCTCTAAACGAGCTATTAACCTAATCATCTGAATCAACTAATTAACTCTAAACACCTGCAAAAGATTCCTGAGGCTTTTAAAAACTCCCAGCCTGTTTCATTACTCAAAACCGCAATCATGGGTAAGACTGCCGACCTGACTGCTGTCCAGAAGGCCATCACTGACACCCTCAAGCAAGAGGGTAAGACACAGAAAGAAATTTCTGAACAAATAGGCTGTTCCCAGAGTGCTGTATCAAGGCACCTCAGTGGGAAGTCTGTGGGAAGGAAAAAGTCTGGCAAAAAACGGACCCTGAGGAAGATTGTGGAGAAGGACCGATTCCAGACCTTGGGGGACCTGCGGAAGCAGTGGACTGAGTCTGGAGTAGAAACATCCAGAGCCACCGTGCACAGGCGTGTGCAGGAAATGGGCTACAGGTGCCGCATTCCCCAGGTCAAGCCACTTTTGAACTAGAAGGAAGGAAATGCCAAAATGCCTGAAGTCCTGTGTCAAGTAGTACCCACAGTCAGTGATGGTCTGGGCTGACATGTCAGCTGCTGGTGTTGGTCCACTGTGTTTTATCAAGGGCAGGGTCAATGCAGCTAGCTATCAGGAGATTTTGGAGCACTTCATGCTTCCATCTGCTGAAAAGCTTTACAGAGATTTCATTTTTCAGGACGACCTGGCACCTGCTCACAGTGCCAAAACCAATGGTAAATGGTTTACTGACCATGGTATTACTGTGCTCAATTGGCCTGCCAACTCTCCTGACCTGAACCCCATAGAGAATCTGTGGGATATTGTGAAGAGAAAGTTGAGAGACGCAAGACCCAACACTCTGGATGAGCTTAAGGCCGCTATCGAAGCATCCTGGGCCTCCATAACACCTCAGCAGTGCCACAGGCTGATTGCCTCCATGCCACGCCGCATTGAAGCAGTCATTTCTGCAAACGTATTCCCGACCAAGTATTGAGTTCATAACTGAACATAATTATTTGAAGGTTGACTTTTTTTGTATTAAAAACACTTATTTTATTGGTCGGATGAAATATGCAAATTTTTTGAGAAAGGAATTTTTGGTTTTATGCCAAAATCATCAGTATTAAAACAATAAAAGACCTGAAATATTTCAGTTGGTGTGCAATGAATCTAAAATATATGAAAGTTTAATTGTTATCATTACATTATGGAAAATAAGGAACTTTATCACAATATGCAAATTTTACATTTATAATTTACATTTGCCACTTCATACACTAGTTTTAATTTGTAAACTGAATACAGATTTTAACGCTTTATAAGTTGCAAAATTAAAGGTGCAGTGTGTGACTTTTAGCGACATCTAGCGGTTCGGTTGCGAGTTTACACTAAGGGCTCAGCCCACCGCTCACCCCTCCCTTTCGAAGAAGCTACCGTGGCGAAAACGGGACAAACATCGTCGTCTGAGACGGCAGAGAATAGCCAGAGTAAACCAAGTTTCTGTACCACAGTCCATTATAAACCACATCATGGATAAAGTTTACAAAGCCATAGTCAGGTGAGGATCAAGGGTCTTAATACGTAATATAATAATAGTAATTAGTTGATTGTCTCACGAACGTAACCAGCACATTTCTCCCCACATAGCAAACCCATAATACAGCGAGGGAGAAGAACCACATGAAACTATGCAACTATATATTTTTTCTAACAGGGTAGTAAAAGTTTAGCTGGCTAATATGAGCTGTTACTGTGGCTGAGCTGGTTAAAGCGTTAAGCCTTGTTTAAACTGGACGCGTCCGCATGAGCAAAGCTGCCTGCGGCAAAAATAACGTGATTGTAATAGCGCGCGCGCCTCCGCATCCCCTAGACACCATTTACTACACACAATAGGCTTTTTTTCTCTGATTTTGGAAACTCGATCGACTTAAAATGCTTCCAAGATCGACGGGTTGGTGATTCCTGTAACTGTTTTACGGTCAATGAAAAGAGTGCTATTCAGCTGTCTCACGAACGTAACCAGCACATTTATCCCCACATAGCAAAGCCATAATGGAGGGAGGGAGAAGAATTAAGTTACATGAAACAATCCAACTACATATTTTACACCACTGACAAGGGAAAAGTCATTACTCACGGTGTTTATGGCTAGCTTCTAGCTTTCTTGCGGCTTCTCTTTCAAGGTAGTGACGAAACGCGCTCTGTAACGCTGTTTCTTCGCTGTCGGCTACGGTAGAAACATGACGTCACAATATGTCGACCTTCATAGAAGGGGATTCCCGCGCCTATGTAGATATAAATGCCTCATTCTAAGGTAATAAAAACATTACGGTTTATTAAGTAAGTTCTTTATACACCACTGAACACATAGTTATGAATGTCATATTGCATTTCTGTTAATAGATACTCAAATTTTTTACACATTGCACCTTTAAAATGTATTACAGAAATGATTAGATATGTTTAACATGTTCAAGCTAAAACTATAGCAAAATGATCATTTAAATGTAAATTTTCTTAATTGCATTTACAATCACAGTTAAGAAACTTGCGATTGCATTTTCATTAAATGTCCCGCAATGAATGTAGCAAAATTCAATGTGCAAATTGAAAATGAATTCCGAGCCGATCACGTCACCGCCCTGCCTCGCCCCGCCCTGTCAATCACTGCGTGAAGTTCACGCAAAAAAGTCTTGTTTGTTTGTGCTTCGTTTGTGCCGGTTTAAGTTTTGTTTGTGCTGCTTCTATCGGGTGGAACTGCTTCAGTGGTGGAACAGGTTTGATGTGTTCCCGCTGCTAGTCGGCACCACTCTCCGGTACATTTTGCAGCACGCTCAAACCTGAAGTTTATCAGATCTCAGACAGCCGAACCACTTCCACACCACTGGAATAGTCTTTCCTGTCTTATCAACTATTTCGTCTGCTTTCTCCTCACTTGTGGAAGCTCGTTCAGTCACATTTGTATTGCGGGCAGGGGCGCTCATTTTGTAGCTAAAACTTGCCGTTTTGGAGATCTGCCTACTACTGTGCTGAGCACTGTCTGTGGTGTACGCCATCACGAAAGTAGCCGATTGTGTTCTGCTCTTTCTGACGGCTGCACGCCTAACGTCAGTCAGTTTCAAATGCTGTTATGTATATTGAAATATCGAAAATGTGTTTAAAAAATCATATCACCGTTATTGAAAAAAAAATATTGCTATATATATTGATATTGAATTATTGTCCAGCCCTACCTTTACCAATCATATCCCCTTCTACTCTCCCTCTTTGCTTCTTGTCAATTCTCTGGATTGTCCTGTCCAGAGCAAAGGCAAAAACAGCTAAATGTTAGCAGAAATGTTCTTAATTGTACCAAAAAGGTTGCATAAATTGTGAACCTCATTTAATATATGTATAAAACTAAACTGGCACATATAATTTTTAATTTGATTGAGTTGGAAAACAAATTTCTGAAGGTGCTGGAAATGAACAAACGAAAGGTTTTAAAGGAAAGCTAAAAGCTAATTAAGAATAAATAATAATTTTAAAAAAACAGAAACATCTGTCTCTGCTGTCAAAGCACCTTTTCAAATGGAAGCTTGTTTCCGCCTCTGAATAAAAAATAAAAAGCTAATTATGTCTCTTTTTTTTTAATGCAATTGCGTGTTTATATCTCACGATTCTGATTATTTTCTCGCAATTGCTAGTTATAAAGTCAGAATTGTGTGATTAAAATTTGCAATTATCTTTTGTAGTATTTTATTCCAAGTAGTATAAAAATATCAAAGTCGAGATAGATCTTTTCTTCCGTGTTGTGATGTGCATCCAAGTGAAGCGGATTATTGTAAAAAAAAAAATCAATAAAAAACTTGGTCCTATCTATCAGTTGTTGATTGGATGGAGGCTTGCAGTCGGTTGTAAGAAAGGGGCGGGGTTTATGGACAAACTGATTGGTGAAGTCTGACATATATCAGCAAAAAGAAATTATTAGGTAAAAAAACCTGAAAAGATGAACCATATGCACGCACAGTTGAATCAATCACATTAAGATAAGTAACATGGATTTAGAAAATAGCGTGATTTTTCTTTTCATGCCGACTTTAAAACAACATTTTCAAGTACTACGACCAAACAAGTAGTTTTAGCCCTTTTTTTCTTCAGACTAAGCGGTTTTCACAGGTCACTAATTCCTTGTGTAATGTGTGCAATGACACAGTATGGCAAAGCCAGTTTTTCACTAGTTTTTCTCTGTAAAGCCCTTCAGTGTTGGGAAGGGGTTGGGAAACAGTGATGTCACCTTTAGTTTGAGGTCAGATGGAATAATGCCTTTGTTGAAGAAATCTCTAGTTGAATACAGTTCAAGGCCTCACCCAAGCCGGCAGGAAATGAGCTCTTGCTAAAAGACTCTTGTTTGGAGGGGAGGGGTTTTTGAATCATGTTATAATCGACGCATGAACCGCGTGGCTTGACACAAGAGTTTATGTGAGTCCACACAAAGGATATCATTTTTCTCTTTTAAAATTGATTTAAATTACAGTGACTGTTTATGTCCAATTTGTGTTTAAGCCTTTTGGTAACTGTCATATTCTATGTAGGACATGCATTTACTATGTATTAAAAATATTTTGTCCATGTGAAATAAATTCTAATTTAAATAAATATATGTAAAAATAAATTACTATTAATATTAAAGTAGTTCTAGTATAGTAATATTACGATTAATCAAATACTTTAAATAAATATTTTATATATTTTTATTATACACACTACCTTTCAAATGTTTGTGGTCAGTAAGATTTATTAATGTTTTAAAAGAAGTCTCTTATGCTCAACATGGTTGCATTTATTTAATCAAAAATAGAGTAAAAACAGTAATGTTGTGAAATATTAATACAATTTTAAATAACTGTTTTTAATGTGAGTAAATGTGTTTTATGATTTAATCCTGTAATGGCAAAGCAGAATTTTTAGCATCATTACTCCAGTCTTTCAGTGTCACATGATCCTTCAGAAATCATTCTAATATGCTGAGTCTTATTTTAAGACTTAATTTAATTTTGATTAATACATGCATATGCCTACTGTTTTATCCAGGTTCATTCTAGTTATCAAAATATTGATAATCATCAGTATTCATTTACATAACGCATACAATATGGCCAAAGTAGAATGTTCAATGTTCAAATAGAATGGTGAACACACACCATGAATGACTCGTGAGGTGAAGTGTGAAGTGTCACACTCTCTCAGCTTCTCATCCACTCTTCACAATCTTATCCTAACCCTTGCCCTATTAATTTATGTGCTTGCGTTTAGCACCTGCCGGGCCTACGTGTTAATTTAACCCATGCACATTTTGTCTCATCTACCTGCAGTCCTGAAGTACATGCAGTTTATGGAGGACTATTCCGAGCCGCTGCCTTCCGTTTTCTACCAGACGCCGCAGAGCGAAAGCATTTATGAGCAGCGCAATAGGAAGCGCTTTCAGGAAGTGTATGGCCTCAGCGACTCGTTCAGCAGCAGTGATGAGACCCTCCCTCCACCAGCGCTGCCACCCAAACAGAGACAACTGGTGAGAGCTAGATCAACGCCCACACATGCTGTACACACACTTTCTGTCTGTCTCATTCTCACCCTCCAGTCAGTCACCGTTAATCACAGATGTTAGCGGTATTATGTTTCCCATTGCGTCAGAGTATTACTTGTATTAAGTTGCTTATGGCACAGTATTCAAGTGTATTCATTCTCTGTTAGTCTAAGTGAAGTTCAAGTGTTGCCTAAGGCGATCAGTGTCATTTATTTCCTCATTGTGTGTTGCGTGAACATGTCTGATGTTTATTCAGCTAAAACCTGAGAGGAACAACTCAAATGTGGTAACTTCCTTCAAATCTTGCACTGTTCCTGGCTGTGTGTTGCACCCGCTGCTCTTTTTTTAGCGTTCAATTTTAGAAACAATCGACTGAAGTTTATTTTTAACAAGGTCCCTGGTCATTTTTGTGAGCCATTTCAAAATAGAAACTTGTTTTGTTTTTTGATCCTGTAATGCAGCTTTATAGAGAGGCTGTTTTTGAAGGATGGGACGTTTTTATGTCAAACATGATCAAATGTGTACAGGGAATACCGGAAGATTTGAAAATCTACTTTCACTTTTTTTTTTTAAGAGGGAATTTACATGGAAGTCTTGAAGGCACAACAGAAATGGTTGTTATATTCAATGGTTAGAGAATGGACATGAATCTTTTGATGCAAAAATATTTTTTCTATCAAGTTTATATTATATTGTACTTGTATTATACTCCATCTCACCGCAAGGGAGCAAAAAAAATGTTATATGGATATAAATGGGGTCAAATTCTCTCTCTCTCTCTATGCATGATTTTCATGGCTTATAAATTGCCTTTTAAAGCAAGGAAAACAACTGTTTTAATGTTTTGTGCTATTCTTGCTTTTGTTCTCATTCTTGTCTTGCTAACCCATCTACCTCATTTCATTTGTCTCGGTTTCCACTGTTTTTTCTCTCATTCCACGTGACTGAGCAGAAGGATTCACCAAGGTGTGTTGCTTAGAGCTTTGAGCTCAGGTATAAACTAACCTTAAGTGCTAGTAGCTATATTATGCACAAGTTTAGCCATTTATTTGTGCTTTTAGTCTTAGTAATTTCCTGTTTTTGTTCCCACACTCTGATTAGCAAGCACAAGCAGTTATGGGGCAAAAAGTAGAAACCTTTGTCTCTCAATATTTCACACCTTCACAAGTCAATTATGCTCTTTCCTGCTGTACAGTAGACTTTTAGTCTGAGTAGATGAAAATAGCTTCCAGATAGGACTTTAAGGTCTTAGGTCACGTCTAATTTTAACAAACCACATTTTAAAACGTTTCATTTGCATCACATTTAATATTATTGCGTCACATTTCTACTCTTGACTAAGGTCTATTTCTCCATTCAGCTCGCATCTGCTCAATAATCTACACTGTGCATGAATCTCTGGCCTTTTTTCTTTTCCTTCCTCCACTCTTCTCTTCCCTCTTAGGCTTCCTCACACTCTGCGTCTCCTTCCTCCTCCTCTTCCTCCTCTCTATCATGTCAGCTGCAGCAGTGTGCGTCCGGGCCAGGCCCTGGTGAGACAGAAACCGCTCTTAGCCTTTCCGCATCTAACTCCTCTCTGAACCGCCAGGGCTCCCTGCCTGTCACTACGGTGAGTCCCGGCTGCCTTTCGCTGGCCTCTAACATGTTTTCATTGTCTTTCTGTAACTAATAAAGTCTTTAATATCTTCTTAATATTAAAGAAACAGCAATGCTTGCAATGCAGCAACAGACTAGTGTTGATGTTTTAGGTAAGTTTAGGTTTTAGGAACCAATTGTAGAGGTTTAAATCTATGGCACAGCCTTGCAAGCCCTGCAGTTATGATTCTGTAGTTTTTTCAATTCATCTTCACATGCTGAGAAATAGCGCAAACATGTAAACACTGCTGATTGTCTAATTATTGACTCTGTGTAGGCGTGTGTGCCTGCGGCTACAAGAGGAAACATGTTCATAATAGCTTACACTAATCACAGGTGCTGTAGTCGGTAGGCAATGAATAGTTCACAGCCTCAATTAATGGTGGCACTGCCTCGTTAGGGTTCAGTGATTTCCCCCACGCCTCTAGTCTTCAGTGGCGGTGATCTAAAGATCGCAAGAGTCAAAGGCATGTACAACACGGGGGTCCTGCAACTGTGACCTGCGGAAAAGCTGAGGTTAAACACGGATCATCCTGCAGGGACCCGTTGGGTTTCCAGCTGTTAGGTGACTGAGTTGCCTGTTATGATGTTGTCTGCTGAGCTGTATCCTCTACTGAATGACAGGGAACTCTTTTCAATACCTCTTATTGGAAAAGTGACTACTAAATACAGGTGATCTGTTTCAAGGTTGATAGCTGGTTCTTTGTGTACCATTTCTTTGTATTTATTTATTTATATATATATATATGAGAGAGCTCTCGATCTCTCTCTCTATAGATATACAGTATATATATAGAGAGAGAGAGCGAGAGTGAGAGCGAGCTCTGGAAAAAATTAAGAGACCACTGCAAATTTTTCTTAAATCAGCATCTCTAAATGTATGGCAGCCATTCCATTCCAGTGTCTGTTGAATTCCAACACAGGCACACCTCAGTTCCCTGAATCAGGTGCTGAATAGGTGATCACCTGAACTAAATCTTATTTAATGAGGAAAATTATGAAAACCACTGCTGTGGTCATCACTATCCTCTTGCAATAGGACCAGCTGGATGGCAAAAACACTGCTAGTAGTACCTCAAAAGTAATTGGAATCAAAAAATAACTATTGACCATGCCAAAAGAGTTGAAAAGGAAAGGTTTGAGTGAGGAAAAGAAGGGTTCAATTCTGGCTTTACTGGCAGAGGGATACAGTGAGCATCGGGTTGCTTCCATCCTTAAAATTTCAAAGACGGCGGTTCATAAGAACAAGTTCAATTTAGCAGACATTGGGGACAACAAAGCTACAGGCAGGCAGAGGGCGAAAACGACTCTCCACTGACTGGGATGACCGCCAACTCATTCGAATGTCACTCAACAAACATAGGATGACATCAAGTGACCTACGAAAAGAATGGCAAACGGCAGCTGGGGTGAAGTGCACGGCTAGGACGGATCGAAACAGGTGCCTAGGGGCAGGAGTCGTGCAAAGCTAGAAAAAAGCCCTTCATCAATGAGAAGCAAAGAAGAGCCAGGCTGAGGGTTGCAAAAGACCATAAGGATTGGACTGTAGAGGACTGGAGTAAGGTCATCTTCTCTGATGAGTCCAGTTTTCAGCTTTGTCCAACACCTGGTCGTCTAATGGTCAGAAGGAGACCTGGAGAGGCCTACAAGCCACAATGTCTCGCACCCACTGTGAAAGTTGGTGGTGATCTGGGGGTGCTTCAGCAAGGCTGGAATCGGGCAGATTTGTCTATGTGATGGGCGCATGAATCAAGGCACGTACAAGGTTGTCCTGGAAGAAAACTTCCTTCCTTCTGCTCTGACAAACCAGATCGAGACCCTGTCATGGCCAGCCCAATCTCCAGACCTGAACCCCATTGAAAACCTCTGGAATGTGATCAAGAGGAAGATGGATGGTCACAAGCCAGGAGTGACATAGTCACCCAACATCAATGTGAAAGACTGGTGGAGAGCATGCCAAGACACATGAAAGCTGTGATTTGAAAATCAGGGTGATTCCACCAAATATTGATTTCTAAACTCTTCCTTTGTTAAAACATTAGTATTGTGTTGTTTAAAAATGAATATAAACATATTTTCTTTCCATTATTCGAGGTCTGACAACACTGCATCTTTTTTATTATTTTGACCAGTTGTCGTTTACTGCAAATAAATGCTCTAAATGACAATATTTTTATTTGTAATTTGGGAGAAGTTTATTGTCAGTAGTTTATAGAATAAAACAAAAATGTTAATTTTACCCAAACACATACCTATAAATAGTAAAACCAGAGAAACTGATAATTTTGCAGTAATGCTTAATTTTTTCCAGAGCTATATATATATATATATATATATATATATATATATATATGGGAGTGGCAATGATTCAATGGTTCAATTATGAGATTACCTTTTTATATATACTTGGATAATAGTAGTACTTTTGGTTTATTTTTTATTTTATTGTTGCTGTTTTATTATTATGTTAATATAATTAGATTATTATTAATAATTAATTTTTAATCATTTAAATCATGTTATAATATTATAATAAATAGTACAATTAGAATAATTCTACCCAACATGTTTTAATTCATGACACAATACAATTATTTATAATAATAGTAATAATAATAAAAATGTTATTTGTATAGCTCCTTTCATATAATAAATGCAGCTTAAAGGGTTAGTTCGCCCATTTAAGACATGAAGTTGTATGCAATCCTTACCAGCACTATAGAGCATACACACTGACCCACTCTGTAGTCACCTCCCTGGTCAGAGTTCTGGCCGCTGGAAGTTTTTCAAGAAAGTACTCCCGGTTACTTTCCGGGGCCTCAAAACTGTGCGTTTTTACGTGAAAAAATTATTTGCGTTTCAAAGCTTGATTAATTTACCACACAAAAAACACGCCAGACAAAATGTATACCTCAGTTTTAATCGGCACTATTTTCATCCATTTCTATCAATCCGCGCTGCTGTCTGCTCAAGAGTCTGACGTCAATACACTTGTAATATATAGGCAGCAATGCGGATTATAATGGAAGCAATTCCATTTTTATTGGGTTTTATTGTAGTTTTTGCATGATAAATGTAGCTTGCTTCCAGTTTAGACACTGTGTTAGGATTAAAAACGATATTATTTGGTGGAAGAATTGTTCATTGTGATAGTTATAAATAAATGTGATCGTATATTGAACATTTGATGTTCATATAGTAATATCACTGTAATGGACAGCTTCTTGCCAAGTGTCCAGGCACCTGTCATGCAGTATCTTGCTTTGCTACTAAGTGTCCTTTGATTTCAGGCCCACCAAAACAATAGTGGCTCCCTCTGAAAGTTTATTTCAGCTGTTCTTCAGCCTTGAGCATCAGCTCCAAACCACACCTTTACTCACCTTGACGCCTGCCAATGCTTGTGCTGTCCTCCCTCTTGTTTTCCTATAGAGCGAAAGTGCTAATGATGAAGGTGGGGAGGGTGAATACGTCAATCTGTATTCATCCAACCAAGCCAATGGAGATGTGACTCTCTCCAATGGAGTAAGTAACAGCATGTCAGCGGTTGTAGCCGACATGCTGGTTCCTTCATGCTGCGTTTGTGCTGTTTGTGTCTGTAATGCTTGGCTTTGCATCATGCAACTGGTTAATTGTAAATTTTGCACAACACTTGCTGCCAAGACACAAGTGTCCAAAAGCAACAGACAATAAATATCTTGCATGTTAAGCTGAGTTTTGTCTTAACCAGCCATGATTGTCAATATGGCACTGTGCTGGGTGGCCCTGCCCAGAGTAAAATTTAATTGGTTCAAAATTCTGCTCTATATTGCTAGATTTTAAATGTAGAGAATGTCTTTTGTTGACTGTGCAGGATTTAGCATGCCGTATGGACAAAAAAAGGCCTTAGGTTTTAGATGACTTTGTATGCAGACATTGTTGGGAAATCGAGTTACTCTGATAGAATTCAAGAACTGAAAAGAGGAATTGTTGATTTGATGATTGTGTGCTTTTCGCAAATATAACCTGCAATTTAAGCAGTAGTTATTAACCTCTTAACAGATCATCAGATTCATCCCGAATTAGGACGCCCAATGTTACAGAAAGTGTTATAATGTTAGTCACATCAGCATTACATTTCTGCGATATGTAATTTGACATTGCTCTTGAATTATGGCATGACTTAAAAAAACAGTAATATGTAAACATTGAAATGTTTTACACCAAAGCTATTAGCACCACATTTTCAACTTTCTTTGAAAGTGGAAATAAATTAAATGAATTGTGTACAAAAAAAAAATCATTAATCATTAATTGGTGAAACAAGAGGTAATTGCAGTAAAAAAATTTGGTGATTGCATATGTGGATAATTTTTCTACAGAATATACATATCTAATATTTAAAGATAAAAAATGTGATGTAAAGTCACAAATACTGTAAGTATATTTTCTTCTGTTATGATTTGTGTTTGATTATAAATTAACAGCTTAGCACAAATGATTTATCTAACCTCATGTTCTATAAGCACATCATATTTATTGTGATGTATGTATGTAATGTATATGTATGTATATTTATGCACACACAAGTATTCCTTTTTTTTTTACATTACTGACCCAAAACATTTAAAATGTAATTGTCTGTGTGTGTTTGTGTGTGTGTGTGTGTGTTTGTGTGTGTGTGTGTGTGTGTGTGTGTGTGTGTGTGTGTGTGTGTGTGTGTGTGTGTGTGTGTGTGTGTGTGTGTGTGTGTGTGTGTGTGTGTGTGTGTGTGTGTGTGTGTGTGTGTGTGTGTGTGTGTGTGTGTGTGTGTGTGTGTGTGTGTGTGTAAATATATATATATATATATATATATATTTACACACACACACACACATTTTACATGTTTTGGGTCAGTCGTTAAAAAAATAAATGAATACTTGTATTCAGCAAGGATGCATTAAGTTGATCAAAAATGACAGTAAAGTCTTTTACATTGTTTCAGAAAATGTCTATTTGAAATAAATGCTGTTCTTTTAAAATGTATATTCATCAAAGAATCCTGAAAAAAGTATCACAGTTTCCACAAAAATATAAAGAAGCACAACTGCTTTCAACAGTAATAATAATAAGAAATGTTTCTTGAGCAGCAAATCAGCATATTAGAATGATTTCTGAAGGATCATGTGACACTGAAGACTGGAGTAATAATGCTGAAAATTCAGCTTTACCACCACAGGAATAAATTACATTTTAAAAATGTATTCAAATAGACAACAGCTATTTTACATTTTAATAATATTTTAAAATAGGAGTGTTTTAATGTATTTTTGATCAAATAAATGCAGTCTTGGTGAGCATACAACATTAAAAAAATCGGTAGTGTATACAGTGATAGTGACTTCACTGTATTGTAATGTGTTCTCAATATGCCCCAATCTTGTGTTAAATGTTTTGTGAAATGCAGAACAATCGCCTTGTGCTCTTCTCGTTTTTCACCCTGTTGTATGGATGCAGTGATTGGCCTTGAATTATTTGTCTGTCATTCCCAGGACTCTTCATGTGGTGCTGAGGACTCACTCCAGGACTCAGAGTCAGAAAACAGTAAAGATCCGGCCGACAGAGAGGGGTAACATTCATTTGCTTTAAAGGAATGCTTCAGTTCAAAACCTTGAATCCTCTCTTTAGTTATTCATCTTTTGAAACAATTTCAGACATTTTTGTCTCACACCATAAAAATGTAATTGCCTTCCATGTTTTGGACTTTTTGATTACCTATCCATCCTCTCATCCACAGCTGGAAGCAGAAGTGTGTGGACTCAGAGTTGACCTCAGAAGAGGTGGACGAGCTCTCCCTGATAGATCATGATGAGATCATGTCTCGCTTAACACTAAAGCAAGAGGTAAAACTTGTCTGTAAGGTGTTGCATCTTCTGCACGTGTACAGAAATGCCACGTTTTAGAAGTTTATAACTTGATTTACATTGGTTGTAATGATAGTTGATTATTAGTGTGCTCTCTGCTGCCCTCTGCCTATGACTCAAAGCCTCTGCAGTGCCGCTGTGGTGAACCCCAGCATTGAAGTGCATGTGAAATACTTTTATTCACACTGTAAGGTCAGACCTACTGCAGAGAGCATCTCCCCTGAAAGAATACATAAGATAATAAGTTAATAAGCGGACTGCTCATACTCATAAGACAGGAAATGTGTGACTCTAATGAGCTGGCTTGCTTTATCTTGTTCCAGTTTGTCTTTGAAAACAAGAACATGCCTTGAAATGAAACATCCAGACATCTCTACATGTTTCTAATTGGGGTCAGTTGACCCTAATTATATAGGGCTTCCTAAAGTCCAACTGGTCACTGAGCCACTGACTAGTAGATTTTGAAAATAATATTTTGCACATCCCTCCAAGAAGTTCAATTTAGGTGCTGATTACATGAAAAGCTCTAACTTTGACCTGCTTGTTGAAAACCACATAATCCTAATCTGTATTTCTCAGAACGATGACGGCCCTGATGTCAGAGCTGGATCAGGCGATATTTTATTAGTTCATGCCACCGAAACAGATCGCAAAGGTAAGAGTAATCCCTTCTAATCTGGGGGAGTCAGTTATTTTGTGTTCAATATTTATTTATACAACACGAAATATGTTAAACTAGGGGATCCAAAATGTAGCTTTTTAATTACCGTTTAAAAGTTTGGGGTCAGTAATACTTTTATTCAGGTAGAACACAATTATCAAACGTAACAGTAAAGACTTTTATAATGTCACAAAAGATTTCTATTTTAAATTAAAAATGTTCTATCCGCCAAAGATTCTTGAAAAAAAGTATCACAGTTTCCATAAAAATTGAGCAGCACAACCGTTTTCAATTGATAATAAGAACTGTTTCTTGAGCACTAAATAGAATGTACACATATTAGAATGATTTCTGAGGGATCATGTGACACTGAAGACTGAATTCAGATTTGCCATCACATGAATAAAGTACAATTTAAAATATATTCACTCTATTACTGGTTTTACTGTAGTTTATTTTTTATATTTATTTACTCTAGTTCACATTCCCAAATCTTGACCTATAATTATGATTAAATAAATGTATCTTATGTTCTCTTTTGTAGATCGAGTTTTATACTGTGAAGCTTTCTTGACCACATACCGAACATTTCTAACCCCAGAGGACCTCATTAAAAAGCTCCGCTATAGATATCCTTTCTGATGGTGGTAAATCTTTCAATCTTTTGCATTCCTACCCTTTTTATTTTTATTAACCTTAACTCTGAACACATATACCAGATTTTCTCTCAGCTCTGATATCATCAAACAACGATCTAGTAAAAACACCTTCTTCGTGCTGGTGCGCGTCGTGGACGAGCTTTGGTGAGCTGGAACTCAATTATGGGACATCAGATACACACTTTACAAACACGATTGAGGGGCCACATTATATAAATATCTGATGGCACTGATGCAGTTACTCCAATGTTACTCCAATGTGATTTCTAAAAAAAAACGATTAAAACTACTCCCTTTTTTGTGTGTCATCAGTTTGGTGGAGCTGACAGAAGACATCTTGAAGCAGCTCATGGAGCTTGTGTTCAGTCTGTTGTGTAATGGAGAGCTCACCTTGGCCCGGGTTCTGCGCAAGAACATCCTAGATAAAGTCCAAGAGAAGAAGTTTCTGCAGTACACTAATTCCCTCAAAACACTGGCTGCGCGAGGTGTGGCTGCCAGGCCCGGCACTCTGCATGACTTCCGTAGTCATGAGATCGCAGACCAGCTGACTCTCCTTGATGCGGAGCTGTTTTATAAGATAGAGGTACAGCTTCTCTAATGTCATTCATCACACTTCCTAACGAGAGTTTTCCAACACGGTTTTTATGTCTGTCTGCAGATCCCAGAGGTGTTACTTTGGGCAAAGGAACAGAATGAGGAAAAAAGCCCCAATCTGACCCAGTTTACAGAGCACTTCAACAACATGTCATACTGGTATGATGCTTTGATTCTCAAGCTAGCATAAAACCATCAACGTTTAAGAAAAGAAACGTCAGTGGTTTAAGGCCACGTTCATACAGCAAAAGTATACGATTGAGTTTGGCTATGTTCACACGCAGTTCAGTTATTTATTCATTATATTTGTTTGTCTAAAAATTAGTTAGTCACCGCAGGACCATTTGAAAATAAACTAGTGAGGGCAATTAAAGTGGTGAAAAATAAATGGTGACTTACCTAAAGACTTACCTAAATGATACACGATATCTTAATTGGTTAATATAAGTTTCTACCTAAAATCTTCTGTTGATGGAGAAAAAAATATTTATGGATGTGTATACAGTACATTATATGTATTTTTATCTCTCTTTTTTAAGGGTTCGGTCCTTAATAATACAGCAGGAGAAAGCCCAGGATCGGGAAAAACTTCTTCTAAAGTTCATCAAAATTATGAAGGTACAAACTCATTTTATTCTTCCAAATTGAAATCAATGATTTATTGGCTTGATTTATATCACAAAATAACTTTAACCCATGTCCCTTTGTATTGTAGCACTTAAGAAAACTCAATAACTTCAACTCCTACTTGGCAATATTATCAGCGTTGGATTCAGCGCCTATCAGAAGACTGGAATGGCAGAAGCAAACGTCAGAGGTAAATCACATCCATGCATCCCTGTCTCTTTTATTTTGGTTTTCAGCCAATCCTCATAGTTCCTTATGTTATCTTTACAGGGTTTGGAGGAATATTGCACTTTAATTGACAGTTCCTCCTCCTTCCGGGCGTACAGAGCAGCTTTGGCGGATGTGGAGCCTCCATGCATACCGTATCTGTAAGGACATGTTAAGCATTTAAAGTTGCGATGAAATGGAAGTTGTGATAGTCTTTTCTTTCCCTATTTTGATGTATGCCCGTGTAAAATGGCTTCTCAAACTAGAAAAATGTAGTGCAAAACTTTATTTTGTCTATCGGGAATTCATTGGATGGTCGTGGTTTGCTAATGGTCAATCTCATGAGAGACAGTAAATATGTCGCTGCAAGAGGGAGAGGAAGTTATTTTGGTTAAAGAATATGAGACGCATGAGTTTCTTTTTGTGTATAACTTCCCTATTTTTTCACAAAATGCAGAGGTCTCATCCTCCAGGACTTAACGTTTGTGCATCTTGGGAATCCAGACCACATTAATGGAAAGATAAACTTTTCCAAACGCTGGCAGCAGTTCAATATCCTGGACACTATGAGGCGCTTCCAGCAAGTGTGAGTATGAATCATCATTCGTAATTCATTTAACTTCCATAATCAGAGTGAAAACAATGTAAAAAATCAGTCGGAACTGTATTGGATCGTGAAATACTTGGCAATGGCTTTATTGGTTCTTGGCGTTAACCTACAAAAATAGATGTCTCCTTGAAAAAAAAACTTTTTTTTACATTTTTAACAGTTATCAGCATTTTATGTGACTTGTACTTCTCTTTCTTTCAGGCATTATGACCTCAAACACAACGACGACATTGTCTCCTTCTTCAACGACTTCAGTGACCATCTAGCTGAGGAGGCATTGTGGGAGCTTTCTTTGAAGATCAAGCCTCGCAACATCACTCGCCGGAAAACAGAGCGAGAGGAAAAGACATAGCTCGCTCGGCTAGAAGAACAAACTGCTTTTAAAAGCCACCCTCCTCCGAAGTTGCAAGACACAGCAATCAGAAGTTACTGTAATGGCAGCTACAAGACTGAAAACGATACTGTATTTCTGTTACAGTTTACATAAACTTTTTTTTTAAATGATTAGATTTTATTTTGTAATTGCACTGCATCTGAACCTGTGTGTAAATTTGAAATGTGGAACAGTGCCGAGCGCAAAGACGGGAAACATGACTCTGATACATGGGATTATGGGGTTTGCGGTCGTAACCTGGGATTTACGGTAATATTCCGGTATGGTCTCCCCATCTGGATGTTTGCGGTGCAATCTGGACAAACAACTGCGACTCCAACTGCAAACTAATACCATGATGCCTCAACGGGCACTTTGGATGTTGAATTACCTTGAAGACTGATATTTTTATTTATTTATTTTGTATGTAACAAATGCACATAGAGACTCTTTAGATTTAGGGGGATTGCTGTGCGTTTAGCTGCTGGATTGAACAGCTTTAAGCATGTATGATAATAGGTCACGAAGAGGACACACAGCCAGAGTTATTAATAGCACTATCAGGAATTTGTTGCTTATTCTGCAAGATTAACAGTGTCTGCTTTAAAGCTTTTTTGGACTTTAGTTTCTGAATTCACTGAACTCACTAAAATTCTTCAAACAGGAGGATACCAATTTTAACGTGCATAGAGTTCAAATAAACTACATCGTCATATTCTGTTTATATAAAATTCATACTTCTCATTACAGTAATTTGAGGCCTATTTCAAATCAGTTGTCTTCCAATTACAATTAACTGCTAATAATCAGGGAAACTCGTTGTTTTGTTAAATCTGCTTGTTATTTATTTGTAAATGTATGTGCGTAGATTAACAATATGCTTTGTATTACAAGATCACTTGCAAAGGAAGCCTGGTTTGCCAGTGTGGTTGTTGCAAGAAAGATTTTTAGGAGTTGTGTTACAGCTGTATGTCTGGTACATTTAAATATTTTTCACTTTGCACACCAGTACGGTACAAAATAACCATATTTCTGTAGATCTCCGAGAGCCATTGCAGTGATCAAAGACCTACTATCAAGTGCTTGAAGCTGTTCATGTTCAAGTGGTGTCAATGTGATTTTATTTTATATAATGCAGTTTTCCTTTTGTTTTTTAAAAGGATTTTACATGGAAATTTGCAAAGAGATTTTACTCTGTTGTTGTGAGATGTGATCAAATGTGCACTTTGAAGTTGATTGTGGGAAAAAAAGATTAAAAGCTGTTAGGTAACAGTTTTTAAGTGGACATGCGTATGAGCCTGAACCCCTTCAACAACGCTTTCGGGGGGGAACCTGTACTTACCTGCAAATTGGACTGGATTTTGGTTTCAAAGTTCCAAAGACCCCAGACCACAATCATACTGTTTGAACATGATGATGATTCAGTTGCATATAAAATACAACTGACATGTACCTCTGTACACATGACCCTGTGAAACCTGGTAAAAATAATATACATATCATCAATGTCTTTGCTGTGTGTGTGTGGGATCCAGTTGTTCTGGTTAGGGGACAGCATAGAATAAAACAAAAAAAGCTGTGACAGTCATTAAAATCTGTGCGTGAATAAAGATAAGTTTTCATAATTTGTCATATATGTGAACAAACTTTTATTTAAAAAAACGCATTAGTGATTTTCAATTAGGGCCATAGAAAGATGTAACAAACAAAAGTTCAAACTATTCTCTAACGTGTAAGTAAGGAGAAATCACTTATCTTTTTTTTTTTTTACTTTATGCAGATTTTTTTGTGTCGTACCAGAGCCCGTCTTATTAGACATTCTCTGGTCGTACTGTGTTTCGTAAATGAATCACAATTAATATTATTTCCTATAATTATTTAGAAAGCAAATACTTTTCCCTTTTTAAACCGCCCCACCCCACAACAACAACAACAACAACAACAACATTTGCCAAGTTCGGACTCCGGAGACTTCTTTCAGTGAAAAATTTTCCCCTCCGACTTTTATTTTGAAATTGCATCATTTCCTTCCGTTTAAAAAACTCTTCTCTTCAGAACTGCTGCGTCTTCCGCTTTGTTGCTGCGCATCTGTTAATGCGAAATTTTCTTCCAGATCGAAAGATAACCGATTGAAGATGAATGTGATCGATCATGTGCGGGATATGGCAGCGGCTGGACTGCACTCTAATGTCCGGATCATCAGTAGTTTACTCCTGACCATGAGCACCAACAACCCGTGAGTAGCTTCAGCTTTTAGGATGTAAACAGATCTGGAAGCTGTCTGATTGTGAAGTGTGTGTCTGCCCAATAATGCCTTTAATATGTAACGTTTTATTATATTAGATGTGCAGTATGCTGAAACAAGCTCATACGAAGTAAAAAATAATAATGCATAATTTAAGACAGTAGTACAACAGTTCACCATGAAACCATAGTTTTCCTAAAATACTTTAGCTACTGCTGTCATTTCAAAAGATACGTTACCATAGTTTTAGGGCATGTTCTATAATAAATAAAAATGGGATCTCCTTTTAATTGTGTAATATTTTTGTCATTTTTTAAATATCTTTTTAACAGATCACAGTATTATTTTGGCAAAAAACTATTTGTATTGTCTTGGCACAATAACCCATGTCTTGTTTTGTCATTTAACACCCAATTCTCCACTGATAAAATCAAGTTGTCAATGTCTCACTGAAATGCATCATGGCAATGTGTGCCAGTTTTAAGAGACGAAGCAAAATTCATAGAAGTGTGTGTTTCTCTCTTTCAGGGAGCTGTTCTCACCATCTCAGAAGTACCAGCTGCTGGTATATCATGCTGATGCCATCTTCCATGATAAAGAGTACAGGAATGCAGCCTGTAAGTACAACATGGCTTTACAGCAGAAGAAAGTGCTCAGCAAAACATCTAAAGTCCGTCCCTCCAGCACAGGCGGCACCACATCTGCAGTACAGGCACAGGTGAGCTCAACCAGATATAACACCATGTACATTTTGAGCTCATTTTTCTAGCAGAATAATGTGTTTTAGGGCACTGAATGGCTTTTCTGAGGTAAATGTAACATTGCGTGACATGGCTGTTTTATTAACGTCTTTCTGCGTTTAAAACACTGTTTGGGCAATTACATGAGACATGATATGGATTTCGATAAGTTGTACTGTATCTGTCAACATACCTTCTGATGTTCATTCATTTCGTTCTATAACAAGCAGTAAAACGTGTATATTACACTACCGTTCAAAAGTTTGGTGTCAGTAAGATTAAATGATTTTTATAGAAGTCTATTATTCTCACCAAGACTGCTTTAATTTGATTTAAAAAATACAGTAAAACATGATATTGTGAAATATTGTTACATTTAATTATTTGATTGAGATTTTCAGCATCATTCCTCCAGTCCTCGGTGTCACATGATCCTTCAGAAAACATTCTAATATGTGGATTTGCTGCTCAAGAAACATTTCTGCCACTTAATATTTTTGGGGAAACGGTGATATTATTTTCAAGATTTTTCGATGAAAAGAAAGTTGAAAATAAGTGTATTCGCTGTGGTATTTAGGTGGAAATTATGGTTATCATGGTTTTTGTAATGGCTGCATTATTTCTAATGTTTATATCTGTTTAAATGAAGTTTTATTCTAGTTAACTAGCTCTGTGTTGATTAACTGCAGAACTTGCCATCAGAGATTGAAGTGAAATATAAAATCGCTGAGTGTTACACTATTCTGAAGCTGGATAAAGATGCCATATCAGTGCTGGATGGGATTCCTTCACGCCAGAGAACGCCAAAGGTGTGTTTTCACACTCGGTTATTTACTTTACAATTCTATGTGTTTGAATCTGACAAGCTAACATTATCATTAACATCTAAAAAATGAAATAAAATAAAAGAGCACATTGTTTAACTGTATGTGTTTCAATTACAGATCAACATGATGCTGGCGAATCTTTACAGAAAGGCCGGTCAGGAACGTTCAGCCGTTACGAGCTACAAGGAAGTGTTGAGACAGTGTCCTCTGGCTCTTGATGCCATTATTGGTCAGTAAGAATACAGCATCTTGTCCTTTCTTTGTCTTTAAAGTTCACTGTGAGTCCAACATTAAAGCATTCTCCTGTGTGATCCACTGCAGGGCTTCTGTCTCTGTCGGTGAAGGGGGCAGAGGTCGCCTCCATGACGATGGACGTGATTCAGAGCATCCCCAATCTTGATTGGCTGTCTGTCTGGATTAAAGCACATGCTTTCATACATGGAGGGGACAATCAGAGAGCGATCAACACTATCTGGTGAAGATTTGACACTGTGAATGAAAATAGGCTTTTCATGATTAAATCCACAATTTCAGTAAAGCAGATTTCTTAGCTGTTGCTCTGACATTTTTTGTAGAAATGTCTTTAAATAAATGTTTTATATATTTATTTTATTTATTCATTATCAAGTATAACAAATAATTTTTCTTAAATAACAATTGTGAGACTTATTTTTAGCCACCACTGTCATCAATCAGTCAATCAATATATTTACTATTATTATTGTTTATTAATATATTTGAGTTGACTTTTATTTTAAAATTTTTAGTTTTTGTCGTTTTTATTAATTCTTAAAAATATATTTTTATTTCGTTTTCGTTTTAGTAGTTGTTTTATTTCAGTTGGTTGCCAAAGTATGATTTTTGATTTTCATTAAAGTTTAAGATTTCATCTTTATTTCAATTAACCAAGATGATTTTTATTAGTTTTAGTTAATAACAATTGTTGTATTATATGTTGATTTTTAGATTTTCCGTGTGAAAATGTTTAGAAAGCAATAGCCCACCTCTGTAGAATTTGAGGTGTCTTTCCTGTCTTCAGCACAGCTTTTATTGACTTGTACGTCTCTCCTCACAGCTCTTTGGAGAAGAAGTCACTCTTGAGGGATAACGTGGATCTTTTAGTGACCCTGGCGGATGTGTACTTCAGGGCTGGAGACACCAAGAACTCCATCTTGAAGTTTGAGCAGGCGCAGATGCTTGACCCTTACCTGATCAAAGGTTATGTGGCCAACTATTAACCAATAGTTATATTGCCTGATGATTCTTGTTGGTCTGAATGAAAGTATCATGCTGTTTTGTAGGTATGGATGTATACGGCTATCTTATGGCCAGGGAGGGTCATCTAGAAGATGTGGAAGTTCTCGGAGGACGGCTGTTCAACATATCTGACCAGCATGCGGAGCCCTGGGTCATATCTGGGTGAGTTTGACCTTCTCCTAATAGGGCTTTTAACACTTTAAATAGTTAACGCTAGTTCATTCTAAACCCTGGATAGGGAGAATCCTGGGTTATCCTGCTTCACTTTTCACATTGCTCATAATTTACCCGAGGTTAACAGTTAATTCTGGGCATTCATAAACCGCCGTTTCACACAGTTCATTTCTTATACCTTGCATATTTGCAAAGAACTGTTTTCAAAAATTGTTGTTTTCCTCA
Source organism: Siphateles boraxobius (assembly GCF_051911475.1). Lineage (NCBI taxonomy): Eukaryota > Metazoa > Chordata > Actinopteri > Cypriniformes > Leuciscidae > Siphateles > Siphateles boraxobius. Next base: position 30,078,449 of record NW_027509219.1, read on the forward strand.
GATGTCACAGTTTCTACAGTAAGCGCTACTCTCGCGCCCTGTATCTGGGAGCTAAAGCCATCCAGCTGAACAGCAACAGTGTGCAGGCGCTCCTCCTGAAGGGGGTTGCTCTGCGAAACATGGGCCGAGTGCAGGAAGCCATCATACACTTCAGAGAAGCCATGAGACTGGCGCCCTGTCGTCTGGACTGCTACGAAGGCAAGAAACATGTGTCCGCATGCTCCACTAAGTTGTCGTTTAGTTGGCTAGCTAATTTTTTTTCCATTTTGTTATATTTTTGGTGGCGATGCTTTAAAGGGGATGAATTAAGAGAAGCTAGTCCTCTGAGAGCATTTTATCATGCTTTAAAGTCAAAATGGAAAGACCATTTCTGTTCTCTAAATGCATGTTATTGATCTTGTTGTGAACAAGTCATCTTTGCAGTTTTTATATTCTTTTTTCAACTTTTGACCTCGTTATTTTCAATCAAAATGTCCCAACTTGATCCTCCAGTTAAATGAATTCTCTCTTGTGACGTATGCTGGACTTTTCCAATCCTTTAGTCCACCTAAACCCCGCCCCCTTCTTTAATCCGCAAAAAGCCCTGCCCTACACTTTTTCTTTTTTGATAATCGGTTTCACTCGGCTTCCTTTTCATCATGACTTTAAAGAGATAGTTTACCTAAAAATAAAATTCTGTCATTAATTACTCACCCTCATTTCGTTCCAAAACCATCAGACTTTCGTTCAACTTTAGAACACAAATGAAGATCTTTTTAATGAAACCTGAGACCATGAATTGAGCAGTTTAGTCCAAAATTTCCAGAGAGACACAATATATATAGACACTGTATATGATGAAAAGATTGAATTTAGGCTTTTAATCTTCTGCTGGACAATAAAGTCTTTATTCACACTTAAACATACATCAACTCTCACGTCAGTTGTGGTAAACAGAAGCTCAAGCATGCAGACTTTGATAAAATATTTCAGATACTTAACCTATATATTTGCTGAATCTCTGTTAGTTACTCTGTTGTGTTTTTTGATTTAGTATGTCCTATTTTTGAATGTTGTATAAAGGTTAGTTAGACAAAGCTGTTTAAGTTTTTGCCCATGTTTTCAGGTCTGATTGACTGCTACCTTGCGTCTAATGGTATCCGGGAGGCTATGGGAATGGCTAACAATATTTACAAGACGCTGGGAGCGAACGCCCAAACTCTCACCATCCTGGCCACAGTGTGTCTGGAAGATCCCATGACCCAGGAGAAAGCCAAGACTCTGCTGGACAAAGCCCTCGCTCAGCGGCCCGACTATATCAAAGCTGTCGTGAAGAAAGCAGAGCTCCTCAGTATGTCAAAACTGTGCTCATAACAACTTATTTTATTTTGATTTACTTATTATTATTATTATCATTTTCTCTTTATTAATTATTTGTATTGATTTTATATTATTAAATTATTTTTCTATTTCTTCTGAAATAGTTTCTATCAGTTATATTATTTATTATTGTATTAGTATTTATTTATATATATGATTTATATTTAATATTATAAAATATTAAATAAATATATATATTTGTGTGTGTGCATATATATATATATATATATATATATATAATATATACATACATAAATAATTAATAATAATTAATATTACATAAAATATATATATATATATATATACATAAATAATTAATATTAGATTTAAAAAATATATATTTTTTTATTATCTTTTTTTTATCTAATATTAATTATTATTAATTATAAATTATTGATCACTGATGTATTGGTGTATTGCTATGTAACACCTACTTCGTTTTCATTACAGATCGAGAACAGAAGTACGAGGAAGGAATAGCACTCTTACGAAACACTTTAGCCAATCAGAGTGACTGCGTGCTGCACAGAATGCTGGGGGATTTTCTCGTAGCTGTTAATGACTATCAGGAGGCCATGGACCAGTACAGTATAGCGCTAAGGTAGCGTCATTTCCTCTCTACTGTACTTAACCTGAAACTCTAGCTGAACTGATCGTTCTGTTCCTCCTCCGTAGCCTCGATCCAAATGACCAGAAGTCTCTGGAGGGCATGCAGAAGATGGAGAAGGAGGAAAGTCCCACAGACGCCACGGTGGAGCTGGACGGGGACGATATGGAGGGCAGCGGAGAGGAGGGAGACCTGGAGGGCAGCGACAGCGAGGCGGCACAGTGGGCCGATCAGGAACAGTGGTTCGGCATGCAGTGACCCTCAACTAAGAGACTCTTAAGAGCTTGAGCACTACAGACTTCAAAACATCCACACTTTTGCAGTTTGATGTGTTTGAACAGAGATATGCCATAATGCTCACTGTTGCCCTCTGATGGTGAGTCACAGACATTAATCCAAAATTTTTTTTTTGGTCCTCAGTTTTGTCATATCAAGAGATTAATTTTCAGAAAAAAACTGTATTGTCAGTATATAACTGGTCTCCGATGAGAATACAGCACAACTAAACTAACCAACACCAACATTACGACAAAGGAATGGGTGATCATATTTCAGCATACAATGCTGCCGGCATTTGTCTAAATGCACAATATTATTTTCTAACAATTTATTAACATTAATTAAACATCATGCTTCTCTTTTGTTGTTTGTACAGGACTAGTCAACTCTGCTGCTGGCCCCATTGTATTCATAAATGTGTCAAATCTGTAAATATTTTCCATGCTCTTTCAAGCCTTTTTTGGTTCCAGCATCAGTAAAAGTGATGATTGCTTCTGATGAAAATGCCTCAGGAAATGAGCCACAAAAAAAAAAAAAAAATCCTTTCCCAAGGACGTGTAGATAATCCTGTGCCCCCACCCCCCCCCCCAATCTGGTGAATGTCATGAAAATATGTCCAAGTCATATTTCAAACCAACATAAAAAAAAAATGTATTTATTTTTTGGGAGAAAATTAAGCCTATTACAAATTTGAGACAATTAAAAAATTTCACCCCATTTTTCATTACTGCAATGTCATTTTACATTGTTTACTGCTCAATGTTGATTTCCATTACAATAATGCAGTGATATCTTTAATAATCATTTTATTAGTGCAAATGCAGTTTTTGGTTTATTTTATGCAGTTCTTTTGGTTTTGCGGACATTTCTTGACAAGTTTTGTGAAATTTACCTGAGTATATAAGGGAGGCAATCATTAATTCAATTTCTGTAGCCTTATGTGCATTTTTTTGTTTGTCGTAATGTTTCTATATTGTGTAAATAAGCCTATTTTTAAATGTTTTGAAATTAAAATCATGGCATGAAAAAATGTGATATTCAATTTTAGTAAATAGAATACATCTTTTACTAATACAAAATAAATCAACCGTTGACACTGTAAAGAAACAGCAGTGCAACCATGTAATATCTTTTTATTAACCACAAGTCATTGTGATAATTACAACACTGATTCGGCAGCTCCCGCCCTCCAGTTGTCATGGGAACTGCTGTAAAAGACCATCTGTCTCTCAATGTCACACACACACACCGAACACCTGAAATGAGCATCGGCTTTAAAACATATTGCACATCCCTGCGCAAAGCAACAAGAACAATCATTTTTGGTTATTTTACATATCTCACAAAAGATTTAAGGGAAAAAACAATGCCTTTTTCCACTAATGGCATCTTTTTCTCTTCAAATTAAATATTGCAGTGCTATAGAAAAGTTTATCATAAGGGGACATGCACCATGAAAACTGCTGTAATGTTACATTTTAAGTGTTTTTTTATTTTTATTTCACTGGCTTCAGATCTGGGCTATCAGGTCTCAAATAAGCTGTTATTTTACCACTCATAATGTTTGAACTTTTTCCTAAACTAATGCAATTTTTTAAGTTTTAGCACAGATGACATGCAGGCCTAGAAAGATGTGTGGAGCTGCTCAAAACAACACATGCACTAAAGTCAAGAAAACCTCACAGGTTCTGCAAGGAATACAGAGAGCGGATTGGCTCAATCATCCCGAGCTGGAGAGAGAGAGAGAGAGAGAGAGAAAGACGTGAAAATAAGACATTTGATCAAAGAACTGAAATCTAAAAGACCGTATACACAAATGTCGTCATGCAACTGCAATCGTCATCAAATGTGATTAATTGCCTCTTCAAAACCGTTAAATGGAGTTCCTGTATAAATGTTTTCCAGGTAATTGTGTGTATTACATCAGTGAGCAGCACAAACAAACTCCAGGTTGTGATGGTGTATCATGAGTATTGCAGAATTTTGTGAGCAGTACACACTCTTATGCACACAGGACAACACAGTTAGTTTTAATACGTCGAATTTAATCATGCATGATGTCTGGTGATCACCTGCAGCAAGACACTTTTACAAGAGAACTGCTTTTTTTAAAATGGAAGAAATAAACAGGACCCCTAGTGAATAAGTTGTGCCATTTACAGTTAAAGAGGTCTTTATCCAGCAACACTAATTTACTAACATCAGGGGTTTTATCCCAGAATTCATCCTATATATTATAATACAAAAAAAAAGGATGATTTGTGCCCAGTTCATTTTCTCATATACCTAATATATACACATATACATTACAGTAAAAATAATTGATCTATAATATTATAATCTCTACACTGTCCCTATAAATACATCCAACACTTGATAAAGTAAACAGCTTCAGAGAATGTGTTCAAAAACACTAGCTGTTAAAAAAAAGTGTTTTAGAACAAGAGAACTGGTGCATTTGGCTAGTCTTCTATCAAGCAAAAATACAAAATGAAAGCAACCGACGGAACTGAGGTAGCTGCGATCTACTTAACACAGAGAGGAAATCATTTTGCTTCAAGCGAGGACAGGAAACTGAAATGAAATGGGTGACGTTACTGTAGAAAACATCTAAATTTAACTCAAATGCACATTCGTTCTTTTTGGCCCAGCGGATTCAAAAGGCTATAAAGACATCTCTGAGCTGTGAGCCAAAAATATCCGGAGCAATCTGATAAATATTTCATCTGCCTGTTTGAACATCCAAAAAAGGCCATAAAAGGGACCTGAGAAAATATACACCTTTAATAATAATAATTAAAAAAACACAAAATGTGCTTAAAAATGGAATGTAAAAAAGCAGAAAAAAAACATACTATTTTCTGACAGCAATATGCCATATATAAGGATAAACATTATATAAAAATTCAAACAAGGCTTGGATGCATGTGCAAATGTGAACAGGTAAATGTTGGTGGTTAATGTTGCTTTTGTGGTTATTTGGAGTCACGTGTTAGCTTGACGGCAGCTCTGGGATCAGTCAGGAGGACCAGAACAGCTGGGTTATGTTAGTGTCTGTGCCGTACAGCCACACCACTAGAGGGAGTGTCAGAGCTACAAAGGGCCAGGAGACACCCTCAGTGCATGCAGAGAGGGACCAGCCTCTCCTGTCGGGCTCCTGCTCCAGGTCTTTACCGGGCTCCAGGTAGTTCCTTGCCACGAATTTGAGCAGCTCGTCCAGGAGGATGACGGGCAATGAGATCTTCAGCACCATCATCCACTGGGTCACGTTCAGAGGGGTGATCTGGAAGATGACCTGTGGAGCAAACAAAAGCATGGAATCAAACTTTTCACAGACAACAGCCAGTAGAACTGTAGGGCAGAACAAATAGCTCAAATAAATAATGTTTAATGATTCAACAAAACAGTGATTTAAACTGCAATATCATCTCATATTGCTGCTGCTTAAATATTAAAGCTTAAAAGGAACCAAACCCAGACACTGAAACCAGACCAAAAACATTTCAGGTACAACCATCATTTTCAATAGGGTCTCACTCCTCTATTAACTCTTTTACTTTTTACCTCTATTACTTTCCATCCACCTACGGTATTTATATGCTTATTTGAGGATATCACATAAAAAATTTAAAATAAACGCTGAATGGTATGGAAGCTTCTTTCCGCCACTGAATAAAAAATAAAAAGGTAATTAAGTCAGAATTGCATGATTTAAACTCACAATTGCAAGAAAAAGTCAGTATCAAGCATTTAGGCTACTCCTCAAAGTGAAAGTGCAAACATTATTTAAATCACCATATCACGTTTAGTTTTAGTAGTTTATTTTATAAGAATAAACCATCTAAAACTCTTTGAATATGTATAGTGCACTAATAGAGATAGAGGCGGGACACAGTAAGCACCGGGAGAGTCTGTCATCCAACGAATGCCTGCATTGAAAGTGCGAGTACTGTGTTTTAGTGGCATTAAACTACTATATATATAATGTTAAATATAATGTATAATAATTTGAATGTCATTGTTACACATTACATGCATTTATAAATTATGCATAATTACATGCAATTAACCCTAAACAACTCAGTTATTTAAGGTGTCAGTATTAGTGTAATTATACATTTAACCTAATTTTATTTTAATAATAATCAAGTAAAATAAAAATAGTTAAAGAGAAAAAAGTGAGAACGCAAACTGGGTCTACATTCAGAGATTATGGGGTTGTTTACACGACACCATTTTCAACTAAAAACCCAAACTTTGAATGCGTTTTGGGTGCTTGAAAACGCAAACTATTGAAAACGGCTTTAAAAGTGCAAGTTTTTCAAAACGGTCTCCGCGAATCTCTGAAGACGAGGACGTCATGCACACGCGGATTACATGTTCAGTCTATAGTGTTTCATTGCCATCTAATGGCCTGGCAGAAGAATACAGGTTTTTTAATAGTTTTGGCTGATCCGTATGAATGGAGATCGTTTTGACAATGTCTGTGCGCGGAAAACAAAGGAAAAACTCCGTTTTAAGCATATTGTTGTCATGTAAACATACCCTAAATTAGACTGCTGAAACAAACCATTATGGATCTAATCCTAATCTGGGCCCCAAGATGACTTTTGATATATACTCTTGTACAGTGGGCACTTAATAATCTGTAAATGTTAAGATAAATCAGGATGGTTTCTGTACCGGCAGGGGCTCCACATGGAGGATGAGGAAATGCAGAGACATGGAGAGACAGATGGCTCCCAGCAGCCAGACGTTCTCCCAGGGAGGCATGCGCAGCAGAGACTGGTTCTCTGACAGACTGCAGGAGGGAGGAGGAGGATACCTTTATTTGGATTCAAATCTCATTTTTAAACCAATGTCACAAATGAGTCTGGATGTTATGAGGACTGACCTGTTGAGGGCGTTACACATCTCGATGGTGACCAGCACAGACAGGGCCATGGTCATGGGGTAGGGAGACTCAAACACGTGGCACTCCAGGTCCTGGAAGTCAGGATTATCAGGAGAACATTGCAGGAAATGACTCTGAGAAAAAGAGAGAGTGCAAAAGAGAGAGAGAGAGAGTTAGAACATACAGACAAAGTAGTGGTGACTAACAAAATAAAACAATAATGGTGACAGAAAATTATTATTTGATGTAATAATTACATTAAATACCAAACAAATAAATAAATATTTAAAATGTAATAAAATATATATCATTTTTTATTTAAATTACACAGGATAATGTGAGAGTGGAGACTGGAGTAATGGCTGCTGAAATTTTAGCTTTGGCATGACAAAAGTAAATTACATTTAAAAATATTATTTTAGTTATTTTTAATTGTAATAATATTTCACAATATTAGACTTTTTGATCAAAGAAATGCAGTTTTCTTGAGCATGAGTGACATCTTCTAAAATATAAAACTTACCCCCCCCCCCCCCCCCCCAAAACAATTGTATATCTTTTTTTACAATTATAATTAGTTTGTGTATTTATATAAAAAAATAAAATAAATAGGAGTCAAATAAATTGTGCTGCAATCAGTTGAATGTCAATTCATGAAGACATTCAGGGGGGAAAAATTCAGATAATTCGACATCAGTCTAGTAGCATTCATTTTACATGTTATTGTATCAGATTTAGTTACATACATCACTTTAGTTCAAAACAGAGATATATACCAGCTGGTAAAGTGAGATCATTGGACCATCATCAGCAACTACGAACCACCAGCCTGCAGCTCCTACAGTCGCAGCACCCACATAACCTGAGAAACATCAGTTAATACAACAGTTAACAGACCAGCAATAATTGATACTTTAGCAGATGCCAAGCTAGACATATTTACAGAAGCACTATTCTCTTGAATTATAAATGATCTTATAGTCCAATCAAAGGATGCACTGGTCATGTTTGTGACTCACAGCCAATGGCTAGGTATCTGAAAAAGAGCCATCCAGAGATGAGAGGCTCCTTGGCGCTGCGGGGGGGCTTGTTCATGATGTCCAGGTCAGGGGGGTTGAAGCCCAGAGCGGTGGCGGGCAGACCGTCAGTCACCAGATTCACCCATAGCAGCTGGACGGGGATCAGGGCCTCAGGGAACCCCAGTGCAGCGGTGAGGAAGATACTGAGGAGGAGTCATTCAAATCAGCAACACATACAACAAACCTAAAACACCCACTGGCAGATGAAAGACGGACTGACCAGACGACCTCGCCCACGTTGGAGGAGATGAGATAACGGATGAACTGCTTCATGTTGTTGTAGATCGCTCTACCTTCCTCAACGGCGGCCACAATGGTGGCAAAGTTGTCATCAGCGAGGACCATCTCTGAGGCTGACTTGGCCACAGCAGTGCCAGAGCCCATGGCGATGCCAATCTCTGCCTTCTTTAGAGCGGGGGCATCGTTCACGCCATCTCCTGTCTGCAAAGACACAACCGTTTAGTCAACAATCACAGTTGAGCTAAATCCAGAGGTGGACAAAGTACACTTCCTTACTTGGGTGAAAGCACAGGTACTACTGGTCAAATATTACTCTGTTACAAGTAAAAGTTGTAAAGACCGATTTTTACTCAAGTAAAAGTACAGAAGTACTTGTTTTTAAAAGTACTTAAGTATCAAAAGCAAAAAGTAAATGCATTGTTTTAATATTGTTGCATTATTGTATGTAATACTTACAGTACATTATGCCTCTGAATCTACGCCTGCCTACCCACCCTCATATCAATATCAAATTTATTTCTAGAACACCGTTCCAGTCGTGGGATTGAATAAGTGCACTCAATAATGTCCACAATGGTTTCGGACACCCAAATGGCTGTTCCCTCAAATAGTGCCCGAGTTTTTTTGCTTTTAGTATGAATATGTTAGCCTTACTGTTATCTATAAGCTAATGTCGGGTTCGACAATATTTTCCAACCAAAATCCAACGTCTGAATGACGTTGGATCTTGACGTCAATCTGACGTCGGGTTCTGACGTCAACGCGAATTTCATTTCTAACCAAAATCATCTCCTGACAGACGCTATTACTCAAGGACCTTGACAGAATTGTAGAGGAGTAAAAAGTACGGTGTTTGTCTTTCAAATGTAGTGAAGTTAAAGTAAAAAGTTTCCCAAAAAAATAATACTCAAGTACAGATACTCAAAAAGTTTACTTCGTAACAAAGTACATTTACTTGAGCACTGTACCTGTCCACCTCTGGCTAAATCACTATCCATTATCATCATATGGCCACATACCATTGCAGTGATCTCGTCAAAGCCCTGCAGGAACTCCACAATCTTGGACTTGTGTGAAGGCTCGACACGTGCGAAGCAACGAGCATTAATGACCGCCTCGCGCTGGGCGTGGGGTGAAAGGTCGTCGAATTCACGGCCTGTGAAAGCCATGCGGTCGACGTCATCATCCTCTGAGAAGATGCCGATGCGTCTGCAGATGGCCACGGCCGTGCCCTTGTTGTCCCCGGTGATCATGATGACCCGGATGCCAGCGTGGCGGCAGAGCTTGATGGAAGCGGCCACTTCTGTACGAGGAGGATCCAGCATGCCCACGCAGCCCACAAAGGTCAGATCAGACTGGCAGACGGAGAGGACAGGCAAGTTTAGAAAAACTTAGGCTAAACTGTTAAACCTCATCAAATGTGGTCTTTTCTGGTTTCCACTTCATTAGCTAGATTGATGGATGCTTTGAGATAGCTAGCTAGACATAAAGATGCTTTATTAGATACTGTGGCTAAATATGTCATTAGAGAGCAAACTAGCTAGATAAATAAACACTTTATTAGCCAGTTACCCAGTTGGATAAATTATTTATTAGATGGTAAGCTATATAAATAAAATATTTATGTTAGTACTATACAAGTTAGTAGTTACTAGCCAGTTAAATACTTTTAGACCGCTAACTAGGTAGATGTCACTTTATTAAACAGCGAACTAGCTAAATGGACAAATATTTTCATAAGATAAAATGTTTAATAAGCAAGCAAGCATGACAATGATACTTCATTAGATAGCTAGATATATTACGAGATAGCTAGATGGTTAAATTATGTTATTAATAAACAATTTTGCATCCTAGTTACAGTAACTTTCTAGACAGCTAGATGGATTATCACTATTAGATGGATTAAAACCAACTTGATGGATTAAAACCTTAGATAGATTTAACAAATATTTAATATGATAAATAGGAAGTTAGAATAAGAATACTTTATAAGAGAGCTAGATGTTACTAGATAGCTAGACAGGTAAATACTTAAATAGCTAACTAGCTAGATGGAAAATGGTTTATTAGAAACCAGCTAGATGAATGATTTATGATGTAGCAAGCTGCCAAGAAGCAAAGATTTGATTTATTAAATAGCTAGAGTAGATACGTTACCAGATAGCTTGATGGATAAATGATTTATTAGGTAGCTAGCAAGGTTCAAAGACATTTATATAAGAGAGCTAGATGTTACTAAATAGCTATCTAATAATATATGGATAAATAAGATAGTAAACAAGCTAGTGGTACAAAGATACTTTATTAGATACTAAAGAGCCATCTAGATGGATAACCACTATGTCAGTATGACACACAGACTAGTAAAGTACAGTGTAACTCAGTCACCTCATAATCTGCAAATCTGGCTGTCTCTGACAGGATCATCTCCTCTTTCTTCAGAGGAGTATCACGGGTGGCCAGCGCCAGGCAGCGCAGGGTATCCCGGCCAGTGCCGTACTCTCTGATCACAGACATGATCTTATCCTTGATGCCTTGAGTCATGGGAACCCTAGATCCACCCACACGCACATACGTGCACCTATCGATCACTCCCTCTGGGGCTCCCTGAGGAAGACACTCTAGTTTAACAATGTGATCAAAACATCAGCAGTACAATGACTCAATATATAACAAACCAGTATCCGGTTTGCACCTTGACAAACATCTTAGAAGAAGAGGATTTGGCCTTGCTAGGGGAACAGTACACAGACATGGACTTCCTGTCTCTGGAGAACTCCAGGGTGAACTCCTTCTTCATCAGCTGCTTGATCACCTACACATACAGACATAGAGTTAGCAAATCATGATTAAACAAGTACAGGCATTATTATTTACTAGTAATCAGAAATATTTACTGAGTTGCAGGCATTGGCTCTGTCGATCTTAGACAGGCTCCTGACGTCAGTGTCAAAAACGTTCATCTTTTCCACTAGGCAGGTCAGAGCTGTCTCCGTGGCCTCTCCAACCTTCTCAAAAACGCCTTTAGCCTGAAACAATTGCATTTATGAAGGTACATCCTCCATGATTTGAACTGACCTTCTCACAAAGCTTTTCAGAGTGCCTGTTCTACTGCTGGCAAACATGGTTAGATATACAATCCAATTATCCAAGAAATGATTGAAAATATTATATAAAACACACACACACACACTCACACAGCTGTTCAAACGGTTGGGATCGGTAGTTTATTTTTATGTTTTTAATGTTGAAAACAGCTGTGTACTGTTTTTTTACAGTATTCTTAGATGAATAGAAAGTTTAAAATATCAGCATTTGAAATAGTAAAGACATTTATAATGTTACAAAATATTCAGTCATTTTTGGTCCTTTTAATATATCCTTGCTGAATAAAATTATTAATTTCTTTTTTTTAATTCTTACCGACCCCAAACTTTTGAACAGAAGTGTATAATGTTACATAAACTGTCTATTTTAGATGGTGTTTTGTTTTCTTTGTTTTCATCAAAGAATCCTAAAAAAAAATTCACTCAACTGTTTGCAACATTGATAATAATAACAAATGTTTCTTAAGCAGCAAATCAGCATATTAGACTGATTTCTGAAGGATCATGTGACACTAAAGACTGTCTAAGATTACCAAAGTAATGATGCTGAAAATTCAGCTTTGCATCACAGGAAAAAGTTACATTATAATATATTCAAATAGAGAACAGTCATTTTGAATTGTAATAATATTTCTTTCTTTTTTATATATATAAAAAAACGTATATCAATGATTATTTCATATATCATACATATAATTTAATCCATTAAGTACACTTATTTGTCTGGAGTTTTGGAATAATTTTTTCATAAAAGTGTGTAAATTGTGATATTTCTGAGAATTTTACTTCTATCTTCCACCTTAAGAAAGGACAATAAGTAAGCCTACCTCATTGAAATCCAGGGAGGAATCATTGCACAAGGCACAGATGGTCGCCAGCTCCACCAACCCATCATACTGGGAGCTCTTCACTATTCGGTTATCAAGGCATCTGAGTAACCAAACAGAATGATGAATAAAATGCCTACTAAACAGAAGCTGACAAAAATGTGAAATCATGAGCATCAGTTTGACTGCAGTACTACAAGTACATATCAGAGCAGAGACAGAAAACTCACACGTCTCCTTCAGGAGCATATGTGGAGCCAGAGATGGTGAATTCACTCAGTGAGCATTTCTCCCCCTCTGCCTTGTCCATGATGAACATCTGAAACACAGATACATGTTAGGAACAGTTTTATCATTTATATACCACCTCATACTCATGTTATTCCAAACCTGTATATTAATATAACAATTCTCATTTGTGGGTGAACCTTTATGATACTATTTTCATTTCACTGCTGTCCATCTAAAAGGAATTTGTTGAAAAGTTTACTGATGTTAAAGCTGACTATGTTAACATCTGATGAAGAAAACAATTCGGACACTACAGCCATCCATCATCGAGCTTATTCTTGCATTTCTGCCGAGCGAGCAGCTCAGTCCTTTTACAGATCTCTATCATTGATGTTCTCGAAGCTGGACCAAACACTTCATTTCCAGAGAACGACTGAGGATTTTTAAAAGTCCAAATATACCAATTCAGAATAAAAAGATATCCTGAACGAGTACTGTGGGAGAAATGCAGGAGGACTAAGATGGAGTGCAATTACCATGGGTTTTCAACGATTTGTAGTGTGAAGCATTTATAAACCTGTTGCCAACCCAGGAGAAGATTTAAGCGCTTCAGTAGTAATGTTTTTTCTCTTGTTTAATATTTTTAGTTAAAAATAATAATTATTATTTTTTATCTTGATATATAAATCACCATTATTTTTCCCAAATTGAACAGCCCCAAATAAAATCACAGTAGACATGGAGCTCTTTAAAAAAAAAAATTAAAGCACAAAAAATTAGCTATTAAGATTATTTTTAGATCTGTGAAATGCAAGAACAATCTTTAAGGCCCCATTTAATACTTGACTTTTAGTCCATGTTTATGTCTAGTCATTTTTTGCAGATATATGCAACAAATTTACAATCTTTTTTTTCCAGACTTAAGGCTGGTTCACACATAACATGTTTTTGCTGTTAAAACACGAGACGCAGGTCAGTGTCATGAAAAAAAGCCAAATCTAGAAATGCGTTTTTAAACGTTGGAACTTCTTTTAACTTGAGTGTCGCATTTTTAGAACGGTTAAAGATCTTCGTCTAGCGCGTTTACATTGCGCTACTCCTCCAGTGTTTTTCAGTGGAATGGAAAAACGCGTTCTGTGTAAATACGGCCCCTTAGGGTTGTATACACATTAAACAAGTAGCAAATCATGTAAACTGAAGGCAACTGGCCTTCTGCCACAACATGCTGTTTCAAATATGTCAACAGCACTCCTCAAGCTCAAAACTACACCAGTCAAGCCATTTCATGGAGTTATTACTTTTGTACGAAGCCTAGGATGACTAAACTGCTAAAGGATGAGCTCACCCTGCAGACAGACATCTGGTTGGTGGTGAGGGTGCCAGTCTTGTCAGAGCAGATGACGGAGGTGCAACCCAGCGTCTCCACGGAGGGCAGAGAGCGGACGATGGCGTTTTTCTTGGCCATACGGCGGGTGCCGAGAGCCAGGCAGGTGGTGATGACAGCAGGAAGACCTTCTGGGATGGCAGCCACAGCCAGAGCGACAGCAATCTTGAAGTAGTAAACGGCGCCACGGATCCAGGAGCCGCCATGGACGGGGTCGTTGAAGTGGCCAATGTTGATGATCCACACGGCGATGCAGATCAGGGTGATGACCTTGGAGAGCTGCTCGCCAAACTCATCCAGCTTCTGCTGCAAGGGGGTCCTCTCCTGCTCGGTGGAGGCCATTTCATCACGGATTTTACCAATCTCTGTGTTTACGCCTGTGGCCACCACCACACCCACGGCTCTGCCGGCAGCAATGTTGGTTCCCTGGAATGAACAAGAAGATATATTTCGTTTGGAACAAAAAAGAATGAAGAGTGTACTAAAGCTGAGTCTGGTTTCTCCCAAGGTTTTTTTTCTCCATTTCTGCTGATGGCGTTTGGCTTCCTTGCCGCTGACGCCTTTTGGCTTGCTTAGTTTGGGTCACTTAATATTCTTCAATATTATTGACTTGAATGCAATGACACTATTGGACGACATAACGTTTTTCTCCAGAGCTGCTTTATAGATTAAAGTCATTCCAAAATTGATTAACTTTGTTGAACCAAACTGAGTCCACAAAGAACTGATTTCAACTGAATAATGACTGTTTACTAATGTCTTTTTAGAGCTGCTTTACAGCAGAATTGCATTCTGTTTGCATCACTGAATCATGTTCCTGTGTATCACTGTAAAACTTGGAAACAATCTGTATTGTATAAAGCACTTTCAATAAAGGTGACTTGACTAGACTAAAGGTCAGCTGAAGTCCAATTTTCTTACCGAGAACAACATGTTCTTCTTGTCCTGGTTGACGGCACGGGGATCCGGCACAGGGTCGGTGTGCTTAATGACAGAGACAGACTCACCTGTAAGGTGAGAGAAATAAGAGTAAAACCCACAGCTAAAATAAATGATACACCAACAAATGATCAAAACACTTGGTTACCTGTCAGGATAGACTGGTCCACTCTGAGTGTGGTGGACTTAATAGCAGAGAGACGGATATCGGCAGGTACCTTGTCACCCACTAGATAAAAAAAAAAATTGAAACAATAAGATATTTAGAATATATTAAATCATCAGAAAACAGATACATTCACAGTTTAAAAAAAAAACTTTCTCGCTCTTCCTTACATAAAATTATAGAATATAACTTGCAAGTCAATGTTTGTTTTGTTTTTTTAACCACATGACTGTCATTTTAAGGACAAAAACTGTTGAAATGTGTTTCCAAATACTTTATCTTGTTTTGTCTTTTACAGAAGACAAAGTCTTACAGGTTTGGAACAACATGAAGGTGAGTAAATGACAATTTTCATTTTTGGGTTAAAACTAAATAAGCACATACATTATAGGTTAGCAATCATAAACCTCTTTGCAACTTAGCTGGGCTAATTTAACAGTCCTTAATGTGTAAAATATGTAAAGTTATGCATTATGAAGGTAGGCTACTGCAGACAGTTCCAACTTCCACATTGCAACAGAAAAATGGTTTCCAAATCAACAGTGTTTCTTCTATGGTCAAACTAAGCATCTAAGCTATGTGCATTTCAGATGCAGTCTCCTAACTGCATGTTTTATCCACACATTGCATCATTGCAAGTGTCAGAACACAGTGTTCAGAAAGCATAACATTAAATGTTTTCGGAAATCTCCTGACTAATAAAAAAATCTTGGCAAGATGAACCCAAATCAAATTATCATCTTTAATCAAACCCACTAGTCCCTTGTGCACAATCATGAAATAACTTAAAGGACTTAAAAAGGGAACCAAAGAAAGAGTGAGAGAGAGAGAGAGAGACCGAGAGAGAGAGAGCGTGCTCACCCATCAAGAACAAAACAGACATGCAAGCTTCATCTGCGCCCTTGAGGGTGAGAGAAGAAAATAGCATGGAGAGGAACAATGCTCCACGCCAAAAATGGGAAAACTATTCAGATATGTTCGCCGATGCACTGATCAGGTTTAAATATGACAGCAGCTGCCCCTGCGCTCAATAGGAAGAGTAAAGAGTAACAACCTCCAAGCTGTCAATCAACTGTAACAACCTCAATGTATTCATTACTTATAACAATGGTGTTCAAGAGCAGCTTTGAGGAGCATGTTTGTAATATGCTTCCTTAGGCCACACTTGGAGGGATACATTTTTAAAATGTTTCTTTGCTGAACTGCTCATTTTAAACATTAACATGTCTTTCAGAGAAAGTCTGGGGAATTTGCCCAGCCATTATGTGCAGCGTAGCAGCATAAAAAAAAGACAGGGCATGACAACAATGGATGCTGTGTGGCCTTGGCACTGGTCATCAGACATGTGCGTGCAATAGGATCTTCGCTGTGGATTAACGGGCTGTCCTTTTGCCACGATCTGTGAGGCGCTACACGGCAAGGTCGTACACACGGGGCAGTGACGGCTTTTCTCAGAAAGACTTAATGGAGCTCAATTGCAACTTCAGCCACCTAAATAGAGAACGAATGTACACAATGAGGTCCAGTTCCCAGAAGGTCACCCAGCATTGTTCACTGGTAACAAGAAAACAAACTCAGCCAACATTTCTAGTAAGAATGAGGTTTTGATCATTGAAGAATTGATCATGAGGCTGAGGTCTGATGGACAACCATGATTTGGAGGTCAAGTGCAGATGTTGTTACAGATGATGTTACACCAACACAGTTCAAATGTTGGTGTAATGCAACCAGGGTTGGGTAAAAGTCAGAATTTAATAATTGGCTGCTTTAAAACTCCCAACTGGCCATACAGCATAAATTGAATTAGAATTGCAATTAAAGAAAGAGGAATATACTGAATTGCAATTCAACAAAATTATGAATCATGATGAAATCATGAAAAGCACATTTTGACCTCCAAAATTGACTCCAATGTTACTCGACCCTAAATAGAACCACTAAATTGGCCAATTATCTATTAATTAAACAATTTAAAAGAAAGACAAATCCTTTCCAAATACAGATTAAGTGACCCTGATCTAGAACTAGACTGAGGAAGACCTAGACAAACATGGACAGACAGAACAGAGGATCTGTAGACACTGTGATCAACAGCAAATAGAGGACGAGAAACACTTTCTACTCATCTGTACTAAATATATCCATGTAAGGGAATCAATGTTTCAAATCTGGGCAGAAAAGTTTCTATCACTCATTGAACTTAGTGATACTGAGAAAATGCCCTTCATACTTGAAGATGATCGCATAGACGCACTAGCTGCAAAATATGTGTTAGCCATTCACAATGTCAGAGAAGGTTAACTCCTTAGAGACCTGCTTTATTTAATCATTTTTTAAGATGGATAATATTTATTAAACTATGCTACATATGACATGATTTATACATGTATCGTTTGTTTGTTTTACTATTTATATATAGTGTTTGGAATGCTTTGGAAACATTGTGATACACAGTCAATGCCAATAATGCTCATTTGAAATTGGAAAATTGAAATTTCAACAGTTAATGCATTCTAAGAAATAAAGTTAATTTGTTGAATATAGATAAAAGAAATTAAATAATTACATAACAGCATTTGTATTCCCTGCAGAATGAATAGTATTGCTGCTAGATCTAGTGAAAAGCATTCAAATTGACCCAGCGCATAATTCTGTTATAAACCATATCAGATCAAATATTGCTGACGTGGAAACCAGGAGAAACATTATGCTATGAACAAGTTATAGAAGGCTTTTCTGTCCACAAATCACAAACATTCACCATGTATTTAATGTAGTAACGCAAACCATAACCATGATGATATTGTGGCAGGAATAGTAAAAAAAGAAAAAATTATTTCAGGTTTCATACAACCTTTTAAGAATGAAATTCAAGCACTTTAAGGACTCTGAAACGCTTCAGACACCTTTTTCCAGCACTTCAAAGCTCTAAATATTATCCAATTTAAATGTTATTTTTAATGTGATGACCAAAAACATTATTTGTTCAAAGACCGTTCCCATTTGTAAAACTAAAAGTTTCAAGATGTAGGAAAACTAACACTTGGTGGCAAACAAACACCTAAAATAAAATAAAAAAAGACTAAAGAATTACCACTATAACCAGTAGATGGCAGCAGAGGAGCACTTAGCCATTTCCACTCCCTAATATTTTTTTCACGTTTTGCTTTTGAATGTATATTTAGACATTATGAAATCAACTCAATTTTTATAAAGCACATTCAACACCACAATGTCAAGCCAAGGTGCTGTACAGAAAAAGAAAGAAAGAAAAAAAACATACCAAACAAACACAAGTAACAGATTACAAGACATTTTCAAACGCTAAAAGAAATAAATGAGCTGTTAGCACACTCTGAAATACATTAAGTGTAGGGGATGTTTTTAAGGACAAAGAAAGCTTATTCCAGAGCCTTGGAGCGGCTACAGAAAAGAAGAGGAACAGAGGAACCATAAGATGTAGCTGATAATTTGAGGAGACCTATTAGATTGATACCAAATTATTAAATTAGAAACATACTCTGGTTATAGGCCTTGCAAATCTTTGAAAACATATATGATTCAGAATTTATTACAAAGTGCCACCTATTGTAAAAAAAAAAAAAAAAAAACACCATCAAATATCACTTAAAAAAGAAATCAATTTGCCAAAGTTTGGCACTTTTTGTACTGAACTATGAAGTGTCACAAAATCCCATGAAAAACAACAAAAAAAAATTTCAAATTGCAACTGAAGTACCCAGAAAGCAAGTAAAGAGCGCTCCTTTTATAATCACTGAAGTTGTAGGTCAGTTCAGTATGATACTATAAATCAGGTGCTGGACTGGTGCCAGCATTTGTAGAACTTAGGCTACGTTCACACTCTCATTCCCAAATAGTATATCATTCCCAAGCACATCCAATTGGAATTTCGATCTTAAATTATTGACATCCAGATTGCAACTTTTCAGATCCAATTTGTGTGCCCGTGGCATGCCGCTCTTTCGTTTTCCGGAATATCTGCATTGGTTTCTCTGGCTATGTTGTTGTGTTGGTAGGTGCCAAAACAACAACCACCACCACAACATGGAGTGGTTTGCAATACAGATGTTGTCTTATTCACAACATGACAATATGTATCCGCTGCGCTTGACTGCAGCGGCAGAAACCGAGGCTGGTAAGCGTGGCTTTATTCCAAGCTGTCGTCTCCGCTTGTTTCAAAACATGTCTCCATTATATTGTCATTTTCTGCTCATCTGGCACTTTGCAACAACTCAACCTTGTTTCTGCAGCAACTGTCAGCATGTTTTCTATAACAACCTCTGACTTTTACATTTTACGTGGTGTGAGAAAGTCACATAAACCGCATGAAATCCGATCAGAGCAGTCCAACTGAAACAGATTTCCAGAAACCCAACCGAATTTCATGAATTTCATTGCCTTTCACACTTCTATCAGATTTCAATCAGATATGCACAAAAATTGGATTTGGACTGGCTGCTCTCAAATGTTAGTCTGGACATACATCATTTATTACATAACATTAATTCATAAGACAATTACATACACATATAAAATCTATAGGTGACATTTCAAAATCTATCCAAGGTCCATACATTATCAAAAGCTTAAAAAAACAACAACTTCCAAACAAGCATTTGTAAAATCAAGTTTTTCTTGACAAAGCATTAATGAATCTCATTTATTTTATTTCAAATCACAATTCTCCATCTTGTTTGCAGCTTCAAATTATATTGTTCAAATTTAAACTGAATATAAAAGGCACTCAATTCATGCTTCCTGAATGAAGTAGATTCGATAGAGATGCACACAATGGAGCTTCAGAAGTTCTTTCTTAAAGGTCCATACTTCAAATTATATGGGAACTTTTCAAAGATGCTTAATTGTGCCACTGACTTATCGAGACCGACCACAACGTGAGAATGAAGTGTCTATTCAATTCAGTTCTAGCTGAGAGCTGATTCATGACTTAAGAGAAGCCCGATGGCGCTATTCACAAGTGTGTCAACACTTTCCAGAACATAGCAGCATTTATCAGTATGCATATACAAAAAGCCTCTGCGATGAGCTATTTCAGGCATATCTAGCCTCCAGGTAGAAGCGTGACCTCCGAACCCCTGAGCTGTTGGAGTTATCTATCCGCCCACAGCCTCCTCATCGGCCCTCGAGGAGCACGGATTGCCCAGAACAAACCCAGCAAAAGGGCCCTATACAACACCCACACAAGGAGTTACCACATATTCAGCTCGATACTGAACTAGTAATGGAGCATACAAGATCAAGAACTAACACAATGCAAAGGAAGATGGAGTATATGCATGCAATCCAGCTGTCATATCATAAAGCACTTTAGTATCTTAAAATACCTTCAGCATGCATCAATAAGCAGGGTAAAATAGCTCACATCTAACCCTCCGCGGGAGGAGGTCGGGGGGACGGAAAGCGGTACAGTTTTGTTTAAAGGTTTTCGCTTCCATCGGTCCCCCAGCAACACAGCGCCGTCTCTGATTTCATTCCTCTGCTTGTTGTAGTGACGCAGGACACAGGGGTCAAACAAATATGCCTGCATTTTACTTGCCATGTCATCACAGAATAGCATGAGCTGTGAGGGGGTCTTGAGGTTGTTGGGTCGAGTTCAAAACAATGACACTAATGTTAGAAAAGCTGAATTCTGCGAAAAAGAACAGTCATCATACATGCACATATTTTTGGGGGTAGCCAATAGAGATAAATCAAGGCTGATAATTGGTTAATCCATTTTTTTTTTAAATAATACTCACTTTTCAGGAAATTCTTTTTTTAACAAGGTTAATTTTCTATAGGTCTAACTAAGGTCTTTCTTAGATTTTGTTTTCTGAAATGGACATCCCACAATATGTTCTTGTATGATGATGAAAGCTCCCATTCACAACAATAGTATTGACAGGTAAATTAACTTAGTTTAACAACAACAGCTTGTAAATGCTTAACACAGACAGCACAAATCAAAGATAATACATATGCAACAATTTAGATTTAAAAAAAATGACACTTAAACATCAAAATACCATGTATCGGTCATAAAAAGGCATTATCTGCCAATCTCTGATCTACAAATCACTGGTTTTGATTGGCCACTCAGAGAAGTGTGATGTGAATTATTGGACACCTGTTCCAACCCCAACATTGATAAATGGCTAGTATCTCCTTTACTCTCATTCATATTAACTCAGCCATTTATGGATTGTTGCTGACAGCCTGGGGGCATCAAACACCTGCCGGGCCCCTGCCGCGGTGATGGCCGATGGTTACCAGGTCCAGCAGAATGTTGCATGCCAGCCCGCCTGGGTGCTTGAATTCCCAAAGCACAGACTATGCTGATAGGTAAGGGTAAAGCCAATGTGAAAGCATTTGCATTAAGGGGAATAGGGGTGGTACATCATGGGCACTTCCCTATAAGGTCATCTCACTGAGTGAACAATAGGAACAGCTGTTAGACCTGGACACCTTCCACTTGACAGTTGCAACACAGACTTCGAAATGGTTCATTGGTTTTAAGTATTGTTTATGCCTCAGACAATGACAATCAGCAATACATAAAGGTATTTCAGGACCAAGGGACCAGTCTAAAACATAGTTGGCTAGACAAGATATTTCTGTTTGATGTTAAAGACATACCCACAACATAACCACATGGCCTGACGATTTTTTTTCTTCAATTTTTTCCAGCGTTAATGCATTTCCAACTAAAGTTTAGGCATGATAGATATAGATATATGTGAGCACACACACCTTCATTGGCAGATGCTTTTATTCAACATTATCAATTCATGCATTCCCTGGGAATTGAACCCATGAGCTTGGCGTTGTTAGTGCCATGCTCTATTGTTAAAGCTACAAGCTGGATGGATAGGTAAATAAGTAAGCAAACAGTTAAATATCATTTACTTTTTCCAGCCCATGAGGACAATGCATGAACATGGACAGTAGTGGAATATTGAAATTGTATAAATATATAATTATAATATATACAGTAGCATATAGATGGCCCCAAAGCTAAAAGAAAAAAACCATTGCATTTAAACTGCTCATATAATGTACCAAGAATTATCCTTACATAAGGCATTACTCAAGATTACACCTGCAGTTGTCTTATATACCAAAGCACCTTGGCTTAGAATATCAAAGAGCATTGAGAGGTAGCCTATGCTAATTAAAGCATCAGATGTGCACTGAGAGGACTGCGAGGTGGCCCACATGCTGAGCTCGGCCCTGCGCAGAACTGATAGGCTGTCAGGGTGCCGCTGGCTTCATTTGTAATTCTGTTCACGCCTAAACTGGTTACAGTCCCAGAGTCCTCTGCAGCGGGTGTGCTGAGCCGAGGCACGGACTGCGATATGCTCACAACCCACAGCAGGAGCAGAGACAGAGATTCAGAGAGAGAGACCACAGGAAAACATTTTAAACGATCAGCGCAGATGCCATCACAGAGCAGATTCAGCCAAAAAGCTCCAGGTGACCCGCTCTTCCTAAATTAATCACATCGAAACAGTTGGTCGGTCAAATCTGTTATCACGTCCCTATCTGCAAAATGTTTTGTGAAATTATGAAACAAATGCATTCGTGGAAAATTTACCCACGTTTGGGCCTATTCACTAACCCCAAAACAGCACCGTTCCAAAATGACCTCTATCCAAGGTGACTTTGCAGTCTGTCTGAATCATATCTGACGTCACAGGCTGCGATTCTGTGAGACGCTGCAGAAGGGGTGGGCACAGGGCTCAGGGCCGGCACCTGTCATCTGCACCATTGTCGCTGTGAGTTATAATTAAACCATTCCATAATCTGAACAGCCTATCAGTGCTAAATATAACATCTAACCACTTTACACACAAAAAAACAAAGCACCAGTTCTACTGCAAAGGAGTTAAAGGTTAAAATATTACCACAATCCCCATCACAGCTCTCATTTTGGTTGCTTTCCCATCTCTAAAGTCTTCAAAAATAGTAATTATGCAAGAAACCACGGGCTTCATCTACAAAACACAATACGATCTTATCCTACATTAGATTTATAAAAGTAACTGAGGCTGCATAATCAAATGAAACAAAACCAGAACACAATATGATGCAAAGTGTGATGATCAAACAGCAAAGGCAGTGATTCAATTAAACCTGAAATGCTAAATAAAAAGCAGATTATTTTGTAATGCGTCACATTTTTGGATCAATGAGAGGTGAGAATTATGATCAGATAACTGAACCTATAATTGACTGATTTTAAAATAATTTGCTATTTATAAAGTAGGATACAGGGTCATTCTCTACATTTATTAATGAATTATTAATGAGTGATTAAAGAAAAACAAATTTCACACTCTACATTATTAATTTGCAAGAGCTCAAATTTGAGAAACATTATCAGGCATCTCCAAAAAGGCATCGCAAAGATATGAGAAGCAAACCAAAAGAGCCAACGCTGTGTACAACAGATATAGATGTGCTTCTGGGCAGAGCATGAGTGCTGACGAACATGTGATGAGAAATGACGCACACAGTCCATTGAGAATCAACAGGTGCAACCAAAAATACCTATACTCATACAATGGAGCTATACAGGGTCCATACAGGGACAGAAGAGCTGAGAGGCTGTTACTTATCTCATATAACAACCCATAAATGCAGTGACCTCATTAATAACTGCATTCAGAGAAATTACTGAGGCTGGACTGAGTGACACTGTGATCACATTGTATTTATGATGATATAAAATGCAATGCTTACCAGCGATCTCCACAATGTCTCCAGGCACAATTTCTTTGGCTTTGATCCTCTGCACACTCTTCCTGTCCTGACGGTACACCTTGCCCATCTCTGGCTCATACTCCTTAAGGGCTTCAATGGCATTTTCTGCATTACGTTCCTGAGATGGACAGAATCAAAATGTATAAAAAAGTCAATTTTATTCACTGGGAAATTTTGCAGCAGAGTTAGGGATGGGACTTCCAGATGAGAGAAACCTGTTTGACAAGTCATTATAGTTGCAATTGTTCAAAATTCATGATACTTTACTGACCTGCCAAACACCTACGATAGCGTTAGCTATAAGAATCAGTAAGATTACAAAAGGCTCCACAAAGGCAGTGATTGTTTCCTCTCCCTCCTCAAACCAGGCTAATACCTGCAGGAAAAAAAACAAAGTCGTGTCACAACACATCACGTTAGATCTAATCAAGTAGTTCATTTTCAAAACACCCTCTGGACATTTCAAGACCAGTAGATCAAGATTCTAGACGAGACATGCCAGTGAAATTTGCCTTCTTATAATGGATTTAACACAAACCGTTTACAAATGAGATTGTGTTTGGATTGCATTAACTGCATGATTTTAAACAAGTTTAAACGAGAGAAGAAAAAAAAAACATGACGATGAAGCCAATAACAGCTGTGCGTTTTAATGACTAGAATTAAAACTCCAACAGCTCACTGCAGCAACATCTTTTATTTCCCTCATTTAGATACATTATAACATGAATAATATGAACTCCTAAAATAAGAAGCTACACCATCTGTTAACTTTCCCTCATGTCATTAAGCAGAAGCACTTTTATAATAACGTGGAGAACAGTTTTGTTTTGCACGGAAGCACTGAAGTTTTGCACCTTTAAAAACAGATTTGCATTATCTGCTTCATATAAAAAGTCATTAGATGCACAGCATGGAGGTCAGATGCAGAGATTGAAGCCTTCCAATCAACATCTTGGTGGTTTTCTCAAGAGACAGTGGAGTTACTGGTGTGTCTGTGGTAATGAGAGGCCTACAACTGAAGGTCAGAGGCCTAATTTGGCCTGCAGAGATGCCCTCTTACACAGCCAACTACGAGACAGCTGTCAAACCACAGACTCCAACACCTCAGTATCACTCCACTGGGCGATGCTGGCATACCTCTCTACTTCCACCCGACCAGCCATCTTCATCTCATCCGCTATGTGAATGCATTCTAACTAATGCTTTTGGGCAGTCAAACTGCCAAAGCATAATGGTCAACCACCTTATCCTTACTTTCCTGGCTTTTATTATTAATTACATTACAGTATATTAAAAGTGGTAGGGATTTATAGGATATGTAGAATACCAATTTACTGTATACAAAAACAAGTAAATTGAAATTGTAAAATTTCACAGTATTACTGTTTTTACTGCATTTTTGATTAAATAAATGGAGCCTTGGTGAGATTAAGAGACTACTTTCGAGAGTAAAAAAACGTATCTTTAATATGTATAGTAAATTTGCAAGAATTAATTCATCTTTAATTTAATAACCCTTTCAAGTCTCCAAGCAAACAGCCACGTGTCTTTTCATTTGGTGGTAAACTCTTAGCTAATTCAAGAGGTCCTTAAACCTCAGCTGTAAAACTGCAGTGCACTAAGATGTCTTGTTTGGCAGCTGGTGACAGACACTCAATCTCATTGAATGCTGTTGTCACCATTCCTAAGGAGTTCCGCTTCCTCAGCTGTTAGCCCTTCTGGTCTGCGAGTAACCCAAGACAAGGAGTGCAAGACTCATGGAGCTAACAAGACATCTTCACTTTCACAGCACTTCCGGATACCAGTCGGTGTTTATTTCAGCGCATGTAACGCTGTGGTTTATTTCTAATGTAAAGCAATCAACACCTGACGTGAAACTGTGTTGAATCACATCTGACAAATAACTGTAATTACCCTATTGAAACTCAAAGATTGTTTCACTCAAAGAACAGTGTACAATAATAATAACTGCAGAACATGTTACTTACAAAAGATATACAAGCTGCCAGTAGAAGAATCCGCACAAGTAAATCTTCAAACTGCTCGATGACAAGCTCCCATATAGATTTTCCTGTCAAACATCAAAATCAAATGTATCAGAATAACAGGAGTAAAACAATGATAACATCATGTTACAGTTTAAAAATGAATATTACCTTCCTCAGCAGGTAACTCTGTGTGGTTAATTGAAGGATATGAAAAAAACAAAGTATAATGTTACAAAAATACACAGTGAATAGTACATTCCCAAACAGAAATTGATTTGACATTGACTATAACACAACTGTCAATTACATTAAGACCTGTGACCTTATAAGAACCTATTAAAACTCAAAGATTACATTTATCTTCTTTCCTTTAAAATGTTGATCAATGTCACACCCAAGTTTAATATTTGAGAAGTGATAGTTACAGTGATAGTTACATAAATATCTTCATGTCACAAACACCTTGCACTCTAAGAAGAGTGAGTGAATATCTGGCTCATCTTTGAGCACATATACATATACATATACACGCATATATATATATACATAGGCCTTCACACACAAGCTGTTCTAAGCCGGCTGGCTGCTAACAGAAATATTTTCAAGTTTTCATAAAAACATGATTCTGTTAAATTGATGAAGACTGGAGAGCAGTCTTAGCTATGCTCGCTTTGATTTTACAGAAACATCATAAAGACGGATAGATTTAAACATCTCTTTCAGCTTATTTCTGTGCTGGAAGGGCCTGTGTGCGCTTGTCTTCCAACCTTGTCAAAGTCTAGGGGAAATGTGCATGGCAAGCTGATTTAACAATTCAAAAACGATCCCCGTTCACATGCATTACGTTACTGTTTTCACAAATTCGCATTTTTGTAGTTTACACAGACAATAATAGTACCGTTTTCAAAAACTTGCACTTTGAAACCTGTTTTCAAAAGTTTGAATTGTCAGACCCCCCAAAACACCGTTGTCATGAAAATGAATGAATCAAAATGCATAAAAAGTTTTCCGTTTTTAGTTGTCTCCTTGTAAACTACAAAAACATGAATTTGTGAAAACGGTGACATCATGCACATGCATTTTACATGTTCAGTCTATAGGCGTGTAGTGTTTCTCTACAAAGTGATAACCAACTAATGGCCTGGCATGTGTAACACAGCATTAATCGTTTTTCGCAGATCCATGTGAACGGGGATTGTTTTGAACACGTTGTCGTCTGTATGCGAAACCTTTCAAGAAAGCAAAAAAGAAAAACGTTTCCATTTTTAGAACGCCGTTGTCATGTAAACGTACACCAAGTAGTATCCATTTATTGCCATAAGCACTTATTAATCACTTGTTAAAAATGTCCATAATGACTAGTATTTTTCAGTTTCATTAATAATTATTAATTTGATATTCCAATAGTGACTAATATCTATTCAATTAATCACTAGTATTTCTTCATGTGCTATTTATCATTACGGCAGTTAAGACAAGTAACTATTCCATTGATCCTTTGTAATTATTTAAGAAAAAACATTTTTCTTAGATTGTAGTACCTATTCTATTACTTGTATAATTTCTATAGTTAATCTCACCAGCTTCAATTGCGTTTTTTTTTAAATTTATAATAAGTAATGAATAGTAAGAATGACTACTAATAAATATCTTACAAGTAAAATTAAAAATGCTGCAAGTAACAACTGTAATACACTACTAGTGTCTATTAATTTAGTGCTAGGAAAACTGAAAGCAAAATAGGTTAAGTCACTAAACAATAAGTACTAGTACCTAGTTGCTAGTTGCTAGTGAAATTTAAAAATATACTAGTCACTAAAGACGTAGCATAAAAGAGATGCTAGTTTTTTTTTTTTGTTTTTTTTTAAAGAATGTTTCCCCAGCTTGCCATAAAGCGTGTTTGATGACGTCAGTTGTTTCGAACGCTCCTGCCGGCTGATTGCAACAAATGTAACAATTTCATGTCAACTTCAAAGCGTCTGTGTGGCGTCGCTGGCTGTGAAGAACACAAAAGTATCAGACGTACCGTTGAGACCCCATTTTTCTTTCTGCTTTTTCACCTGGTCTAAAGTCAGTCCCGTGCTCTCGTTGACGCTGAAATAACTATAAACTTCTTCCACACTCTTCATGTGAGCGTTCTCCATCGTTAGACTGGAATAGAATCCCGATCAAGAAATCTGCCTTGGTCAAAAAAAATAGATACGAATATGCCTATGAGTGAAACATACAGTGACATCCAATAGGACACAATGAAGAACATATGTGGAAAGTTGAGACGGGCAAATGCACCTTCCAATTGTCTTATCCAACAGAGTTCTTCTTTTTTCTTGTTGTTGTTTCCCAAAGAACTGGGAGTCAGTGGAAGCCAAAAGGAAAGATCCTTGCTTAGTACATCACAATCTGCCCCCGTCCAAGCCTCTGCCTGCCTGGAAATGTGACGGACGACCCCTTTTCACGTTCTTCTCTCCCGTTGAGTGGTGATGGAAGCGGCGTTTACTCGTTTTATCGCAGGAGACTCACTACTGCCTCTCTGCCGCATGTGGAGGACGCTGATTGGACAGCAAGTGTTCAACGGAGCCTATCAACATCCAATCAATCGACTTTGGCCAAGGCGGCACTGACGTATATTGAGAAGACTTTTGTTTATTGGTATAACAGACTGTCACTCAATGCCGCTGATATAACTTTAGCCCAGCCCCTCCAATGCAGGTGAATCCACCACAGGTAAACGGTTTTCTTGGAAAGTTGTCTGCAAGTGTATATATTTTTGTACCCTATAGTATTTTATATATTGCTTTGTATGTTGA
The DNA here is from genome assembly GCF_051911475.1 of Siphateles boraxobius. NCBI lineage: Eukaryota > Metazoa > Chordata > Actinopteri > Cypriniformes > Leuciscidae > Siphateles > Siphateles boraxobius. The sequence continues at coordinate 30,107,146 of NW_027509219.1, forward strand.
GAGCGTATATGCAATTCATTTTCTTTGTCCGAATAAAGTAGCCTACATTAAAAAAAAATACATTCATACAACAAAAAATATCTGTGATGTTTTCAATGTCTGAATCTTGGAAAGTCATTGAAAGTTATTATTGGTGAAAAATAAATTTTGATCATACATTTAATCTAAGTTTTATTATAATCTTTTAGTATTTTTTATTTTAAATAAACATGAAAACTGTCTGTCTGTGTGTGTGTGTGTGTGTGTGTGTGTGTGTGTGTGTGTGTGTGTGTGTGTGTGTGTGTGTGTGTGTGTGTGTGTGTAACATTAATACTTTGATTTTAAGCCACGTTTGTTCAGTTCAGTAGAAAACATGATAGTTACTAAGAAAGCCACAATTTTTTACATTACAAATAATTAGTGATCACTTACATGTATTCTACATGTAACTAAAATCATTTTAATAATTAAATTTAAGTATAAAAATTAAATTTTTGTGGATACATGTATTACATTTTTAAGAAGTTTTTTTTGTTTAAATATATTTTCTTTTTATCACTTCATATACCCATTTGGAATGTAAAACTAATAATATTTTTCTAATTGACTCTAATTGCTGGTAAAAGAAAATCAAACTGTGATTATGATGTGGGCTTTTTGAATGAGACTACCGCAGTATTAAATCATTTCAAGCTGCCAGATGTTCATTATACTGTGCAGACACACAGATATGCAACAGTACGTGAGGATGCAATGCTTACACCTACTCAGGGTGACCTATGCATATTATTAATATAAAAATAAATGAATGAATTACCACCCTGCAGCTCTATATCTGTAGATATGTATATTTGTATAGAAATGTTCAGTTTATATGGTTATGGTTTCTTTGGGGATAATAATTATTGTCCATATAATGACCTTCTAGATGGATGAATGCGCCAGACAGAAAAAGAAAGAGAGACAGAAATTATTACTAGAGGTTCTAAAAAGAACCAATAAAAATGGCATTTTAAAGAATGTTAAAAAATATAAATACAACTGCATAAATTGTTCATTTACAAGATGTTCTATGACTTTATTATACAATATGTTTAGATCATTTTTTTCTTCTTCAAATTTTTAAACAAAGATAGAAGCGACCTAGACTAGCTTCTCACTTTTTCATACAGGAAAAAAAGCAAACACATTTTTTAATGGGACAAAGGAGAGTTTACTACTTTAGCACTACCATGACAGAGCAACATTAGGAGATCTAACTGAATTCCTAAATTGGACAGCTCTTCTGGCCAAGGTCATGGCTGTTGTTTCCCAAAATAACTTGGAACACAGGCGCATCCAAAGTGTAGCACTTTGTAAGGCGTTATCTTCGGACACATAGACAGGAGCTCTGTTCTTAAAGACGTGTCAAAACTGAGACTAGGGACTTGTTGGAAGTTAGTGTGTCAGCTTTGAACACTCTTACTCAGACAACTCTCAGAGATTTCTTTTACTTTAGAAAGCACATATGCATATTAATATGCAGCTTTATCATGCATAATATACAAACAATTGTATATATATATATTATGTATATATTGTTATTATTATTATTCATATATTAAAGACCAGAAAGACAACTTTTACATGGGTAATGGCATCAAAGAACTAGCATATCCTTGCCAACATCCTGGATGACGTGCCCAATAGGCGCCTGGCTCTGAGCCTTGAGGTAGCACTGCTTCTTGCACTCCAACAGCGTCTCCAGGTCCTTCCACATCTTCATCTGTCTCATATTGGGCTCCTGGTTCTCACGCACCTGCTTCACCTGCTGACGTAGAACCTAAGAGTCCACAGAGACACAATGTTCATCGGCTTTAAAAAACACGTGTAGTGCTGAATGTTCTGATGCAAATTGGAGATAAAAACAATAATTTACATATGTTCATAGCACGGTTGGTGCAGAAAACCTGACCCCACGATACCTTATCCGAATTTCAACATTTTTGCTGAGCCATTCAATTTATTGTACCCATGTGCCGGCAGTCAAATCTGGTGTAATTCATGGATTCAGAAAGCTTGTTAAGTTGCAGCAGTAAACAGTTAAAGGGCAGGACGGGCAGTTATGGGAGACCTTGGCATACCGTCGTCTCTCCTTCCACCATGCTGAGAGGGTGGTCCACTGGTTGGACATCAGGGCAATGATTATACAAGCTTTGTTCTAACACTGGCACGATGTGGCATGACACTGATCGCATGCTCCATGCGGTTTAGCCGAAATATGTCAGAGGCCAGGCCCCACACTCTTAACTAACACCAAGTTGAGCCCGACAGATGAGATAAAGACAAGTGAACGATCTGGTGGAACCAAGTTATGAGTCAGAGAGGTTTGACAGATGGTCAAAGACGGTCTTCCTCACCTTGCCCAAGGACTCCTGCTCAGCTGTGTTCGAAATGTACTTCTCTCTGCAAGGGAAGGATAGACAATGATTCCTTAAAGGAATAGTTGTTTTGGTTCATTTAACAAATTCTGTCTTCGTGTTCTCACTCTTATAGTGTTCCAAATATACTTTCTGAATTTTCCAGAATACATTTGCAGACACATTTGGATTTGTGCCGAATGAGAGAAGTATGTGAAGTTTATTTGTGTAGTGCATTTCCCACACGCCAGAAGTTTCAGTTTTGCTTTAACTAAATTAGTTAAGGCATTTACAATAAATGTTGTTTATAATAAATGCCACTAGAATTTATGTTTGTTTTATACTTATTTTTTCATTCCTGTTCTGCTCTGAATTAAATTGAAAGGATTTGTTGTAGAGTATGTTTGTAAACGTTTCGTTTTATTTACCAGACATAACTGTTTTTGGTTTTTCTCTCAACAATGCAATTTTGACACAGTGCGATTTATTGTCAGGTGCTACTTATTTTCTGTAAAATACAGTAATATAAAAATAAATATATTTTCATTTTCAAGTCTTCCAAAACCTTAAGTCATTTTGACAAATTTTACAATACTTTTTTGGGTCTTTTTATGTTTTGGAGCTTGACTGATCCTGCTCTCAAATATATTCTACACAATTTATTATTCTTGCTCTACACAAAAAATAAAATCATACAGGTTTGAAACGACATGAGGGCGAAGAAATTATGACAGAATGTTTTTTCATTTTTAGGTGAACAATCCTTTTAAATGTCACATTTAGTTACTTTCTATTGAGCAGGTATCCAAATATACTTTCATTGCGCTAATCTTATCAAAAGAACTTATGATTTATGATTAAAGCAATTCTCCAATTCCTGAGTCACACTGAACCTGCAACCTTTGTGTTAACAGCTGAAATCCTTAACCACAAGGCTACCGCCCACTTCAACATTTAACAGAAATTGTGCTAAACCTTTCAAATGTGTAGGCTGTATAGATCAAAAATGGGTGAATAGATACTTGAAGCATAGCTGAAACAAAAGTAGTGAGAAAAAAAAAAAACATTCTGAGCAGTAGGCAGGCAGGCAGGCATGCTGAGAGCTGCGAGCTCAAAAGAGTCTCTCAGGGATCATTTGTTTATCAGTTATGAAGCACGAATTCATGTGTTTGTGCATGTCTGTCTTTCCACTGGAGCTTTGAGGTTTCTCTATAGCAGATATATCTTCAGTTTCTTACCTGAGAGCCGTCCTCCGCACCTGTAAGTCCATTGACTGATTGATCTTACTCTGCTCTACAGCTCTCTGCATTTGACTCTCAATAATCTGTGAAGGAGAGGCAGAGGGAAGAGTGAGAGAAAACAACATGACTGGAAATCTCTGATGTCTAAGAGGAAAATGGGTTTTACCTCTCTCATGCAGTTAATGTGATGATATCGGCTTTCTTCCTGTGCAGTCTCTTCCCTGAGTGTCCTCACTTCCTGTATAACATCAGGACATTAAATCACTGTCTGCTCTGCTCATCTAAGTATATTCCAAAATGTATTTCATTAGATGCTAAAAAACAGACAAGATGAGACCAAGGTTAGGCAAGAATTTAATAATAGCTATTTTTGGAATTTGAACCGCATTGGCCACGCAGGATGCTGAACCTGAATCTGAATTGGACTGAGAGGAATAATTGCAGTTAAAATAAATATAAGATATAAAACTGCTTTGTTGTTTAGCCATCCAAATACAAATACATAAAAAACTATACATTTAAATTGTCAGTATGAATTACCCCCCAAAGAATTATCTTAACGATGGTGCATACATTACATTATGTATGATAATGACAATAATTAAAATTTATATTTATCATGAAATGGTATAGTTTATTAATTAAATATAATTTTATCCATATATATATATATATATATATATATATATATATAATTCGGCTCCATTTTGAAAATTTTCAATATTAACTGAAAAACAGCATTTTCCACCATGACCTATTAAATGAAAGTTATTAGTTCTATATAATGAAATATATATATTTTCACTGTATTTAATAAAAAGTTAAGTTAAATTTTATAGATAATGTATATCAATCTAAAATACATTATATATAATTATTATAAATAAATGTAAATTAAATTATTACTATCACCATACAATATATTAAATTATTAAAATAATCTAATGTTTCTGGAAATGCCTCAGATCTTGTGTGTATAATAAAATATTTATGAGTTATTCACAATTAAAAGTTAAATGCGGAATTAAACAGAGAATTTTTTCTTTAATTTTCTTTGCATTTTAATTCTACTTTCTTGAATTCAAATTATAATTATAATTCTCCAAGTCTCGAATTCATTCTAAGGAGTTTCATTTAAAATATACTCTCAATTTAGTGTAAATGTTCTACAAACCCTGGTTGAGCCCCATAATAGAGTACCTGTTCCAGTTTGGATCTGTTGCTCTCCAGTCCTGCAGAACAGGTGTCATACTGACCCTTTTTTTGCTCAAATTCTGGAGCGAGCTCCTGTTTTAACAAGCAAAACAAAAAAGAGAATATAATTCTGACAGAGCTGATATGCTGATTGGCTCTTTGTAGTTGATAGTGATTCTCAGTATGGGGGAGAGAAACAAATGGCTTTGTATCTCCAGTATCTTGCTTGACGCTAAACACTCACCGCATGTTCCTGTCTCAGAGCTCTCAGATCCTTTATCAGTGGAGATAGAGCAGACTTCTTCTGTGCTATCACTGAATTCAGCTTTTTTACCTAAATAAACACAAATCTTCATGAGAGATGATGATCCGAGAGAGAAACAACCACATGCATTCACATGAAAGTCAGTTGAAGAAACACAGTTTTAATATTTTGTTATTATATGGTATTTAGTGAATTCAGAATGGTTGCAGTTTGTATTCATGTACTTGGCCCAGCTCACCATTTCAGACATGTCGTCCAGCGTTCGCCCCTTCATCTCGTCCAGCTCGCTCTTGATAGCGGAGACTCTCTCCAGCTCTTCCTGAGTATCACTGTAGCCTGAGATCCCCCGCTGAGCCTCTAGTGATTGCTGAACACATCAACACAAACAAAGCATAAATAGAACAAATGTTTATTCACCTTGTCAGTTTGATTAGATTACTTAACAGAAATGTTTCTCAGTTTGAGTATACTATTTGCATAAGGTAACCAATCAGTGGTACTTCATAACATTTTAGCTGCGAGCTGCATAATTTCAGCCCACAAATCAAGCAAGATCTGAACCATGTTAGCCAACCCTTGTAGCAACAAACTTATAATGAATTCATAATTGGCCGTATTTACTTACATAACAAATGCCCCAGGGGGGGGGGGGGGGGGGGGGGGGGGGTGGCGGCTGGGGGTTAGGGGGCATTCCTGTTTATAAAAATAAAATTCCTGTTTATTATTACGTATCTGCCGTCAGACGTCTAAAACGTCATTGCAATGAGTTGTTATGGCTTTGCATCTTGCTTCAGACTTGACAGACTGGCATTCTGACAAGCTTGCTATAACCACTATGCACTCTTTTATATGCAGATATATGAATGTTTTTAAAAATGTTATAGGCATGAATAAATAAAGGCTTTTTAGTTTTTCTAAAATCTTGACTGCCCTGGCCTCATTTGGTTTTGACAAGGAGTTTATGTCAGTAGTTGCAAATTCATAACTGTGACCACACAGTCTAGTTTACAAAAGCAATCGAGAACTGCGGACCATATGTCCATTTGTCATGTATAATACACAAACCAATCGTGATGTAGCACAACAAGCTGAAATTTCATTGGACAATGTGAAGTGGAATGTTAATTTTCCGGTCGTATTCATAAATCGGTTGAAAACTTTATAGCCGCTCTGTTTTCAGTTTGTTAATAAAGTGAAATAGCTAAAAGAAAAAATCCCTATTGGCTACCTATGTTATCATTGGTTCAGAGAGTGCAGAGTGAAGAGAGTTCCTCTGATATTATGAAATCTGAAATAACTGTCAATGCCGTTTCATGTTATTCATACATCTCTTTATTTCTTTGTGATAACAAAAGTTGGATGTAATGCAGATTTCGAAGAATGGTGTGTTTGTGCACGGCTAGTGTCATGGTTAAGCTCTTTCTGACAGGTTGTGTCTGTACAGACAGTCAGGACTCAAAGCCACAAATTGCAGTGCAAAGCACTTTATTCTCAGGGTACGGAGGGAACTTCACAGGTCAAGCCGAAACTAACGGCCATGGGTTTTATAATAGGACAGAAATGTGCTGAGCACTATATCCTGGGAAGATTACAAGACAAATCACATTTTGACATTTCAGTCTGACTAAACTCAACTTGCCTTCATCTCCTAAACATGTTAGACTAGTCAGGGAAATTTAAATATGCAAATATTAGGTTTCTGGATGGTTGCTAAGGTGTTGCTAGGTGGCTGTGGATGCTATGCTATGGCATTGCTATGCAGTTGTTAGGAGATTCTAACTGGGTGGTTGCCAGGTCGTTGCAAGGGGTTGCTAGGGTATTCTGGCTGGTAGCTATGCAATGCAACACAGTTAATGCAACCAAATACAGAAACACGCTGCAAATACTCACAACGCAACCAAATGCAGAAACGCACCGCAAATACTCACAACGCAACCAAATACATAAATGCCTGCAAATACTCACAACGCAAACAAATATTGAAACACATTGCAAATACTCACAACTCAAACGAATACAGAAACACACTGCAAATACTCAAGGCAACCAAATACATAAACGCACAGCAAATACTCACAACTCAAACAAATATAGACACACTACATATAGACCCCAACAAGTGACGAACCTGGTTCTCGATGACCTGAAACATGGGGTTTTTAGTTTATTTTAACATCCTGATCGTAAGATTCCTTAGCCTTTTGGATATTATTAGCCTGAATGATCTGACATAATATACAATTAACTGTGAAACGTTGCAGCACATTTCTGTATTTAGTTGCATTGTGGGTATTTGTAGTGCGTTTCTGTATTTGGTTGCGTTGTGAGTATTTGCAGCACATGTGTTGTCCAACTGATGAAGAAGCTTTCTTAATTTGCTGGGAGGTTTTCAATTTGCATGCGTTTTCTTCAGTTGTGGGCTCTCTCAGCCACCATACCGTATTGTTTAAACTTGGCTCATGGTATCTTATTTTCAGCATAAAGCTTTTGGATTTATTTCGGTTTATTGTGGGCTTGTTCTTGTTCTCTGTTTTTCTGGCAACACGAAGGAGTCGCGCCTCATACAGCTTTCCCTGTAATTTCCAGCACCCCACATAAAGAAGAAACAAAAATTTCTGAGGCATTTTAAAATACGTCATTAACAACTAGTTGTTCAGTTCAGTTCTGTACACTGTGTAGAATCCTGCATTTTTCGGGAGTTAATTCGGTTGTAGAAAGCGAATTTCACTCCCGTAAATTACTGAACTGTGTGTGTGTACAGAGCAGGGTTAAGCACTAAAAGGTGAATTGACAACCGAATTTAACTGGACTGTGTACGTGGCCAATGAGACGAACATAGAGAAGAACAACAGTGGTACAAATCATATAAAAAACCTGTCAGTCCTTGATTTCTAGGAACACTACTTACACAAGTTGTGAGGATATACTTTATTGGCTGATGCATTTGTAATGCTCTTGATACAGATGCACTTTGCACATGACAGGAACAAGTGTGTTGGCAGGGGTTTGACTGATGCCCAAGCCATCTGAGGGGGAAAAAATTGCCAAGGTGCCAAGGGGGAGTGGGGGGAAGGGGGGATGGGTGGTTGTGGCCCAGGCTCATGGAACCAACTGCAAAACTGAGAGGGAAAATTCCCCTACTCAAAAAATAACAGCATAGGACGCAGACAGGGAGCAAATGCCGTGATCACAAATAGCCCAAGCTCAGCCTTTCTGGGTCAAATGGGCTTTCAGAAAGTCAGAGGCAGGGAGGATTCAGAGGTGTGAAGTCATTTCCAGGAAGGTGCTTTAACTCCAACATTAATGCAATATGTAAAGACAGGGATGGGTACAGGGAAGGTAGATTATGTACCAGTGCGTATAAAATGCTGAAATGATACGCTGATAGACACAAGCTAAAACATTATTGATGTAAGCAGAACAAAGGTGGCCGTTAAGCAGGGTTTATCAACATTTAGAGAAATTCAATCCCTGAATTTTAATTTAATTTGAATTAATGTACCAAAGAGGATGCAGATTCTAATTTCAATGCAAGGAAGTGGATTTAAATTAAATTGAAATTCAAATAATTACAAATGACAGAAATTTGTAATAAGAAAAGCAAGGTTGGCCTGGCTTGATTTTTGTCTGTTCAAAAAAGTTTGAACAAAGTATGAATGTTTATAGGCCTTAAGGAGAGAGAGCAATAGAATGATGGATAATGTGCGCTTACCAGCTGCTGTTGTCCAGCTGTGTGTCGTTCTCTCAGGATCTCTTCAGTCCTCTGTAGAACACCGTACTCTGCCTTCAGCTCAGCAATCTCCTGACGTTTTTTCTTATACGTGCTGCTCTTGCCACGCATCTTGGCTACATATCGCTTAAACTGAAACACAGGCAGAAAAATCAAAACCTTAATCAAGACATGGAAAAAGGACAATAAAAAAGCAAAGAAAACACCAGTAAAAAAGACTATAGTAAAAATAAAACACAATAAGGAAAAGGGGCAATGAGAAAAATACAAAAAAAAATTTAATAAATAAAAAGCTGGTAAAAAGATGGAAAATATCCACAAAAAATTACTAAAATAATATTTTTTCTTTATCAAGATGTGAGGTAAAGAAATTTATGAATGTAAAAGGAATCCTCATTTCATGTAAGTTTTCCACAATTTTTAATTTCCCTTTTCCATCGCTAGTTAATTTTAAATGGTCCTGTGGAGTGACAAACTAGTTTTTAAAAACATAAGCACTCATGTAGTTTCTCAATGAATCATAGTTTAATTTTAGGTCATTGAATTATTATTATTATTTAAAAAAAACTGAGCCAAATGCAGTTTGAAGGAGTTTTACATGAAGTATAGCATGTCACACAGCAGATAGTCCCAAAAGCAGGTATATTTCATGTCAACTAGGCCTACGTGTTAAAAACAAAATACTGTAAATGCTATGAATTGTACATTTTGTACAGTGAATACTTGTATGTATACAATAACATGGACAGTCAATAAGTAAAAAAGGGAAATCCAATTTCATTCAACAGGGTCAAAAGAATCTGCTGTGCAAAGAGAAAATGTGACATTGGATATTTCAGACAGGATCAACACAGATCACAAACACAATGAGCCCTGGTTGAGTGACTGTGTCTCACTAATGACTGCAAACAGAGCAAAGCTGTCATCTCACATAGGAAAATGGTATTCACACACACACCACCCGAGGTGCATGTGCATGTACGGGCTGAGGATTGCAATGAGACAAAGTCAGGGGAACATTGTGGCCTTGGCTCAGTATCTGGTAAGGTGAGAGGAAGGTGAGAATCTCTAAGAGAAAACAGCTATGAGGAATGAGGGGGTGTGAAGAAGGGGCAAACCAGGGTGGCACTGGGACATCTCAGTGGATCGCAACACAAGAAACCTGAGCCCGCAGGCATGCAGCCAGAGGGGATAAAAAACATCTTCATCTGGCAGCTCACTCGCTCAGGCTATTCTTCTGTCAGTACTGCCAATGGCTATAAATGTTGAGAGGCACCAGAGAGCAAACTCAGAAATCACACAATGTGCCGTATGTCACTTGGGGCATTCAGAGATTGTGTGTGAGAGTTTATGCTTTGTGTTTTTTGAGACAGCAAGGGCAGACAAGGTTGGAGCAATTTGGGAGGGGAGCAGGATTAATGCTGTGATGTGTTCTCAAGTCCCATCATCACAAACGATCAAAACAGTAACACGTGAGCATTTAAATGCATTATTGCAGGTTCAATACAAGTTTACAGTTAAAATACAAGCTCAAATGACAGCATTTTTTTGCGTAATGCTGATTACCACAAAAAATTATTTCCCTTCATCCCTCGTTGTCTTTATAAAAAGGTTACTTCTGAGACACTTAAGCCCAAAGTATACCTCGGCCGGCCGTAATTTCAGGAGGGTTTCATGGATGTCGCACATGCGCGTACAAAAGCGTGTGTGCGAGTGACTTGAGCGTTTGAAAACAATGTCAACTAGATAGTGTGCACGTGCCGAACGTGTCTTTCCGCGCTCACGGCCAAAGGAGTATACTTTGAAAGGCTTGCGCGCTCAACTGTACGTGAGAACGCGCAAAAAGAAGTATACCCAGGTCTTTACAATGGAAGAACATAGGATTTAAAATAAGAAATGTGAAGCTTATTATACTTTCATAAAAGCACTTATATGAATTATTCTGTTTAAACTTGTGTATTATTTGAGCTGTTAAGTTTTAATTTTTTTTATTTTAAGGGTCATTTTAGGGTTTTTGGCTGTGGTCACACTAGACTTTGAGCATGCAAAATGTCTTTGGACACTGCAAAGTTTGTGATATGTCACGTTCTGTTGCGTATTTTTAAAAGCATTCTGTTAATTCAACATAAAACGTATTGCATATATATCAGATTCATCTATCTGGTTAATTTGGGTCATAGATGGGTCTCCCACTGATCCAAAAGCCATTCTCTTCCCTTCTTTTTCCTTGTATTTTGTGCCACAAGTTGACCATCCATTGATTATGTCTATTTCAGCAGCTCAGACTTGCACATCTACAGACACACACTCCCTCTATAGTTTCAGCTATCCATCACTTGGCTGCTACTGTTTACAGTTGGATGAACCATGGACAGAGCGTTATCGTGGGGAGGCTGATAAAATCGCAGGAAGTCTACAATTGGGGGAGGGATGGAGGCTATTTTAGCCAGGGTGCCGCTCTATCTGCTCACCCTGCCAATATCTCTGCCAAAGGGCAGACAGGGAATGGAACGTCTGCTTGTTAAATAAAATGCAGACAGACAGCAAAAAGTGAGGACAGGATAGTTCACAGGTCTCAGAAACAGACACAGCCCTGTTCATCACTGACAGTTGCTATCGGAAATATCCTGGGAAAAACTATTACAGCTCTGGCTCTGAGGCCAGTGTGAGAAAGTTCAGGCCAACTGACGTAACTGTCACCTGCACTATCGGAGCTGTGCTGCTTAAAGGGGTAATTCACTGTTGGCAAGATGGCTTTTTATAAAACTTTTTTTTTAAAAGGCCATATTATGTGAAGGCCAAGTATGGTAACCCATACTCGGAATATGTCCTCTGCATTTAACCCATGCAAGTTAGTGCACACATTAGGAGGAGTGAGTAGTGAACACACAGACACACTGCAAACATTGGGACACACACATCCAGAGGAGTGGGCACCCATTTTGCTGTGGCACCCAGGAAGCAAATGGGGTAGGTGCCTTACTCAAGGGCACCTCAGTCATTTACTGCCAGTATATTGAGAATCGAACCCATTACCTTCGGGTTACCAGTCTGACTCTCTAATCATTAGGCCACGACTGCCCTTTTACAAAATCTTGACTTTGTGTTTGGGGTCTACCAGAATGTTTTCATGCTTGGATGTTCAAAAAAAAATGGTCATCCACTTTGTTTCAGTAATGTCATACCCCTTAACCATGAGTTTCAACACACTACTAACACAACTCAACAAGGTCTCGCCGGCCTTTTTTTTGCATATGCCTTAGGCAGGAATAATTAAGAATATTCTGTTGTATACATTCCCGGAAGAAAACTCAAGACTACAATCAAGGTGTTTTAGGAAGTTCAGAAAGAGTGCTTACAGATATAGAGAATAACTCTCTTTGGAGTGACTTTGCACTTTGTAACTCTGCAGATATATTTCAAGCTCAAACAGCAACATTACACACTAAGCTGAAAATGTAAAAATGCCTAATAGGTCCTCTTTAGATCAGTGCTACATGACTAGAGAGAATAAATAAGTCGGCTGTGGCATTCTCTTCTGCCAAAAACCTGGTTAACAGAGAAGTTTTAATATAATAAATACTGTAATATTTCTATATAGAAGCAGATAAACCCTGATGCACGAGCAGCGGCATTTCTTTGTGCTGTATGTGTTCAGTACCTCATCTCCACGGATCAGTTCTGCTCCGCCCCGTTCTCGTGCCTGACTGCTCTTCATGTTCAGTTCTCTTTCCACAGCTGCCAGCTCCTCACGGGCCTCCTGCAACTCCTCCACCTTGGTTTCCTTCTTATGGACTATAATAGCAGCCTTAGAGAACAAATTCATTGCATTTTACATTTATTATTTTTTTATAACTTTTTGTTGGTTTATTGTCTCCCACGTGAGAATTTTTGAAATTTAATGTGAAACGCAAATTTCAACCTGAATATATATATATATATATATATATATATATATATATATATATATATATATATGGTACTAATATTTTTAAAAAAGTTTATAATATAAATATATTCATAAAAAAGTTGCAACAAAGAAAAAAAAGTAAGATTCTGCAATATTTCTAGGTCATTAATAAAATAAGCAAATTTGCAATATTGATGCTGATAAACAAATGTAATTTGTCAAAAAAAAAAATTAAATTAGAAGAATTCTCACTAGTGGCATTAGGGGACCTTCACACAGAATGTGTTTTTTTGCATTCCATTGTGCTGTTTTTACATTGTTTTTAAACACTTTTTTTAAGCGCTCAAATTAATAAGTTCAACTTTTAAAAAAACATGTCTCTATGCCTTGCTATTTATCCACTGCCCTGCCTTTCATTATGTGTGAATGGCCCCATAGACCTTAAGAAACCACTGTGTGTAGGAAGATCAGTTGTTTGGGACAAAGGTCAATTATACAGTCTAGTTGTCATACAAAAGTATTTGACTGACCAATCAGAATCAAGTATTCTGGAGAGCCATGTAATAGGCTATGATAATAGACATCTGGCAATTACATATGAAACAAATGCACACTGTTGTATTAGCAAATCAGAGAACATCAAACATTCTTTCATGTTCAAAGACTCGCAGGACAAAGTGCATCATCTCTCCATTACAGTTATGAAGGCCAGAGCAGAGTCCTGCACGGGTCCTGTTAGGTAAACCTGCACCTGCCCCGCACCAGCAGTATTTAACCGTGCACACGACCCGTTATCTGACAACAGCACTAATTTAATTCCGTACCCGACCAGACCAGTTTGACAAAGACCACGATCTGAACCGTACCTACATTAAATCAAAAATTTAACACAAGCAATCAAACCAACATTAAGCATTATGAGTTGATGCATTTAAGAAAAAATAAACACACAGCCCAACATGGTAATAATTAAAAGAAAAGAAAAAAAGATGAGAAAGTGCATCCGTCGTGTAAACAATACAAAACTTTTGCTTACATCATGTGAACAATCTGCCCATAGTACAGACTATTTTGAAAAAATGCGCGTATTTATATGTGCTCTCTATAAGTATATAACCAAATATGAGCCTACTGCTAAACAATATCAGGACTATTTTAGAAAATTAACTCTGAAATGAAATGCGGCTGTCTCTCCTGAAACTCTGCAGTGTATACGTGGCTGTTGATACTCTTAGCGGCATGAAAGATTAACCTTTTATTCAAATTGCAAATAAATTATAAACAGAATGCCAGCAAAGAGCCCTCCCTTAATGACTGAAGCTGTCAATCACTTCAGTTGCAGTGCGTGAACGCTGTCCTCAACGCCGCAAATCACATTGTAATTAGAAACCTTTGACGTTCTTTAGACTGCACAGCGTGAACACAAATAAGCACGGGACCATTTGAAAGTAGCTGCCAGTGGGTAACAAATTGAGTCGAAATAGTCTTGGCTAATGGACCCGCAGTCCACCCATGCCTATTCATTACCACACCGCAAATGACCACGTAAATATTATTCCACCCATTACATAAAATATTAGCAGTTCACCCACATACGTGCAGGACTCTGGGCCAGAGGTCACATGGTCACCTATACCCTGTGTTTCTATTCTGGACACGTTGGGCTTAAAAGGCTTAAGGGGCAAACACTAAATCACACATTACTCAACCCTGCATGAATAAAAAAGATAGTCTGCAAAACAAAATAAACTTGACCAATCAGGTTAATTGTGAAGAACACCACCTGTTTAAACTTTTAAAGTCACATAGTGGAGAAAAGGGAAAAAGAGAGATAACATCTAACCTGCTGTCTGAACAGAGAGAGTTTATCATCCATTGGGTCATTACGCATCATCTTCTTTTCAATCAGATGGTTGATCTCTGTGTTGATTTCTCTGATCTAATGAACAAAAGACTCATTTTGTTTCTACATAGGATTGGAGTTAAGGGGTTTTCTTTTTTCAAAGAAAAATACTTTAATTCAACAAGGACACAATAAAATTATCAAAAATTGCAGTAAGAGACATTTACTACAAAATATTTCTATTGCAAATAAGTGTTATTTTGAACTTTCTATTCATCAAAGATGCTGAAAATATTGATAATAATATCAGTTGTCAATAATAAGAAATGTTTGATTTCTGAAGGATCATGTGACATTGCAATGACTGGAGTAATGATGCTGAAAATTCATATTTGCCATCACAGCAATAAATTGTAGTTTTAAATATATTAAAATAGAACATGATATTAAATTGTAATTATATTTCAAAATGTTACTGTTTTTACTGTATTTTACTGAACATAAGAGAGTTCTTCCGAAATCCTTTTAAAAAATGCCTTAAAAAAACAAAATTTAACAATGATACTCAACCGTACAGAGCAGTGTTTGTTAAAGTTTGAACTTTAACATTAATATTTAAATCCATGTGCACAGGCTGACCTTGTCCTCCAGCTCCCTCAGCTCTGCTTGTCCCATAGCCGGCTCAGATGCCACCTTCTGTAGGTACTGCACCACCTTTCTCATGTTCTCCAACTCTCTGGGCAGCTTCTCAGACACCATGTAGGAGTTGAACTTGATGTCCTCCTCAAGTCTCTTCATGAGGCCTGTGGTTTAGGATCACATGTATGTTCTAAAGGGATAGACGCTTGTCTATTGCAGTGAGAGTGTAATAAGATTCAGTAAATGTAAAAGAATCTGTTGTGTGTGGAGTTCTGAAACTTGCAATGTGCGACCACAAGAAATAGTCACAAAGTAAAAAACAAATACACTGGGAATAAACGACTGAAAAAGGGTCACAAAACTAGGTACAAATGACAAAAGGTTAAAAAAGTCGGCAAATCGCCATAATTTATACATAGTACATACTTTATAAATAAAAAGTCAGCTTTGTTTAAAATAATCCTATTTATATTTAATTTGTATGTGTGTGCGCTGGGAATCGAACCCATGACCATTGCATTTTGTCACGACTAGCTCTAACAACAAGAACACTCTTAAGTTATTCTGGGACAGGTGTCATCAAGTATAACAACTTACTCTCTGGCTTTTCGTCTGCGGCTGCCTGCTGCAAGTCTTTGAGCTGGATATGAGATCTCTGCAGTCTCTGCTCTGCCTGGAAGAGCTACGCCAGAGACAAAACACAGTCTATGCTATCAGAATGTCCAGTAGACAGTGATTGCTTGAAAACAGGTAATGGAGCTCCAATGTGTTTATTCAGACATGAACACACAAACTGATGTATTCGTGCAAGTATTCAGACTGGCTCTACCTGGTTTTTCTGCTCCTGTTTCTGATGAGCAAGAGACTCTTCTCTTTCTTTTTCCACTCTCAACTGTCTGGCCAGTTCCAGCATGCGCTGGTGGTTTGACACTGCTTCCACCTAGTGGAGTGGAAGAACATCACGAAAAACAGAATCAGCACTGATTTTTCACATTTTCTGTGCAAATTTTGTGAATGAAATGGATTTAAATGTGTTTTTGTATTACAGAACATTTTTTATTACATACTTTAATTACCAGCTGAAAGCAATACCAAATTAGCTAAACTATTAACCAATCAATAATTATGCAAACAAAAATAGCTTTTGTCCAAATTCTGTGGGTGCAACCTGCTAACATGCATTATATGGAGTTTCCTATTATGCCATCTTTTCACTATCACCTTATCATCTCCGACAAATGACAGACTGTCATTCCTTTTCAGTTTGGGAGCTGTGAGGAGGTACAATCATATGCGTATGTGGAATTTTCGGATGTGTTGAAATATCAGAACTTTTTTGGCTAGACCGTACGCGACTGCCAGACTGGGTGTGATGTCAAAATGATGAACAAAGTGAGAATTACTCTTATTTTTTCTCTAAAATGTTAGTATTTAAACACTATTCCAGTAAAATGGCTGGTTATGATTATGAATAATTATGTTTTTATACATTTAATTTTTTGTTCTTAAATTCTATGTTCTTATAATTAAACTCTTTAATTAAAGAGTCTTAAATTTTTACATTGATTAGCCCAAAAACATATCCTTTATTTTTCTATCAGAAGCTTACATTCGCTATTCCTACATTTTACCATGGTGAAGAAGCGAAAGGCAAAGGCTGCTTTAGGACCAACGTGAAAGTTCTGTGCAACTGCCACTAGGGGGCATAATGCAACAATCATACACAAATGTTTGAAGGCAGCTTAAACCTTTTAAACAGTGACATCAGCAGTTCACTTTGATAGTTCTCTGTAAATGTATTTCCAGATGCGATTCCATTGTTTTATTTAGTTTCACATACAGATTCTATAGGATTTTAGTTCATTACCCTCTTTCTTAGACGCTCCACCCTTTTGATAAGTTGGTCCTTCTCCTCCTCCATTGCAACAATGTCCTGCAGCGACACATTATTATTGTATATATAATGCAAAACACTACATGACCAGATGGGACTTAGGCAATGTAGGCTTTCTTACCCGCCGGATGTCAGCGGTGGAGAAACCTGAGCTCTTCAGCTGTTCACACTCTTTATGGATGTTCTTGAATCCCTCCACCAGCTCCTCATACTGTCAAAACAATAGAATGAAAACAACTGAAAAGCACACAAAAAATAAAGTCACCATGAGATGATTTAATGGAATACAGTATTCATTCACTGCTACCTTTTAAAATACCTTTTTAAGACCAAGAGATTTTAAGAACTAAACTGAAGAACCAGGGAGAATCACAATGAGTTGTATTAGCAACACTTCTGATCACACTGTTATGTTCTTCCTCAGTATTTTTGCCTTGTTTCCAGTTCAAATCTCTAAAGAGTCTTAAATCAAGATGCATTTACTTGAGATGCAAAATGAATAAAATATGAACTAAAGTCTTGTTTTCTGTTAAATTGTAAAAAATGAAGTGAGTTTAAACAATAACTTATATCCTGCCAATGGGCTCAGAAAATTCTACTTAATTCAAAGGGAATATACTTGACGTATTTGTTCTTGTTTTAAGTATAAACCCACTTCAATTCTTGAAGACTTAATTTACATCTACATCTCAAGTAAATACATCTTGATTTAAAGATGTTTATATAATTGTATTGGAAAACAGGACAAAAAAACTGAGGAAGATATTCATTTTTTGCAATGCATATTGCAATGCACAAACAGAATCTATAGGAGATACGTACACTAACAGGGTACAGTCATGGAAATAAAATGGAAGAGAATAGAATAGAATCTAAAAACATTTTTTTTTAAAGCCAAGCCATATGTTCAGTAGGCATACCTGGTTGTAGGTCTCAGCAATGATATCATCTTGGAGAAACTCAGCAGGAACCTCTAGTTTGAAGAGGAATCTGGCCAGATACGCTCTCTTCTTCAGCTCTGGAATCCTCTGTAACAGCCAGTGCAAGATGGGGTGCACCACAGGCTTACTGCCTGCCACCAAACCCTGACGAAAACTGCTTCTGTTGAGGAATGCACATTTTTCACTGGTTCTGTATATACAATACCTATACATTTTTTGTGCACTGTTACATACTCGTTTTTCACTATTTCTGTCTTACACTTCAGCTATTCCTCCAGGCGGTTTGTATTTCAGCATCCCCAAAAGAGTAAACATTCTCTTGGCTGTCTGTTCGGGGATTTCCTCACGTATATCGAGGGCTTGCTGAAACAAAATATACATGGATATTAACATGTAACAAATAAACAGCTGATTATTGGGAAGACATCACATCCAAATAAACCTGACAGATAGGTAACTTATGCAAAGCACTCCAGTCTCTGTAATAGAAATGTAATGTAATACATAAAGAATACTGTTATGTACTGCTTATGTATTATATTATATTATTTTTATATATATATTGTGCACCAGTAATAATAAAGATAATTTTGACTCACCTTTGGATCAATTTCCGCCAGCACATCATTTAAAGTCTGCAGTAACTGCATAGGCTCCAGAGAATCGAAAGTAATGAGATTTAAGTTTTTCTTA
Organism: Siphateles boraxobius; assembly: GCF_051911475.1. Taxonomy (NCBI): domain Eukaryota; kingdom Metazoa; phylum Chordata; class Actinopteri; order Cypriniformes; family Leuciscidae; genus Siphateles; species Siphateles boraxobius. The sequence continues at coordinate 30,125,874 of NW_027509219.1, forward strand.
AAAGGCTCCCTGTTCAGCTGTTCAACGATAAATTTAAGCTGTTCGCTCATCTTGAAAAGGTTTGTGACTTTTAAACACACACAAAAATAAACTGACTAGCTAGCGATGCGTTGAAAATATGACTTTTGAACTAACGGTAGCTAAGTGTCGAACGATTTATTGCATTATATTAGTTCTCGGAGCGCTGTCACAGAATGTCGTTTTTTATTTAACTTTAGCTAAATAAAAATGATCACAAATACTTGTATGAACTGTATAACTGCGTATACCGCTAACAAATCCTGCCTAGGAACCGTTGTCACACAAGGCCTGGTTGCTAACAGGAAGTTGGTCATTTGAAGAAAACACTTATTTTTTAAAGTAAAAGTCCGCATAAAAGACTTTTAAGGGTCTCTGCATTTTTTTTAAAGTACTTGTTTTGAAAAAACAACAACTTAATAATGGATAATAAAATATAAGGAAAAATATATGTAAGGAAAAAATGTGTTATGTACTATTAATCTCCATGAATGACTGGGAATTTTGGATAAGTATTTTGATATTATTTTATTTAATGCGTGTTATTTTATTTCGACGCCAAATAGCAGCTGGTTACTAAATGAACTTGGTTTTCAAATACCTAGCTTATAACCAGGTATCTTGAATGACACACTAAATATTATATGAAATGTTTCCTTTAGAACCAAGGTTTTTAACTAAGGCTCCATAAAATTACTTCAAGCGGTCTGAGGTTACTATTCAAGGTATACTTCAAGAGGTTATTTCAAGAGGTTACTATTATTAAAACTATTTTAATCTAGTACTGTTACTAACCCAAGTACTGTTAAAAAATATTTTCTTGAATTTTTTCTCGAAACTTCTTTGTCCATTAATTTGACTATTTTTCTTTATTTTAGAAGAGCAACATTGCACACTAAATAAGCACTATATAAACTAACGTTAGAACTAACTAGTAAAAATTAAACCTATTTTTCACACCTGGTCCAGGACAAAAGAATAAAGAAATGAAAGAAAAGCCATTCAAAGAAAAGATTTCTAAATGTCCTTCCCCTTTCTTTTTTCTTTTTATCCTTAATTCTCCACATATTTGAAACACACATCTTAGCAGTTTGTCTGCGAGTAACTGGTGTTGTTGAGGTGGATTCTGTCGCTGCTGCGTGCCGCTCTGCGCGTGGCCGTGTAGTTCTCTCTGAAGGCGCGTGAATGCAGGAGTACACAAGGCATTATCTTCATTTCCAGTTTTCATCGGCAATTTACAGAATGCGGAGGTGAAAACGGACGGTCTCGCCGATCGAGGTACAAATCCTTGACGGTAAACACTGGTATTAGACCAGTTAGTATTATTATTTTTTATATCTGAAAGCTGTTCCTGTGCGAAAATCACGCATGCATTCAAACAGAGGATTATCGCGGAGGAACTGCCTTGAAACCATGAGCTGCAGTTGGGGGACGGAGCTGTGGGTGAGTACCGCCGTGAGGCATTGAGGCGAATGCATCTCACAAAATATTAAGCAATATAGCGCACAAAATGTTTAAGATCTCCATTAGTAACATGCATATGCCCATTCGTGATGGAATAATAGCCCAGCGCATCGCCCATTTTACAGTGTTTCAGACCGCAAATTCTAGCCACTGTTACAGGAATCTTTCATTTTACGAATTTATCCATGAATTTTATGCATGCACGTCCAGATATTTGAATGAGAGCAAATGCATGCTCCCTGACGCTCGTTTAATGCAGTTATTAGTCATCAGCGTTGACTAAATACCCTAGATGGCAATAATCCTGTGCTAATGCTGTCCCTAACCACAAGTGAATGAGGCTGGAGCAGGTGCACAGGTTATTCCCAGGCATGTCTTCTCTCAGCTTTGATGTTGCAATGTGTCTGTAACAAAATAACAGTGTTGTATTGTTGCACCACATGTTACAGCTTCTATTATGGAATTATATTGTCTTAATATTTTAGCGTTTTCTAATAATTTCTGGTCCTTGCAAGCTAGCTGTAACATCATGGGACCTTTACCTAGTAACAACACCATCATACAGGATAAAATATTCAGGGTTGTATAGCCTAGTGGTTCATAATTTCAGTCCAGGACCCACCTAATCTCAAATTGTTCTAATATGTGTAGGAGTGACCAGGGAATTTGGGTGGGTTGTAACATCATCAGTTTAACCATTTAGAAATAAGTTATGGGGTGAAATCATCTTGCGTGGCCACCACCCTCCTCAGGTGACAGTAGAAGCTGTAATTCTTCATAAAATATTACAAGGGTGATATTTTAAAAGGATTTACAGGACTAAAACCAAGCTAATGGATGTTAAATGTCAGAAGTCGTATCATCTGAATCGGCAGATTCTTGTTTCATTTAATTAAAAGCTACAACAATAAATGAATGCATTTTTCCAATAGTATGACAAAATGCTCCTTGTACTTGACAATAATTTAAGTTTAGGGATAAGTTATTGATTTTTAAAAACTGCTTTAATTTCTCAGACAACTATACAAATATTGATCACACTTTAGATCAGGGTCCAATTCTCACTATTTCCTACGACTTTTGCCTCAATAAACCCCTAATTACGGCTTATTAGTGGTTAGTAAGGTAGTTGTTAAATTTAGGTATTGGGCAGGATTAAGGGATGTTGAATATGCTCATGCAGAATAAGGTACATGGCTAAAATCCTAAAGGACCCTAAACGAAAATGTTACTGAAATATTTGATCACAGTTTAAGTCATTGTTCATAAAAACACAGAGACAATAAAATTTTACTGTGGATAAAAATATCAGTCGGATGGCTAATAAGTAATAATTTGAGCATTATTCAAAATTGTCTATTTAAACGTACAAATGCTTTAAAAGCTATACTATGGTACTCACAGGAGATTCAGATCAATATGTTTTGTAACAGTAACCTAGTGGTTAATAGGTTTCAAAACAGGTTAAATGCTCTGTGATGGATGAAGTTTGTACTGTGTATATAGTGATAAGCATTACGGCTGGAGGGCTAGCACTGCTGAATAATGGATCTGACTCATTGCCAATGTCAGACAATACTGCAAACTCATGAAATTATATGGGACTTGATATCCCTCCTTTGGGTCCTCTTTCATAGTTATATCAAATCCATCAAAGCAAAATCTATACTTTTTTATCTCCAAAAGTGTTCTGTTGGCACTATACCTTCATTGATATTTCATATTTTGTAAATGATATGAACGTGAGACACTCTAAATGCTCAGTCCTTCATATGTTAACTTTCAGTCTGTTGTTTTGCTGTCCTTTGCAGGATCAGTTTGATAATCTAGAGAAACACACTCAGTGGGGCATTGAGTTTTTGGAGCGCTACACTAAGTTTGTGAAGGAACGGTCTGAAATCGAACTGAGCTATGCCAAACAGATCAGGTAAGATTTGTAACTCATATATTTGTAGATCTTATTAACATAAGGTCATGTTATTATCCTTTAGTTGCTCAAATTGAATATCAATACAAGTCACATTTATTTATTAAGCGCTTTATACAAAAACAAATGTATAAACCGCAGTTTCACTGTAATAAACAAGAAAATAACAGTGTTTTGTTACAAAATTCATCAGTTTTGAAACAACTTTTAGCTGTAAAGCTCAGCTGAAGACATTTTTTTATTTGGTTCAATTCAGATTCAATGTTGTTTCAGTTCAGTTCAATAACACTGTTAATGTTGCTAAGTTCATTCATTATAAAATGACTTCAAATGCAAAAGACAGTAGGATCATTATCTAGCTCAATTCAAGTTTTTGTGTTATCATCTGATACTATCAGTCACATCGATAATATTTTCTGAAAACTAAATGTGTTAGTTTTGTAGGGATGAGCGGTGTAACAAATATCTTATATCACAGTAATTTTATATATTATAATATAATTATCATAATTCACTAAAAAAGTAATATATTCAATAACCATGTTGCATTCTCTATTTTTGCATAATCCGGTGAATTAAATACTAATTTTGATCCTCACAGATTGATATATCACTACATCAGCAAAGTACTGAACTGTTAGTCAGAATTGATTAGTTAAGTCTGAATATGCCCGATATCTGGATAACATATGATACACATTAAATGGCAAATGTTCATAAAGATGCTGTTATATGAGGACAAGGTATTATGTCAGTGAGAACAAACATTAAACAGGTCACATGTCCAATGTGTATTGCCATGGATACTGGGTTTCCACAGTTCTGACCTACATTTTTATTATCCACCACTGATGCTGTAATATTTCTTCCTGACTGCATCTTGGAAGTTTATTAAGCAGCAGTTTCCACTGGATAGGTTGACCCTGAGGATACTGGATGACTTACCAGCATCATCTGCGCTCCTGCTCAAAGACATACGCAGAGAAACCTCAGCGTTTATAATAAACCCCACAGCTGGAGCTCGCCGATTTGACCAGACGCACACCAAACAGGCCCTTTCTGTTTGCATGTTCTGATCTCATAAGAGTAAATCCTCTTTATGTGGCCGTTTGCTCAATCCGTGCATTGTTGTTATTTTTAAGAAGTGTGCCAGACTGTATTTTGTTCTGAAGAAAGAGTCTTTAATTCACAACATCTCCCAGAGGCTTTTTTTTTTGTTCAGATCGCAGCCGTGGGTGAAAGATTTATTAAGCGCTAAGCACATGTTAGCAGATAAACTGCATCGACATGGATCTGTCTGGCCGAGGAATAATAGTCCTTTGAAAACCGCTGGGTTGGGTTATTCTAATGAGGATTATTTATTTATGGCTTTGTTAACCTTTTTACTATTTGCCGTCACATATTGACTCATAGGGAAGCCCATTAGGCAGATCGTAGGGAAACTAGCAGACAATAAAGCAACTGCATCGGTGTGGTCTTGTCAAGAAACTGCAAGATGGTGATCTGCCTAGCAACACGTCAGACTCCTGGGAGGTACCGTTGGGTGTGTGCAGAGAGAGGGAGAGATAGAGTGAAGGAAAGCTGCAGGAAAAAGCATAGAGGGGGCGGCACCGTCAGCATGCGCTCTCACCATCATAATTGATTTTAAGCCATTTAAAGGCCTTCTTGAAATTAATCACATAATATCCATACATAAAGCAATGATTTTCCCGTTTTTACTGTGTCATTTGACGTCATCCTGTACTCAATTTTCCACTCTGATTGACAAAGGTCAGCCTCATGAATCCGATGCCTTGTTCAGTGGGATGACACGATTATTCTGATGGTGACAATATTAGCTTTTGTTTGCGCCACAGCCTCGCGTTGCACCACAAGCACCATTAGATGTTATTTGTCATTGACATGCACAATTTCATTCATTCAAATTACCGGGATACAAAGGCACCTTTGAAATAGTAAAATGTTTTAGTTTGCCTTGCTTTCTGCAAAAGCAATAGTATTTTTTTTTTTGTGAAAGAAATGTTTGCTAAATTTGTTGTTTTTTATAACAAAGAGGATGTAAATTAATTAATTTATAATAATATAATAACTAATTTTTTTTTACACTAAGTATCTTTTTGGCCCTCTAATGGTTAAAAAACAAAACTGCATGCATTTTGCAGAAGAACATTGTTTTGGTTGTGCTTCGACTCATCAAATGAATATGGTTGTCCTTCTGCTCATAAAACATTCACTACTAGGCTTAAAAGATATGACCAGTTTAGATGGAAAGGATTTCAAGCTGACTAGACATGGTACGTCCTTGAAAATAAATTCCAGCACTGCGCTACAACAACCATAATGAAATGACCCTTCACACAATAGATAATACTTTACAATGACCTCTGTTAGAGAGCTACATAAGGCAATTTATCTGTTCAATAAAATACCTCACTCATCAGCTGAGTATTAAAAACGCCATCGCTTTTACAACATTTTTGTAATTCCTCAGTTCTCGCCATCTTTGAAAAGCCAAGCTAATGTTGATCCTTGTTTTATTACGAGCTCTGTCATGTTCTCTTTTTGCCAGCAGACTCTCCTCTTTTCTGCATTTTTTTTAAACGGGTGATTCCCAGAGGTTTGAGATTTAGTGTGTCCGTCATGTCTGCATGTCAACCTTTTCCACCCGTTGTGTCAACTTACCTTTGCCACTACACCATACATGCGTCAAAGTGGCGGTGACCAACTTTTCTCTATTTACGGATCTAACGAGAAACGCTTGGGCAAGTGATGTATGATATAAGCACTATAATATAAATATTTATCGATAGTGATAGTAATATTACGATAGTGAATCAGGGTAAGACAAAAACATGTTTTGGAACAAGGATTGATGAGGTTTTGACTCATTCAATTTTTTTATTATTTTGTGGAAAAGTTACAGTGTACCTTTAAAATGTGTAATTTATGTACCACCAGTTTCACCAAAAATGACGACTAAACACTTCCTCCATCGGTTGGACAAACAGATAGTCCCACCCTAAAACTCACACCATTGGTTGAGCCAGTATTGGCAGTATAACAAACAAAATTAATTTACAAACGGCTTGCTTATTGTTGTTTAATAGTAGAAAATATTGTAACATAAAATATTGACACCATTAAAATACTGTTTTGTATGTCTTTTAGGAATCTGTCCAAGAAGTATCAGCTGAAGAAGAACTCTAAAGATGAGGAGGAATACAAGTGAGTGAGAATAGTTTGGCACACATAAATCATACACATGCATTTTTATCTTAAACATAGCCATTTACTTATTGATTTACTTACACAAAAGAGTTAATTTCCTGTATACTAGGGTTCAAAAGTTTGGAGCAAAAGATTTTATTAATATTTATTATAGAAGTCTCTTATGCTCACGCTGCATTTTTTTAAATCAAAAATACGGAAAAAAAGCAATAGTGTGAAATATTATTATAATTTAAAACAACTGTTTACTATTTGAATATACTGTGTTTTAAATGTAATTTTTATTCCTTGTGATGAAAGATGAATTTTCAGCATCATTACTCCAGAATTCAGTGTCACATGATCCTTCAGAAATCATTCTAATAAGATGATCTGCTGCTCAAGAAACATTTCTTAGTATTATTATCAAGGTTGAAAATAATTTAATGCATCCTTACTGAAGAAAATAATTTCTAACCCAAACTTCTTTGACTGGTAGTGGTTGAGCAATTTTGCATAGGTCTCATTTGCTGTAATTACTTTGCATTATTTGGTTTCTCCAAAATAATTTGTACACTTCAGCCAGACTTGCTTGAATGCTTTTGCATTGTAGAACAAAATATCAAACTTTACAAGTATTATTTAAAAGGAACAATAACATTCTTTTCAATCCAAATCTTTAACAAAAAATAAGTTTATTAGGTTATACGTTGACACCAATCAGTTAAAAGGGCTCATAAAACTGACATGCAGACATTTTTAATGTGACTTAAGGGTTCATACATTTTTGGGGCCACTATGTATTTTGGCATTACATTGGCGAGCAGTGATATCAGCATCAATATCAGCCATTGAAAAACGAATGAAGTTGACCACTATTGTAGTCTTAATCATGAGTGGGCCATTTTTTAATTAAGGAAGAGAAATGAATTATTGTCACATCTATAATGTCTCATCTTGCTTTTTGTTGATGTATTATAACGTTTTCGCATTTGCTGTTAGGTACACGTCATGTAGAGCATTTCTGATTACCCTAAATGAGCTGAACGACTACGCGGGTCAACACGAGGTCATCGCCGAAAACCTGTCCTCTCAGATCACCGCCGAATTGACCCGCTACACTCAAGAACTGAAGGCTGAACGGAAATCGGTACGAACATGTCTTTTACGTGCTTTTCTTGTCAGGTCGATGCCAAAAAATCTTGCTTTCTAGAGATCATTTAAAGAGATCATCTTCCAAAAAAAGAACCAAATCCCTCAATAACATGAATCACCCATTCAATACATGTATGAATCTACAGTAATTCTTTCTCTGCGCTCCAGCACAGGCTCACCTCTTACAAATCCAGGGTTAATCGCGTAGGAATATGGTATTATTTTGTTTATGATTTCTCCCAGCTCCGTGGAATGAAGCCAGACCCAATGTGGGTCATGTATTCAGGTCAATGGAGTTTGAGAAGGTCGCCCTCCCCCCGCTCTTGGCCTCTCTTGTCTAAAGGTTCTCGCACGGGTTCAGGAGGCCTCTGTCTGAGGCTGGTGGCTGGAAGTAATACGAAAGCAGAGTAAAACACCACCGCGCACGAGCTGAGGGAAGCTTCATTCCCTCTGTTGATGCATTTTGTCTGCCTTTTGTGTTCAAATGTCACGCTGAGAGAAAGTGGTCTTTATATATTTTTCATAAAGAGAGTAGTGGAATGCCATGAGTGGGAAGACACAAGCGATCGCCTGTGCCGGTTTGTCAGAGAAGTTTTCGCTAATGAGAACCCCTAAATAAATGATTTGTGTTCCAGGGAGGAATTCTGCAGTTAATTAACATTTATTGTACAAGAGTATGTCTTTGCTGCCGTAATTGAATTCTTTATGGAATGACGAGGGGTTTGGATTCAGCGATAGCTCTCGAATATAATCTTTCTAACAGCTGCTGTCTGGCTTGATTGTCTCATATTTCATTTAATCAGCTTAGTTTCCTATTAAATGTCTTTTCAGCATAATATTTTAAAAGGACGTGTTGGACTGTGATAGTTGTCATGACTGTGCAAGAGCTGAAATAGAATTTCTTGATCCTCAAACCCCCTTAATTATGGTAAAAAGTTACTGTACAATACAATTTTTCATGGATTGTTTCTGGTATAAACAGCCAGATGTTCAATGAAAATCTCCAAAAAATATTTTCAAATATTAATAATGTTAATCTAAAATAAATGACTTTACCACTAAGTAATAAAGTTCATTAATCTACTTATATCGTTTTAAAGGAATAAAAAAGTAGGAATAAAAATGGAACATTTTGGAATTCACTAAGTGGTACGGACTAATTTTGTTGGCCACCATCCAATTTGTATGGAAAATGCTCTGCCTTACATCTTTTGAGTTTCATGAAAAAATGTAAATAATAGGATGAATTATGATAAAACTAGCTATTCATGTAATTAATGTGTAAAAATGTAATTCCTTTTCTATAAAAAAATTATTCTAATGTTCTGTACCCTTTTTTATTAACCTCCAACTGTACAGACTCCATTTCAGCTTGTCTATTTTTTTGTTTGTTTGTTTTTAGTTTTGCACGTTTTCTTTGCATTTTCTTCAAAGAATGTAGAAAATCGAGTTTTTACTATTTGTAACTACCGTTCAAAAGTTTGGGGTCAGTATGGTTTTTTTTAAAGAAATAGTAAGAGTTTTATTCATCAAGAATGCATTAAATTGATCAAAAGTGACAGTAAAGATGTTTATAATTTTACAAAAGATTTCTATACTTTTTATTCATCAAAGAATCCTGAAAAAAATTAAGCATGTGAATCATGTGGTACTGAAGAGTGGAGTAATGGCTGCTGAAAATTCAGCATTGCCATCACAGGAATACATTGCATTGTAAGATATATTAAAATAAAAACAGTTATTTTAAATTGTAATTAATTGTATATTAAATTTTTTCTGCATTTTTGATGGAATGAATGCAGCCTTGGTGAGCATAAGAGGGACAATAACAACCGTAAACTTTTGAATGGTAGTGTATTAAATTGTAATTATATTTCTTGTCTTTTCCTTCCTATAGCATTTCCATGATGGCCGCAGAGCGCAACAGCACATTGAGAATTCCTGGAAGCAGCTGGAATCGGTGAGTCAGTTTAACTAAACAGAACATAGTGTGACTATTCAAATTTTTCCTGATACTGCCTTCTCTTTCATCACCTGTCTGAGATATGAGCTTGAACTGGGACGCTTTGTACAGTAAACGCTTGTGTGAAATGAGCCACAGGTGTCTGTAAAAGGTGTCTCTTTTAAAATAAGCAACAACTTACTGCTACAGGTTTTAATACAAAAAGAAAGTAACTATTCTGGTTTCACAGACAGGGCTTAGATTAAGCCAGGATTAGGCCTTAGTTCAATAAGGAAATTTAAGTAGCTTTTATAAACGTGCCTCAGAAAAAACATCACTGATGTGCATCTTGAGACAAAACAATGGCACTGACATGTTTTAAGATTTGTCAGTGCAATTGCTTTCAATTAAAACAGCTCAAACATGCATTTTAGCCACAGACTAGGCTTAAGCCTTGTCTGTGAAACTGGGGGATAGAGTAACTAACTAAAAGTAGCGCCACTACAAGCTGAACTACATTTTTTAGTAACTTGACCGTTGCATACTATTTTTCAGCAATTAAAAAAATAATAATTTTTAATTCCTCATTTTAATGCAAGTTTCTTTGTTTTTTTCAGAGTAAGAGAAGATTTGAAAGAGACTGTAAGGAAGCAGATCGCGCCCAGCATTACTTCGACAAGGTGGATGCCGACATTAACGTGACTAAAGCAGACGTGGAAAAGGTATGGATCGTGTGTGTGTGTGTGTGTGTGTGTGTGATGGAGAAGAGACTGATCCTATCATAAACCCCTCATTCTTCATGACTTCTTTCATCCTTTTCTGTGAGTCTGTGTGGATGATCCCTCTTTGGAACGAGGCGGTGGTGACGGACGCTGATATAACCGATGTCTAGTTCCCACCTTACACCTTTTACTGTACCTCACCTGCTCCTACCTTCTCTGTCTGCAGAAAATACCCATTTTGTTCAAAGAGAAGTTGGACATTATGCACGATAAATCTGTGATCAAATTGGTTCCTGCTAAATTTTCGTTGTTTTTTTATTTGGCATTGGGCAGATATTTTAAACAGATAATATTATATATTTTTTTCCAATTCAAACAAACCAAATAATGTCATATTCAATGCCAGGTTTTAAAAACGTAAACAATTTGCTTTTCTACTGTACACAGAAATATGTAGGCAAAATTATAAGCTGGAGCTTTAGTATGAACACTAGGGCTGGACAATGTATATTGTAAATATAGTGTATATATATAGTATATATATATAGTATATATATATATATATATATATATATATATATATATATATATATATATATTCACCATGATTATAATTGCGAATTTAATTAATAAAATTAAGCAGCATTGTGAATACTGAGGTGATATTAATGTATTTTTTTAAGGTCATTGATTTAGTTTCGCAATCTCTCGCTATAATGAGAGTGTTAACACAGAGATTTTTAATAGTGTTTCAAATTTAAATTAGTAAGTTTGATTCATTTTTGTGAATATTTCAAAAACTGTCTGTTTCAATCATTTATTTCAAACCAAATTAAGTTACTTTTGTGTAAACAAACAATGTGAAAAATTATTAAATAATTGTATAATGTTACTCAGGTCTAAAATTCACTGTTGCAAATTAAGTTTATTAATTAAATGATAAAATATAAAATGCATATTTCTGAATCACAAGCTTAATCAACATTTACTAATATATCATTATCTGTTATTTAAAGGACCTACAGATAACATGAAGTAACCCTTTTCAATTAATATTTTTATTTATTAACGTTAAAAAAGATTTATACATACTGTAACAAATGTATTGCTCATTGTTAATTAATGTTAGATAATGCATTAACTAATGTTTACTAATGTTATCGGAAATCTTTTATTATTTAAATGTTCAATAATAAGCTCAAAGACCACAAAAAATTAAGGTAGTTTCAATAAGAAAGAAAAAACAACTAATATGGCAGCGGCCTGTTTGTTATTATTATTATTATTATTATTATAAGGCTAAATGAACAGATTTGGATTTTGTTTAGCCCATGTATAGATGTCTTCTTAAGTAACTTCTGTTATTAGTGTGTCTGTGACACTAATCGACTCTGTCTTTGTTTTTTAACATGTCTTAAAGCGGTGTTCTCTCAAGGTAGGTTTGAACCAAGAGTCGTCTTTGTCGGTGAGGAGTTTGTCAACTTGTTCGGTGTATTACCCATATCTGCAAAGAGTGTTTGTCGTAATTTTCGTTGTTTTTTCGTTTTTAGCTTTTGTTACGTTCACGTCTATGCTTGCAGCGAATCTTTCCTGTATTCACCTTCTACAAATGTACAGAATAAGACTTGTCATGGAAGACTGATGTTAACATGCATTTCGATTGCGAAAATGGGCAACGTTTACGTTTAGGGTTACACAAAATCAATAGCTATTACTGTCACCCACAAAAAGTCCTGAGTTTGAGAGTCTGTGCACACTGTCTGGTTCATGTACATGATGTTGTATACAGTATGTACAGTGGCCACTAAAAGCATTTAGACTCTTTAAAATGAATGTATTTCATTGCATTATGTGCTGTATTAAATCAAGTGGCAAAACATTTCAGTTTGTTGCGTTTTAGATATAGATATGTTGTTCAAAATTAATTTAAAAAATATTGTGACACTTTGGGGTTGCAAAATTTGAGTGGAACATAGTTAATGTGATTTTACCTGTTAAGAATCCACTATAATATTTTTAAAAGTCATTGAGACAAAAATATCAAGTTTAGTGAAGTTATTTCTGAGAAAAGCTTTACCTTTTTCGCATATTATGGAACTTGGATTTATATTTTGTGTTTAATGCAATTAACATTCACAAATTTGTGTGTGACTTAAGTATCTAAATGCTTTTTTGGTCTGCTGTATGTGTTTAGTTAGTATGCATGATGAATGGATGTCTGGTGCGAATAATTTGGACCACTTTCACATTTTGTTTTTGGAACATTCATTGTCATTTTAGTGTGTGTGTATGTGTTTGTGTATTTATTTTCTCATACACTGTCGATACTCCATCGTGTTATTCTTGTCAGAGTCTTCTTCATCGTTATAATATACTATCTCTGGAGTGTGCAGTATACAACCAGAGCACACTGAGTGATATATCCCACAATGCAATAGTCAAATTGACCTTCCATTTCCTGGTTCAAATGATCCTGAAGGAATATCAACTGCATCTTTTTTGACTCCTTATTTACTCAACACTGCCATGAGTTAAGACATTTATACACAAAATGAGTACGGAGAACCTAAAGGGACATGTTGGTGGGAGAACGCAAAACATTTGCGAGAGAATGCAAAAGCATTGACTTATTTTTTTCCCTCCCATCTCATATTTTTTTCCATCACCATGTCCTTTAGGGGCTCCATAAAATGGGATTAACATTCAGAGTAACTGTTTAATTTCAATTGATACTGTAACTATTTCAACACCACTAGATGAATGAAACATGCAAATTGATTAGGTCATGTAGCAAACTAAGTAAAGAATTACCAAAATTGACTATTTTGCTTTCTAACATTTTTAGGTTTGTCATAGACAGTATATCACCATTTTGAGATTTAATGAGTAGTTCACTTTAAAATGAAAAATACCTCATGATTTACTCACCCTCAAGTTATCTTAGGTGTATATGAATTTCTTCTTTCAGACGAATACAATCAGAGTTATATTAATAAACGCCCTGGCTGTTCCAAGCTTTATAATGGCAGTGGATTGCAACCATCAGTATGTAGCTCAAAAAAGTGCATCCATCCATCCATCATAAACGAACTCCACACGGCTCCGGGCGGTTAATAAAGGCCTTCTGAAGCAAAGCGTTGAGTGTGTGTAAGAAAAATATTCATATTTAACACGTTACAAAGTAAAATTCTAGCTTTCGGCCAAACAACCATACGCAGTCTACTTGCACCTAAAGTGCAACTTGCGCAACTTATTGCATCTGAAGTAGAGTAGTGCGTCATGGCGTAAATATCAGCAGTACGTCGCATAAGTTGCGCTTTACACTTCAGTCAAATCTGTATGTTTGTTTGCCCGGAAGCTAGTTATTTTACTTTATAAAGTTTTAAATATGAATATTTTTCTTACACACACTCATTGCTTTGCTTCAGAAGGCCTTTAGTATACGCCAAGAGCCGTGTGGAGTTTGTTTATGATGGATGGATGCACTTTTTTGAGCTTCATACTGATGGTTGCATACATTATAAAGCTTGGAAGAGCCAGGCCAATTATTAATATAACTGTTTGTTTAGTATGAAAGTGAGTAAATCATGGGGTAATTTTCATTTTAACGTGAGCTACTCCTTTAAAGCATCATTTGACAACTTCATCTGCTTAAAGTTACCATGAAATCAAAATTGACACTTCTTTTATCTGTGTGTGGAATATTGCAGTATTATTATAAATTATTTACCTGTGCAGATCAATGTTTTAGAAAATTCATAGAATTAAAATAAGTTCCCCTTCCTTTTTCAGCAACTTCTTTCGGCGTGAGGACGGGACAACCTGTCACTTACATGAGATCGACCAATAGCAAAGCACAACCATCAAATCAATTCCCCATGGACAAAATCAAGTCCTACCCTAAATTTTTTCTTGTTTCTGAAGCCATTTCAATCGGATATAGGTCACAATTGGGATACTAATGTACTAATGCAGCGGTAAATCAAACGATGGCCTTGTTATCGGAAAATGCACATTTTTGGTTTTCGTTTATTTTTGAGTGGACGCTCAGTGAATGTGTAAAGTAAATCATTCCATTCCAGTAGTCTACAGAAAATCATTCTCCTATCAGTTAAACTACATAAAAAACGATGACCCACAAATCTGCTGAATGAATTACTGATAAACATAGCTAGCTTTTGCGTTATTTTTCCTGAGTATATCATTTGATTATATTTCTGTGTTTGATCTGTGCTGTTTGCGTTGTTTGTTCTTTCTCTCGCACAGAGCGCTTGGTTAAGTGTGTAGATCACTGACTCTATTGATCTGAAGTTGACATCAGACATTTATATTATATTCTGTAATCTGCTAATAGACTTTCACTGTTTGTTTACTTGTCATGTCAAAAGGTGATTGTTTTATTTGTCAGTAATTGGCCTTTACGTTCTGATGTTCATTCTTTGTAGTAAGGATCTTAATTAATTGTTTTCTCTCTGTCTTTTGTGCTATCTGTCTTTCTAGGCGAAACAGCAAGCTCAGTTGAGGCATCAGGTAGCTGAAGACAGTAAAAACGAGTACCTGACATACCTGCAGAAGTTCAACAAGGACCAACACGAGCACTACTACACCCTCATACCACATATCTTTCAAGTAATTGCCTCTCTTGATCATAAATTAAACATTAAATTAAAATATTCGGTCACACTTTAGATTAGGGTCCAATTCTCACTATTAACTAACTATTAACTATGACTTTTGCCTCAGTAAACTCCTAATTACTGCTTATTAATAGTTGGTAAGGTTGTTAAATTTAGGTATTGGGTAGTATTGGGGATGTAGAATAAGGTGATGCAGAATAAGGCATTAATATGTGCTTTATAAGTACTAATAGACAGCAAATATACTAGTAATATGCATGCTAGTAAGCAACTAGTTCATAGTGAGATATAAACAAATGTCTATAGAGAAGCGCTTCCTGGACTCAAGTGAATAATTTTGAGGTGCTCTTTGGATAGAAAAACATGTAGAAATCATCAGGAACATCCAAGGCACTCTCTTTAGAAAAGTTAAAAAGCCTTTATTTCTATGGCTTGGTCATAATCAACACTATTAAAACACTCCGCCGCGTTTCGGCATACAAGCCTTCGTCCGGGAGTCACTATACTATTTTATAGAAAAGTAGTGACTCCCGGACGAAGGCTTGTATGCCGAAACGCGGCGGAGTGTTTTAATAGTGTTGATTATGACCAAGCCATAGAAATAAAGGCTTTTTAACTTTTCTAAAGAGAGTACCTTGGATGTTCCTGATGATTAGTTCATAGTGAGAACTGGACCCTAAACTAAAGTGTTACCAAATATTCGAATGTTGATGAAAGAAAAATATGCTATTAAGCTTAACTTTTATGTCTTATATGCATTGGTTGGACCATGAACTTCACAATGAAATATTGCATGGTTTAATGGTGTTTTCTCTTTTGCAGAGGATACAGGAGATGGAGGAGAGGCGAGTGGGCAGGGTGAGGGAGAGCATGCGGGTGTACACTGAGGTCGAGCGTAAAGTATTACCCATCGTCAACAAGTGTCTGGACGGCATGACCAAGGCAGCTGAATCCATCGAGCCTAAAATGGTACGTTAAGTGCTATGGCTCCTTTATGCTGAAAATGCACTGTGGTTCCGGATTCCATAGCCATCTGTTGATCAGCCTTTTGGCATAAAAATACCTTTTCAGCAGTGTGGTTGAGAATTTAGAACTGGTTCTTGTTCATAATTGGTAACATTAAAACAAAATAGCCCATACACAATGCCCAATCGGTGTCTAATGACTCTTTTAGATCGGTTCTTTTAATAAATCAGTCAAAAAGATTTGCAAATCACTTTTAGACTCCGATTACTACTTAATTATGAAGTGTAATATCTGCACTACTAATTTAGTTTCTAATGCTGTGTTTACACCGAATGCGAATTGAGCGTCTGGAGCGAGTGATTTCCATGTTAAGTCGATGTAAAGCCGCGTTGACGCGCGTCTGGAGGTCCCGCGACGCGATAGACGCGTTTAGCGCGGCACGATAGACGCGTTTATTTTCTGGAGCAAGTGGTGAAACATGCCAAACTGGGTACGCCTCCGGAGGGTCTGGTGGACCCAAGTATGGCGCTGATGACCCCATACGCCGCTGTTCTGCTCTCCAGAGCAAATACAGAGCGGTGACTCTCTCGATGAATGCTCGATCAACATCAGCCATCTTGCAAACAGACAACCGCCTAGCACTTGCCCCTCCCACAAGGAGCGAATTTTGCCTCGAATGCGCGTCTATTGTGCCCTCCATTGACAGCTACACAACTGACACTTTGTCACTTTAAAAAGTTCATAAAGAGATTGTAAAACTTGAGAGCTTTAAGTCCCAATTTTCTGAAGAGACACAATCGCTTTATATGATTAACAGATTGAATTTAGACTGTTATTCACATAAAAGTCTATTTCCAAACGAAAGACTTACGGGTTTGGAAATAATTACATAATTTTCATTTTGGGGGTGAACTATCCCTTTAACTTTGAGCAATACATTTGTTACCGTTTTTATTAATCTTTCTTTTTTATTGTTGCTTGAACAATAAACAGTAGTATTTTTGTTAGTTTGTATTAGCTCAGGTCCATTAAAAAAATATTAAAGGTGCTCTAAGCGATGTCGGGTGACGTCACTTTTTGTTGACGTTTAAAGTATTGTCAAAACAAAACGGAGGCTAGCTAGACCCTCCCTCCTCCTCATCCGCGCACTAACCCCCCAAACCCCACCCCCAAATCCTTCTTGTCGGTTATTGGCTTGAACATTTTGTTATTTTTTGTGGTGCATGGTGTACCCCAGTTTGTTTTTGTTGCATTTTTTGGAGCCTGGGGTGTCTGCAGAGACTGCGTTTTTTTACAGTGTGTTCAGGGGACAGGCAGGTAGCGGATAGTGACGAGATGTTTGCTGTATGTGACACAAAATGTTTTGGCCTAAAAAACGCATGACATCACTTAGAGCACCTTTAAGATACAATGGTTGATTTTAGTAATGCTTTAGTAAATGTTAAAATTAACATGAACTTAGATTACTATATTAATATATGCTTTAGAAGTATTTTTTATTGCCAATTCATGATAACCAATGGAAACTTATTGTTAAGCTACACTGTAATTTTTTTTAAATTGATTCTTAGCAAAAAAAAAACACTTTGTTCTTTCAAAATTATATGTGCTCATTCATGTGTAATTACTTCCACCAACTAATCAAGTATTCTCGTAAGCGCAAAATCTGCCATTCAGAATACATACGAGCGAGTCGCTCGAATGGTGGCAGCCATGTTAGTCCAGTCATTTTAAGCCAAAATGGGGGTCGACCTTGAACAAATTTGTTAACCTTTATTTGTTCAACCTTTTTTCATAAAATGACTGGACTATGTTGCGCCTCCATCTTGAAAATACATTAGCCAAAGAGGGACATACCTGGAAATTCAAGCTTCGTCTTTCACCCTTTTACAGTCAGTGGCACCGTGACAAATGCGAGGCGGAGATTACTCGCAACTGCCAGCAGATTTGAAAGCCTGTTGAAGATGGAGGATCGCGCCTATTCTCGAGGATATGTAACAAGAGTCGCCAAGTTTACCTTTCCCTCTACATTTAGCTTTCTCTCGCACCTCCGTCGCATCAACTGATCTCTGACTCTGCTCAAGGAGAAAATTATGTAGCCTACGCTGTAAACATTGCCTTACACAATTAATCTCGTACAATATACAGAATAACGATAGCACTGATACTTTACTAACATTAGCTTGCATTCGTTTGGGAACCTGATAGCTGATGTTAGCAATGAAAGGTTACCTTAATAACGAAAACGTAAAACTATTATTCGTTTTACATAGAGGTCATTATCTACATGTTGACTGACTAAATAACAAAATGCAATTTGTAATAGTTTTCTAAAGTAACCTCATCACTTGAAGGAACACTCGTGGACGAAGTCGAACTAGAAGCCATGTTAATCTTAATACGGCCACCGTAGGAGTTAAAACGCCCTCGGAATGGGAGGGGCTAGAAAGTAATACACATATACAATTTCACCGCTAGATGGGAGAAAATCTTACACAGTGTAGCTTTAAGTGTTAGCAAAATCATTAGCATAAGCATCAAGACATTTTTATGCACTACTGTTCAATGTGGGGTCAGTATGAATTTTTTTTTTTTAAAGAAATCTCAGCAAGGCTGCATTTATTTAATCAAAATAGAGTAAAAACAGTAATATTCAGAAGTGTTTTTTTCCATTTGAATGTTAGAATGTCATTTATTCCTGTGATCAAAGCTGAATTTTCAGCATCATTATTCCAGTCTCCAGTGTCAGATGATCCTTTAGAAATCATTCTAATATACTGATTTGCTGCTGAATAAGTGTTGCTTTCAAAAAATAAAGAAGAAAAAATATCCAAACTTTTAAAAAGGATTCGTAAACAGGCTATAAAAATGAAATGAAAAATTAAAGGAAGAAGAAATAAGGAGGAATATAATAATTAGGACGTTGACTTATTGATGCACCACGTCACAGGTAGGACTATGATTTGTAGAAGCTGCAGCAAATAGGAGTTTTCCTGGCTGCGAGGTGATTCAACTTTTCCAAATGAAGCCAGCAGATGAATAATATAGCAGTTCAAAATGCTGACTAGATTTCTGTGATTATCGCTGGCCCACTTACAAGCTAACGAGTGATGATCGTAAGAGAGTGTCGTCGCCCAGGTTACCATCAATAATTTACAGCTGCGGGGAATCGCTGGCAGCTAACGGCTGATGTGCCTGTTTTCTGTCTCATCTGCTAAATCATGTGTCATGTAAATCACTCATGTGGCCATTGCCGTCCTGTCCAAATATGGCAGATGGGGAGTCTAATTTCCAGCGCAGCACTAATTGACTCATACGAGCTTGGTTTTGCAGCAGATTTGAAGTGGCTTAGCAACAAAGACTTAAGCCTCTCTGTGGCTTTTGGGCTGTGTGTGTGCACGTACAGTATGTGTGTGTGTGTGTGTGTGTGTGTGTCTTTTCAGAGATGGTGTGCTGGCCATATGAAGCTGCCCTCCATAAAATCAACCTACTATAGAAGTCATTGGTTCATTTGGTAGGGTTATGGATGCCATATGCTAAAAATAGTCTCTGGGTCTGACCTGAACTCCAGCAGAGGGATTATCTCGAGAGGAATTACAGCAGTCTTATTTCTGTGATGGATGTGTATTTTATTCTGTAGTACATAATTGTACTGTGATTATGATGTGAGTTGCAAGGTTAACTTTGGTTAACCTGTAGCTTACAGTGAAGGCTGTATTGCCATAGTAAATCATCCATGACAGTGTTTCCTACAGGATTTAGCTTCTTTTAGCAAGATTAATAACTTGATAGACTAAGATACTTTTTGTATTTATACAGTATATATTTTTTAATAGTTCAAATATAATATTTAATTATTTATATTTTATTTATTTATTTACAACAACTCTATGATGCGACATGCGAGTATGTATCTTTAACTACAAGATAAATTATATTAGAATATATTTTATTTAAATTATTTTCTAAATATAATCTAATAATATTTTCTAATTTCATATATATTTGTGTGTGTTTTTTAAAAATGTAAATAACTTTTTTATATATTTTATATAACGAAATTATTAACATTTTCTTCTGTTGAATTATATTTAAAGTATAAGAAAATCCACTGTAAACATCACAAATTGAATGAATTTTAAACAAATTCAATGATTATTAGTGTTAAATAATCATGATCACAATAGTGACCAAAATAATCTTGATCATGATTTTTTATAATCGAGCAGCCCTATAACAAAGTAACAGTTCTGGGCTCATTTTGAGTCAGGCGTAATTACAGTACTTGGGGTTTTACGAAATGAATTAGTAATCTGATTAATCTGATTCAGTAAAGAAGTGAATAATTCAGTTTGATTCGTCCGTTGGGTTTAACTAATTTATTCAAAAGAACCTCACCAGTTGAACTCGTTGAACTCATTGGGTGTATTTGAAGTTATTGAGAAAAATATAATAGAAAGTTATGTTGCCGTTTCCAACCATATGCTATATTTTACAGCTTATTTAATTGTCTTTAATCTTGTACATGATATACATTATCTATGGTTTGTGTCAGTAAATGTTGTGATTTTAAACCCACTTAACTTGAAGAGTCATCCTAATCTCTCTTTTTGTTATAACACAAAGCCTTACTGACATTTTTATCCCTTTTTTAATCTCAGGACAGTAAGCAAGTTGTAGAATCATACAAGTCGGGCTTTGAGCCGCCGGGTGACGTGGAGTTTGAGGATTATAGTGTGTCAATGAAGAGGGCCGTGTCAGAATCAAGCTTCCTCAATGCTCGCGGAGAGAGCAGACGCCGGAGCAGGAGCAAACTGTGGCCTTTACTCAAGAGAAATAAGGTACGGCATCAGACAGATCTGTGGATCAAACACCTGCTAAAATCACAGATAAAAAAAACTGGAAACTACGCTGCACATTTATGGCCCATTGAGATGCAGTTATATTCAAGAAGTTTTATTGCTATTAAGGAGTGTTTGCAGTGGCTATTTCATGCAACTAGGTCATGCAGTTCGTTATAATAGAATCTTATTCTGGTGATTAAAGTCAGCATAAAATGGAAGTTACAATAGTCCAGTGGAAGTCCGATAGTGACGTATATCTGAGTAAAACATAGTAAAATGTAGGGCCGGGTGGGACTTTATTTTGTACATTGGGAATTAATTGGATGGTTGTGGTTTGCCATTGGTCAATCTCATTTGAGTGACAGGTTGTCCTGCCCTCACTCCAAAAAACACTTGATCAGAGAAGAAATGTCGCTGCAAGGGGGAAGGAAAGTTAATTTGATTAAAGATTACGAAAGCATATCAAAATAATGGCATGCAGGGATAAATTATTTATAATAAATACAATAAAAAAACAATTTTGGCCACAATTGTGGCCATCTGAGACACATTGCGGGAATTCTAAAAGATTCCTCTGATCCTGGGCCAAAATCTGAAGTCTTTTAGTTTGACATGTTTGCCGATTAATGACCAATTGCAATCAAATTTGACCTCTAACTGAATTCTGTCAGTGTCAGAAATTTTGAGGCACATTCCTGTAGTGCGACTTCTACGACAACCGTCAAATCTAAAATCAATAGGAGCGCAGAACCTGATGATGCAATTAGTGAGACAACCATAAACCACCACTTGCTCCACACACGTCTTTGGTTGTTTTGATAGCGCCACAGTTTGTAAACTTGAAAATATATTGGATTACATGCAACACCTTTAATAAAGCTTGCAATGAGTTTGTCACTCCATGAGAAGCACTGAACATTGGCTTTGGTCTTGAATATTTCTCTCTCTTCATCTTCTCTCTCTCTGTCTTTCTCCATTCCATTTCTCAATGTGCTCCATCACACCCTCATCTGTAGCTTATGTCTTTGTTAGCATCGCCCCGCCAGCCCCCTCCCCCTCCCCCCACCTCCCCGTCTCCGGACGGCCTCCTCAACGGCCCCCAGTCCCCGCAGCAGCCCAAGGAGCCCCTGAGCCAGCGCCTCAACGACTTCATGAGCACCAAACACAAAATGCACTGCCTGCGGAGCCTGAAACGTGGGGTAAGTTCACGAGTCGCCATGTCACGCGTGTGTGTTTCCCGTGGATCCAATTGGACGACTCCAGACACTAAAGCACCATCAGCTCAGTTTGGTTCTAAAGTAATGTGTGGATGTGTAATCTGTGTCTCGTTCTCATGCTTTTTATCAACGCCATCCTTAACATATCTGTCTTAACAGCAACATGAAACTCCATGCTTTCTCTGTGTGTGTAATAACAGTGTCCCCTAACACATTTTTTTCTTGTCTTAACATTCACAGCTTTCTCTAAAGCTGGTAAGTCTGACTTGATATTAAAAAGTGCTACAAAATCCTTAATACCTCATTTTAAATGTTTATTTTATATATTTTGTATTTACATTTTGAATACACACTGAATTTTTAATGCTTGAAGTAAAATAAGTTATAAAAATTAAGGTTTGACAGTCAAACTTCTGGCAGGAAGGCTAATCCACATTATAGCTTATTCTGTCCAAGATCTGCCAAATTAACTGGGAAGCTGTTTGTGTTTGGTTTGTTATTTTTCAACTCATAACTTTCTGTATCTTTTCACAGGGAACAGGCCAGGAGGACTACAGTCATCTGCCCCCCGAGCAGAGGAGGAAGAAACTACAGGCCAAGCTCAATGACATCAACAAGGACATCCAGAAAGAGATGGATCAGAGGTAAATCATCCTGTAGCTGCCATGCTGGGAATAGTAACAGCCTTTCTGCAAAATGCCTGATCATTGCTTAAAACATACACTACCGTTCAAAAGTAAGATTTCATTTAAGGGAAAATACACTTGTTCAGCAAGGCTGCATTAAATTGATCAAAAGTGACAGGAAAGACATTTATAATGTTACAAAATATTTCTATTTCAAATAAATGCTGTTCTTTTGAACTTTCTGTTTATCAATGAATCCTGGAAAAAAGTATCACTGTTTTAATCTTTCTTGTTATCAACATTAATTTTGTTGTATTGAAAGTTTTCTTAAGCATCAAATCAGCAAATTAGAAGGATTATGTGACACTGAAGACTGGAGTAGTGATGCTGAAAATTTAGCTTTGCATCACAGGAATAAAAAACTACCGACCTCAAACTTGAAATCTGCTCTTAAGACTTATTTATTCTCTTTGGCTTTTAAAACTCCTTGAACAGTTTCGATTATTGTTTTACTATTGTTGTTTGTTCCTTAATTTTGGTAGTTTATTTTATTTTATTTTATTTTGTGAACAGCAATTTGGTCAGCCTTGGTTTTTTTTAAATGTGCTTTATAAATAAATATTGTATTGTATTGTACTTTGTTGCATGATGTAACAAAATGTCAAGTGAGTTCACATGCTTGTTGTTTCAACTAACTCTTCTTCTTATAATTGTTTTCAGGGACGCCCTGACTAAAATGAAAGATGTCTACATTAAAAATCCTCACTTGGGGGATCCAGACAGTATAGATCCACGATTAGAAGAAATCACACAAAGCTTGGAAAAATTGCAACTTGAGGCACATAAATTTGAGGTGAGTCCCTAATGAATTTGGTCAGGTACCTTCAAATGTCAATCGTGAATATGTATGCTGTGATTTATGTGTGTTTTTGTCTCATACTCAGTGTACAGTATAATATTGTATTTTATGTTTACTACCTGTATTTGAGCCTCTTATGTATACTGCATATATTGTAAATTGTAAATATTTTTAATACTGTACACGTGTTTGTGTATATATTTTACACTCCATACTGTCAAGCTGAAGAGATTGCATCAAAGAATTTCACCACCTGTACACTTGTTTTCATGGTGTTGTGACAAAGTGAGTTGATTTGATTAGAATGATTAACTACTACAAATGAATAGAAAGATCTGTTGCTTGTGTGTTCTCAGGGCTGGCTGACGGAGGTGGAGAGGAAGTTACTTGAAAAGGGATCTGAGTCTCAGAGAAGACAGAGCAATCATTTTGACTCGCAGGGCAACACGCCTCTTACAAACAACTACGGTCAAAACCGAGAGAGGTACTTCAGTCCCTAGACAGCAGGGCTGCCAAACATGATCCACAGAATGAGATGCCACATTTATTTAAAGGGCGCATGTAATGAGTTTTACTATGAAAATATACTCTTAAAGGGATAGTTCCTTTTGGAAAGGTAACTCGCACTGCATCGATTGACACTTCGGGGAACGCCTCAGTCGTGACAGGTGTCTGAAATCACAATCAAATCACGGCAATCACATTGACCTGCGTCAGCTTCTGACATCATTAACATGCAACCTGGAAGTGTATAAGGGCGCCTTGCACAAATGACAATAATCTTTTCGTCTTCAGGGACATGTTCTAAAGCGTTTGAGAATCACGGTAAGAGAAAATGAAATGCACTTAGAAGAAGCAAAGCTTCCAGAAGTGTGCGGACCCGTGCACAAGATATCTGGCGCCGGGTGACACACACGAGCAGTGCGTTTTTTGTCTGGGAGAAGAGCACGCACAGGCAGTTCTCGAGGGAGCTGCCTGTGCAAATTGTGAGCATCTTCCCTTGTGAACGCTTCGCTCTTGTCTGGCCCTCTTCTTGAGCGAAGAGGGCTCAGCGTCTGGACCTCGTGGTTCGGGTCCCGCTCGTGCTGCGGCAGAGCGGCGAAGCGCATTATGGGGTTCCCAGATGGAGCTCGCCGATCACCTTGAGAAGGGGATAACCCTCTCAGACGGTTCGACGGCTGACGAGGGTGAGCTGCAGGTGGAGGATTTCTCTCCTCCGCCTAGCCCATTGAGTGCTCTTCAGGATGAGCAAGAGATGGCTGATGAGGGTGGTGATATTCCTGAACCTTCTCAGCCACCCTGCCCTGTGTATGCACAGCTGATGGATTGGATTGCCTTGGCAGCGCGATAGGGGAGAGATCGCTCGCGGAAGGCTCGACGATCGATTTCTCCCTGGCCATAAGCCACCAACTCAGGTGAGCCTTCCATTCCTTCCTGATCTCCATACGGAGATCGAGAGGACAAGGAAGAACCCATATTTGGGCCGTATCCATCAACGTTCGCAAACTATCTCGCATCTGGGCGGGCATCGACACTGAGAGCTCCAACCCTGCCATCCAAACCGCTTAAAGCAACATGTCGCTTGAATGGCAGAGCATACACGGCAGCGGGTCGTGCCGGTGCTGCAGGCGTACCAGGCTGATCTGCTGGGGGATCTCGACCAGGGGGCAGGGATGTCCCCTGAGGCGGTTGCTGAGCTGCGCCGCACCACTGATCTTGCTCTCCTGGCCACTTAGCAAACTGCTGCTGTTGTAGTTTCAATCTTTTCTTTTTGGAAAGCACTTCACAGAGATCTTTGATGCCAGAAAAAGTCTTTATTCTTGAACAAAAAAAGTCCGAGCGCTTCTGCAGAAGCCACTCCAGAGGTCTGATTTGTTGTCACTTATATACCAGGTCTTTTTACAAAGATGGTAACACATCCTATAGATTATTTTAGGTAAAGGTCTTTTACCACGTGACTTCTTAGAATAGAATTTTCTGCAGCAAGCAACATTCCAGGCCTTTCAAAAGTCACACACACACAGAGGAAATACAAAGTCACACAGAGGAAAGGAAATACAAAGTCACACAGATAGGAAATAATTGTGTATATAGCTAAATTACTTATTTTCTAACTAATAAAATCTTCAACACTGTTGGCGATCGGCCCGTCGATGTTAATTTTGTGGATTGGTAAGTTTCGTCAGGGCGTGAAGAAATATAGAGCTGAGTATCATCAGCATAACACTGAAAACTAATGCCATGCTTCCTAATGATATCTCTAACAGAGTGAACAGCAACGGTCTAATTTGAAGCAGTGGTCCTAGGCCCTTGAGCAGACCCAGGTAGGCCTCTCATTAAACTAGGTTTATGGAGGTTTTCCTGTGAAGCACATAGCTTGGGCTTTTGACCATAGGGAATGCTGTCACTGACAGCCCAATGTAACCTGAGGGTGAGTGGTTCTGGTCACTGCCCTGCACTCCCCTGAGCATGGTGGCGTTGGTATATCATTCCCCAAAGCTTCAATCGACGCAGTGCAAGTTCACTTTCGAAAGGGACCGTCTAGGTTACAACTGAAACCTCTGTTCCCTGAGAACAGGGAACGAGACACTGCGTCTTTCGCCATGCCTCAGGGCCTGCCTGCCAAACAGTCCCTTCAGACGAAAAAAGTAATTGTCATTTGTGCAACGCACCCTATATACTTCCAGGTTGCATGTTAATGATGAAAGCAGCTGTCGCCAGTCAATGTGATTGCCATGATTTGATTGTGATTTCTGACACCTGTCACGCCTGAGGCGTTCCCCAAAGCGTCAATCGACGCAGTGTCTCGTTCCCTGTTCTCAGGGAACAGAGGTTATAGTCGTAACCTAGACGTTCACCCAAAAGATTCTGTCATTATTTACTCACCCTCAATGTGGTTCCAAACACAAAACATGATATTTTGAAGAATGTTGGTAACCATTTTTTCCCCCATACTATAGAAGTCAATGGGGCCCATCAACTGTGTGGTTACCCATATTCTTAAAAAAAAATTATTTTGTGTTCAGCTGAAGAAATAAATTCTTGAAGGTGAGTAAATGATGACAGAATTAAAAATGTTGGGTCAAATATCCCTTTAACTTTCATAACTCAAAACTTCCTTAAAAAGACTGTGGATACATCTCTGAACCCTGACAAGGTTAAAAAAAACATTACAAGTGAACTTTATTTAAAAAATTATATAATGCGGTTTAATGCTATTAAAAATTGATCTTATTTTGACACTACAGTAATCTAATAGCTAAATCGTGAATTCAGTACAGCCTCACGCGAGGCATGCGACGGTGTAACATTAACTGTATAATCTGACTATAACGTCAAAGTTAATTTTGTCTGTTTTACGCATTGCATGTCTTCTGCACATAGTCCGGATGGCAGCTACACGGAAGACCCCAGCACAGAGACGACGATGCAGTTCAAATCGCGCAGTACTGAGTTCGATGACGAATTTGATGACGAGGAACCCTTACCCACTATTGGAACATGCAAAGCACTTTATCCATTTGAAGGTAACAGAAAAGAAAAATGTTCAAATGTGCCAGGAATTCACATCTGCTCAGTGGTTACGAAGCCCTTTGTCAGTTTCTGGTATAATAAGTTTAAAGTAGTTTCAACCAAAATGGGTTTTTCATTTATATTTGTTCACAAAACAAATTTTGTGCATTTAAGCATAAACCTTTCGATCAAAACATTTTTAATATTATGAGAAATATGTTGAAGTGTAAGTGTATCTAAACTTCTAAATTTATATCATGTTATGGCAGAAATGCATACAAATTTGGATTGAGAAATTGCAGAATGGAAAAAATGAACATGCAAACATTTTAAATAAACAACATTTAAATTAAATTAATTTTAAGATTTTAAAACAAAACTTTTTAAACAATTTACTCAATTAACTAAAAGAAATAAACACAATAAAATTTGTATAAAATTCAAAAATGAGTGAAACTATTTTTTTCCACAAATATTTGCTTGTTGAATTCATAATTTGTAAGTCGCTTTGGATAAAAGCATAAACACTTGGATTTAAACAACATTTTGAATTAAAATATTTTTAGCAATGAGTGTTAGTGTAAGTGTCTAAAGTTATGACTGGTTCTAAATTTATGTAACAATTTTATGGCAGAAATATACAAATTTGGATTGGGAAATGGCATAATGTAAAAAACAATGTAAGCAAACATAAACAATAAATTTACAATTAAATTTAAGAAATAAAAATAAAACTTTTTAAACATTTTACTTTAAAAGAAATATATTAAAATGCAAGTTTCTAAACTTTTTATAATTTTATGATCGATAAATATACTTTATATATACAGGGATTAAAGTTCTCCGTCGCTACGACGGATTTCCGTTAATTGCAGTGAGTCTATGACGGATGTCCGTCAATTGCAGGGTTCCCGTCTGTCCATGCCCTAAATCACTTTTCATAATTTTAAGGCCGTAAATAGGCTTTCGTTTCTTAAATAGTGTGATAAATGTCTTAATTTTTGTTTGAATAGGTCTTAAATTAAGGAAAGACGAGGTGTTAACCCTGCTGAGGGTTCTCTGAGCATTCTGTAATCACTTCGCTTAAGGTCCACTTCGGGTTTTCAATTCCCGCTCACGGAAAAACTGCTCCGTATTCACTCATTTAATTTTAGTTTTTGAGAAGTGCATGTCAGGCTACAGCTGGTTTGCTGCTGTCCGAATTCGAGCGTGTTTTTTCGAGCGCGAATTCGGGCGCCCCCCGCAGCGTTGGTCTTGTTTCACACTCAACTTCATTCTATCGAACCCTGGTGCGTTTGCGTGCATATTACGTCATCGCAAACGTGCACGGCGCATGATAGAAAACAGAACGCGGGAACTTCGGACTTGCGTCCTTGGTAGTTCAGACTTGCCAAGTTCAACTCAGGAGAACGAACTTCCGAGGACGAGAGGACGCGAGTCCGGTTATTCTGCAAATGGAACAGCGCAGCGGCGTTCTTGATCGCGTCACTCAGCGCGCTCTGGCTACTCCGGTTATGTCTTTGTATATTTTAGGCAACAATAAAAAGAAATATGGTATAAAATACAACTCTGCCTCTTTTCATCAACAATAAAACGAAATATATATAAAACGCCTCTTTTGATTTATAAATGAACATATTATCATAAACATATTGGCCAAACAAATGTGGTTCACGCAACGCACATTGATTATCTTCACTGCATATATTTATAACAAAACGAAATATAAAACACAACCCTGCTGCTATTTTGTTTTCATTTTAAAAATATGAAACAATATTGATCATTAAAACTGACATTTAACAAACAGAGGCAGGGTTGTATCGTTTTATTTTATTATAAATGTACACATACAGTGAAGAGAATGCATAGTAAAATATATATAAATAATATTTTATATATTTTAGAATATAACATTACACAACCCTGTCTCTTTTTGTTAAATGTCAGTTTTAATGATCAATAATATCCAGTATAAAAGTATAAGTAGCCTAATAGGTAGGCTAAAAGAAGCTATACAATGAGAAATAAAACAAACAATTCAGTCAAACATTAACTTTGTAGCCTATTAGAGAGCTGACTAAAGTTAAATAGCCTAAATAAAACTTCACTTTGCCCTCAGCCAAAACCATTTGCCATGGAACAAACTATATTTTAATGTAGTTTAGCATGTTTGGTCTTATAAGATAAATTAAAACATGCACTGAAAAGTTATGTAGATGGTTGATTATTTGTCAAGCTAAGTAATTCTTTTTCATAGATTAAAATAGCTTTTAAAATACGCAAACTGGCAATATTAAAGCTGTTTAAAACATCTCCCCTTAAAACGCTATTGGTCTCGACTATTTAAATAAAGTTAAAGGAATGTGTCTTGGCCTAAAAAAAGTTCAGTCAGAAGAATTTTTTTCACTTTACTCCCTGTATATATATATATAAATATATATATATTTAATGTGTATATATGTCAAATTGATTGATAATTGGCAGAATGGAAAAAATAACAGAAATGCAAAATTAACAATATTTTAAACAAGCAACAATAAAAATACAATTATTAAATTATTAAAATAAGAAGAATTAAAAATAAAATGTAAACAAACTAAACTCAACTAAACAACATTATATTAAAAACAAAATAAACAAGTATAAAATGTAAAAATGAGTAAAAACTAGGGATGCACAGAAATGAAAATTCTTGACTGAAACCGAAAATTCTGGATACACGTGGCAGAAAAACGAAACCGGAAATTACATTTTTTTAAAAATAATTATTCATTTCTTATTTAAATTAGTTTTTTGTATAATTGTATTTTTATTCAACTTTTTAATTAAATTAAATAATTTATTGAATCTGAATTTTTTTTTAAATCAAGCCAATAAAATAATTGATTTCAGGTAAAAAATGTGGACAGAAAATAGCCCTATATTAAAATAATATTAAATATCAATATTTTTTTATCAATATATTATTCTTCATTCAGTTCTATGCAGCAGAATTAGATTTAACAGATTTATTTTTGGACCTATTATCAAAATGAAGTTGTCCTACAAAGCTATTATTATCAGAGCATGTGAGCAGAGAGCAGGGAGAGGACAAGTGAACGAGTCTACCAGCGTTGCCCAGCCAACTACACACACCATGTTACAGCACAGTAGGGCTATTGCAAACAGAAACAAGTTCAGAGAAATTTCATGTCGGCACGTTTTTAGCAGACTTTGCCTTTCCGGTGAGCGTGAATGGTACATGCAATTTGTTTTTGTGTATTTTACATTTAATTTGTGAGTCGCTTTGGATAAAAGTGTCTGCTAAATGAGTGTACTCAATTTACAAATAAATAAATAAAACAGAAACTGAACATGATGCTGATATAGTAATAATAAAAAAGAGTGTTATGGGTGAAGGTATTTTTTTAATAGGTTGACACGCTTGTTTTGGAAACAAATAAAAATTGCGTGTTTTTGCGTCTGTAGGTCAGAACGAAGGTACCATATCCATGGCCGAGGGTGAAATGCTGTATGTAATCGAGGAGGATAAGGGTGATGGATGGACCCGTGTCCGTAGAAACGAGGACGAGGAAGGATATGTGCCCACATCCTACATCAAACTCTTTTTGGACACGAATGCCAAAGGTGCTATGACATACATATAATCCCACGCCACAGAACACCCGGAAAGGGTCATTAGTGAACGCCGTTTGTACATTACCGTTTGTACACTGTACATACAGTAGAAGATCATGAAAATGTCCTCATTGAACAGAGGAAGCAGAGCAATATTTGTTTGTACTTGTTCAAGATGCCATGTGTCATTTCTCAGTTTTGTCAGTCTCAGTCTTTATTTACGTTTTTTAATTATTTGTCTCTCAGACTTTATTTCTGCCTCCATAAGGGTAAATTAGGCAATAATGACACAGCTGCTGTGAATTTTTGATATATCTGATGGAATGGCATTATATATAGCATTATATCTTGGCATTATGGTGGTTTTCTGCTATAACCAAGATATTTAGATACTCATCATGTTCATATTTTTATGATGATCTACATGCAATCAAATACTTTTAGCAGACAAATGATTATGAAATGTCATTAGCGGAAAAACTAATATTCTGAAACCTTCTGGCAATAAAAATAATTTACTAATATTTTGACCTTAAAACTACAAAATAAGTAGCAATCCTGCATTTTAACTATAGTGTTTTTATTTGTAATAATTTTTTAAGACGTCGAAATATCTGACTTGAGAGAATCTTTTGCATGAGAGATGGAATAGAATATTTTCTCAGGTATGTTTACGTTGGTCTACATCCTTGTACCTCAAATCCTGAATATACAGGATTTTTTCTTTCCCCTGCGGCAAATCACATTCAATTTAAATGCATATCATTAAATGTGAAGAGCTCGAGTAATTAATGCATGTATCTTTGAGACTTTAGCTAGCTTTGCATTTACTGCTGTACAAAAAGATCAGCTCTAGAAGTAAAAAATATACTCATGAACCCATAGTTAACAATGCCTTTCAGTATAGTGAGCGTTGAAGCAATAATTCAAAAGATGCATGTTATTTGTACATTGACCAGCATGGAAAACGAACAGAACATGAAGTTTCCATAAGGTCAACGCAGTGTATTAGGAATATTTACAGCAGGAATACCGTTCTATATGCATGCTATAAACCGGACAGGCTACTTATTGCTGCTTAACGGATTCATAATTTGTCCATAGCTTTATCAGCAGCTGTTAAATATGCTTGACAGTGTCGCAAGCTAAATATATGAACAGTTTTGTATCGTTTTATACCGTCCCTGTCTTTAATTCACATGACATAGTGGAGCTGCACTCTGAAGTTGAGCTTTCGAGTTAAATGTTTTAACCCATCATTCCATTGCTGTCTGTGTATCAACGATTGTACAGGAATATCATAGTTCAATTCTTATGCAACATCTCTAACATGTCTTGTGTGATCTTTTTTTTGTTTTGTTTTTTTTTTGCTTTTTTTTTCTGTTCCTTTCTTTGCAGATCCCTAAAAGTGTTTGGCTGGCACAGGAGTGGCAGGGCAAGCGTCCTTGCGTGAAACGTCCTCCTCTTGTAACTGTAGTCAGAGATGTGGGACAGTGTGGGACTAACTGAAAGGATATTCCATTTTTAACGCAACCTCTTTCACTGAACTCCTCTCGTCTGCCATAATAATGCAAACCGATCTTTTTCATGACTAGCGTGCTGATTATTTGCTGATTAAAGCTTGCTTCTCGTATGGACCTACAGTAGAATATTTAGCCGTAGCTGCTTGCCGTCAGAGCAGAGCCTTTAGGTTTGTTTGCAGAGGCACAGAGTAAGTGCCGTGTACATGTCTTGTTATTGCCTGGCTTGCTTCAGAGCCGAGAGGAGTTTTCTCATGAAGACATTAGACTTAATGAATATTTGTCAGTGCAGACTGTTCAGTTGTGTGAAAACTATAAAAATGTGGGGGATAAATGGGACTCATTTTATACATTAGAAGGTTGCTTTGTTTTGTTGTACAGTGTTTGCAAGGCGTCACTGTATTTAAATCCTTTTTTCTTCTTCTAATACAATTTTGTGCAATTAAAACTATAATAAGATTAGGATTAAAGACCCATTAAAATGGCAATTTTCTTTCCTATGATGTTGATGACTGAATCAATGGACATATCAAAAGGTTTGGGGTCAGTAAGATATATACAATTTTTGGAAAGAAATTAATACTTTTATTCAGCAAGCATGCTTTAAATTGGCCAAACGTCACAGTAAAAACTTTCATAATGTTACAGAAGATTTCTATTACAAATAAATGCTGTTCTTTTGAAGTTTCTATTTAAAGAATCCTGAAAAAAATGTATCATGGTTTTCACTAAAATATTAAGCAGCACAACTGTTTTCAACATTGATAATTAGACATGTTTCTTGAGAAGCAAATCATCATATCAGAATGATTTCTGAAGGATCATGTAAGACTGGAGTAATGATGCTGAAAATGTTTGCATCACAGGACCTGAATTACATTTTTAAATAGTAAGATAGAAATTTTAATATTTCACAATATAGTTTTTTTGTTTGTTTCTTAGCAAATAAGGCAGCCTTTGTGAGGATAAGAGTTTTATTTCAAAAACGTCTTACTGACCCCGAACTTTAGGGGTCTTTAAACCGACTTATGATCGGATGTTTTTTAAAATGTAAAGGGGTCATGGCATGGATTTTTTTTGTACCTATTTTCAACCTTCATTCTGACCCCCTGTCAGAAATGATCCGTTTTTATGGGCGGCTACTTTAAGGCTTGTCAGTAAACTGCATGTTATGATTGGCTAACGTAATTGCATAGGAAACAGTATCAACGCCCACTCGCTATTTCACGCCAGTAAGTGTTTTGAAAACATCCATATAAAACCATAATTTACAGACGAAGCATTATGAAATCGTTTGCTTACGGTGTGTGATGCAGCTGCTGTCAGATCTAATAGAGTTGGGTGCTTCAACAAAAGTTTCTTTGTGATCTCTCCACTACAGTGCCTTGCTGACAAAATGCTCCGTACAAACATAATCCTCTGACGCGATCCGGGACGCCGGATAGATGTGTAGACCGCGTCAATGATTATAATGGGTTTTATTTGCTTCTGACGCGATGCTACGCTCACATCCAGTGTAGGCAAATGTCAGCCGTTAAGCTGAATGCCAGTGGGCGGGGGTGCAATGATGTATAACTATTCTTGGATGTCTTGATCTGGAGGCAGTCATATGCAAACGTATTTGCCTGTGTGTCGTCACAGATCCCGCAATATCAAAACAAGCTGTTTTTGGAGCTTTGTTTATAATGAGGACGTTTTAAGCTATAAATCTTGCAGGATGTTTGAATGGTACAAAGACTTCCTATTTATCAAAACATCAAGGCAAATTTGATTGCGCATGTCACGACCCCTTTAACAGGCAGTGAATGTCATTGTAATATATGCATACTGAATTGTTTCTTTTTTGCAGCTGTATAACTATCAATCTCTCTGTAAATTTAAGCTATCATTTTACCTTAACTCTGTTCTTTTGCTGCCTTGCAAGCACTGGTATTTCCATCAGGAAATGCAAATCTGGTTATTATTATTACTATTATTATGAATGCATAATCATCCCCTACATTTTGTGTGAGGTGCTGTTGTAGATGAATAGTTCTCTATGGCAGGTGAAGTGGTAAGCATCTTTTCTGGTTCTTCACTCTTTCCTCCCAGAGAAGAAAGAAGTGTCACCTCACTCACTCATTCACACTTTCTTCCTGCGATGTGTGCACACACACACCACAGCTGCTCCCTTCTTTCTCTCGCTCTCTCTCACCTCCTCTTCTGTTTCTCTCACTGTTGCTGTTTCGCCTCCTCTTTATCTTTCATATCTTTTCATATTTTTCTGCATCCGTAGCCCTGTTTTGATGGGATAGTTTTACCAGAGGATGTCTGATCAGATAAATTAGTGTTTTACAGATTTAAAAAAAAAAAATCATCATAATAAAGAGCAAATTACTTATGTTTATCGGCTATCTTGGAAAGTTTAATCTCATCTGGATAAGCTTGTCTGCAATTTTTGTTTCATAACTTATCCCCAACTAAAGGCCCGTTCACACCAAGAATGAATACTATGAAGATAACTATAACAATAACAACATTAGTGTTCACACTAACACAATGTCTTTTTGTTTAATCTAAGAGTGCTGCAGTATTGTCATCTGCCACTTTAAATGCTCGAGCTCTGAAAGTGATTCCAACGATATCATTTCTCTGTGCCGTTATAGTTGTTGTGTGAACTGCTTTTCTTTTTAAATGATTTTTAGAACTATATCTTAATCGTTGTAGTTATCGTCCTTGGTGTGAATGGCCCTTTAAGCTAAATATCTCATTGCACTGCCTGGTAGACCTTTGTTATAAATTTAGACTTTTTGCCAAGTTTCTAGGTAAATGGTTAGTTAGCTGATTCAAGATAGTAATAGTTGATACTAATCCTGAAGTAAGAAATAAAAAATGAGGTAGTATTTACTGTGAAATTTCACTAATAATTACAAAGAAACGTTAAGTAAAATTAGTTTCAAAGTGCACATTTTTGAAAACGAAACTTTATTGTCTCCGTGTAAACTACAAAAATGCAAATTTGCATGTATAATGCATAATTCAGCGTTTTTAGTCGTTCTTACTGGTCTGTGTGAACGGATCGTTTTGACGACATTGACGTCTTTACACTAAACTTTTCAAAAACGGAAAGGAAAGACTTTTCCGGTTTTAGTACATCGTTGTGTAAACGAAAAAGTATTTTCTTGTCAAAAGTACTCCAATAATCTTTTTTAGAAAAATATTTTTTTTACAGTGTGCTCTGGTTTGAAATGCTGACAACACAGGCAATGATTTATATATATATATATATATATATATATATATATATATATAAAGGCTTCACTGCTCTATACTTGGCCAATCAAATAATTGGATTCCATCTGAATCAGTACATGAAATCCCAGATGTCCTCTTAATAATTGTAACTTTAATTGGCATTTAGAAAAGTGATCAGCCTCTTTTTCTCTTCTGCTCTTTTTCTTTCATTCTCTCTCTCTCTCTCTCTCTCTCTCTCTCTCTCTCTCTCTCTCTCTCTCTCTCTCTCTCTCTCTCTCTCTCTCTCTCTCTCTCTCTCTCTCTCTCTCTCTCTCTCTCTCTCTCTCTCTCTCTGTCAGCGCAGTGGATGTGGCTGTGTATGGTGTAGCTGTAGTGGTGCAGTCCAGTAGATGTTGATGGTGCTCCTCAGCTGGTGCTGTGTTTCGACGCATGCATGCTTGCCCTGTCTCTGTGTGTGTGCCAGTCTTAGGGGGTCCAAGTCTCCATAAAGTTCAAGCCTTCGACTTCTGATGGTTGAACTTAAGCTTTTTGAATTGTGTTTGTGCCTGTTTATTTCCTTCTCTACTTTATCTTGAGTGTTTCATTTCTTTTGGTAAAGATATGCATGGTCTTGTCTACACATCCCCCTAAGTTATTCTTTTAAATTGTTTACACCGCTTTAGATTCTTTCTTTTTTTTAGTATCTCTGAATGATTGATATCCAGGTCCAAGATTAACAGTCACCAAGCGCCAAGTAAATATATCATTACTTGCTTACTAACAACTAAGAATAAAGTTGATAAAACCTGCTGGTTTTATCTGATATAAGTATATCAAATGTGATTCAAAGACACATCAAATATGTAACACTATTTATAAAATTTCTTGTTATATTTCTAGCACCGAAACAAAATCACTACGTGTCTTTGTTCTTTTACACAACGACCTACGATGAACCAAACTGTGTTTTGAATAAAAATATTGCAAAATAGGTTTCTCAGTCTATGAGAAATATTTTTGCTCAGTTTACCCGCTACTGTTAATTTTGGACCCTGTCAATATCATTCTGATTTAATTTTTTATATTAAACGCAAGTATTTACCTCATTCAGCATAGATTTGGACTGCTGTTCAATAAAACGTTCTGAACGTGACGAATACTGTCATATCCATTCATGAAGAAACACTACTGCAGAGCTGAAATGTCTGTTTTTCTGTATATTGTGCTTTTGAACTTGCTGGATCCCTTCCTTCGAAGACCTCATGAACATAAAACTGCCAAATAAAGTGTGAAAGGCTTGTGACTTTTTTTGCAGATGCTAATCAGTATAGTCGACAATGATTTGAGTTTTATTTCAGTTATCAAATCATTCATATTGTAAAAGTCAAAATTTTATGTCTGTCGAACTGAGCAGTTTTTATGTAGAAGTTTAACAAATTAAAGGTCATTTTAAAATGGTTCTGTTTGTCCTGTTTCTCATTTAAGTAAATGATTGTGTAACGTGCTGGATTTAGTTCTGGACCTTGATTTTACATCCTTTATTGTAACAAAGTCAACCTGGTATTTAACGTGGTCTTACAAAAATTACTGCACGTCATTCGACACATTTAGGTTCCTAATTTAGCTCAATTATACTACTACTGTATGTTAGCGAAGTTTGATTCAACCTCATTTTTAGATTGTATTAATTTAGCTATCTTAAAGATGTTATATGCATTTTATTATTTGTCTTAGTGTTGTTATTGTTAACTAACTCGAAAACAATTTAAAATAATTTTCAGTCATTAAAATAAAGCTAAAATATTAGATGGGAAAAAATACAATTTTAAATGTTGACTAACTAGCATAATCTGATGACAAACTAAAACCGAAATAAAGATAATAGAAATATTAATTTTTTAAAAATGCCAAAGGCACATAAAATTACTAAAATTTTAAATGAAAACAAATTATAAAAACAAAGCCAATTTGAATATTAACAAATGCTACAATAGTGTATAAATGATAATTAAATAACACTATTCAAATTATTTTTAGCCTGCTGTCTACAATCTTTTAGAAAAGAACTGCTACCCATTTTCAGTTCATTTCGGTCACCCCACCAGAACTGTAAATGTGACCACAAGGGGGCATCAGATCCCAAATCAAGTGTGAAATTCCCAAATGTGTTTTATGATCATTAGGCCTACTACAGTACTCAGGGGCGTCCTTAGGGCGGTGCAACTGTTGCGACCCACCGGGTCCCGCGGCGAAATCCTCCCACGCCCAATCGTGAACGGACCGAGGGGGATCATCACCACCACACCACAACCCCAAACCAAGGGAGCCCCCGCTCCACCCTGACAGTACTACACTGTAAGTGCTCGATTTGCTAAAGTCCAAGAACATGAAAAATGTTACAACAAAAGCAAGACAAATGTGTGCCACAATACGTCCCAGAGTTACTCAAGTATGAGCAAGAACAGAGATGTTCTGACACAACAAAAAGAATTTAAAGAGTTGTTTTAAGATCTGTTCTGATTGAGTTAGATTGCAGCAGGGCAAATGTTCAAAAATAGCACATGTACGTCTTCATCCAGTATTGTGACTTTGCTGGGAGTAAAAACAGAGATAGGCCTAAGTTGAGTAATAGAAGTATAAAAAAGTCTCTATTTGTTGAGTCGGTTATGTTACACAACGGCATTCATTTGATTGGGTTTGTCGCGAATCGCCATTACATAAAATCTCAGGAGCAGCCCCTTCTCATAACTCTCAAGAAACCCTCATTCAAAGTGTAACAGGTCATATCCTCGATGGCCGGAGCAGGAACGTTGAGCGCTGAGCTGTGTTATGCCTGTCTGCTCTAACAGGAACTCAGCGCCTCAGATGAATGGCTTCCTCCTCCTAAAAACGTACCATGCAGTCTAGAGCTCAAAGTTGAAGAGGCTTTAAAAGGGAAAAGGGGGTGCGATTGCTTTAGCAGGTGAGGGCTGGGAATGCCCGATAAAGAACAGAATTTCTTGCATCACTTCCGCTGTTTGTTCTTCTTTCTATTTCCAAGCAATGGAATGCTTTGCCATTCAAGGAGGCGAGGAATTCAAAACAAATTCATTAAGTTTGAATAGCGTCTTCTTTTTAAAGCTGTGTTTGACCACCCCACCCTAATATCACAAAGGCCTTTCCACAATACACATCCGTCAGCCTCCAAGAACTGATTTCCTGCATCAAAACACATTTTCATTTGAACATGAATCTGTAGCAGTCTGTTTTTGAACAAAGTAATAACAGATTTTGGTACTGATGGAACAAATTAATGTTTGCTTTTGCTTAAGTGTCGGTTGTGGGATATGTTCATATCTACTGTAAATAGATGTGTTGGGCAACACGAAGTGGCACTGGCATAGACTTATTAAGAATAAATATACACCTACTCAGCGCCCCCTACTGTTATGGATGAAGAATAATTATTTTTGTAATGGAAAACTTGCAGACTACCTTCTTTTTTTCACAAATAGTATATGAAAGAGTTGTTAACTAAAACCATTTTTTTTCAATAAAATAAAAATAAAATAAAATTCAAAATATTAATAAATTCTATATAATACTAAAATAACACTGATGTGAAACAGTGTGCATTGTGGGACAAAACATTCAGCAATAAAGTACTGCAGGTATGTCAAACCCGGAAAAATAATATGCCAGTGGTTGCCTCAAGATTTTATTATGGGTTTTATAATGAGTGTGCATGTGTTTTCAATAAGATCTGTAGTAAACATAACCTGTCAATACTTGGACATTTCACTCTACAACGTAAATTACATACACACACCCCACCCCCAAAATAATTGTTTTTTTTTGTGTGAAAACGCACATTTTTGAATTTCGTAATGTTTATTATAAAAAGCATTTGGTTTGTAAGTAATAAACGTTATAGTAACGTATGGGGTGTGTGCAGTTTATGCTGTAGAACAAAACGTCTAGGTATCGTCAAGGTGTTTACCACAGACCTTATTTTGTTAATTAAATTTAAAAAACCCATAGGAAAATATTGAGGGAACCGTTTTTTCTCATTTTGAAGAAAATTAAAAAATTCTATAGAGCCTTTTTCTAATAACCTTTTGTGCGATGGAAAGTTTCTATGGATGTTAAAAGTTCTTAATGGAACCATCGATGCCAATAAAGAACTTTTACTTTTAAGCATGGTGTCTGCAAACAAATGCTTCAGGAGCTTTTCTATGACACTTCACTTTTCTGTGTCATTTTGGATGTTTGATCATTTGGTGGAAGCATGCAAGTCATTTCTCAGGTTCACTGACCTGAACATTTTCCACTAATTTTTGACAACTACAAAATTAAGTGTTCAAATAGGCTACTTTTTGTCATCATTTTTAACAGTATGTCTATTGTTTTATATATATATTTCAAAACTACAAAACTTTTGTGAAATATTTTGCTTTAAAATGGTTTGAAATTTTGTTATCTAATGACATCTATTTTAAGCCTAGTCAAGCCTAGTTTAGGTGTCCACATACTTTGGGCGCCTAAGTATCTATCTATAAATTACATCTATCTATCTTTAAATTACAGGAACGTCTGTCTGTCTGTGTGTCTGTTATTCGCATATCTCACGAACCGTAAGTCCCATGGATTTCAAACTCGACAGGTGTCTTGCTACGGGCACGAGTAAGTGCAGTGCCAAGTTTGACGTTGTTTGGATTAGAAATGCAAAAGATATCGGTAAATATATATCGGTAAAAGAAGCACACATTGGCTTTTGCCGCTGACCACTCCTCCTCTCACACTGCACACTGAGTGAGCACAGCCCAGGACCAGAGACAGAGAGGGTCGAAGAAGGCAGCGGGGCTTTGGCAGCTACAATGTGAAATACAACATGCAAAGCACAACCAGCTATAGACAAGAAGTGGCAGACAGAGCCAGCCAACCTCCCCCTGAATCTTCGTCCATCGCCCATTACTCAACTAAGCTATTGAAAGAGATGCTTCCAGATGTCATAGATCCTCTTCTTAATATCATTAATTCATCTTTGTCACTAGGATATGTACCGAAAACTTGTAAGCTGGCTGTTATTAAACCTCTTATTTAAAAAAACGCAACTAGATCCTAGAGATTTAGTCAATTACAGGCCGATCTCGAATCAATCTTTTCTGTCAAAATTACTAGAAAAAGCAGTATCCTCACAACTATGTTCCTTTTTAGAAAGAAATGGTATCTGCGAGGTTTTCTCGTCCGGATTTAGACCGTACCATGAGACCGCTCTCATTAGAGTTACAAATGATTTGCTCTTAGCATCCAACCGTGGTTGTATCTCTCTATTAGTGTTACTGGATCTTAGTCCTGCATTTGATACCATTGACCACAAAATTCTTTTTAATAGACTCGAAAATTATGTTGTCATTAGTGGAATTGCACTAGCATGGTTCAAATGATACTTATCTGGCCGTTATCAGTTTGTAGCAGTAAACAAAGAGATGTCATATCGATCAAAAGTTCAGTATGGAATACCACAAGGCTGAGTATTAGGACCGTTTCTCAGTACTAGGACCGTTGCTGTTCACCTTGTACATGCTACCCTTGGGAGATATCATTAGAAAGCATGGCATTAGTTTTAGCTGTTATGCTGATGATACTCAGCTCTATATTTCTTCGCACCCCACCGAAATGCACCAATTCACAAAAATTAACGGAATGCATAGCTGTTATAAAAATGTAGATGATTTCTAATTCCATACTAAACTCTAAAAAAACAGAGATTCTAATTATTGGTTAAAAAATTTCCTGACTTGATGTTTTATTAACAAAGTTCAGGAGGAGCATGTTCAAATAATTGATCCAATTATCACATCATGCCAACCAGCTGTCGACAATCAGTAATCAACATGTCTATCCAATCAGCATGAGCTGGAGACCTATATATATATATATATATACTCATTTGAATCACCAATGTTCCTCGACAGTTTTTCAGCATCCCTCCACCACCCGGTCTCCTCACACTCGCCTGGTTACTTCTTAACCAGCAATACGGGGGGAGTACTCTGGGTTCGGGCCCAATATCCGAGCTCGGAGCCCTCTCCCCGAACAGCACGCCAAATATCCATACCATTTATTTTATCTAACTTATTTGTAAGTGTGAACTAGTGAAATAACCTAGAATACTGTCTAATAATTGATGGCTGCTCTGTCAAGTCTTCGTCATCGGTTAGGAACCTGGGTGTGCTCTTTGATACCAATCTTTCATTTGAAAGTCACGTTTCTAGCATTAGTAAAACCGCATTCTTCCACCTTAAAAATGTATCTAAATTACGACATACAGGTCCTTCTCAAAAAATTAGCATATTGTGATAAAGTTCATTATTTTCCATAATGTAATGATAAAAATTAAACTTTCATATATTTTAGATTCATTGCACTCCAACTGAAATATTTCAGGTCTTTTATTGTTTTAATACTGATGATTTTGGCATACAGCTCATGAAAACCCAAAATTCCCCTCTCAAAAAATTTGCATATTTCATCCGACCTGTAAAATAAGTGTTTTTTTAATACAAAAAAAGTTAACCTTCAAATAATTATGTTCAGTTATGCACTCAATACTTGGTCGGGAATCCTTTTGCAGAAATGACTGCTTCAATGCGGCGTGGCATGGAGGCAATCAGCCTGTGGCACTGCTGAGGTGTTATGGAGGCCCAGGATGCTTCGATAGCGCCCTTAAGCTCATCCAGAGTGTTGGGTCTTGCGTCTCTCAACTTTCTCTTCACAATATCCCACAGATTCTCTATGGGGTTCAGGTCAGGAGAGTTGGCAGGCCAATTGAGCACAGTAATACCATGGTCAGTAAACCATTTACCAGTGGTTTTGGCACTGTGAGCAGGTGCCAGGTCGTGCTGAAAAATGAAATCTTCATCTCCATAAAGCTTTTCAGCAGATGGAAGCATGAAGTGCTCCAAAATCTCCTGATAGCTAGCTGCATTGACCCTGCCTTTGATAAAACACAGTGGACCCACACCAGCAGCGGACATGGCACCCCAGACCATCACTGACTGTGGGTACTTGACACTGGACTTCAGGCATCAGATTCTGGCACCTTGATTTCCGAATGACATGCAAAATTTGTTTTCATCCGAAAAAAGTACTTTGGACCACTGAGCAACAGTCCAGGTCAGGCGCTTCTGCTGCTGTTTCTGGTTCAAAAGTGGCTTGACCTGGGGAATGCGGCACCTGTAGCCCATTTCCTGCACACGCCTGTGCACGGTGGCTCTGGATGTTTCTACTCCAGACTCAGTCCACTGCTTCCGCAGGTCCCCCAAGGTCTGGAATCGGTCCTTCTCCACAATCTTCCTCAGGGTCCGGTCACCTCTTCTCGTTGTGCAGCGTTTTTTGCCACACTTTTTCCTTCCCACAGACTTCCCACTGAGGTGCCTTGATACAGCACTCTGGGAACAGCCTATTTGTTCAGAAATTTCTTTCTGTGTCTTACCCTCTTGCTTGAGGGTGTCAATGATGGCCTTCTGGACAGCAGTCAGGTCGGCAGTCTTACCCATGATTGCGGTTTTGAGTAATGAAACAGGCTGGGAGTTTTTAAAAGCCTCAGGAATCTTTTGCAGGTGTTTAGAGTTAATTAGTTGATTCAGATGATTAGGTTAAGAGCTCGTTTAGAGACCCTTTTCATGATATTCTAATTTTTTGAGATAGGAATTTTGGGTTTTCATGAGCTGTATGCCAAAATCATCAGTATTAAAACAATAAAAGACCTGAAATATTTCAGTTGGTGTGCAATGAATCTAAAATATATAAAAGTTTAATTTTTATCATTACATTATGGAAAATAATGAACTTTATCACAATATGCTAATTCTTTGAGAAGGACCTCTATGTTTTCAATGAAAAATGCAGAACAATTAGTTCATGCGTTCATGACCTCAAGGCTAGATTATTGTAATGCTCTACTGGGTGGTTGCCCTGCACGATTAATAAACAAACTTCAGCAGGTCCAAAGCGCAGCAGCTAGAGTTCTTACTAGAACCAGGAAGTATGACCATATTAGCCCCGTTCTGTCAACACTGCATTGGCTTCCCATTAAACATAGTAGAACTTTTTAAATATTGCTGACTACTTACAAAGCACTAAATGGTTTAGCTCCCCAATACGTGAGCAAGCTCTTAACGCATTATAGTCCTTCACGTCTATTGCGATCTCAAACTTCTGGCCAGTTGATAATTCCTAGAATATCAAAATCAACTGCCGGCGGTAGATCATTTTCCTATTTAGCACCTAAACTTTGGAACAGTCTTACTAACATTGTCCAGGAAGCAGACACACTCTGTCAGTTTAAATCTAGACTAAA
The DNA here is from genome assembly GCF_051911475.1 of Siphateles boraxobius. Classification (NCBI taxonomy): domain Eukaryota; kingdom Metazoa; phylum Chordata; class Actinopteri; order Cypriniformes; family Leuciscidae; genus Siphateles; species Siphateles boraxobius. Next base: position 30,169,669 of record NW_027509219.1, read on the forward strand.
AACACATCTCTTTTACCTGACATTCACATAGAACATTATACATGTCTATTATTCAAATCAGTTAAATGATTATTAGGCTACATAGATTAGGTCAGCCGGAACCGTGGACAGTTCCTATGACACCCGATGCACTCGTTACATCATAAGAAGAATGGCATCTACGCTAATGTTAGTCTTTCCATTTATTCCAAGGTTTACTGAAGTCAGCCAGCCGGATGTGGGCCATATCCAGATCAGACGGTGAACCTGAACCTAAACACGACCACAACGCATCCCTGAAGTGCCAGCCTCATCAGCCCTGTGAAGGCCTCATGGACACCTCAACAAAAACAAACTCGTTTCCATACCGGCGTGATGACTCCGACCTCCAACCAGATGGAATTGGATAAATATTGTGAATGTTCTGATCCAATCTAACTTCTGACCTGTAATGTTGCCTGAATCATAATCATACAGTTTGTTCGTTGGCCAGAGGAGAACTGGCCCCTGATTGAGCCTGGTTTCTCCCAAGGTTTTTTTCTTCATTCTGTCACCTGATGGAGTTTTGGTTCCTTGCCATTGTTGCCTTGGTTTTTGGCTTGCTTAGTTGGGGACATTTAATATTCAACAATGTTATTAATCTGCCTTACTTCAGGTGGACGATGATGCAATTTTCTTCTAGAAACAAACTTATTTATCACTGTGAAGCTGCTTTGATACAATATGTATATTTTAAAAAGCACTATATAAATAAAGGTGACTTGTCTTGACTACTCTAATTGCCCTTCCCCCTCCTAAAGTAGTAGCTACTTACTCCAGCACTAAATCTTAGCTCATTATGTTTTGTGGATGTTCGTTTTTCACCTAAAGTAGTAGCCTGCTCTGAATTATACCTGAATCTTCGCGCTTATGTTCATTCTCGGATGTTACATTTATGCATGCCCATATTCTACTGCTCTTTATACTGTTCATACTGCACATATAATTATTTTTCCTACTCTTAAAATGTTACTGTTACTACACTGCACATATCTGTCTATATTGTTCATACTCTATCCATATTTATTCTGCTCTTATAATGTTACAGTTAATGTCACTGCACATATCCTTACTGTACACCATACCACTTCATTAACTGTATACTACTGTCTACACTGCACTATATGTCATATACTGTTTATACTGCACTACCTGTCTATACTGTTCACATTGCACTTTTCTGCATTTTTTGCACTTCCGGTTAGACACTAACTGCCTTTCATTGTCTCAATAACTGTACTCTGCACAATGACAACAAAGTTGAAATTTATGTAAATCTAATCTAAACTCCTGCTACCTGTACACAGATACCCAAATACATGTCACCTGATATCACCATTATAAATTATGCAACCATGTAGTTCAATTTTCCATATTTATTGTATCTCATTATGTCAGTATCAGTATTTGCTTTCTACCATGCACAAATAAAAATGTCACTGAACTTTTGCTGTGTAATTGTAACAAGGACTCAAACACACCAAACCAACAATTACTAAAAACACACACAAAAACAGATTTTTCACGGGCACTGCACTAGTTGTGTTAATGTTAAAAGTTTTAAGGTTTACATTTCTGAAATGTTTGACCATGCCCACGGACGTGTTTCATAACAGCAATTCTCGAACGACTTGGAATTAACTTTCGATGAAAATATAAGGAACGCGGCATTGTGCTTTATGTCTATTAGTGAAAACACTGATTTTCTCCCGACACTTTAGATTTGGCACCATTTTGTCTTTCTAAAATCTGTCACTCACTGCTGACGCAGATCCTTTTCCTGAGCGGGTGAGATTTGTATTGTTCAGATGCAGCAGGCCCTGCTATCTCCATCCACCAGTGGCTTCCTGTTTCCTCCAACACTGGAAATGCTGCATTTCTGTCTCCCTCCTCATGCTAACCTTCAGATATAAACCCCGTTGGCCTCTTTTTCCCCCTTTATTTTCAATGTTTTTCTGTGTTAATACTTTGTGATATTTTATTAAACAGGCAGTTATGGTCCTGGATTCTGATTTAGTCTTTTTGTTATTCTGTCAGGTAGCCTACTAATTAAACATCAGTTTATTTACGCAAGGTAAAGGCGTTTCTTTCCATCACGACCGTTGTTGACTGACGCGTTTCGCTTGAATAGCTTTCTGTTGCATAAAAGGCTACTACTGTCATAGACTGTGTACAGTTGAGACATGAATAGCCTACAGTTGAGACACCTTAAATAACTTGCGTGCGCAGCATGCACAAGTTGTGATATTTGCTGTGCACATGTGTATAGTGTCCTCGTAGTGTCATGGGAAATTTTAACAACGTAAACATATCCGATCCGAAGATATCAGCAAAAGTTTTGTTTCTAAGATAAGACTTTCACTTCACCATGAATAGCTTATTTTCCTTATGTGACTGTTAAACGTAACTGGTATCGTCACAAACGTTATTCTGTGCCCTAAAAACTGGCATATTTCATGGTATTGTGTCATTCAAGGTCATTACAAAATCTAGAGAAATGTGCAAGGTGGCCAGCGGGGTATGGTTGAGACACACGTGTCTTGTGTCTCAACCATACTGTACCCAACCGTACCCCGATAGATTTCTATTAGGAAACACACAGTTTAGTTGTTCAGTGTTATGATAACAGTTTTAACGTCATAATTAGCCAGCATAGGACACAAATTAAAATAAAATTTGATATTTGTGATATTTAAACTGTGTATTATTAATAAATATATTAAATATATCATTCCTGTTTTATATATTTTAACCAGTGCTAATTTAAATAAAATGAATTAATTTAAATGGATGAATAAATAAACATGTTGCCCAATTGTTTTTTTTCTTTATTTGTCTTTATTTATTATATTTGCTAGCAGTTTGAGCACCATGTTCTCTAGTACACTAGATATTGTTGCATCAATTAGATTAAAAAAGGTTAGAGAGAAAACTAAAGCACCATGGTACAACAGTGCTACGCATACAATCAAGAGAGAAACTCGTAACTTAGAGCGTAAATGGAAACAAACTAATTTAGAGGTCTTTAGAATCGCGTGGAAAGACAGTATGTCACGTTATAAAAAGGCTCTAAAAGCAGCCAGGGCTGAGCATCTCCGCAAACTAATAGAAAATAACCAAAATAATCCAAGGTTTTTATTCAACACCGTGGCTAGACTAACAAATAAACAAACATCACCAGAGCAAAATATTCCGTTACAATATAGTAGTAATGATTTTATGAATTACTTCAATGAGAAAATAGAAAGCATCCGAAACACAATTGTAAATATACAATCCTCTATGATGTCTTATGATTCAGCCTCAATTATGGCCCCTCTAGAACAACTACACCGCTTTACAACTATAGGACAGGAAGAGCTAAATAAACTTATCATTGCATCTAAACCAACAACATGTTTATTAGATCCAATACCCACTAAACTACTGAAAGAAGTGTTACCTGTAGTGGAAGAGCCTCTTCTTAATATTATTAACTCGTCTTTATCTTTAGGTCATGTTCCAAAAATATTCAAGCTGGCAGTAATACAACCTCTCATTAAGAAACCGCAATTAGATCCAAATAACTTAGCAAATTACAGACCCATCTCAAATCTTCCATTTATGTCTAAAATACTAGAAAAGTTGTGTCCGCTCAATTGTGCTCTTTCTTGCAAGAAAATGATATCTATGAAAAATTCCAGTCGGGATTCAGACCGCATCATAGCACAGAAACTGCGCTAGTTAAAATAACAAATGATTTACTTTTAGCTTCTGACCAAGGCTGTATCTCAATACTAGTTCTACTCGATCTTAGCGCTGCGTTCGACACTATAGATCATAAAATACTCTTGGATCGACTACAAAACTACACTGCTGTTCAGGGACAGGCATTAAGCTGGTTTAGATCGTACTTATCAGACCGTTACCATTTTGTCTGTTTAAATGGGGAAAAATCAAAGATAACGCTAGTAGACTATGGAGTGCCGCAAGGATCGGTGTTAGGCCCTCTGCTATTCTCAATATACATGCTGCCACTTGGTAATATTATAAGAAAACATGGAATTAATTTCCACTGTTATGCTGATGACACTCAATTATATATCTCATCACGACCAGATGAAAACACTAACCTATCTAAATTGACAGAGTGTCTAAATGATATAAAATGCTGGATGACGTGTAATTTCCTGCTATTAAATTCAGATAAAACGGAGGTACTACTTATTGGTCCAAAAAACTACCCACAAAATCCCTTACAATACAACTTTAATTTAGAAGGATGTCCTGTTACTTTATCCACTACTGTAAAAGACCTGGGTTTTATTCTAGACCGCAACTTGACTTTCGAAAATCATATTTCATATTTTACAAGAACAGCCTTTTTCCACCTTAGAAACATTGCTAAGCTACGTAACATGCTATCTGTTTCTGATGCAGAAAAGCTAGTTCATGCATTCATGACATCGAGAATAGATTACTGTAATGCTTTATTAGCTGGTTGTCCTGCATCCTCAATAAACAAGCTACAGTTAGTGCAAAATGCAGCCGCTAGAGTTCTTACTAGATCAAGAAAATATGATCATATAACACCTATTTTATCATCCCTACACTGGTTACCTATTAAGTTATGTATCAATTACAAAGTATTCCTACTGACCTATAAAGCCCTAAATGGTTTAGCTCCTGTGTATTTAATGGACCTTCTATCGCCATACAATCCATCGCGTTCTTTAAGATCACTAAATTCGAGGCTTCTGGTCATTCCTAGGATATCTAAGTCCACTAAAGGAGGGAGGGCGTTCTCGCATTTGGCTCCTAAACTCTGGAATAGCCTTCCTGATATTGTTCGAGACTCAGACTCGCTGTCCCAGTTTAAAACTAGATTAAAGACGCATCTCTTTAACCAAGCATTCACTTAATGCTTAACCTTTAATACTACTGCTGAATCAGTTCGAATGCATTAACATTATGAACATCAGCTATGCTAATTATTTCCCATCTGCCTTTCTGCTGTTATCTCGGGACGCTAGTCCCGAGGTAAATAGCGTTCGTCAGCTCCAGTTTGTATCCAGCCTCTCACGGAGACTTCAGATGCCCCAACGCCTGTGAAGAGACGACTCGACGCCTGTGAAGAGACGACTCAAAGCCGGCGATATGTTATGCCATAAATTAATACATGATTAACTAACTGTATTTTTCTATGTACATTTCCGAAATGCACTTTCTGTAAAGCTGCTTTGAGACAATGTGTATTGTGAAAAGCGCTATACAAATAAATTTGAATTGAATTGAATTGAATTTGCAATGAACATTTAGTAACCTTTACATCATTAAAAATGGGTGTCTCAACTGTACCATGGTACTGTCTCGAATGTACCACATATGGGTACAGTTGAGACAAAAAGCACCTTATTTTTATGAGCTAATTATGGAAAATATAAACTACTTATGGGTATTATTGATTGATAATATCTTAGTCTACAAGCTAATGAACTGTCATGTAGAAATTCACTTCTTTTCAGCAGGCCTATCTATTTTTGTGTGAAAAATCAAAACGCAAAAAGTGTCTCAAATGTACTCAGTCTACCCTACTATTTTGCATAAAAGTAGCCAACTTCCAGCACAATAAAGAATTTATAGATTAAATCAAATGTATACAAACCTTTATTTTATAAGCAATGCACCGTTTCGGTGGCGTTGAGAACTGCTCTCTTCTGACCAGGGTGCAAAAAGCCTGCAATCTATACTCAACATCTATCACTGCTTCAGTTCAGACAGAGGGTGTATAGTTTCAACTGTAGGCCTAATTGACCCAGCTACTAACCCAAGGTCTGGGTAACACAAAAACTACCCAAACAGCGAGAAAGAAAAAAAAACTAAAAAAATGACCCAACAGGCTTAACCAAGCATTTGGGTGGAAAAATAACAGAGTGTAAGTCCTGACATAAAACTATTGTGCAGATGTAGGCCTACATTTGGGGCGCCTGATTTTGCCAAGTAAAACATGATTCATGGGACAACATTCCGGTCCCTAAATGTAGTCACATTCCTCCCTAAATTTAGCCCTATCTGACCATAACTTATCCTTAAACCCATAGGGAAATAATAAAAAGGGCTGCAAACTTTAGAGTTTAGCGTAGAGTGAGAATTATGGGGGTGGAGGTAAGTCGATTCATGAGCTTGATTCTGATCTTGATTCAATATTGCATGGCTGCCAACTCTCACGCATGATACTCACTTAAATGACACTTTTTTTACACGCTCTCACGCCACATCCAAAACCGTGAAGCAAGCAAAGAGGACGCTGACACCGCGACAGACAAGACAGAGAAGGTTACTTTTGATATGAAACAAATTCTCAGCTCTCAGATTCTTTCAATTGTATTTCGAAATTCAAACAATAAATGACGTGATCGTGACAGATCGTTGTAGCGCCTCAGTTCAAGCGGCACGTGAACCGATCATCTAGTAGCCTAAATAAACACGAATGAACAATGGGTAGGCTATATGGAAAGAGACAATACAACTTATCGAAATGTATATGCATGCCTCATACATAATTTCGATCAATCAGTGTTTTTCAACTGCGGACAGAGTTCAATAAAACAGCTGGAGAACATTACATTTACCTCTGTAAAGTAATTTAATGACCATGGTGCATTGCACGTTTGGCTAGAAGGGAGAAGTAGCTATTTTGCTAAATATTTGCACTATATTACATATTTATTGTATTTTTACTTGTACCATTAAAATATTATAACGTTGTTTTTATAATAAAAAACGCATTATATTATTGAGTTATTTTTTTTACCTTCAATAATAATACCAGCTGACACTAGTGCTCTCTCTGTAGGCCTATAGCATTAGGTGAGGTTTTGTTTTTCTTGAGAAAAATGTATATGTATCTCTAATATGTATCCAAACGAATCGATATTGAATCAAGATTGGTATCAAATCACAAGAATTGAATCGAAATTGTGAAATTTGTGTCAAGCTATAATAAAAACAGTAACCTACAAGTTTCACGTAAACATTGTAACATGTTGTCAAAATTATGTTTAATTACCAAATGTTTTGACAATCACAATACATTTGTCTTGATTAAAAACACTTGCAATAAAATAAAATTGACAAAATTTGAAAGCTGATACTTTGTTTCATATCAAAAGTAACCTGGGCCCGGTTTTTCAAAAGTAATCCACTAGGATTTTGGATAACGGATTGGATCAAGTCTTGAAAATTTTTTTTTTTTTTTTTTTTAACGGATTACATAATCGGATTAGATCATTAAACCTTTTGAAAACCGGGCCCCCTGCTGTGTCCTGTCTGTCGGTGCGTTGTCAGTGTCCTCTTTGCTCTGCAATGTTTTTTCAATGAATGAGAAAATGGATGGGTGGCGTGAGAGCGTGAAAACATTATCAATTGTGTGAGTCTCACGCTGAATGAGTGAGAGTTGGCAGCCCTTGAATTACACTGATGCAAAAGCACCTAACCCTATTTGTAAGCTTAAAGTTGACGCAAACTGTAAACTTGTCCCTCAAATCTGATTGGTTGATTGGAATGTTGTTTCAGGATCCGCAGAAATGTTGATCCAGGAACGTGTTGAACTTAGTGAATCATGTTCACCATGTTTTCGGAGCACAATTTTCAACAGCCCTAACCAGAACTAGATGTAACCTATGTGTAAAATATATAATTAGAAGATGCAGTAATTCTACAGTTATTTCTGCTTAAGTGTGCATAACTTCCCACTTCAAAAGAATGATATATTCTTCTCAGAGTTCACTGACAGACTCCAGCAGTTCTAGGAGGATGGAGCTTGTTCTTTACAGCAGTTTTATCAGTTCCAAACACACACAGGAATTCCGGTTTAGGGAATGACCATCCTGATTCCTCACTTCCACAGGAAGGTCAAATAAAAAGAACCTCTTACAGGAGAAAGGCATTTCATTTCTCACATGTCTGGACAGAGGTATCAGCTACAATGACTGCATCAGTAAAGCCCTGTCTAGAGCACAATCCTTCGTCTATGGACCTCCTCATATCTTAGATTCACCAGCTGGACCGAATTTGGAAACAGATCCATAAATTTCAGGTAAAGTTTAGAACAAACAATTTTCCAAGGATTTTTGGTCACACTTTCCATTGCATGCATGTGACTCTAATGAACAATATGTCGTTGCTTTTTGGAAATGCTTTAATTATGTTATTGTTGCTATTTTAGTCCAAACAATAATATACACAATGGACACTGTAATGTATAAAGTTTACAGTATGTTTCAGTTGAAAATTTCTTAAATTAATAAGGCCATTGGCTTTGTCTTAAAGTTGTGCTAATGCATCAATCTATGTGATGCATTACCTGATTTTACTTCATATTTGTTTGAAATTTTTGAAAAAGTAGTATACAAGAATTATAGAATAATACAAGAATTATAGAATATTTTAATGTGCTTTATTTTATATGTAATGTATTGTTATACATTTCATTAAAATTTTAGAAACAGATTTATAATTGATTTTTAATCAAACTACGTCAGCTGATCACATAATTTTATAATTTGCCAACAGAGGGCCCAATTTTAAATAAAGTAGGGCGTGGAAGTGTTTAATTATTTGTTTTGTGCATGTAGCCTATTTATATTCATATTAGAGTGGAACAATGTTATAAACAAAGTTATTTCAGATTAGTATTTATTTAGTATTCAGAACAATATTTCTTTGTTTAAAGTATTACATCATGTTTTTCTACTTCATCACTCCAGCCATGGATGGATTTAAAGGGATAGTTCACTCAAAAATGAAAATTTTGTCATCATTTACTCACTGTTCCAAACCTGTGTGAATTACTCTCTTCTGCTGAACACAAGATATTTTGAAGAATGTTGGCAACCAGACAGTTGACAGTAGCCATTGACTTCCATAGTAGGAAAAAAATATTATGGAAGTCAATGGCTATCGTCAACTGTTTGGTTACCAACATTCTTCAAAACATCTTCTTTTGTGTTCAGCTGAAGACAGAAATTCATACAGGTTTGGGTGAGTAAATGATGAACTATCCCTTTAACCTCTCAAAACGTATCAGGCACCTCTGAGGGCCACTAAAGATGACTAATGAAGATTAAGATCCTACTTCTGAATTCTGCAAAAGGTAAAGTCTTCATAATTGTAGCAATTTACGAACATGTTAAAATTCTACGAGTTTGAAACAATATATATGGTTTCATTTTACAATGTCATGCCTTGATGAGAAGAAAGAAGCCCTTTTAACTGCTTCACAGTCCATTATTACTTTTGGTACGCGCTAGGCCAGACTCAAACTCGTACCGTGAGTAATAATGCACTGTGGCAGTGTGTTTATCAGCGTGGAGAAACTCAAGCCAGGTCTGGAAGCAAATGAATAAAGAGTAAACATTTAAATATGAATCTTTGCATAAATTAACACTTTGCACTTGCATCAAAACCGAACAATGCCCACACCTACTTTCCTTTGGCATTATTCAATTCAATTCACTTTTTTTATTTTCATGAAACTGCACTAGATGATGGACACACTGTATTGTTTTAATTTTAGGTTTGAAGTGAAGTAAATTGCATTCGATCACATAAGTGGAAAACTTTGGAAAACAACTCCAAATGTTTATCAAGGGTATGCAGCATTACACTTCTGTATGCAGAATTTCCTTAAGATGTCTGAACATCTCAGCATCCCCTCCAGCAGAAATCAAGAGTTTACACGGCTATAAATCTGGGTTTTACTATTATTTTCTATGTATAAAAACTACTAAATGTAAATGTTAAAGGGTGATTTAAGTGGTTGTATGTTGTCCAAATAACTAAATGTAAAAAATAATAATATATTTTGTAAAAAAGCAATGATGGTTGAATCTGTTGTTAGGGTTAGCCTGCCTTTTATTTGGTTATATATTCCTAGGTTGAGAGATCCGTGGACATCTGACAGCCTTTTGCAAACTTCAATGTTCATTATAATCTTTTTCTTTTGTTACAAAACAGATTCCATCATCACAGTGTAACATGCTATTGATGCAAATATGAAAATGGTAATGTGTATACCATGTTTAAATATGTTTTAAATAAAAATCATACAAAAATGGTTTATATTTTTATCAATATTTAGAGCATTTAATGTTTGGTTAAATCTGAATGCAATAAAATATATTTGATTTTTTTTTTTTTTTTGAGAAAGAGGTTGTCTTGGAGTATTTTTTATGAAAATGTAAGTATTCACTCAGTATAAAGGCCTGTTGTTGTTTAAATATACCCCCCCCAGCCTAAAGCCTCGTCCCAGACTAAAATGGATGTTTGAGCTGTTTTAATTGAAAGCAACTTGCACTGACATAGGCCTATATTAAAATTAATGTTAGTGCCATTGTTTTGTCTCAAGATGCACACAGTAATGTTTTTTCTATAGGGCACGTTTAAAAGCTACTTAATCTAAAAGGCATATTAGCAAACCCCTGTCTGTGAAACCAGGCCAAAGAGTTTTACTTTATAACAACCTGGCAGCTTTTTCTATTTTTTCTATATTGAAAAACAATTTTGTGAAGAAATTACCAACAAAAGACGGAGCGGAGGCACATGACGTCACCTAGTTACAGTGTTGATAGCAACCAATCACTCGCACTTCTCGCAGGGAATGTCTGGGGTGAGCATCGACCCACAAACGGAAACATGGACGATCATTCCGCAGATGAAGGGACAAGGACGGAACCTGAAGTGTTAGCTGATGATACATTTGAAATAAAGACAAGCGATGTGTACAATGTGGATAAAAACTTACCAACTCGCTTTTATAACCCGGAGTGTTTCAGAGGATACAGGTGAGAGTCATGCAGCCGCAGTGCATCATGTAATCTAACGTTAAATCTGAAATAAATATAACGTTATTTATGCGTTCGTTAATTCATATAAATACGAATATTTGTTCTTTAGAGGCATAGATGAGGCTAATTCATATCTATTTATCTAGATAAAATACGTAGCCTACACTATAATTGGTCCATATTCATAGAAATAAGTAGGCTAAATAAAAGTATTATACAAGAAACAATGATCCTAATAAGCCTCGTTATATTTTTCAGCCAAAATATGATCAACCCTCTGTACCAAACAACAAATCAAACATATGGAAGCAAAAAACCAACAGTTCATGAAATGCCGGTAAGTATAGCCTACACAGCCATATTAATAAGATTATTCACACATTCGTATTTACACCCACCGTTTATTTTTCAGACAATATTTAAAGGAAGTCGTCGGAAGTTTTCTGAGCATCTTCTGAAAAGTGGCATGTACAGAGAAAACGGCTTCAACACCGTGTTGGACAAGAGCCGACTCACTGGACCCAACACTACCACTGCGTTTCATGACAGAATCAATTTCCATTGCTTATACCATACATATGGGAAATCTCAGTAAAATACAGTCAATTTATTCTGTATATAACAAAGCAGTCATGCTAATTTGATGCTAGTAGGGGTTGGATTGTCATTTTTCTGTGCAGACATAACTTTCTGTTATGGTGTTTAAAGGGATAACACACCCAAAAATCTTCATTTACTCTCCCTTCAAACCTGTATGACTTTCTTTTAGGTGAAACGTAAAAGATATTTTGACAAATGTGATTTATACAATGGAAGTCAATAGGCTCACATGTTAATTGGTTTTCAAGGTTCTTCAAAATATCAGATTTGGAATGACCTGAGGTGAGTAAATGCTCACAGAATTTTCATTTTTGGGTGAATTATACTTTTAATTAAATAAAAATCGATCCATTACATTTATAGCCTACTGTGTGTGATGGATTCCAAAACACTTCCTGTTTGAATATTAAAAAAAACCACACAACTAAGTCAAGAAAGTCAATATAGTTTATTTTATTTGGTGTAGTAGAGTGAAATTCCACAGTAGACCTGAACGTAAAAGTCCAGGGAAAATTCTCTCGGCGTGTGACCCTCACACACAGTGGAAGCCATCAAAATATAATCCACGAGTTTTAGAAGCACTTTGAACCAATGCGTGGAGGTAAAGCGGACTAGCCTACAATCAAGCATGTGAATAACGTAATGCAGTGGGGTTGAAATAAGACAAACCGTGACATCAGCACTTCCAATAGCTTGAACCAACCAGCATCCACCTGAATTGTGAAGTGTCCCTTCGGAAACAGAACTCATTTGTCGTTGCTGTCGCTACACTGAGGATACGGGCGAACGGTATTAAGGGTTTTGGTGTTGACTTTTTCCCTGTTTTTCCTTGGAGCTGTAAGCAGCAAAAATATTGTCCAGAGGGCTGGATTGTCAAGTCCACAAACCTCCAACATTATTCGTAAAGTAAAAGGCACTTCAAAATGTTGTAACAAAATCCAGTGTATTGTCTTACATCATATAACACACATGATCAGAAATGAAGGAATGCAAAGATACTGTAGTATAAACCTTAAAGAGAGTGACTTTTAAAACAGTTTTGCTTCAGGCTTATAAAAAGAAAGTAACAAATAGCTGGTTTGTTGCACACGACAGGTTTAAGGTTTTCATGGAGCGAAGACTCGTGGCGAGACGTTTCTGTAGCGTTGCAGAAACTGAAAAAATTGCATAGGCAAGAAAACATGGTTCTGGAATCACACAGAAGGAAACAAAACGAATTCAAATATAAGATTCTATCCACACGGACAGAAAGTTTAACTTCTTTGAAGTGAAAAAGACAAATATACGCGTGAGAAACTTAAAAGCAAACGGGACTTCCAAGTCAGCAGCAGCAGTTTTGGTGCAGGGCGGCGCCCCGGTGGAATGGTGAAGCTGTGCAGTGAGCCGAATAAGAGGAACTCTACAGCTCAGTGTCCTGATACTTTTGTGCTGTGGTGTAATAGCCGCGCTTGGTTTGCTCCGCCAGCTGCTGTCGAATCTCCTCCCCGGGCTCCTCTCCAAGGCCGAGCGGGCGGCTCTCCATGTATGGCAGCTTGGAAGGAGGCGTCTGGGGCTCTGGTCGCGAACTGGAGCTGGACGCAAAGCAAGCGGAGCAAGATCAGTGAAAAATTTAGCAGACTTTTTCACACTGAGAGGGATAACTAAAAATGATATTTACTCACTTACTCACTCTCAAGTTGTTCCAAACCTGTATGAATTTCATTCTTCTGTTTAACAGAAGACTTTTATAGTATGAAAAAAAAGAAGTACTTTGAAAGTCAATGGGGCCCATCAACTGATTGGCTACCGACTTTTCAAAATATCTTCTTTTGTGTTCAGCAGAAGAAATAAATTCATAAAGGTTTGGAACAACTTGAGGGTGAGTAAATGAAGTCCCCCTGTGGTGAAAATATGTCATGTGGAAAATTCATAAGTCAACACCATGGCTAAATATTATCTCCTCAAAACTGCAGTGAACCAAAGATAAAACACGGTTTGAAATCACTGGTGTTTCTGAAGTCACAAACTACTAACCAATCACATCAACGTGTGATCATCAGCAAATTTGCCGCGTTGAACAACAAAGATGTACTTGGTTTGAAAGTATGTGAACTGTACTTCATACATCGCTATACTATGAACAAATACTATAGACCTTTATCGCCTGCAAAATTTCGCTTATAATAGCCATTATATAGCCATACATTTTGAATAGAAATTAAAAATTTCACACTTTCAGAACAAAACAAAACTCTTACCCGATAGGTTGTGGCCTGCTGTGGTCCAGTTTCTGAGACTTCTTGGGGACGGCATAGATGTCTGGATGTTTCTGAGCAATCTCCACCTGAAAAAAGACAATACAGTATGAACGCATCAGAATTGCTTACTTATACTTTGGCAGAAAATTAGTCAATCAGATCTGTGGTTTGCTACATACAATTGGTATTTATAATTTGGGTGCAGACACATTCTTTTTTATTAGACAACATTTTTACCATCAAGCCAAGGTTAATCATCAACACTTTTGGACTATTTTTCCATGAGAGTGTAAATTTTGATTTATAATTTTATTTTTAATATATAATGTTTTGAACATTAAAACATTGGGGGGTGAAGTTGCAAGCACGTTAAACTTCACAATAATAATTGGGAATGTGCTAATTAGATTAGGAAATAGAATTAGGAGTGATGTTTTTTGGCGCTCTATGATGCTTGACAGTCACACAGATTTTTTAAAGCACCACAAAAAAACATGAATTAACTCAGGGCTCGACATAACGCTTGTCTGGGACAAGTGGACTTTTTGAAAGGGCAAGTGAAAGATAATTTTACTTGCCCGATCAGACAATAATTGTGATTTTATTACATTCAATGTAAACAGCGATTGATAATGGGTAGTGCATTTCTGGTAACAACGTCGCGTTGTTTTTGTTCTATTTCACCGACGAAAATAATTCCAAAGAAAAGCAACAGCAGCGCGTGTTTTGTTACTGAATGATTCAGCGTTTTGAACGATTCTTTTATGAATGACTCAATGATTCACTAATTAAGACGATCACTTGCCACCCCCTATTGGCGGTTTAGTTTCATGTTTAAGTATTACATTTTTTTATTTGTATGTTCCAAACATCAATCTCATGAGATTATTTATTGCAGTTGTAATTTTACAGTGCAAATTATTTAATTTCATGGGTAACAGCCCTATAGGGACTTCTTATTATAACTTAATTTATTGATCAAATGTAAGAATTTGAAATGAAAGATGATGCATAAATTTAATAAGGTAATACAAATTCTCTTTATAAAAATTGATAACACTCTGGGGTAAATATCACAAATATGAAGATTTAAGTATGTAAAATCTGAAAATATTGCTTCAGAATAAATATATTTACACACCCCGACACCCCGCCCCTCCTTATATTTTAAGAGTAATTTTTAGTAATTTCGTTATGTGCTTTTGTCATTTTTTAATTAATTAATTTTTTAATATTGCTATTTAGGTTTAAATTTATTTTTTATTTATTTAGTTGTAGTTCATTTTAGTTTTTATTTATTTCCAGTTAATAATTATAGTGCTTTAACTTAAAACTTATTTCAGTTTATTGCAAGGGCAACATTTCTAATTTTCAATTTCAGCTTTATTTCAATTAATGGTTTTAATTAACAGCAAAAGCCCTCCAACTAAACAACTTTACTTTTTAAATTCCATTAAATTTATTTGTATAGCATTCAATTTGATATTGTGTATTTTACAATTTGCAAATATTTTGTTCCAAAGCAGGTTTAAAGACAACAGAAAAAACACAGATCAAAGGAAAACGCCAATTTTAAATTAAACAATGATTTAAAAATTCCACAGAATTTTTCACAGAATGAAAAAAAATAGTGATGCACTTTTTTTTAGCAACTGGATGATGATTGTAAGGGACACATAAAAGCCAGAGCAAATTGTCTTTAATAAATGTGCTACTATGCCAACCTAGCATCAGAGGAGACTGACGAAAAGTCGTTGTACTGGTCTTCATGCAAAGCCTAAAGATGATGAAACCTCACCCTGGCGTTCTGGGCCTCTTGGATCTCCAGAACTCTCTGGTTCCGGGCGAAGTGATCCATCTGCTCGAAGGCCTTCACTTTGCCCCGGAAAGACCTCTGAGAAGGATCGTCGGGACTGTCCCCAAGGGGTTCATTGTCCCGTACCGGGGGGCTGTTTACGAGGCCTCTGGAGCTGCGGGACGCGTAGGTAGGTTTGAGTGCTGGTGGGGGAGGAGGAGGGGGCTTGTTTTTTGCCGGAGAGTCCTGGCTGCGCGGGTGCTCGCTGCTTGCGGGACTGCTTGAACGAGAGTCGTAGTTTCGAGAGGGGTCGTAATGCCCCCGCGACACCTCCACTTGTGACAACACTTTTACCTGAAAGACATTTGAATATGTGTTTTAGAGAAAAAAAAGAGGCACTCAAGTTAAAAGAAGTTCAACTTTTAAAAAAGAATGGCCCCTTAAAGCCAATTCACACCACACCAATAAGACAGCATCAGACACTTCGTCAGGTTTTGTCGGATCCCTATTGGCATCGGTCAGAGCTTGTTTTCGCTGATCAGAATGTCCGAGAAGTGACATGCTGTAATCTGGTGACTGTCGGCGTTGGTCTGCGTCTGTCGGTGCAGTATGAATTGGCCTTAAAACCACAGGTAAAGGCCAGTTTAACACTGGATTAAACAGATTTAATGCATCTACTCAGGGTCACCACTGCTGTATTTTCACACTGAGATCCATGATTCCAAACACAAAACCTACAACAGCAACACTACCAGTACAATCTCCAACACTAACTACTAATCGTGCCAGTTTTTCTATAAACACTGCCAAAACACTAAAACTACCATTAACACTTTACAATAAGTTTTAATTCTTTAACATGAGTTATTTCATTAGGTACCATGAACCCGTTATTGTTCATCAAAACTATTAAAAATGAATTTTGTTCACTGAAATAAAGCTGGAGTAAAATAAAATAAATATTAGATGAAATTCTTGGAAATGTTGCCTTTGCAACTAAATTAAAAAAACAGAAAGTACTGCAACTGAAATAAAAATAAATAATGCTAAATAGATATATTAAAAAACAAAAACTAATAAAAATGACAGAAGCACATAAAAGTATTAAAACTGAGACTAAAATGAAAACCTAAAAATAAAAGCTAATTCAAAATATGTATAAATAGTAGAGTGGTATATAAATAATCCTAAATAACCCCGCCATGAATTAAAAATAAATAATTTCTACATATATCAATACATTTTTAACATATTTAAATATATTTAAAGTATAATAAATATATATCAAAATATTGATATAAATAAAATACATTAATTTTCATTCATTATGAAAAAATATGAATTACAAATAGCTTAATTATAAATTAAACAAAAAATATATAACATATTATAATATAATATAATACCAGATAAAAAAATGCTGTAAAAATTACATTTGAATTAACAAATTAACTGAATTAATGTTATTGAGTTGAACCTTATTGTAAATGGTTACTAAACTACTTTAACACCAATTACCATCTTTGTTTTTTTTACATCAAGGTCACATGTCTGACATTAATTATTCAAAATCAACTGGATTCTGACTTCTGTCAGAAGTAAACGATTGCTTTCGAGTAAACTACACTAGTTATTACCACAATGTGCCACTGAGCTGCTGCGAGATGATTCTGAACTGCTGGAAAAATGGTTGCGCCAAATCAGGCCGTTCTTCTGCATGAATGCGGGGTTAGTCAGGGGAAGAGTTGTGTTAGTCTGAGTGCGTTTATCATCTTTACAGCAAAGTTTTGAGTCTCTACAAAGCATTATAAATGGATGCATGCAACTGCATTACATAATAAAATATCAATGCAACAATATTCCTCTATTTAAAGTGTGGCATAAGTGTCCAAAAATGATTGTATGCAATTTTAGTTTACTCTTTTGACACTAGTCTAATATCTGGTAAATGACGAGTGGTGTTTTTAAGAAAGGAAAGGCACTGGGGAGCGTGACATGAGCTCACCTTCGCTGGGTCAGGTAGGAAGGTGGACATGAAGGGGGGACTAGCCTCGGTCAGCATCTCTCTGCTGCCCACCCTGCGGATACGACCTCGAATCTCTGGGCTGGACTTCCTGAGGATCTGGAGGGGGAGAATTCAGATAACATAGAAAGACGACTAGGCAGGGAAATGCATTTATTCATGCATACACACAGAAATGTGTTTGTCTTGGGTCAACAATCTAGCAAACTTCTGATTTAACATTAACATTCATTCATCCATCCGTCTATACGGTTCCCACACCTTTGTTTTGACCAGTTAATATCCATGACCAGTCTATAATATTCCAGTCCTTCATGAGGACTAAAGGACTTTAATTTTGTAAAATTCATGTTCATGTCTTGTCCAGGCCTTTTAAAACCCAATTTCTGTAATATTATTTTAGTATTATTATATACTGTTACAGTATTTATTCATATTTTGAATTTACTTTTATTTTATATTTTCAGTTTTCATTGTAATTGTAGTTTTTGTACTTAAGTCTTTTTTTGTTTGTTGAGTAATTCTAGTTCTTCAACTTCAACTTATTCCAGTTAGTTGGAAAGACAACATTTCAAATTTTATATCTATAATCTAACTATATCTTATATATATATATTTTATTTTAGCTTCATTTCAATTAACGAAAAGTAAAAAAAATGTAAAAAAAATTTAATTGTTTTTGGATTTTTAATAGTTTTAGTGTTGGTTAACGACACTGACATTAGTTAACAATCACAACACTGACTCCCTGATATTTCCAGGTTTTTCATAAACTTAATAATGACATTTGCAGGAATAATCATAATCCGTTACCCTGGAGTAAATATTTAGTGATCAGTAATGTTGTAGTTCCAGCATCTAACAGAAGGGGGCAGAAGAGTCTGCTTTTTGCATTTACAGATACTCTGAATGTTTTTTTTGTGTGTGTTTTTTTGAAAACATGAATTCCACATGATTTGCCATGTAAACTCATTGTCATGCACTTCTTGCACTTACTGCAGGTAATACATGCATGACAAGTGTGTGCTGGTGTCTTATGCTCAATATGAAAATGTATTTCCTTGCTGGCTTGACCTCTGCTGTCTTGCTTTTAGCACACAGCTGACTTTGTGCTGATCTAGGCAACTGTGAGGGATGCCGTCGCAGCAAGCATGTTTAAGTGTGTAGATGTCATGCAGTTCACCATCACTGTGAGGGATGCATGTGTCCATATGTCTTCGGCCATGATAAATAGCCATCAATGTTTTGGAATTAGTATGCATGCATGAGTGTGAAAATGTGCGCATATTCCCTGATATTTCCAGGGTTTTCTATGACCGTGGGAACCCTTTAGATATGTTAAATGTGAGTGCACGTGCTAACCTCCTCTGGCATGACTGGCTCAGAGGAACGGCTAATGGCCGACACCCGCTGGCGGTCGAGCGGTTCGTCCGCTTCGTTATCTGTGTAAGTCCCGCCCTCATCCGCCGTGTCTTCGTAGTCGCTGGCCAGCCGACTGTCCATGCTGAGATAGTCAGCGCTCATCGCCGAGAGATACGACATGCGGTCGTCGTGAACGTCAAGGTCCCCCTCCGTCCCGTCCAGCTAAAAGAGACACATGATGGATCTTGTGTACAGAGAGGAGTGAAAACAAACGAAAACACAAAAACAAAACAGAACGAAAGCTGTAGAGCACCACTGAAGAATGATGAACAATAAAAAGCACAGAAAAACAAGAGGAATGTCTACCATGATTTTCAGAAAAGGAAGACGTGCATTAGCAGGTAAACTATGGATTTACTGTAGCTATAAGGGAAACATTGAGGAATACTGGAAAAGATAAAGTGGGAAAATGTGAATGAAGAAGTCTTAAAGTAAAGAGATGCTGTAAAATGTTGCATTAAAGTTAACATGAAACCATAATGCACAATCCTGGATATAATGTACTGCACATGATTCATCGTGTTAACATTTTAGATAAACGTATATTACTATAACATAAAATTAAATTAGAATTATACTTTTTGGTTTTTATTTTTATTTTAAAGAGGTCATGAATTGAGAAATCAAACTTCCCTTGATCTGTTTATATATAAGAGGTCATTGTACTTTAAAAAAAAGTTTCAAAGAACTCAAAACTTCCTCGTTAGTCCAAAAACAGCTTTTATTGAAACGACTTGTTTCGGATTGTGTCACATTATTATGTCATAGTGCGACGAAAGACCGCCTCTGCAGAAGATCAACACCTACTTCTACATCATTGCCTCTTAAGCCCCGCCCACCGATTCGCACATGTCATGCAGTAGTGAATATGAGACAGATGCAACAATGTCATAAAACACGAATATGATATGAACTATTTGATATGAGTATTTATACTGTAGCACCGCAGTCAAACTGAACAGTTGTGATTTGCTGTTTTTCTTTTGCTTCGACATTTATGCGGTTAATGCAGGAGGTTCCCGGATACAGAAAAAAGCACGTAGAGAACTCTGCTTTTGTTATTGTTTTGATCCCATTCCTGGCAATCCAGAATAAAAGCTTCAGGGAGCGACATTATCTGTTTTGTCATCAGTACAACACGTTTCATTTCATTTAAAACACGAGACTGCAAATGACAATGTATACGTTTTTCACTTTATCGAAAAAGATGGAACTATGAATAGCGTATAAGAACGACAGTGTGACAAACAATGGTACATTCATTCATAATTCAGTTAACACAAATTGTCAATTATACCTCCAAGTACTTACTGATTTTAATATGCACAACTGTTACCCAATTATAGCAGTGGGCGTTAACTTCCAAGTCTTGAATACGGCACGCCCATCAAAACGAAGTGTTTGAAAGAGAGGGTCAGAAACAGGATGGAAAATAGCTTATGACTTCTAAATTAGGATGTTTTTTAATGTAAAAATCTTGATAACATTATGATGGACCTCAGAGAACATTATAAAAAATGAAATGCAGTTCATGACCCCTTAAATACTTTAGATTGAAATCATTGGTCTCAATATCACAATTAAGTAAACGTGGTGAATTTTTAGTAATAATTTCCCTACTTCTGTTTTGAAAGGATGTTGGCAGGTGTGAAATATTTTAGGTGTTACCTTATTTAGTCTGTTTCTAACTTTTGCTCTTCATTTTCCTTTGCAGTCTTTTTTTTACATAAAAGCAATACAATATTATTATTATTATTACAAGCTATAATTTTATACTATTTTTATATTTTGTATATTATATAACATTATTACAAGCTATAAGTTTGTATTTGCATTTGTATATATTACATTGTTGTATTACATAATTATAATATTATTTAGTAATTGTTATTATTATTAGAATAAACTTTTTACAAGTAATAGAATAGTGGCACTGCATAACAGAACTGACCTTTCTAATTTGAATGATTTCAGTGATGTCCTGCATTTATTCTTTTTCACAGAAATACATCAGATGGCAAAAGTAAAATAGGTTGTAAACAGTGTTTCATGTTGACTTTAAGAGAAGATTTTGTTTCAGAGTGGATAGAAGGTGATGGAGAACTATAACGTCCACTGTTTTTACCTTCCCCTCCGAGACCCACACAGCGTGTGTCTGCTGGTCACGTATGGTCTCCTTCAAACTGCCATACCAGGCATCATTAGCAGAGTTCAGATCGATAACAGCTAACAGTCCGATGGGGGAGGGAGAGAGAGAGAGAGAGAGAGAGAGAGAGGAAATCAAAACATTTCGATTTGGGTCATCTGTCTCTGGGTTCAACCTGATCTATTTATCTCACTGTGTTTCCATCTGCTGCTTTCAATCATTTGGTGATTTTCGAACTGGAATCTGTGTCAGTTTTCATTGATATATGCCAATCACAATATTTGATAGCTACTCTTTACTGCTCTTGCCCTGAATTCAGAATTCAAGCATTTACAATAAACAGAATCCTATTATAATCTGCTTGTTCATGCTAAACTCACCTCCACAATGCTACAATGCAAAATAATGCTAAAGAAAATCTTTAATTAAATTAAATGAACTATAAAATACACGTACATTTCCACAAAATAACCTTTCAGAGAGAAAGTCATCAAAAAGTGAGCTTTTTATACGAGGTGTCTGGACACCCAGGACTGACCGGTAAACAGGTGTGAGCAGGTTTTCCTGAGCTTCAGAGCCTGATCGTAGAGTTTGCGGGCACTGCGGTTAGAGCTGGGGATGACTCTCTGTCTCATCGCCTTCACCCCAGGTTTGCTGTCCGGGCTGAAGAGGATGACTATGGGGTACCACTGCGTGTAGTTCAGGGTGTCCACAGCTTTAGGAGTGACGTCCAGGAGAGCGTGCTTGTCCTGCATCAATGACAAAATGGGTTAATGAAGGATACATGTACAGTTCAAAAGTACATTCGACTCTAATGCAAGTTTTGGTCATTAATTTGTGTGTGATTACACAATCACCTGTTCAATGATCTGTCGAATAGTGTTGAGACGAACCACCCCAGAGGATTTTTCCGACCCCGCATCCTTGGGTTCTGTTTCTGATGTGCCATTGGACAAAAACAACAAGTATAATCAAACTACAAATACTTCACTCAATATGTACAATGCAACAAATTATTATTTTTATTAAAATGTAGCTGAAGCGCTAACATTTTAGCTTAAAGTCTTAAGCTGATGTCACACCAAGCTTTATTATACATTCACATGCATACAAAGTTTATATTCATGAAAAATGGCTACACAAGAATATGCATCGTGTTTTTTCATAGAAAAAAGACATTTGATCAACACAATCTAAATTAAACTTAGACTGAAAATAAATGAAACTCATTTTTGGAGTTTCACATGTGAACATTATTAATATAACTTTGTGTTATTTTATAATTATATTTATTTATTTATATAATATTTAATTAATGTATTTTATATTTAACATTTAAAATGTATTGTCATTTAAATTAATAATTTAGTATTATTCCAAACAGATGTTCAAAGCATGACATCATATCAGGTTATTAATATTTATTATGGTGTCAGAAGTCATTTTGCATGCTTAAAATCTAGTGTGACAATCCTGTTATTGATGGGGAAACGCTTCATTTTACAGTACGTTAACTTACGTGTACTTACAGTGTACTTACCTAAGAAAGTACTGGGTAATACAAGGTAAGTACATGGGTTAAGGTTAGGTTCAGGGTTAGAACCTAGTTATTACCCAGTTATTGTAATTACTATAATAAGTACATAGTATGTACATGGGGAACAGGACTGTAAAATGAAGCGTTACCATTGATGGTATCACAGAGACAGTCTCATGAACTCACTGGCAATTACAAACTGGTCCGGAAGCTCAGAGGCCAGTTTTTCACTGGCAGCATCAGCGATTGGTCCAAACAGCACAACCGGCCTTCGGAATCCCGCTATGGGAGGAACACAAGGTTTACACCAAGGATTTCACACTCGAGGTAATCTGTTTTAGCCTGACTAAAGTACAGAATGGTTTCTGTTAATGGTAATAAACACTCCTTTAGCTATGTAAATAGGGTTCAGAGAGGATTAAAGAAGAGTCTTGACTGATGATTCAAAACAGCCTTTTTTAAATTCTTGACTGTGGGCTTCTGTCAAATAAATCATGATGATTTTATTAGTTTTTTTTGTTTTTTTTTTACAGCATGTAGAAAGCAATCTCTCTCAGTGATGAGCCCATTTTTCAAACATATTAAAATTTTCTCAGCTGCACAGACTTTCATTAACGGTACTAGGCCGGTCAGCTCGTAAGATGTGTGGTAAGAAGTCATAGTCTTATTGAGAAAGTTTATTGTGTAAACGATACAGGTACCATGATAAGTAAAATACTTAAAATGTTACACACACACACACATATATGTATGTATATATACACACACACACACACAAACACACACACTCACACACCTTCTCTCAGCACCACCCTCTCATAGGCAGGGAATCTTGTGGCGACAGCAGCAGAATTTTCCTCTCGGCTCTTCCGCAGGTCTTTCTTCTTGGCCGCCCTCTGACCACGTAGTCTCCAGAAGTCGGCTCGGTCACTTCCTGAGCCCTTATGTGTGTTCTGGACATTTGCTATCTGCTCCGCTCTGATCGGCACAGGAGCAAGGATTATAAGTAGAAAAAGAGAGAGATAGATCATTATAAACCAATGATTTGTGCATTTTTGCAAAGTCTGCTATCGGGTTTTGTCCTATATACAAAAATATTTCAATAATTCAATTCAATGTTTGCTCTATTTCCAGGTTAAAGGCTTAAACACAGTTTAGCTTCGGCATAGTTTGACATATATAGCTTTTAATCTCAGGCAAAGATTGTCCATCCTTTTCCGTTCTCACCTGCTCTTGTTGGGAATGATACCCTTCTCCAGCAGCTGGTTGAATTTTCCCAAGCGGATGGCCAGCCAATTTCCCAGTTTGCCGTCATATAAGGTGTCCACCACCTTGAGGATCTCCCCCCGGGAGAAGGCGAGACACTGAGGCAGCTCCTTCTCATACTCAAAATGGGTCCGGATGAAAAACGAGTCCCCTCGACCGGATACCAAGATGTCTTCATAAACTAGGACACAACAAAGAGACATAAGCTCCCAAACATGCCTCACACTCAATTCTTTGGGATTAATTTAAAGTGCATGTAATTGCAATATACATCAGAAGAATAAGACTAATTCAAATAAATAAAAATGTAAAAATAGATAAAAAATAAATAAACAATTATAATAAAACATCAAAAGTGCTGTAAATAGTTAAACAAATAAATAGATAAAACAAAAAAAAACAGAAAAACAGAATAAATAGATAGATAGATAGATAGATAGACTAATAAGCAAATCTATCTAAAATAAGTAAAAATCAAAAGGTTTTGTAAAAATAAAAAATACATGGACAAATAATATATAAATAAAGAGAAGCACAAAATTTAAATAGATAAAAATGAATACATAAATCAAAGGTTCTGTAAAAATTAAACGTATATAAATAAATATATAAAATATATAATAAGATAATAAAATATAAATAAATACAAAATTAATTAATAGATAAACAAATTATATATAGATAATAAATAAATAGATAAAAATGAAAATAATAAATAAATGAAATTCAGAAGGTTATGAAAAAATAAAAATACATAAATATAAAATATAAATATAAATAAATAAATTCATTCATTAATAAATGAAACAGGATTTTCAATCTACCAATCTCTCACTCTCTCCAAAAGTAATGCTGTAAATTAATTCTGTAGGTGAATGAATTTCCTTCGTGAATTTTAAAAGGGTGATTCAGTGTCATTCGAGGTTAAAATTAACAGCGGTCAGAGTTCCTCTAGTGGTGCCGTCACCCTCTTGATTAAAGCTCTGACACCACATCTGACTCGGCTCAGACCAAATGAGCTTCAACCCCTGACAGTGCCAGTCCTCGCTTTCCCATGAGACATCCACACCATGGAGAGACAGAATGAGAGAAATAGAGATGAAGACAGGGAGTGAATGCGCTGGAAGGATGGCATGACAGCAGAAAAAGAGAGATAGAGCAGAGAGAGTAGTATCAGTTCCAACAGTAGGGGTCAATGCTGACGTCCCGCTGTCTTGCGTCGGATTAGGAACTTGTTTTTGGTTGGACTTTTTTCTGAAAGTTTCACAGCTGGGGTTGAACCAATAAACATTCAACACAGGGGTTCATTTACTTCCTCACATAACAGGCAAGAGACAGCACAGATCACAAACATGAAAATCAAGATTTTTGCATGATTGCAAATGTGAGCCACTCTTGACACGGCAGTCCCTGGAAGAGCCAAAACTGGCTACAACTGGTTTTGTACTGATGAGCAACAAGCCGAGGCTTCTCGACAGGCTTTGTGTGTATAGGGGGAAGGGAAGAATGAAGAAAGAGCACTTCAGGGCCTGTTCACACATACAGAAATGTATTAATGGTTGCTAGTCCTACAGTGGGATGCTCTAATGTAGGGCCCAAAAAAGTACTAAAATATAATTTAAAAAATATTATTATTTGTATTTAAAATGTGTAGTAACTAACTAACTAACTAACTAAATAAATAAATAAATAAAGGTACATAGAATTGTACAAGCAAACCAAGTATTTTAGCCTATCTCCAGTGATGACTGTGGACCACAGTTATTATCATTAACAAAAGCTAAAACTAAAACGACTGAAAACATTTCTGTTGATTGAAATAAAGCTGAAATAAATAAAAAATATTAGTTGTAAAACTTAAACTAATCAAAAATTATAAATGCTGCCTTGGCAATAAACTGAAATAAATTCAGTTGAAACACTAACCCCCGGTTTCAGAAACAAGGTTTAAGCCTAGTCCCAGACTAAAATGCATGTTTCAACTAAAAGCAACTTGCACTGACATATCTTAAAATATGCCATTGTTTTTTCTCTAGAAGCACATTAGTAATGTTTTTTCCAAGGCATATGAAAACTAAAAACATAAAAATAAAAGCGAATTCATAATATTAATAAAACTAAAATAACACTGCTGTGGTTGTTTAATGTGTGTGGTGTGAGCAAGGCTCGTGTTCTCTTGCTCTCACCCTCAGTTTTATTCTGTGCCAAAATGGTCACGACCTCACCCCGCGGGATCTCCAGCAGGAACAGCACGGCCTCCTCTCGCACAATACCCCGAAAGTCAACGTTATTCACCTTTAGGGAGAGACGGATAACACACACATGCACATACAGCTGAAAAGGAAACGTGGCATATGCAAATCAAATACAAAGGACATTCTCTTCCCCTAAAAGGATCTTGGAAAACTGTACATGCATGTAGATATAATGTTAACTTAAAGCTCTCTCCCCAATCCACCTAGGGTTTCCTGAAAAATGCCATATAATAAGCACAATAAGGTTAGCTAATCATACGAGATGTCATTTACAATCATTACATTTAAAGATACAGTAAAAAAGTCCAGATTGTTTTATTCTAAGGGTCGAAGAGAGCATGGAAAATGCTCATAAATAATTCAATTACAATTGTTTATGATGCAGTAAACCTCAACTAATATTATGAGTAAACCTCAGGAAAAATACTCAAACAAAAAACCAAACTGTAAAATAAATCCCCTTTAAGTAGTGTTCAATGGCTGGCACTTTCTTACAACTCCATGAATAAGATTATGCTATTATTAATTATGATGCTATATTCTGATTCGAGAAAAACAATAGAAGGCCACTAAATGATCTGAACATTAGTAAGCCATTTCAGCTGATGTCAATAGAAATGTTGATTTTGTACCTTCATGATCTGATCCCCTACGCGGAGACCTTCCTCTTCAGCCGGACTGCCCTCCTGCACTCCTGCTATGAATATTCCCACATCATTTCCTCCAGCCAACCTCAGTCCAACACTCTCTCCTTTCTGAAAGCTCACCATCACTGTGTTGGGCCTAAAAACAGAGAGCGGGGGTTAGGTATTTGCTAACATCTTAATGCGTATGATTAATTTTAATAATTAATATATAAGATTTTTATTTTTTGAAAGAAATGTATACTTTTATTCCGGAGGATGCATTACACTGATCAAAAGTGACACTAAAAACATTTATAATGTTACAAAGTTTCAAAGGGCATTAATAACCCCCTTAACTGTCACGATCCCGTATACGGGATATCTAACTTTACTTCGCTATTACTATTAAATCCTAATCTAATTATGACAAACTATATATCGTTGGAAAGGCCTAAGACTCCTAAATAGATATTTTAGCGCTGTTTTTTTCTTACAAATAATGTATGAACAGTAATATATGAATTTATGACAAGAGTGCGCCACAAAAAACCGACGTCATTACAGGAGTTTCTGACCTTTGTCACAAAAAGTCAACGCACACACTTTTAATAATTGAAACTTTGGTTTTTAATACTAAAAGTTCATAATAAAACATAATCTAGTATTTGTCAATAAAAAAAGATAAAATTTTATTTTAAAAATTAAAGTAAGAAGTCATCATTTGAAAGCTTACGAACTCAGAATTCATCCTGTGAAAACCGTTTTGAAATTGGACGTTGCGTTACCATAGAAACGGTAGATTTTTATTGGGCCCCTCCCCTTTTGGGCATCATCTTTCATAATGTATTATCAAAACCTTTTCTAATCTTGACAAAACACATATTGTCAGAAAGGTCTGAGTCTCAAGGTTCCATATTTAGTGACGAGAAGTGATATTTGGATAGAAATGTATTAATTTGTTATGGCAGAATGCATGCAAATAAATTCAATGGAATTCAATGGCACCCGATGGCTATTTTTGGTATAACGCCTAAACAAAATCTCATGGGAACTTCAATTTTTGTGATATCAACTTTAAATTTGGAACATAACTTGGTTAGATATATAGCTTTCATTTTATAGTAATTTTATAGTAAAAAATATTTTGTAAAATATTTATTTTATATGAATAAAGTATATTTGATTTACTGTAAATTATAACTTTCATAACTTTTTCATACTTTAATTTTTTGAAGTGCTTTCACTTCAGTAATAATCCGCTGATTGTTTTCTTTAAAACAAGACCAAACGTAGGTCTTTATTCCAAAGCATTCTTGAATTACAACCATTTAAGTTTGTATAGTGCATTTTAATGTCAATTATCAAAAGGGGGGTGACAGAAAATATTCATTTTAATCAGTTTAGTTTGAGATGGTACAATCTTACTTTGTCTGATAGAAATGTTAATACAAGAAATGCAAAAGGAACCAGTTTAATAGAAAGACCCCGAAATAAGATGGATACTGGGGCTTAAAAATGATCCAATTTCCATTCATCCTTTCCAAACACACCAAAAACCAAATGCACTGTCATGTCTTGCTCTCCAGCTGAAAGCACCTTTCTCATCCTGTGCTCAGGTAAACACAAACTCTGGTCTCTAGTCTTTAAGCAAAGCGTCTCAGCAAAGCATTGAAATATCCTCTCCCACTGGATACGAGCAGCAGCAGACTGCCTCTTCCTCATGAATATGGAGGAGCTGACGGAGAGGATGATTAAAAGAGAGAGATTGCAGCAGGATCCACCTCGTCTGTGAGGCTGATGCAGATGACCCCCCCATCTCGGTTTCATTTTCTGTGCTTTGTCTTCCTGTCCGCTCTTCCCACCAGTGTGACAGTTTAAACGGCTAGTTCACCTCAAAATCAAAGAGTCCATATTATGCCACTACAAAGTCTTGATTTTGTTTTTGGGACTACTAGAATCGGCCTTCATGCTTGAATGTTCAAATGACACATTATTTTACATGGTTGCAGCATCTCTTTTCGCAGTCTGTCAGTAACAATCTGTTCAGATCCTGTCTCTTTGTCTACGTTCATACTGTCAGTCCAAATCTGATTATTTATGTATCGATTGGAATCTGATCACAAATTATTGACGGCCACATTGTGAATCACAACTGTTCAGATCCGATTTGTGTTTCAATGCCGCTCTTTTGCTTTTCGGAATATATGCATTGGTTTCAATGGCAATGATTTTACGCTGGTAGGTAAGTATACACCAAAAACAACCACCGCAACATGGAGGGGTTTGCAATACAGATGTTGTCTTATTCACAACATGACAATATGTATCCGCTGCGCTTGACTGCAGCGGCAGAAACCGAGGCTGGTAAGCGTGGCTTTATTCCAAGCTGTCGTCTCCGCTTGTTTCAAAACGTGTCTCCGTTATATTGTCATTTTCTGCTCATCCGGCACTTTGCAACAACTCAACCTTGTTTCTACAGCAACTGTCAGCATGTTTTCTATAACAACCTCTGAAGTTAACGTTTTACTTGGTGTGAGAAAGTCACATAAACCGCATGAAATCTGATCAGAGCAATCGGACTGAAACAGATTTCCAGAAATTCTATTTGAATAAGATTTCCACCAACATATGAATGTAGTTTGAAATGAATTTGAAAAAAAAAATGTTTTCATGTGATTCTTGGCCTTTCACACTTATTCAATATTCAAAAAATTGGATTTGGACTGACAGTCCAGACGTAGCCGATGAAACCCCTCCTTCCGAAAAGGCTTCCAACTTGTTTCTGAAATGTCACGCCCCTTAGTTTCAGCACACTACTAATGCAACTCAACCAGGCCTCGCCCCCTTTTTTGCATATGCCTTGGGTGGGAATTATTTAAATGAGGAATATTGTGATGTACGTTTCCAGAGGAAAACTCATGACTACAGTCGAGGCGTTTCAAGGAGTTCAGAAACAGTGCTTAGTGATATAGAGAATAACTCCCTTTGGAGTGACTTTATGATTTGTAACTTTGCAGACCTTTTTCTTTCTCAAACAGCAACATTACACACTAGAGAAAGTTGAAAATGAAAAAGCATAATAGGTCCTCTTTAATAATCAATCTTTTTTTTAATATAAATTAATAACAATAATAACAAATAAGATAGGAATGGTTTTTTTGGGTGGGTGAGGTGAACTGTTACTTTAAAAAAAACAGATATACAGACAAACAGCTACAGACGAACAAGTGCGCTGGTGCTTTGGAGCGTTCATCTGTATAATGCGTAGGGCTGTGCGATTAATCGAAATTGAGTTTCGATTTCGGCTTCCAGCGATTATGAAAGTACGATAATTGAAATAAAACAATTACTATGCCTCAATCCCTTCCTAAATGGCTTAAGGGTCAAATACATGGAAAAATATGTCAATGCTGGGCAAATCCCAGTCGGTTATGTCTTAAATAAATACAAACTGTTGGGAGAAAATAGAATGTGTCGAAAAAAATTAGTATCAAGGATTGTGAAATTGCACTGGTTTTTAAAATTTAGATATCACAGCAACCTTATATCCAGTAAATAGATACGTGATATATATTGCTATCGTTAAATAAATTACTCATCTAAGGTTTTGGTGATATAGCCCACTCATAATCATGTTAAATAATCGTGATCATGATTTTTGTCATAATCGAGCAGCCCTACTAATGTGTGTGTGTGTGTGTGTGTGTGTTTGTGTGAGATGAGTGTGTGGTTGAACTCGAGCCCTATCTACAGATCTAAACTCAGCTCTCAGTGAGTCCTCAGGTTTATATCTAGTGAACAAGATCTTAGTTCAGTGAATAATATCATGCGTGAGGAGGGTTGAACCTGCGGGTTATTCACAGCAACAACTCACCCATAAATGGCCTCGTCCTCTGGGCTCGGTCTCAGCAGGATCTTGGGTGTTGTCTTTAATGCTGCTGCACATTGAATAAAAAATTATTTAGCATTAGTTTAATTCTGAAACAAAAGCAAGCAGACAGACCCGAAAATTAAAATCATAAATACACAATTATGATTAAAATCATAAATGTCACTAAGACACAATAAATGCAGTCTTAGTGAGGATAAGAGACTTCTCCCAAAAACATAAAAAAAATCGTACTGACCCCAAACTTTTGAACGAACCATGCATTTTGCATACATTTTATTTAAAAGATAAAACAAAATGAAATAAATAAATAATGTTCTTATGACTATGCAATTGAGTAGTAGTTTTCTTTGCATTCTAGTGACAGTTTTAGTGACAAATTGAATTATTGTAAATAATCTTCAGATGGTAAAAGTTTTACAGAGGTAAAAGTCAGAAGTAATGACAGATGTTTTCTTTTATAGGAGTTTTGGTGATTTTTGAATCACTAACATCCGTGAGGGTCAAAACACTTAACCTACTGTACGTAATGCTGCAGTTTCTAATGTTTCTGACAACCATTTGTCTGGTTTTATTTGGTCAGCAAAGCCAATTATACTCTCATTTGACAATTGACAAGTATTGCTCATCCTCTGGCAGAGGGTATCAAACCATAATTCATCAATAAACCAAAAGTTTAGGTCTTTTTCTACTATCAAACTATGAGGGATATACAGAGAATCATGTTCCTACGTGGTGGTGGCTCTTCTTCTTGAGGTTCTGCTCTCTCCTCCTGGACTGGAAGCGGCTCCTCTGGAGTTTTGTACGGAGAGGATGTTACAGTGGGCTTTGCAAGTCTGTTCTGAGGGTCCTCCCTAAAAATAAATACAACAACAGATAAATTGCAGTTTTGATCACAGTTTCTGACTGAAAATATAGATATTCCACTAACATTAGACAATTGCTGCTGAATGTCTTGAGCTAACAAATTACTCTTTGTGAAATATTCTGATTGAAAGGTGCATTCAAAAATGCTACTTAGTTTGATACTTTGTTATTTAATAACTGCCCCTCCCCCCTTTTTTTGTTGAGAATAGACGTAAACACGCATTATTCAAACTTAAATGGTTGTAATTCAGGCATTCTTGCAAACGCACCTGGCATTCTCTCGCGCCGCGTCATTAGAAGAGTGTGAGGAAAGGTCAGATTGACGTGACCTTTGGTCATCTTGAGGGGAGTAGGAATGGTAAGACTCCATCTCTGAAATATCTGAAAGAAACAAAAGTCCACAATGAGAAGCGAAAGACTTTCCTTCTTTTAGTTCTGGACAGAAAAGAGACGAGGCCCAGAAGAGACAGAATTAAATGGACCCACAACCACAGAGAACGAACCACCATGTTACTGTCGACTTGGTGTTAATTTGCCAAGATCTGCCCCGTTATAACGGTCATTTCTGTTTATATGCAGTATTCTGTGATTTTCACCACAGGATATCAATGCCTTTTTGACCCAAATCATGGTGATTTACAATGCCAACATGACTCAAATGTCCAGAATTTTATGAAGCTTTCACGAGGAGACTAATAGCAGTGTTATACAGAGGCAGAAGGTGTGTTGGACAGGTGTGATTAATCTTAAGGAACTGAACACCCTGAGAAAGGTAGAGAAAAAAGAAAGACAGGAAGTGACATATACAGCAACTGCCTTGGAGAGCAGAGATGTGTGCAAAAGCAGCTAGTGCTCGCATACATTAAAGATACTTTGATAGTTAAAAGGAACAGTTCACCCCCCAAAAAAAGAAAATAAATAAAATCGGAAATTCTGTCATAATTTACATTCTAAACCTGTATGACTGACTTAACTAATCGTTGCAACCCAATCACAGAGTCAGTAAAAAAACGGAGAACCTTGATCAGTCCAATTCGTGAATGAATCATGCAGTATAATACTAGTTCAATCAGTCAATTAACAGATTATCATTAAATGACAATTTAAGTCTTGGTCTGACTCATATGAACTACTTTTTTTATGTTTTATTATATCATTGTCACAGTTGTTGTATAGAAAATATCTGACCAAATATTCTTCTAAATATTACAAATTTTGCGACGCAAAAGAAAGTAAGTCTTTTATATCGACATGAGGGTGAACTATTCCTGTAACTTCTCATTTTAGAGCTCTACATTGTCCAGGGTAGTTAAGAATTATTTGATAACAAGTAAAACCACCAAAACGCAGAGCAAGGAAAGTGAAGCATCGCCCTGAAAGAGAAAGCAGGACAGAAGTAGTGACGGCCGGGGAAAAAGAAAAGAGTTACTGTGTGGTCTGCTGGTGATCTAAGTGCATGTCCAGTGAATTAACAGAACTCCTCTCGCTCTTCTGAGCGCCGCTGGTGGGCGGTACGCCATGCCTGTCCTGCAAATCTACAACACACTCCATCCATAACAGAGCAAACCAACACTGCTGTCCACCTGCTTCAGAGCTCAGCGGGATCATGCTTAAAAATGATCATATTTGTCTTATATACAGTAAAAAAAAAAAAAAAAAATTGCTAACATTTTTACTCAGGAAGGGCAATGAAATCTGGGATTCAAATTTTTATTTAAACATGAAAAAAACTAATGTTTCAGGGGTTTTAAATATTTCAAACCACCAAAACACAAAAAAAAAAGGGGGGGGGGGGGGGAGTAATATTTTTTTTTAAATAATAAATATTCAACATATTTAAAATATAATTTATACACACACACAAACAATTGACAACTAGAAAGTGTTCAAATACTTTTTCTTAACTAAAAAACAAATTTTGAGCTAAAAACCTACTATTGTGAAATTAAATTATTGACTTTTATCCTCTGTTTATATACACAAATTGTCCTTCATCCAAAGTCAATTCAATCCAACTACGGATTCCAAATGTACTGTTTATATGTTCCCTAAAATCTGCAGCACGATTAAAACGTTTACATATATGTTACATTTATTCTCAATTCAATTTCTGAGCATGCCGTTCAAGAGCGGCATTAAGCGTCACGTTATCGTCTAAGAACAAGAAGCTTTCGAGTTCTGTCAGCTGATTAAAGAAGAAAGTCAATTCAGCATATCACCTCAGTATGTATCTATCTTTTTGGCTTTTATAACATATTCTAAAATTATCCCCCCAAAAAAGCTTTCTTCTCAGGTTGCTAAATTTATTTAAACAGAAAATCAGAAGCAGGATCCCAATATCTTCATTTATTCAGATCAAGCTGAAATTTATTTTTTCCCCCTAACTGTTCTGTACTTGAGGGATTTTCATTCCGATGGGCTATCGGTCAGATTATTTGCGGATTATTAGTCTGCATGTAAACACAGATTCAGGAGAACATCAGGGAGGATCAGGGAGCTGGTGTTTTCCAGGCGTGTTTCTATCTGTTGGGTGGGGATGAAATTACAGTCTGTATCTTACGAGGGGGAGGACAAACCACAGAGTAGAGACAGCTGCTGTACACTCCCTGACTACAACCCAAAACAGCACGGCCAGGACTGGATTTAGTCCGCAGCGCTACTGTGACAACACATGCAGAGCAACAGAGAGAATGGAAGAGAGCAAACATGCATGCAAAGGCTGGCTAGACCCTAGGGCTGGGTGAGATTCCATTGACCATATTTGATATTGCAATATTCTGGGGGGAGAACTCGCTCTCTCTTTCTCTAATATATATATATATATATATATATATATATATATATATATATATATATATATATATATATATGTGTGTGTGTACAATAGAGTAAAACTTTACAATATGGTCCCAGATGTTAAGATTAGTTAAAATGGAACAACAACAAAAATAACTCTAAAGCATTTATTAATCTTAATTTAAATATTTACTAATACATTATTAAAATCAAATGTTTTTATTACTTAAAATCAACAAAGATTAATTTTAACTACCATTAAGACTAACATTAAGCAATGTAACTGTATATATATATATATATATAT
The DNA here is from genome assembly GCF_051911475.1 of Siphateles boraxobius. Classification (NCBI taxonomy): domain Eukaryota; kingdom Metazoa; phylum Chordata; class Actinopteri; order Cypriniformes; family Leuciscidae; genus Siphateles; species Siphateles boraxobius. Next base: position 30,204,279 of record NW_027509219.1, read on the forward strand.
ACATACACACATAAATATTTCTAGATATTATATTTTAAATACATAATACTAACATTTAGTAGTATTTATAATATGTATACTATATTTAATAGTATAACATAATATAAAAATCTATTGATTTTGAAAAATTTTAAAAATATTTCTCACATGACAAAAAAGTGTGATATATATTATGGATATTCCCTATATCGCCCAGACCTAGTGACTGAGAATAAACAAATGGCACTTCCATGGTTCATAGTGTGTAAAAAGACAACATATTAAAAATGTAACTACTGTATATACTTTTGTAACACATGTCCCTGGACTTATTTTATTTCCTTAAAAGAAAAAAATAATTAATAAAAAAACTTGTAATACCTTCCTCCCCCTTCATAACAGTTCATTCAAATCCCAAAGCACATAGTAAAGTCCCACACGACATTAATTTCCCATTGAATATACTGTTTTACATAGAAATAAGCTGCATTATGGAAGTAAAAATGCGTTGTGAATTCCATTGCCATCATGTGATCTTTAAACACAATTACCTGAATTTACATAGAACAATGAAACACATGCAGGGGTGACGGTGCATCATCCAATTGCATACAAAACTAATGGAAGATAAAGACACAGGGGACGGTGCTGATTTACGACAGTAAGCTTTGAGCGTCACGGTTCAACGTGTTCAAGCATGCTACACTACAAAGTCACAGCTTCTTGAATACAATGAACAATAAAAACGAGGAAATAGCTGAAAGCCGGCTATCACATAATCTAGTCAAAATGAAAAGTAGTGCACAATGGTGCGTAAGAGGCAATGAACAGTACATGGTGCATTTTTATGGCAGGGTGTAAATCACATCTCAATTTAACTTCTCCAACCGTCACAAAGCAGCATACACAATGCAGACAGTGACTCATGTTCCACTGCCGATGAATGCAAACATGAAATGGAAATGCATTTAGCTGTTCTGCCTGGCCCCACTTGACAAGCAGTCAAGTACAGTACAGTTTTTCTGTACTGACATTTACTTCCAGCTGCATTTAATACCTTGAGGACGGTAGATCTGTAAAAGCCTGAAGCCATACGATATCCAGCTGTCCCACCCTAATAACAGCTGAAGAGTATGAAATACCATCTTTCCAGACACGGTTTCTCCTTTATGATAAATAAGTCACCACCACACAGACATAACATTGAGCAGACTTATTTATTGTTAAAGAAGGTATTAAAAAAAGGAGGTTAGCATTAAACATAAGAGCACAGTGTGAAAGTTTTACAGGTTTGTTGAGGCACAGTCATGATTAAAGATTAAAGGCAACCAGACTTTATGTTGTGTCTCAGCGGTCCATCAGCTAAAAGTATGACATATCTGTATTATCTGTAAAAAGAGAACACAAAAATAGCATTTCTGTTGTAAGCTGTTTGCTTTTTTGCAGGTAAGCGCTTCTTTCTGGTGTTAAAATATTCATTGTGTTTAAGTGCAAACAATGATGCCTATGTATCTGATAGAAAGGTTAAGATACCTGCTATTAACATCCATTTATGTCCATGCACTTAAAAATAAATCAATAAATAATATATATATTAACTTTTTTTCTTTAAATCAATTTATTATAATTGTTTATCATTTAAATTGATTAAATATATAAAAGCATACAAAATAATGCAATATAAAAAATATAATAAACAATGTAATTTAAAAAATAAAAGTCTTCTTGAAAACAATACACAATTTTAATACATTTATACAGTATGTGAATTATAATAAATTATATGTTATGGCTTCTACTTTTCGATCTGATGTACATTTTCTTTAAAAGTTGTATCTACCACTCAATATTTTAAAAGTAAAACAAAAATACTAATAATAATTTAAATTCAAAAATCATGCAAAAAATAACAACAAAACTATTTGTATGTGCTTTATGTAATAAAAAAAAATGTGGTGCCTTTTTATCTTTTATCAGAAATGCGGGACTTCCTTTAACTCAGCTGCCATATTGAATGTTGCGATTCCTCCCATTCATTTTTCTACAAATGGGTTGTCTCCTTACACTGTCTCTGATGTGGTCCACTAGTGGTCAGATAATCCGAGACGGATGTTAATAGCAGGTATAAATGGAGTCAGTAAATCTCAGCTCTTTGCTAAAAACAATACAGTCTTGTAATTTCTAAATGACTGCGTGTTCCTGTTAAATATACTGTACTGTCAATCTATAACTATACAGCCAGAGTAAGTTTTATAACCCATGTCCGACTGCATTAACGGTATCACCTCTGTAGAAGACCAGACTTATTAAAACCATGGCATATAGTTGAAATTGCGCCAGTGGATGATAACCATGCTCCGACACAGACGGTGACAAATTGGGCTTTGTGCTTCGTCACTCATTTCTAGTCTATTAATAGTGATTCGCATAATTAACTCTAATTTATTACAGCCTCAGTGCCTGGCAAATGTGTACATGATATTACTAATCTGATTTATCAGAGGCAATTCATGCTATCTGCTTTTAATTAAAGTGTGGAGTTAGAGAGCAAACAGCCAGAGGGTGAGCACCACGGCTCAGGAAGCGCTGTAATGAAGACTAGTCTACGGACAAATGCTGCATGATAGAAGAAACTTACCGTCAGGCTCCGAGTCGCTGTCTGCCAGGGCAGGGATGCGCACCAGGACCTGCCGCTGATCTCTCTGGACCACCAGTTGCAGCTTGCCCCGTGATTTCTCAATCAGCTTGCCGGCGTCACTCAGAGAGAGGTTCTCGGTCACCGTTCCGTTGATCTGGAAAACACAAAAGATGTAAAATTAATGGTTCAAGCTTTTATAACGCTAGGGTGCTACTACATGAGTCTGATGTCAAAGGGCTTGAGATTTTAATGTCATTTTGTGGAGGTGTGCGAACAGTCACCCCAACTACAGTATATATACATATATTGACAAGGTTGATAAATCGGCAGATATTTTCCATGATAAAAACATTAATCATAATTATTGATTATCTCCCTTGATACTGTCACTGCATTTACTAATAATATTAATGTCAAATTTAAAATATATTATTTTATATCATGTTATTATTTTAGTTAATTTTATATGTAAATATTAAGTAAAATGCAGTTAAATATGTACGGTAAAATAATACAAAAAGGTTAATTTTATAATTTGTGTGTATGTCATTGTCTTTAAATCGTGTGAAATCATGAATTTAAAAATGATATTAGCCATTAGCAACCATGAGCAGTGTTTTTTAGTGTCATTTATTTACTGTATATACTATTATAGTATTTAAATCAAATTTTAAATTAGCTTTTATTTTTACATTCCCAGTTTTAAATTTTTATTTAAGTTTTTTTTTTGTTATAAGCTTTTGTCATTTTTATTAGTCTTTTTTTAATATTTCAATATAGCTTTAATTTATTTCAGTTTTAGTTTTACTACCGGTAATTTAGTACTTGAACTAAAACTTTTTATTTCACAACAACATTTCTAATTTTCATTTAAGTCTTTCTTAAGTTAACGTTTTCATCTAATATTTATATTTTATTAACTTGATTTTTACTATATTTAGTTTTAGTTAACAATATCAACAATGAGATATTAAACACAGAAAGCTACTGGATTGTTCTAGCAATTTTATAACCAATTTTATAGATTTTATGTGTGAATGTGGCTGTTGTGTGAACTAGAGTCTTATAGGAACCTTGAGAATAATGTCGCCCTCCTGGAGATTTCCATCTCTGGCAGCCAATCCAGTGCCGGTCATCTCTTTGATGAAGATCTGGCTGCCCAGCCGGAGGCCGTACTCTACAACGAGACACAATGAAACATTGGTTCTGTTCAGCAACGCTAACATGAACCCAACAAGCATGATGACCTTGACCCTTTTAAGTACTCAACAATCCCTCCAGCTGTTAATCAAATTGAAACTGAAAATATGGAATATTGATCCAACAGGCAGAATCAGAGCTCTACCCGCTCAAGAACCGGTAACAGAACTAAATATGCTGAACATTTTTGGTTCAAATATTGCTCTAAAGAAAAAAACGTTTCCTGTTTCCCAACCCAAGGCATAATCTTGTAATAAACAGCGCTCCCGGCTTTGCCCTTCTGAGCTGAGGGTTATGAGCAGCTGGTGAGGAAATCGGAAGAGACGGACCGCTTTATGTGAAGTCACAAGAACGTATCTCCTCTGAAATCTCCTGACAGGACCATCATAAATAAATCAGATTAAAATATCATCAAAATCTTCTGAGGACAAACAGTTTTAGGATGGATGTATGGAGGTCTAAGGAAAACAGAATGAGAGTGAAATAAAGAAATGGGAGAATTACAATAGGACAGAGAGAGAGCCAGCTGCCCTGTTCACATGTGTAAAGCTCAGATGGTCTTTTATGCTGTGTGTTTTTTCCGCAGCATCTGACCTGATCTCTACTGCAGGAATAAAGGCTCTGCACCTGTAAAGGGGTCATATGCCATATTTGACACTATTGAGATATAATATGCTGTTACGGTTGTGCGGCACATTTTAGCATTATTTAGAGAACATGTCACAATATAATGCAGCTTTGGACAGAGGCTGTTATTGAAGGATGGGGTCTCAAAAACTATACTGGTCCTTACAGAGCAACATGAAGACTATATACACTACCATTTGTTTGGGGTTGGTAAGATTTAAAAGAAGTCTTTTATGCTCACTAAGGCTGTGTTTATTTCTATCGATTAAAATACAATAAAAACAATGATGTTGTGAAATGTTACAGTTTAAAAATATCTGTTTTCTATTTCAATGTATTTAAAAATGTAATTTATTCCTGTGATATAAAAGCTGAATTTTCAGCATCATTACTCCAGTCTTCAGTGTCACATGATCCTTCAGAAACCATTCTAATATGCTGGTTAGCTGCTCAATAAAACATTTATTGTTATTATCAATGTTGAAAAAAAGCTTTGCTGCTTCATATTTTTGTGGAAACCATGATTTCTTTTTCAGGATTCTTTGATGAATAGAAAGTTCACAAGAACAGCATTTATTTGAACAAATTTCTTTACTGTCACTTTTGATCATTTGAAAGTGTCGTTGCTGAATAAAAGTGGCTGAATTTTGTTGTTGTTGTTTAAATCGTATGACCCTAAAGTTTGGAACGGTAATATATTCATTCAGTTTTTTTTTAGTTTAATAATGTAGCTAAAAAAAGGGCCATATTGTGAGTTTAATTCAAATAATCGTGCATCCTTACATTTTAAATTAAAAAAAAAACAAAATTGGACAATTGAACTGCTTTCCAGAAAGTTGCCACTGCCCGTTGTCACAAAGGTAATTTGCATGAGAAAATATATATGAACTTGCAAAAAATGTATAGCAATGTTTACTGTAAACATTGATTCACATTGAGTATTTCCTTTAATAATGCCCATGAGGAAGCAATGAATAAGGGGTGTGTTTGTTTGGGTTGATTTCAAATTGGCCAACAGCATATTTCAAAAACGGCTTACCCCACCTTTAATAAAATACAAAAAAGCTACTTTTTGAAGTTTGCCGTCAGTAAGATGAAGTTTGGAAAGATTCAGCAAGGATGATTTGTGATGTTACAAAAGTTTTCCATTTCAAAATAAACAGTTTTTAATAATTTCAGTCACCTATCTCTATTATATTCAAAATATGCGATTAGTGACAAGCTAAACCCGAGGTTCTCACCTTCATTGGGCCTGTTTTTCACCAGCATCACATTGATGGGCGGCTCCAGGGGCTCATAGTTATGAAGGTCTCTTCCTCTGTCCCGCTCTTTGCTGGGTGAAGGTGAGTGATCCTGCAGCCGGTCCCTGCTGTGACTCCTAATCATCTTGTCATCCGAACGGGTGTCATACCTCCGCGTGTCATAGCCCTGGTCCCTCCCGTAGCTTCCAGCAGGACTTCCTCCTCCACCGCGGCCTCTACTTTGCTGCTTATGATAGCGAGGCTCCGGGCTGGATCCGCGCTCCAGTGTCCGGCCCCGACTGCCGTCCCTGCGGTAGCCGCTGTCAGAGCTGGGCGATCTCTCTGTGCTCCTGCCTCTACTTCGTTCCCGCCGCGAGTCGTAGTCCTGGCTGCGGTAATCCGGATCCAGGTAGTCTATCCGGCTCTTGTCGAGGCTGCGGTCATGCTCTCTATCGCGGGGGTAGCCCAGGCCGCCATTTCCCCGAGGGTAATCAGAGTCTGGGTCACTGTGAACACTGCGGTTGTCCTCGGGATAATAGCTGGATATGTTGTAATCACGGCTATCTACACTCGGGGACGGGGGGCGCTTGAGGACAGAAACCTTGCGAGGCCTCTTTACAGTCTTGTGGGGAGCGATTGAATAAAATTAGTCTTTATACAATCAGCCCACTGTTATCAAAAGGACTTAAGAGATTTATCTTAGTATATGATAATTACTTTAAGCAGGGATCGATTGCAGTACATACATTTGAATCCTGCATGTGTATTAGTTTTAATCAAGCACTTGTGGCAAAACTGCAAAATGGAAATCTAAAATTGTCAAAAATGGCAAACATTTTTAAAATGTGGGGGGTAAAAAAAGATCTTGTTTTTTATCTGTTATCTTCATAATAATCATAAAATGTAAACTCAGATCTTGAAAATAATTTAACGAACACATTTAATATCTTTAAATGGTTAGATGGTGGATGGTTAGAATCTTTTTTTTAAATCCTCAAAAATAAGACCTTGAAAGGCAAATATTGACACTTAATAATAAAAAAAAAGTTAAAATCTGACACTGCTAACCTATGCTAATAAACAAAGTAACTTGTTTTAGTAGGCCTCTCATAAAGGTCAACTTGACAAATACTCACTATTTTGGCCACTTTCCCACATTTCCGAAGTGACTGCACAGCAAAAGAATGAGGCACATTATCCATTGTGATGGTGTTGACCTGTATCACACGGTCGTTCTCACTGTGCACAAGCAAAACAAACAAATGTCAAGTCTAAAACATTATACAGACATTCTATTTAACAATATTATTGGGTTTTATGTGTATTATCATGTTAAAACTATTTCTATTTCAATAACATGTTAAAGAAAGTCATATGGGAATACTTTTTTTTGTTGTAAATTTGGAGTGCTGTCAGTACAGAGAACAACGACAAAAACCCAGTGTTGCCTACACAGTGTTCCCTTTCGAACGGTCACTTCGTATTGCGTAGCTATACGCAGTGGGGGGAAACTCCTTTTCCTCGATTTACTGAAGCCTTTATGTAAAGCGCATTTGCAGCTGCACAGCTAGAACATGAGCGACTGGCTCGCTCATAGGCTGCGCTGCGGCAACTGCACATCCAATGGCGCGGGCGCCTCTGACGTACGACCAATGAGAACACTCTGCGTCATACACGTCAGAGCCCGCCAAGGGGGCGTGACCTCAGTCTATAATAGCCCCCGAATTCGCCATTATAGCAGATTTTACTCCTTCAGCGACAAACTTCACGTCTCTGACCATTTATTGAGCCTTCGCCGTCGAACAAGCCTTCAGCCTGAGCCAGCTACAGTTCAGCAGACGACACATTTCACCGTGTTTCTCCTGACGCCGTCTCTCCTGTGGCTATCCGGCGATATCCTTTTCATTGCTCATTGTATATTGTGTATTATTTGTACGAGCGTTGTTCAATGCCTCATGTTAAGACCTGCGCCACGTGCGGATGCAAGCTGCACGAGGCGGACGAACACGCTAGCTGCATTCCATGCCTGGGACTTCACCACGCGGAGAATGCACTGTCTGCCGGCGGATGTGCGGCCTGCGAGAGCATGCCTATCTCCGTGCTGCGAACTCGGCTAGCCCTCTCCCGCAAGCTAGCCCCGCCGACGCCTCGGCCAACAAAGCCCACGAAGCAGGCCTCTCAGCCCCGCCCTGCGGCTGATGCCCAGCGCCAGCCGAGAGCAACCAAGCGCTTCCCGCTTCCCCGAGGCCAAGGCCCCAGACCAAGCGCCGCGCCTCACACAGCGCCGCCAAAGTCGTCCTAGCATGCAGGGGAAAGAGAGAGGGCACGGGTCCCGCACTCGCCGGACCACCCTCGAAGAAGTCAACAAAACTTCCCACAGCCCCTTATTCAGTTCAGGTGGCTGGGGATTTTATTACTGCAAACAGGCCCGCAACAGTAAGCGCGTTCTTGCAAACAAACGCCGTTTTCACGGCGACCCATATAAAGCACAAAAAGAGTGTGTTTCACAAACACAACACGTGGGTTCACGGTCCCCCTTCATCAGGCGGCCCCTCCCCCGCATCCCCACGCAAATGCTTGTACAGTCAGCATAGCTGTCAACATTGAACATTGAAAATAAGGGAGATTTCCCGGAATCCATCCCCAAAATAAGGGATTTTTTTACACGATTCTTACCCACAAACTTTTAAAAAAAAAAGCACTAATCATTAACAATCTAAAGAGTTTATAACTACATATAGGCCTACATATGTGAGAGAGAGAAAGAGACAGTGTGTGTGTGTGTGTGTATGAGAGAGAGAAAGAGAGAGAGAGGTAGAGAGAGACAGTGTGTGTGTGTGTGTTAGGGGTGTGACCGTAACCGTGAGACCGACGGTTATAGTTGAACACCGTCATTAGAACTCTATAACCGCCCAAATCGTGTTATTAAAATATTTGTTACATTTTTTATCATAGAGAATGTTTAAATACTAATATCAGCTTACGAGGGAAACGGAGGCGGAGTTAGTGGTGCTTCGGAAGTTCGGAGGCTGCTGCAGGAGATGATTTGGTAGCGGTCTGTGCCCCTTTACAGATCAGAGCGCACGCTGACACGGAGTTAGGGTTAAGCTTTGTTTATACCATGGTTTATACTCGACGCGTCCGCATGAGCGCGAAGGTGCGCGCGGCAAAAATGACCAGTTGGGTGCGCAAGACCACATTTCGCTTTGCTGTGTGCACGGCTTTTTTTGTAACAGCGATTGCGGCGCCGCATCCGAGGATGAACAACTTCAAGCCGAATCTGCCCGAGCTTGTACGTCTCACACAATCAGAGCGTAAAAATACGGGATATTTTACGGGAAAATACTAAAACGGGAAGACAGCGGGAAAAGAGCTAAAATACGTGAGAAACCCGGAAAAAACGGGAGGGTTGACAGCTATGCAGTCAGTCCAATACTCAATGTGTGCACAAATCACAATATAAGGGTATCAGGTCCCCCTTAACTAGGCGGCCCCTCCCCTGTTGTAACACTGACTTCCCCACACGCGAATGCTTGTACAGTCAGTCCAATACTCAATGTATGCACAAATCACATGATAAGGGTATCCGGTCCCCCTACATTAGGCGACCAGCCCCAGTCAGTGTGTCAAGCCCTAGCCACACGTGTTCTAGCCTGGCAAGCTATCCCCGGTGTGTCGAGTTGGGTCATAAACACTATAAAGCGAGGTTACTCGCTCCAATTCGCTCGCAGACCCCCGAAATTTCAGGCGGTTCTCGAGACTTCGGTGAGAAGCAACGTGGGTCACGTGCTTCGCACCGAAGTACAGAATCTATTAGCAAAAGGGGCGATAGAATTAGTCCCCCCCCGCGCTGAAACACATGGGTTTTTACAGCCGCTATTTTCTGATTCCGAAAAAAGACGGCGGTCTCAGACCCATTCTAGATTTGAGACATTTGAACAAAGCTCTCATGAGACGGCCGTTCAAAATGTTAACTATCAAACATATCCTCGCGCAAGTGCGCACGGGGGATTGGTTTGTCACAATGGATCTGAAAGACGCTTACTTTCACATTCAGATAAACCCTCGTCACAGGCCATTCTTGAGATTCGCCTTCGAGGGCCAAGCTTATCAATACACCGTTCTGCCGTTCGGTCTATCGTTAGCACCCCGTACATTCACGAAGTGTGTGGATGCAGCGCTTTCTCCTCTGAGACATCAGGGAGTGCGTGTGTTAAATTATCTCGACGACTGGCTGGTGCTGGCACAGTCGAGAACCGAGCTATTAGCTCACAGGGATTTGATTCTCAGCCATCTAAAATGCCTGGGTTTCACAATCAATGTTTCAAAAAGCAAACTAACCCCCAGCCAGAGTGTGATCTTTCTGGGTACAGTTTTAGACTCGAGAGCGATGACAGCGCGACTCACACCAGAGCGCGCGCTCTCAGTGCGAGCGCTTACAGGCACTTTCAGAGCGCGCGAGCACGCGCCACTGAAGAAATTTCAGAAACTGCTTGGTCTCATGGCAGCAGCATCGCCAGTACTCCGCTTGGGATTACTGCGCATGCGCCCGCTGCAGCATTGGCTGAAACGACGTGTGCCAACTCACGCATGGCAGTCAGGCAACTTGCGCGTTATGGTAAATCACGGTTGTTTAAGAACCCTGATTCCCTGGCGAGCGCAGAACTGGTACCACGAGGGGGTGACAATGGGAACAATTTCCAGAAGGAAAATGGTTCTTACAGATGCGTCCAACCTGGGTTGGGGAGCGCTGCACGAGGGCATGCCTGCATCCGGCCTCTGGTCGAGCACGGAGCAGAGCTTACATATCAACTGTCTGGAGATGAAAGCAGTTGGATTGGCCCTGAAAGCATTTCTGTCGAACCTCAGGGGTCACCACGTTTTAGTCCGCACAGACAATATATCAGTGGTAGCCTACATAAATCGCCAGGGGGGCATCAGGTCAGGAAACCTGCATGCGATGGCGAGAGACCTCCTCTTATGGGCACAAACCAACCTGAGCTCTCTGAGAGCAGCGCATATACCGGGCATCCAGAATGTGGGCGCGGATATGCTTTCACGGGGCAACACTCCCCTCGGCGAGTGGTCCCTGAACCCACAGACGGTCAGTCTGATATGGAAGGTGTTTGGCGAGGCCGAAGTCGACCTGTTCGCCTGGAGAATCAACTCCCACTGCAAATTGTTCTTCTCGAAGGACAGGGACGCGCTAGCCCATGTCTGGCCCAACCGTCCCCTTTATGCCTTTCCCCCCGTCTCGATGATTCCACAAGTCATCAAACGGGTCAGAGAGAGCGGGTGCCCAGTCCTTCTGGTGGCCCCTCTCTGGAAAACCAGACCGTGGTTCCCGGAACTGGTTCAGTTATCGGACACAATCCCATGGCCTGTCCCACTGAGGAAAGACCTCCTCACACAGGCGAACGGGACATTGTGGCATCCGAGACCCGATTTATGGGACCTTAAGCACTATATCTGAAGCCAGGGCCCCGTCGACTCGGCGCCTTTACGCTTCGAAATGGTCAGGTTTTTCCAGCTGGTGCTCGAAAAATCAGGCTGACCCAGAGTCATGTGAGATATCTGTAGTTCTCTCATTCTTACAGGAGCTGCTGGATGCGGGTCGCTCCCCGTCCACGCTCAAAGTGTATGTGGCAGCCATAGCAGCACATCATGTTCTGGTGGCTGGCCAGTCACTAGGAAGAAACGACCTGGTCGTCAGATTCCTTAAAGGTGCTAGGAGAATAAACCCCTCCAGACCTCCATCTGTGCCATCTTGGGACCTCTCCACGGTCCTGGGGGCTCTGAAAGGTCCACCTTTCGAACCGCTCCAATCGGTTGATCTAAAACCCCTCTCGCTGAAGACCGCTCTCCTTATGGCTTTGGCATCTATCAAGCGAGTGGGAGATCTGCAGGCACTCTCTGTGAGCCCTGCATGTTTGGAGTGGGGTCCAGATGACTCCAGAGTCGTCCTCAAGCCCAGACATGGTTACGTTCCTAAAGTGCTCTCAACACCGTTCAGAGCACAGGTGGTGACGTTATCAGCCCTCCCTCCTTCTGCAGAGGATGGAGAGGTTAATCTTCTCTGCCCTGTCAGAGCGCTGAGAATCTATCTGGAGCGTTCTGCGTCTTTTAGACAATCAGAACAGCTTTTTGTCTGCTTTGGTGGTAGATCCAAGGGGGATCCAGTCACTAAGCAAAGACTGTCTAGATGGATAGTGGATGCTATTTCTATGGCTTATACCGCAGCGGGTCAAGTTTGCCCTATAGGAGTCAAGGCCCATTCAACCAGAGGTATGGCCTCGTCATGGGCTTGGTCATCTGGCATTCCCATTAGTGATATTTGTGATGCGGCCGGCTGGTCCTCGCCTTCCACATTTATGAGTTTTTATAATATGGAAGTGCCTTCCCTGCAGGCGAAGGTGCTTTCGGTATGATTAAGACCCGTTGGTGGCCGGTCTTGTCATATATTACTGTGCACAATCACATTCACATATATACATGAAACCCGCTGCTGGCCGGTTGTAGTTCATACATAAACCCGCTGTGGCTGGTTATATTTATATATATATATAAACCCGCTTTTGGCCGGTTATATGACATATATAAAACCCGCTTTGGCCGGTTATATGACATATATAAATTCCATACATATATAAAACCCGCTTCGGCCGGTTATATTCCATAACAGATATCAACCCGCTTTAGCTGGTTAAGATTTCATATATAAACCCACTTGACTGGGTATATGTTCGTATACTAATAACCCCGACAGAGTCTGGGTTCATTGGTGTAGTATATTGGGTATTTCTACTGATGTATACTACTGAGACCTGACGGTGTCTGGTCTATTTTTACATAAATTATGCGGTTATGGCTTGTTCTGTACGCTCAGGGGTCCTGAGTTGCAGTGACAGCCAGTTACTCAGTGCGGCGTTTTGCATGGCGTCCCCACTGCGTATAGCTACGCAATACGAAGTGACCGTTCGAAAGGGAACTACTCGGTTACTCACGTAACCTCAGTTCCCTGAGTTAGGGAACGAGTATTGCGTAGCCAGCCGCACTATGGTAACATGGCAAGTTGTCGCTTCAGTCGTTAAACCTGCTATAATGGCGAATTCGGGGGCTATTATAGACTGAGGTCACGCCCCCTTGGCGGGCTCTGACGTGTATGATGCAGAGTGTTCTCATTGGTCGTACGTCAGAGGCGCCCGCGCCATTGGATGTGCAGTTGCCGCAGCGCAGCCTATGAGCGAGCCAGACGCTCATGTTCTAGCTGTGCAGCTGCAAATGCGCTTTACATAAAGGCTTCAGTAAATCGAGGAAAAGGAGTTTCCCCCCACTGCGTATAGCTACGCAATACTCGTTCCCTAACTCAGGGAACTGAGGTTACGTGAGTAACCGAGTAGTTATCCTCTTTTTAAAATTGGCACCCTGTAGACTTAAATGGGGCAAGTTTTAAACCAGCTTTTAGCCTCTTAACATCCTTGATGTGTCATTACAAGTGCACAGCCATGTGAGTGATTTTATTCAGAGTGAACATGGTGAATCTGGCTGCAGTAGATGTGAAAGATATGAATAAAAATGATGTTAATTCAGCCAGCTCACACACCTGTATTTACTTCCTGATTTTGGTCGAAGTCCACATTAGTCGATTGTCGAGTGCGCGCGATCATTGGTAACTAAGCAATGGCAATTTACCAATGATCGCGCGCGCGCACTCGACAATTGACTACTGTGGACTTTGACCGAAAACAGGAAGTAAATACAGGTATGTAAGCTGGCTGAAATAACATCATTTTTATTCATATCTTTCACATCTACTGCAGTCAGATTCACTCTGAATAAAATCACTCACATGGCTGTGCACTTGTAATGACACATCAAGGATGTTAAGAGGCTAAAAGCAGGTTTAAAACTTTCCCCATTTAAGTCAACAGGGTGCAAATTTTAAAAGGAGGATACCACGGTGTAGGCAACACTGATTTTTGTCGTTGTTCTCTGTACTGACAGCACTCCAAATTTACAAAAAAATGAGCTCAATGTTAAAATTGACCGGAGTTCTCCTTTAACACTTCTTTAAGACAAAATATGGTATAAGCAATGAATTTAACTTCTATAATGTGGTACATGATGTATTTCCAAGTGAATATTCTGTGAAATAATGTAGGCCATAATTGTTTGCATCAGTATTTGACTGGAATGTGACAGGTAGGTTATGATATTATTGGTTAATATCATTTTACTCAGCCTTGAGTACATCAACGGAAAATAAGCTGTTTGTTGAAATGTATAAAGTTATTACATGGGGAGAGGAAAAAGTGTTGTTTTTCATAATTGTTTTTGGATAAACATGCACTAATATAACACGCACAATAACACCAAGGACATTTATTAGGGTAGTAAGCAGAGTCAATTTTAATTTCATGTCATTCTAAAAAGCTCTATGTGAAAACTCGATACTTATTAACCGGCCTATGCTGGTGTGAAATAATGGTTTACCAATACGCTCAACACGTATGCATTAGTAAGGCGAGTGAAGCGTACAAGAGCAGTCCATCGGCTGGTCCTCCTGGCAGCACGTCCGACACGATGATGGACGTCTCTCCGCTCTCCATGTTTGGATTGTCCCGGCCACCGGACACAGCAATTCCAAAACCCATTTTAGTGTCCTGCAAAAGAAAGAGAGAGAAATCACTTTCAGTGTGAAAGTAGCACAAATGCATTTCCATAGTCATACATCACAGTTAGCCTGCCCAAGGCAGTACTGCTTAATATTGCTTCTTAGAAGCATGCAAACGGCCAGCGGTGTTACACAATCACGTCTGTGCGCTCTTAAAATAAATCTCTCATGAACGTTGACTGCATGCCCCCACAGTGCGGTTTTGCAGAAAGCCATTGCACGCTAAAGCTAATGGAGACATGGTTCCACCTCATTGCTTAGCCAAACAACAACCTGCTCTACCTGCCTCAGAGGAGCGCTGAATAAATAGAGTCTAATGAGTGGGTATCGTTGGCTTGATCTGGCAATCTGCTCCAAATATATTCAGGCCCAATTAAAGCTGGAGATAAAACCTGACAGCAACGAGTGAAACCGAGATTTTAGAGTCTGAAGTAATGGCACTGACTGACGCTGACTCTAGGGGTAGGAGCTAACCAAAAGCTTATATAATATTACTGCTGGCATGCGTAAATATATACCAAAATAACGAAATAGACAGGGCTTCAAAGTTGAGAAATTTAGGAGCACATTAAAAACACTTGAACAAATAACGCATTATTCCTTAAAGGGATACAAGGAGACATTTATAAGGAAAATTATTTATTTATATATACAACTATTGGACAGGAAGAGTTAAAATAAACTTATCATTGCATCTAAACCAACAACATGTTTATTAGATCCAATACCCACTAAACTACTGAAAGAAGTGTTACCTGTAGTCGAAGAGCCTCTTCTTAATATTATTAACTTTTCTTTATCTTTAGGTCATGTTCCAAGAATATTCAAACTGGCAGTAATAAAACCTCTCATTAAGAAACCGCAATTAGATCCAAATAACCTAACAAATTACAGACCCATTTCAAATCTTCCATTTATGTCTAAAATACTAGAAAAAGTTGTGTCCGCTCAATTGTGCTCTTTCTTGCAAGAAAATGATATCTATGAAAAATTTCAGTCAGGATTCAGACCGCATCATAGCACAGAAACTGCGCTAGTTAAAATTACAAAGGATTTACTTTTAGCTTCTGGCCAAGGCTGTATCTCAATACTAGTTCTACTAGATCTTAGCGCTGCGTTCGACACTATAGATCATAAAATACTCTTGGATCGACTACAAAACTACACTGGTGTTCAGGGACAGGCATTAAGCTGGTTTAGATCGTACTTATCAGACGGTTATCATTTTGTCTGTTTAAATGGGGAAAAATCGAAGATAACATCTGTAGACTATGGAGTGCCGCAAGGATCGGTGTTAGGCCCTCCGCTATTCTCAATATATATGCTGCCACTTTGTAATATTATAAGAAAACATGGAATTAATTTCCACTGTTATGCTGATGGCACTCAATTATATATTTCATCGCGACCAGATGAAAACAGTAACTCATCTAAATTGACAGAGTGTCTAAAAGTCAAGATATAAAATGCTGTATGACGTGTAATTTCCTGCTATTAAATTAAGATAAAACGGAGGTATTACTTATTGGTCCAAAAAACTACCCACAAAGCCTTGTACAATACAACTTTAATTTAGAAGGATGTCCTGTTACTTTATCCACTACAGTAAAAGACCTGGGTGTTATACTAGACTGCAACTTGTCTTTCGAAAATCATATTTCATATGTTACAAGAACAGCTTTTTTCCAACTTAGAAACATTGCTAAGCTACGTAACATGCTATCTGTTTCTGATGCAGAAAAGTTGGTTCATGCATTCATGACCTCGAGACTGGATTGCTGTAATGGTTTATTAGCTGGCTGTCCTGCATCCTCAATAAACAAGCTACAGTTAGTGCAAAATGCAGCTGCTAGAGTTCTTACTAGGTCAAGAAAATATGATCATATAACACCAATTGTATCATCTCTACACTGGTTACCTATTAAGTTCCGTATCAATTACAAAGTATTACTACTGACCTATAAAGCCCTAAATGGTTTAGCTCCTGTGTATTTAATGGACCTTCTATCGCCCTACAATCCATCGCGTTCTTTAAGATCACTAAATTCGAGGCTTCTGGTCATTCCTAGGATATCTAAGTCCACTAAAGGAGGGAGGGCGTTCTCGTATTTAGCTCCTAAACTCTGGAATAGCCTTACTGATATTGTTCGAGGCTCAGACTCGCTGTCCCAGTTTAAAACTAGATTAAAGACGCATCTCTTTAGCCAAGCATTCACATAATGCTTACCTTTTATACCACTGTTGAATCAAATCGAATGCATTAATATAATGACAGCAGCTATGCTAATTATCTCCCATCTGCTCTTCTGCTGTTATAGCGTTCGTAAATAGCGTTCGTCAGCTCCAGTTTGTATCCAGCCTCTCACGGAGACTTCAGATGCCCCAACACCTGCGATGAGATGACTAAACGCCTGTGAAGAGACGACTCGACGCCTGTGAAGAGACGACTCAACGCCGGCGATATGTTATGCCCTAAAATACTACATGATTAACTAACTGTAGTTTTTCTATGTACATTTCTGAAATGCACTTTCTGTAAAGCTGCTTTGAAACAATATGTATTGTGAAAAGCGCTATACAAATACATTTGAATTGAATTGAATATATAATATAAATTATTATAATAATTTTTTTATATTTCTGCTTCAAACTGTATTTAGTAATTATGTAATCATTCATAGGCCTATGTCAAACTGTGTGTGTATATATATATATATATATATACACACACACACACACACACACAGTTCAAACTATGTATATATAGATAAATGGATATATATACTAAAACTTATAAGACTATTGTGCCACAAAAAATAGCTACATTTAAGTTGCATTAATTGCCAGATACAGTTTATAATAAAAAATAAAAAAAAAGTATGCAAAATGTAGCACTTTTAATTGTAAAATAAAATGGGACTTATTTTGAAATGTCTATGCTTTACTATTGCCGGCTGCTCATTCAAAAAAGATGCAGGAGATAAAATATGCACTCTTACAGCCATCTACAGCATATTACATGAACACCATAAAGTAAACATTGGAATTCATCAACAGTTCATCAAAAGCATTCTATTAGCATAAATGTGCAGTATTCACTTATTGGGAGCTGTAGAACGTGCAACTGCGCCACACTGCTAATTTGAAACATGCAGCTTAATCACCTTATTTAATAATCACATTAGGCTGTATTGCGATTCCTGTTTTTCCATCCCCAAATTAAGACCTCTTAAAAATAATCAATATGTTACTTCTACCATTTAAGATATTAAAGACTTTTTATGACTTTAAATTTAATAAAACCGAGGACTTTTATTAAATTCACACATTTGCTCCTAAATACATTTTACACACATCACTTTTTAGTCGCAAATGTGAGTAAATCGCTCGCACTGTCAACCCCTTATAGATCATGATACACCCTATAAACTTGTCCTCATTCTAAGTATCCTGTTTTTTTATAACTTGAAAAAGCTTATATCTTCCATTTAATGTTGCAGCGATAACAATTTGAGACAATTCTTATTTGAACCCAGGGATCTGACATGTCAAAGAGCTGAGATGTTTTCCCAGGATGAGTCTGATATGTGATGGTGGTGATAGTGTCAGTGTGTGTTTGGATAGTGTGTGAACCCTTGTGATCTGTCACGTGGGAGATAAAAGATGCGCATCCTGTTGTGCATGATGTTGGAGGAAAGAGGAATGGGAGGAAGGAAAGACAAGATGGGAAGAGAGAGGGGGAGGGGTAGCTTCATCTGACAGGCTGAAAGCACTTCTACAAGAACACAAGCACATAATGTTTTGATGCTAAAAAGTTGTTAGTGACCATATCCATGTTTACATGCATATGACAATTATGTCTCATGCAAACACCTTATTTGGGATATCTACTGTTTATTTATACATGCACATGTCCTTATAGATATAATTATGAAGTTAACAAGAAACTGATCACACTGTTACTAAAATGAATTGCAATAAATAACAAGAGTGAGCCTCCAGTATTTCCATAACCGAATAGAGGGAAAGAATGTGCATGTCATATTCAATAGTTTTTCGTTTCGTTATTTTTTTTGTTTGTTTGTTTTAAATAACTATACATACACTTTTGTTCAAAAGTTTGGAGTCAGTATGATTAAAAAAAAAAAAAAAAATTAATACTCAAAAGTCAGACATTTAAAATGTTACAAAATAGTCAGATATAATCATAATCCTAAAGCTAATATTCTCCTGGATCCAGCACACTGAGTTTGGATCTTGAGGGCATCTCAGGTATTGTTTTATATGTCAGAGGGGCTGGCGGAGCAGTTAGGCCATGTGTCCACCAAAGCGTTTGTTCACGCAGCTGGCATATTTTTCCAATTTTTTTCAATGGGAGCGTCGCGTTTTTTAAACGCCATGAGCATAACGAGGCGCTGAACAGTTTTTTCACGCTGAGCGCTCTGCTGTTTTTTACTAGTCGCCGAGAGTTTAAGAAAGTTCAACTTTGGGGTAAAACGCAGCGCTCATCACTGTCACTTTTTACCCAACCCTCCAATCACAGTGGAGGAGGGGCGGGAAAAATATCACACCGACCAACCGCCACATTATGCTTGTTCAACGTCAACAGCACGCGGCCTCTTTGGTTACAAACATGAAATTTGTTGTTCACTGCCGAGCCGCTCTTCTACAACACATCTAAACACGCGACTCTTAAACCTGCAGTGGGTGAGGTAGGGTTTGGGTCAGCTTGAGTAGGTTCATGTAAAAGAGTTTCGTACCCGCTGTAGAGTCACAGTGTACTGCTCCCAAACCGTCTCCTCCATTCCTGAGCTCTGCATGGAAAAGAGAAAGAAAGCACCATTAAATCACCAGTCAAGCGTCACTAATTTCAGTATGCTGTGCAGCGTGACATGTAGGGTTGAGTGTCCTATATACAAATTGGTCCTAAATGAAGTGTCCTGAACTAATTAATTTCATAATTACATGGATGCACACATAATATTAAAGGAATATTCCTGGTCAAGTACAACTTACTGTAAGCATGACAGTATCTATGGCAATTACTTTGGACACGCATAATTAGCAGTTCCTCCTCCCCATCTTAAAAATTATTTTTCTTTCACTGATTTGTCGTAATTACTGTACTTTGTCATTTTCTTTAATCAAAAGCATGCCACAGATTCTATCTGTACAGTTTAAAGGTGAAGTGTGTCATTTTTTAATGTTCTTTCCCAGTTTGTGTAACTATATGTGGCACCACAAAATACTGATATTTATTTAAGTATCCCTGCCAGTCCAGTTTGGCCCAGTAACAGCAAACAGAAAAAGTGTGAATAGAATTAGAAAGTTTGATGAATAAAAAGTTCGAAAGAACAGCATTTCAAATAAATGCTGAATCCTGAAAAAAATGCATCACAGTTTCCACAACAATATCAAACAGCAACTCTTTTCATCATCATTAATAATAATAATAATACATTTTGTTTGAGGACCAAATCAGCATATTAGAATGATTTCTGAAGGATCATGTGCCACTGAAGACAGGAGTAATGATGCTGACAATTCAGCTTTACCATCACAGAAATTAAGTACATTTTATTAAAACAGAAAAAAAACATTTCAAATTGTGGTGATAATGTCACAATATTACTGTTTTTAATGTCTTCTTTAAAAAAACATTTTAAAAATCGAACCGACCCCAAACAGATGAAAAATGTGTCTGCGCCACATAACACACTTCACTGTGACATTGTAAAAAACCCAGAATATTCCTTAAAATGACATTATGAAAATGAATATTAGTTAAAAATTCACAAATGAAGACCCCCTCCCCAGCTATATAGTATCTACACAGAAATACCTGTGAACACCCAGTGAACACCCCATTATTTGGTACGACCCGATACGTCACTGCGTCAAAATGAGGGTCTACCACATACGGCCGAAGAGTGTGTATGAAGGATGAGCCTGTCATTTCCACAGCTCACTTGGGCGAAAGCATCATTTCTTTGTTTTTAAGAATGATTACATATGAGGACTGAATCCATGTTAACTCACAGATCTATGTAAGCCGATGTCCATAAACACACTGTGAATGACACCAGGGTCTGTATATCTCTCTTTTTGAAACATAAAAAAAACAGCCTGACAAACTCACACACACACACAGCTCAAGGGTGTGTTTGTTCCAATGAACAGACAGACATGCTCATCAATACTGATGATTAACTGGAAAGTGGCCACAGTACAACCCAACCTCAACCAAACCATGACGACACAAGGTTAAACCACGGCGACTTTGACAGTAGGTCCGGTTAAAGCTTCTTAAAATAGTCGACTTTAATTAAATAAGAAATCTGTTTGGACTAAACAATATCCTAATCTACACCTGATTCTACTCAAATTAAACGTTTCTCCCTTCCATGTCAAATTTATTTAAACAGCGCTTTTTACAATACGCACAGTTTCAACGTGTTGTGACAATGTACACAAATACGCAGCTGACATTTGCTTATAATATATTGCTTATTGCATCCAGGGATAGCCAATCACAGCACAGATCACATATGACATCACTCTGATGCCAAAGCTAAGTCTAGTCAAGTCACCTTTATTTATATAGTGCTTTATACAATACATATTTCAAAGCAGCTTTACATAAAAATAACAGGAAAATGATTTAATGATGCGGACAGAGTTCATTACGGCTGTACAGCAAATAGTGCACATTATTCAGCTAAAGTCAGTTCAGTGTCGATTCAGTTCCGTTGTAAATATAATCAATTATTAAATTAGTTCATTTCATCTATAAAGCAGCTCTGCAGCTTCCAATAAAGCAGCTCTCATCCAATAGTGTCAGTTCAGTCAAATCGATAATATTGTTGAATATTAAGTGTCCTCCTAAGGACAAAATGGTTGATGTGCAACACACACATACGTTTTAGTTTTCATTTTCTGCACTTCCCTTTAGCTTTTCCTTACAAACACACACTTCCCCTTGTTCTCAGCCGTCCCCGTTAGTGTGCGGCTCTAATTGGAGGATTCTGCCTGCGGATATGTGCCCTCAGACTACTACAGAAGCGTACAATTAGTGTGGACATGTGCATTTGTTGGGCTCTCCACAAGCACTCGGATAGTGCGCTATGCAGCAAATAAAACTAATCCACAGAGATAAAGTAAATAAAGGGCCTGATGCTGATAAGCTAAGACAGCTCTTATCCTCTCCTCATGCACTGGGCTGCTTTCTGTGGGTGGCTAGTGGAGATATTGTTCATAAGACGGTGATGAGAAAGACAGATAGCGAGGGAGCTAAAGATGCTGCATCATTTGAAGGCAGTTCAAGCTGCTTTTACAAAGCACTCACCTTCTTGTTCTGGAAAATGATGGACAGTTTCATAGCGAAAAGGAAAATTACGAAGTTGCTCGCTTCATAAATCAAAGACAGGCCCCTCAAAGGTTTGGCAAATGTTAAAATAAACAACGAGCATTTCCTCTTAATCTAGTTTGTCCGACCAAGTTAATGAACAAAAATGCATTTGTGAACACGTTAACATTATTGAGGAAGCATTTCGCCACAAATATGAAAATTCACCCTCATGTTGTTCTAAATGTGTCTTTCTTCTGCACCAGTTTTGATGTCAGCGACAAGAAATTAGCCTTAGGATGATCTTCACCGACGTCAAAGCATATCTGAACTCTCACGAATACGATTTGAGAGCTGCGGAGGTGGGGAAGGTTTTCAGCCAATAAAAATGTACATTTCAATTTGTTCATATTCGGCTATTGTTTGGCTTCAGAGGAGTTATTTGGAGGAATTTAATCACATAGGCCACTATTATGACATTTATAAAGACATTGCTGGACAGGACCCATCCTTACGGAGTGCTGCAAGTATGATGTATTTTTGTGGGCCAATCATGAAAATTTGCATTTTAGCACTTCCAGTTTCATCTTCCTGAAGTCAGAAGGTTTTTTGTATGGGTTTTTGGTTCAAAGCCTGAAATACGGTCTGTAGCGCAAGCACAATATATTTTCACGTAAAAAACATCAGTAATACCACCTAGTTATTTTTCTAAACTTTTATTTGTCTTGAAAAGGGTGGTTACTATAAAGTGGTTAAATGGGACTACAGAGGTTGTTGGGGACATTAAACGTAACAGGAAACTCTTCTAATAATTCGCTAGTTCGCTTTTACAGCCTTGTTGTGTATATACCTGCACTCTTGCAAAGTATTCTGAGTCAAACTTTCAGGAAAAATATTTTTTAAATAAAAGGTTGAATCACGGTGCAGTTCATTTATAGCCTATGTTAAGCTTTTCCTTCAGGCGATTGTATTTAGGCTTCAAAATTTATAAAAGTTGTGCTGATTTGTCAAGATTACCCTGATGAATGAAACGTGTAAGAATCATTAACATGTTTTATCACAGAGCTTATTTTCAGCAATAATCCAAAAGCCAATGGAAAAATACTACTGAGTTTTTGTCGAGGGAACCAGGGTGAAGCAAACTGAAAGGTTGGCCTACAAAATTACATCACTGTAGTATACTACACTGCATTGAAAAGAGTGATTAGGATGTTCTGCAAAACAATACATTTCTACAAAAGAAATTAACAGGTATAGAATGACATGAGGGTCCTTTAAAGATTCATATACCTGGGTTTCTGTCTAAATACATTGAAAAGCTCCTAAAACACATGCTCCAGATATGTTGAGCCTTGGTTCTCATGCTGCTGACACAGGTTCAAGTCTGATCCCCCTCTTCAAATAAATAAAATAACATACCATCATCTTCATCTGTCCAATAAAGCAAATCCAAGCCCAAAAATATAAAATATTAAATCCTGACTGCTATACTTGAGACGTCTCCACAGGAAGCTGTCACCCATCTCTCCTGAGAACTAACCTAAAAAGAAAACTTCTATTTAGTAAACTCCTCACAACAAGGTCAAGACTCTCCTCTCTCTCCGGCTTAGCTCAATCTCAGAGGGACGGGACCCCGTAAGCAGCCTGTGAGGAGGACCCTGCTGTTCCCAATAAGCTGAAATGCGTCGACAGGACCACCAGCGTGAAGCCGTCCACACCGCACAGACCCGGGTGAGCAGGGGCGCTGGGACAGCATGTGAACCCAACCTGCAGATCGCAGCCAGTCATGCTAACATGTCTGAACAGCCTGTCCACACAAGCAGATACAACAGGTTACTGTACGTTCACACCGCCGCCGACTTGAGCGTTAAAGAAGCTCTGGCCGCTCTGTCAAGGACGCTTGTCAAAAAGCACGGGGAAGCTCGTTGACGCTTTGGACGCCCTGACGTAGCAGGGAGAAGAGAAGTGTCACAACATGAAATGTAATAAACAGAAAAAAACAAGCAATACATTGAAGAAACCTTTTATAATGACAGCATTTGTATAACTGTTTTGGTCACTTTTGGTCGGGGAAAAAAATAATAATTAGCTATTATTATTATTATTATTTGCATTAGGCTATTATTTGCATTAGTGCAATTGGTCAAATCTTTGTCACCGTGAGCAAATGAATTGCATTCCCATGCCTCGTTCTTTTGTAACTGGTCCCTGTAAGCAAACAACGTCATATCATATATGTTAGGAAACCCAGCAACAGCGATTATCAGCTTCTCCTCCATTTTCTCGGAACTAATGTTTTGGTAGGAACGAAAGTTCACATCGTATGTTTCTCCGGAATCAGCCAGAGTGAAGGACGTCTTTATTCTTATTGGTTTCTGGCGTTTTGCCGCTGCTTGCCGCTGAACCGCGTCATAGCTCATTACCATAAAGTTGAGCTTCTTTCAACTTTCTGATTGACGCTCAAAACGCTCAAAACGCTCAAAACGCCCAAAACGCGACGCCGAGGGATTTGACGCTCCTTGCAGCTGAGAGAAGCCAGCTTCCATTGAAAATGAATGACTTCCGGCCGCTTTGGAAGCTCAAGTCGGCGGCGGTGTGAACGCACCTTTAGATGTTGACAAAGAGGGACACACACACACACACACACACACCCACTAGAGCAGTAAATCGACCGCCACACTTGTCAACATCTGAGCAAAAGCAAATGCACAATTGTATAATAAAAAATCCTCCATATGATAGTCCTAATTGATATTTATTAGCGGTCAATCAGTATAGGTTTTTTTTAATGGCCGATGCTGGTATCTAGAAAGCAGGGTGGTAAATTACGATTACAATTATAAAACTGTAAAATCAAACAGAGTTATTTTACAGAATATTCACTGAAAATGGTTACTATCTATTTACGAGGCTATTGGTAGGTTTTTGATAAAAGAACAAACAAACACATCTGTATATCAGCCGAAGCGACATCAGGCCGGTAATATCAAATTGGCTCATTATTTGGTCAAAACAATATATCTGTCCATCAATAATTCTTTGGGCTGCCCCCTAAAAGTCGCCAAGAAGAGGACTGGTCGACTAAATTTGAACCTCCACAGGAATTGGTGAAGTCACGTATGCGGTAATATGTCGGGCAGAAGAAGGTTGACGAAGTTGACGTGCGACCTCAAACATGACTAATTTAAAAAATGCAAGTAGTAGCTAACGTAATACCACTTTACATGGCCAGTGGCCACTCGCTCTAACATTAACGTGAACCTAGATAAATGTGTTCAACTTAACTTGTTTAACTTAACATCCACGCCACCGGAGTGCGTCTGCTTAAAAGCCGGATTCGTTGTGAGCAAGACAAGCTCACTTCTCCCCGACAACGCGGAAAAGGTCTTGTGTCTTTCTCATAATGTAAGACGACTGAGACTGGAGTGATGGTGAGTCAGGTATAGCCTAATTGTCCATATTCTTGTAGTGTTTCATTTATCTATGCATTTTTATAATGTATATTTATTTTCTTTGTGTTCTGACCTCTGACAAACAGTTTTTTCTTAAATGTTAAGACTACTCGTCCATCGGCCTGATTAATAGGCCTATTTCTCAATTAAGTGTTTCAGTTTGCTGTATATTTATTTATTTGTTTGTTAGTTAGTTTAAAATTTATATTTATGTCCTACACTTAAAAAATATTTTCATTATAAGGCTGTTATTTATATTATAAGCTATTTATTTTGTTTGCATTCTGATCTCAGAAAAGTTCATGCGATGTTGGCAAGCTTTATGAGTGCGCTTATTTAATACTTTAAATTATCATTATTATGGTTTAGTATTTCTCTCCCAAGTAATCGACTAATGGCTTAAATGAACAACTAATAGTCGACAGGAAAATCTTTAGTTGGGGGCAGCCCTACTAATTTTAATGTGTTTTAGCTGCATAGGATGGTGAACAATATAAAAAGACCAACAAGTTCACAAAACATCCCAATGCCAATGCACAAAGAATAATATTCCCAGTAATTGCATAGCAATTTTACACACTAGGACTGTGTGGTATAGATAAAATAAAATATAATGTAGTATTTATAAATATCCACCAGGTCTGAAGGAAGCCTTTTAAGCCATTTCAGAGAAAAAGCACGCGCACACACACTCTAAACACATTTTCTCTGAAATGGCTTAAAAGGTTAGATTAGATTAAGTAGATTAAAATTGCTTAATGTTTTACCAAATAAAACATCTATTTAAAAATAATTAAGGAATGTTTTCTAAACCAAATGAACACAAGAAACCAATATAACAATATACATAGTAATAAACAGCATTCATGTTTACATATATTTAAAACATTTAAACATATGAAAAAAATCCCACACGAACGCTTAATTAATAATTGAAGTTAAGTTTTGGACAGATTCACAAATATTCAAATCTTAAAAACTATATTTACCAATTTTGCTCATTTACTTTAAGAGATTAAAACATCTCTGTCTTAACACTCATATTTGCGAGTTTTGAGACAAGAGGGATTGTGAAACTAGTCTAATAATGACATTAGTAAACTTGATAAAAAGCACATTTAAATTATTGCTATATTCATAATCTTGCTTAACCACTGTGAATATTCAATACATCACCCAGCCCCAATGCACGCACACATGCACATCAATTCGCACACGCTAATTTGCCAGTCAATCTAAAAATACGCCTCACACCTGAGGGATACTGAGACCCAAACACCTGCTCCCCTCTGCATCTCACAGTAATGACCCAAGCAAAAATCCCAGACAATGAAAGAGTTTAAACAGCACGGCAGACGGATCAACAGAGGCAGTGCAGCCGCTGCCAGCAAAAGCTACGCTATGCGACAGGAGCTAGTGAAGTCCACTCCATACACACACACACACACACACACACACACACACACACACCCCTACACCTGCACCTGCATTACCAGCTCATTATTCCAAACGCACATCAAGTAAGGTTTGGAAGTCGTTATGTTGCAATTAAACATTAAATCTGCGGTTTACGTTCCCCTCGCTTCACAATCATCATCATTCATTCGCAAAGTTTTATTTCAAAAGTACACGAGCAACATCAGATTCATGCACAACACCAGAACTTTCCCCAAGCACAAACAAAGCCACAAACCCAAACGCTACGCTAACATACAACACAAAACATCATGATATATACGACGAAAACTTTGCACACAATCACAACACACGCCCACTAGCGCGATACAAACCAAATCTGTACAAATCAAGCCCCGAGATCTCTACTGCGGGATCTAGGAAAGAGGGGTAGAAACACGACAATCCTCTCTCTAAGGTGGCAGCTGATGGAAGGGTTTATCCCTGGAGGATCAAGCCATCGCAAGCGCCTTTTTCCCCCATCCCCACCAGCAGTTTGAGCAGGCATGACGCATGCCTGGGTGAGAAGAGGATGATGAAGCTGTTCCTTAGCTCCTTGGACTCCCCCCGCACCTCGATTCGCGCCCCTCCGCGCCGCCTCCATCTCTGGGCTCTCTGCAGGCGCACGCAGCAACCAAAGGGGAGCCAGTTCACACTCATCTCTCCCCATGGCCGCCCGACCTCCAATCTAATTAAGCTCTGAGGCGGAGAAGATTAGGCACCCGGAGAGAGAGGGAGAGGGAGAGAGAGAGAGAGAGAGAGAGAGAGGGACTATAAATAAGACTCACAGAGCCACGGCGAGTCCTAAAAGACTGCACAGCGCGTGCCCACTTTCGGCACAGCACCGTTTTCATGTCTGCGCTCTCTCTCTCTTTCTCTCGCTACAATTCTGCCGGCTCCTCTTCTTATGTAATCCTAATACACAACTGGCCTACATTTACACACACACACACACACACACACACACACACACACACACACACACACACACACACACACACACACACACACACACACACACACACACACACACACACACACACACACACACACACACACACACAGAGAGAGAGATCAATACCTACATATTTACGTGTGTACAGATGGAGTGTATACAATATTAGCGTATGCGAACACACACACACACACTCCTAAGAATTCCTAGGAGACTGCAGCGATACGCAGGACAACGGTGTTCACTTTAATATTTCAACATTGCGCACTGCTGAGGAAACTTTGCAAAAAAAAAGTATACTTTAGCAGAGTATCTTCTACTTGCATTTGCATTCTTAGCATATGTAAGTCTTTATGCTATTTATTTATTAGTGATGACAATTATTATGGAAGTATTAAGTATTATTATATTATATCAACTATATTATTATTAATATAATAGTTTCTTCTATTCCAATTCCTTTTTAAAATATAAACATTTAAAATGTGGCTGTAATAGAAAGTTTTCACGGATTATACTTAACATAATGAAGACAACAGGTTAAGTAAAAATATAATGAATATTTATGTTCTGTAGTGCATATATTTAGCAAAATGCTCCTCGTCTTCAGATTTTAAAGTCCGGACTATGTTTCATATCAAAAGTAACAAAGCACAAAGCTTGTTGCAATTATTAGGGAGGCACGATATAAATAATGTTTAGTGAAGTTTGGTTTATGCATCTCCTGAGAACAGCATAGACTAAAAGTCAAATGAAAAGTGAAAACATGAAATAAACACCGTTTCGACCATAACCGAAGACTCATTTTTGGGTTTCCGAAATGTCAGTGCATCACTACTATTTATGTCTTAAAACAATGAAGGACTTAATGCATATAGATCAGGATAAAATGGGATACAAACCCGAAACCCCCCACAAATTTATGTAAAACTATTGATTATTCCTTACGCCACGATACATTTCAGGAAGAACGTTCAGCTGTGAGATCGAGCTCTTCCTCCATTACTGATTTAAGCATCTATGGAGACCAAAAAAAGAGTGTCTAAATGAGGAAATGGTGGAAACGCCATCTGATCTGACCTCATCTATTTCCCAGCATTAACTTGATGATGCAGGCTTGATGTCACTTAAATCCAACAGAAATTAACTTCAACAGCTGGGTTTGATTCCAGGTAAGACAAGAAGAGATCATGGGTCATGAACCAGGCACTCATGACATGGTCTCTGTTAGCGGTGAAAAGAAGATTACAGGGTTTTACGGACACTAACAATCTCCAGTCGTCTCTGTTCATACTAGCACAACAACTAAGGATGATAATGACCCGCTGAGGCGACTAGCAGCTAATACAAACACTCGGACATGCTCGACCTGGACATGAAGATGTTAAATCAGAAGAGCGCACACATACAGGTCCTTCTCAAAGAATTAGCATATTGTGATAAAATTCATTATTTTCCATAATGTAATGATAAAAATTAAACTTGCATATATTTTAGATTCATTGCACACCAACTGAAATATTTCAGGTCTTTTATTGTTTTAATACTGATGATTTTGGCATACAGCTCATGAAAACCCAAAATTCCTATCTCAAAAAATTAGCATATCATGAAAAGGGTCTCTAAACGAGCTATTAACCTAATCATCTGAATCAACTAATTAACTCTAAACACCTGCAAAAGATTCCTGAGGCTTTTAAAAACTCCCAGCCTGTTTCATTACTCAAAACCGCAATCATGGGTAAGACTGCCGACCTGACTGCTGTCCAGAAGGCCATCACTGACACCCTCAAGCAAGAGGGTTAGACACAGAAAGAAATTTCTGAACAAATAGGCTGTTCCCAGAGTGCTGTATCAAGGCACCTCAGTGGGAAGTCTGTGGGAAGGAAAAAGTGTGGCAAAAAACGCTGCACAACGAGAAGAGGTGACCGGACCCTGAGGAAGATTGTGGAGAAGGACCAATTCCAGACCTTAGGGGACCTGCGGAAGCAGTGGACTGAGTCTGGAGTAGAAACATCCAGAGCCACCGTGCACAGGCGTGTGCAGGAAATGGGCTACAGGTGCCGCATTCCCCAGGTCAAGCCACTTTTGAACCAGAAACAGCAGCAGAAGCACCTGACCTGGGCTACAGAGAAGCAGCACTGGACTGTTGCTCAGTGGTCCAAAGTACTTTTTTCGGATGAAAGCAAATTTTGCATGTCATTCAGAAATCAAGGTGCCAGAGTCTGGAGGAAGACTGGGGAGAAGGAAATGCCAAAATGCCTGAAGTCCAGTGTCAAGTACCCACAGTCAGTGATGGTCTGTGGTGCCATGTCAGCTGCTGGTGTTGGTCCACTGTGTTTTATCAAGGGCAGGGTCAATGCAGCTAGCTATCAGGAGATTTTGGAGCACTTCATGCTTCCATCTGCTGAAAAGCTTTATGGAGATGAAGATTTCATTTTTCAGCACGACCTGGCACCTGCTCACAGTGCCAAAACCACTGGTAAATGCTTTACTGACCATGGTATTACTGTACTCAATTGGCCTGCCAACTCTCCTGACCTGAACCCCATAGAGAATCTGTGGGATATTGTGAAGAGAAAGTTGAGAGACGCAAGACCCAACACTCTGGATGAGCTTAAGGCCGCTATCGAAGCATCCTGGGCCTCCATAACACCTCAGCAGTGCCACAGGCTGATTGCCTCCATGCCACGCCGCATTGAAGCAGTCATTTCTGCAAAAGGATTCCCGACCAAGTATTGAGTGCATAACTGAACATAATTATTTGAAGGTTGACTTTTTATTTATTTATTAAAAACACTTATTTTATTGGTCGGATGAAATATGCTAATTTTTTGAGATAGGAATTTTGGGTTTTCATGAGCTGTATGCCAAAATCATCATAATTAAAACAATAAAAGACCTGAAATATTTCAGTTGGTGTGCAATGAATCTAAAATATATGAAAGTTTAATTTTTATCATTACATTATGGAAAATAATGAATTTTATCACAACATGCACATTTTTTGAGAAGGACCTGTATTTGCAGTATTGCTGTATGAAGGTGTTATTGAGGCCAGTAGGGGGCGCTCACCCTGTGCTCTGTGTGGGTCTTAATGCCCCAAGATTGGGACACTATACTGTCAAAAAGCATCGTCCTTCGGATGAGATGTTAAACCGACGTCCTGACTCTCTGTGGTCATTAAAAATCCAAGAATGTCCTTTGGAAAAAGAGTAGGTGTGCAACCCCAAATTTGCTCATATCGGTCCATCATGGCCTCCTAATCATCCTCATATATACAGTATATATTTACTGATTGGCTTTCTCACGGTCTCCTCTCCACCAGTAAGCTGGTTTGTGGTGGGAGTTCTGGCCAACTATGGCTGCCATCGAATCATCCAGGTGGATCATGATGCACATTGGTGGTGGTTGAGGACATTCCTCCTTCTATGCATAAAGCGCTTTGAGCGCAGAGAAAAGTGCTATATAAATGTAACAAATTATTATTAATACTACTACTACTACTATTTAAAAATTCAGGAGATGATTAGTCGCACAGAGATGATTACTGATTATGAATTTACATGTGACTTTTAAAATTCTATAAATGTACATAATAAATGCATAATATTCAGAAACATAAAAAAAATCCTACCAACCCCAAATCTTTGAAAGGTAATGTGCATGTATCATATTATAATACATGCACATTACCTTTCAAAGATTTGGGGTTGGTAGGATTTTTTTTATGTTTCTGAATGTCTTCTATGGTTGCTCACAAAGGCTGCATTTATTTGATTAAAAATACATTAAACATTAATATTGTTGTGAAATATTATTACAATTTAAAATAAAAGTTTTCCATTTGAATATATTTTAAAATGAAATGTATTCCTGTAATGCAAAGCTGAATTTTCAGCATCATTACTCCAGTCTTCAGTGTCACATGATCCTTCAGAAATCAGTCTAATATGCTGATTTGCTACTAAGGACACATTTATTATTATTATCAATGTTGAAAACAGTTGATCTGCTTATTTTTTTGTGGAAACCGTGATAATTGTTTTTCAGGATACTTTGATGAATATAAAGTTCAAAAGAACAGTATTTATTTGAAATAGAAATCTTTTGTAACAATATAAATGTATATATTCTGTCACTTTTGATCAATTTAATGCATCCTTGTGAAATCAAAGTATTTCTTTAAAAAAAAAAGGTTACTGACCCCATCTGATCACATATATAATTCAATTTAATGATGTTAAAAAAATGTATTTATACAGTAACAGATTTTTTAATTTTTACCACAATATTGTAACCTTTATATGGATGCAACTTGCACATTGTTTTTATAAGAACACTGGGCCAGATGTGAAATATCTGATTCATTTAAAGGAATAATCAACAGATTAATCAATGATGATCAAATTAGTTGTTAGCGGACGCCTTACATATTACATCAATGCATCTGTCAGACACTTTGATTTTAAAGCAACTAACACAAAACACTACGCGTTCCTTTATTCTCTAATAATCGAACCCATAACCTTAATGTTGCTAGCACCACAGAAATGTGGTCATTATTACAATAACAGCAACAATGTGTCAAGCTGCTCTATGACAAACATGATGCACATGGTTATTTTGTATTATCAGTACTGACACTAACACAGACACTAATTTAACATGTGACAAAACAGCAACAAGGCCATGACATCATTCCTATGACAAAACAACGAATCTCCAACACAACAGACTTATTGGAGCACAGTCACTCTTTTCTCAGAACACTGGGGTGTAAAAATAGAGCGAGCGCTCCCACTTCCAGAGAAAGCAGCACATGCACAGACATCCACAAACTGATGCTTTGTTTGCTCCACTGGACAGGCAGTCCTCCAAAATAAAGCACTAACTGTCCCAGAGAACAGCTCCAACAATAGATGGAAAAAGAAAGTCTTTGTAATCTAGTTTCTTGGACAACCTACTCTAGTGAGTGACACTGAAATATGCAATACAGAAATCATAGTTTGACTTTGGGAAGAATTCATACTTATGTGAAAAGAAATGCTTACAGCAGACGCACCAAAATGTTAAATAATGGTTTGTTAGTACAAGTCACCATGAAATCAAAATCCACAATTCTTATTTTTTTTGGAATATTGAAGTATTTACTATATATGATTTATTCAAACACTTCATTTTTTTAAAATTCATGTGCCTTCGTAATCTTTCATCAAAGTAACTTCCCCCTCCCTCTTGCAGTGACATCTCTTCTCTTCTCTTTTTACCTGTCACTCGTGAGATCAAAGCAATAGCAAACATCATTCTTTCTTGTTGGAGAAGTGGTTTCATGTAAGAAAAGGGAAGAAAAGGCTAACACAGCTTCCATTTCATGATGACTTTAAGTACTAAAAAAACACTTCCTCTTAATGATGTAGCCTTATCTTATTTTATGTACAGATATCAGCCCGTTTTACTTCCATATTCTGAAACAGAAATATTCAACAAGAAAAAAAGAAAGATGAACTTGATTTTATTGATTGGATCATCTCAGTCTAAAAATAATTTAAGAGTTGACACAAAATAATAATATGTAATGTTTCCCTGAAATATTACTAGAACACACACAGACACACTCACACTTACACACACATATACATACACTATTTTAGTAATAAACAACTTTCACATGCAATTAATTACTGATAAACTGCATGCTCCTATTTCGGGGTTGTTAACTTGTGGATATTTTCAGTAAACGGTTTACTTTGTAAAATCAGTTTAACAGTATTAAAGATGGTAAACGTTATCATACTGATCTGAAAAAAAAGTTGCCAGCATTTTTGATCATTTTCACAAAAGTATCATGGCCCCCATAATATTTAGTTGTATGAATATCTGAACATGCAATGTATCAAAAGAAAGAACAGAGCCTCTGCTTTAAAAAAAACAACAACAAAAAAACATTTTATTCTAGCTTCATGCATTCTTTTTTTTAATCAATACTTTAAATGTGGGTAAGTTTCATAAAGAAAGCAAAAATCCTTCATATTAAATAGTACTTCATAGTAAAGCTTCATATTACGAGTTGACTTCTTTCTTTGACCCCACTAGGCTTGGGTATCGAGTATCGATTGGAACCGGGACTAGCTTTGCGATTTTCCCGGTATCGTTCAAAAGTTTAATTTCGATTCCTAGTTTTGGTTCACAGTCCGCCGACCGGAAGAAGAAACCGCTGAACACCAACAAAGAAGCGTCCACTGGAAGTGTTGGCATAACCGAGCGAAGCAACTGGAGAGTCGATGCTGCGTTCACACCGGACGCGAATAGCGTGTCAAATTCGCACCTACCGCGTCTAGTTATACGCTTGAACACTTTGAATCCATTTGCGCGTCAAGAGCCAAATTGACGAACACGTAAAAAAGGAGTATTCGCGTCTATATAAACATAGACATTATAAACTGAAAAGCGGGCCTGTCCCCATTCGCGCCGCAGGAATTTTTTACGCGCGTTATTTCGCTGGTTGCTCTCTCCTCTCCAGATGACGAAGGTTTTACAAGTTGTTTCTTATTGTTTATTTGCTATTCTGCACTAGGTTAGCCCATCAGTGGGAGCACGGTAACATGTTTAAGTACCTGCAGCATCATACACTCATGTGTAAATGTGTTTTCATGAGGTTTTCAAAAATAAAGCTCTCTTGAGGTAGGTGTACCCCAGTGAAAATATATTCATAATTTATAATATTTATATGCAAGTTCATAGATTTGATATTTATATTGTAGTTGAAAACAACCCTGTGAGAAATTCATAGTAAAGGTCATAAAAAGTAAAAAGTTCATAGAATTAAAATTGATGGAGAAGGTTAGACTATTTCCTTCAGAAAGATCGTTGGTTAGCTAGCTCATTTAAAATATCCTAAACTTTTTTGACCCTGCCTCTTAGAATCGGAATCGAGAATCGTTAGGAACAGGAATCGAAACAAGGAATCGAAATCGGAATCGTTCAAATTCAAACGATACCCAACCCTAGACCCCACACATCTTGTTTTGATGTCCGTAATTCGCACCCTGGTCAAAACCCATGTACAGTACACTATGTTAGTTGCCTAGCAGTTAGCAAGAAATCTGCAGAAACACATTGAGCTATGGTGCACATGTAGATGATGCAGGGCCAGGGTCGAAACCCAAGTGTCTCGAATCAATTTAATCAGGTGCCTATGGTATTAACAAGAAGCAAAAAAAAATGATAAAAATATGCTAATATGAAAAACACTATTTTAAAACCAGTTACTATAAATCAATGAATACATTTAAAAAGTATCAAAGACACAAATCTGAGTGTGCAGTTAGAAATTTCTCCTGTTTGGCAAACTTCCTTCCCATCCTTCAACCACACACCATCTCTGCAAACCTCTGCACGCTAAAGACATTTCAGCCAAAATAAAGGAGCAAAAGGATTGACAGGCAGAGGGTGCCTATAGAGTCCAAAGGCCCCGATATACCTCAAGCAAAATCGCAAAACAAACTGATGTGAAGTCATCATTTTCATTTATGAGTGAACTATTCCTTTAAGATAGCAATTTCAGTGATATTATGGTAAAAAACCAACACCTTTAATTGCAGATAATCATTGTGTGATGTAAATGGTCACAAATGCCCTTCCAATTTCTACAGTGCAATTCAACATAAATACATTTCCGACACCACACACACACACAGACACACACACACCTCTCTGCATGTACCACGACTTCTAACAAGCTGAGAGAAATAACCTGCGTTCCTCAGTGAATTCAGAGCGCTCCGGCTAGAGATGTGAGCGGACTATTAGCAAATGATTAAGAGTCTCCTTGAAATTCACTGTCACTTTCCATATGGTTCCTCCTGTAATAAAACATTTCCCCCTTCCTGCACATGTTTCCTTAAATAAAAGACAATTCCTATTTTAGAACCTAACAGCCCATAATTAATTACTTTACAATTAATGCTTAAAACAGATATGACACATGCAGTGTGATAAATGTAACAGAGGAAAAGACCAGCTAGTATAAAATCATACACTACCGTTCAAAAGTTTTGAATCTGTAAGATTTTTTTTATATATATTTAATAAAGACATTTATAATGTAACAAAAGATGTCTATATTCAAATAAATGCGGATATTTTGAACTTTCAACTCTATTAAAGAATCCTGAAAAAATATCTCACTGTTTTTCACAAAATATTAAGCAAACAAATAATAATTCCTGAGCAGCAAAGTGAGCACTGAACAGACCTCAACATGCAACTCAAAAACGATTAAGGATTGGATAAGTTGACATAAGGTGAATCAGCACTGTTCTAAGAAACTAACTCATTAAATCTATGCGCCTCTCCGCCATGTTCATGTCTTATTAAAAGTTGTCTCTAACCACTCTAAAATATTCAACAGTTCAGTTCTGCTCAAGCGCAAAAGTCAGAAAGTATGGAAAAGTGTCAGCATTTTTACTAACATCATCAGAGTAAAGCTTAAAAAGTTTATAGAAAAACAGGCCTAATACTTTGGCATGTTCTTAAGAGATACTTCAGAAAGTCCAGATCCACAGTGACACTTCTATTAGACAATACATCGAGATCAAAGCACAGAAAAACAAGCACATTACCCAAGTCCACATCGGATGACCCTGTTCTGTTCCCACTCGTTTAAAGCGCCGTTTCATCTTCAAAGAGAAACAAATGCAGGCGTTTCACTGAGCAGCCGACACATTCTCCTCCATCACCAAACCAGTGAGCAGAGCTACACCATGCCCAACTTTTAACATCCGTTTATGAGGCTTTAACAGCAACTGTGTTCACTACATCTAACTGATGATCGTAAAGAGGGTCGACGTGAATCTCAGACGGGGAGGAGACGGCTGGCACATTAAATCCAAAGCTTTATTTGGATGTGTGGATGGACCAGGCTCATCTGTATAACACACTGAATTTCTTCAAGCGGCAGGAAGGGCTGAAGTTGAGGGGTGTCAGTCATAAAAACACGTCCAAACGGCTACAGGAGACGAGACAAATTCTTCTAGCGCCACTCCTTCCTCTAATAATACAACAGCTACCGATGCCATCCCAGCTTTCGTGTCATTACCGAAGGGATGACACCTCACTTAGCCGAGTCCACTCCTGCTATGTGAAGTAAACGATACCATGAACAGGATTCCGGCATTGGATGCTGAAACGTTGCACACACACACACACACACACACACACACACACACACACACACACACACTTCGCATCTCAGAATAGCAACTCCACTATACCCGATAATTGCCTACTATGCAGCCGGAAGCATGTTAAATGGTGAAAGAGAGTGTAAATGGTAAAAAGAGCATGTAAACTGGATAAAATAGGACCCTATGAAATAAAATGTTCACAAATTCCATGTTTCATTTTTTCTGGATTCAGGTTTTTTACTTTTTTTTACTTTTTGGATTAGTTTGAACTTTTAATGGTTAAATCAAATGTTAGCAATCAAAAACATGTGTAATTAATTGAAATCACACAAAAAAATAATTTTTAGGGCCCTATTAAATACGTCATCCGTTTTTATATTTCTGGATTTATGATTTAATACAAATCTATTATCAATAACAGTGGTAATCAAATGAAGTCCTAAAACATTAAAAATGTTATTAGTCTTTTAAAATTAACTTTTAACAACTCCTATTATTGCTTTGAGAAGTAGGCCCACATTCTACTGTACAATAGAAATATATTTCTGTCAGTTTCTACAAGTTAAACCAACTTTTATTTTGACGGGTTCTCATGAAGACCTTTAGTAAAATGTAAGTCAGAACTCTTCCTGGCCGGTTTTCAGTCATGTCCTCATATAGCTCATCTGCATCCAGGCTAAAGCTTTTGAGCAGAAGTGTTACAGTGAAGACTGGAAACTGGGCCGAACGCCTATCACGAGTGTGTTTGTTATCTCTGGTTGCTATCCTCATGCTGTGTCCTGCATGCTGGGTGTATAAATGTGAAAGGCCAAAACTGAAATTTAGAAGTTTAAAAGCGTCTCATGTCAAACTCAAACTCATTTTCACTGAGGGTTGTAACAGTGAGACTGTAAAATGTTACTACTCCTTAACATATTGTTAAATAACTGTCTCTTTATTTGATTATTACTTACTTAAGTTACAAATATTATATATGTTTCTGTTATACTGTATATGCATTTGCAGAGGCGTTTCTAGGTTTTAAAAACATAAGGGTCTGAGCCCGAAACATCAGGGGTGGGTAAATTTGGATTTCTCTGACCTATGTGCATTTTAAGGTGTTTGAAGGCCAAACAAATGGATAGCGATAGCTTTAAAAGCATGTCAGTGGGCAGTAGCAGAAATTATTTGTCAAGCAGATAACGGATTCTTAAACATGAGAATCAGTTTAAATGTCGCAATGAATGATCCACACTACAATGATCCACACTACAAAATGGAAATGCAGAATGTTTCTGCTTATTGTTGACAATACACAATCACATATTCCTAACAGTAATGGCCTTAAATGAAAAATCTTTTAAGGATTATTTTGCATAGATGTTACATTTCAATCAAACACCAGTGCAATCTTTTTGTGTCCAGAGGCAAATGAGCAATTTATATTAGCATTAAAGATTGGTTTCAGCAACTTGTTTCTTTCCTGAGTTAATAAATGTTTTTGGCACTAATCCGTTCAATTAAAGTTCACTTGTTCACTCATAAAGACAGTCACTTGTCGCCACCTACTGGCTTAATGATGCAAGTCGCGCAAACACAGACAAGCGGAGTGATACTAAAAACGGTGAAAAAGGTTGATACTGGTACCTATATTAAAATAATATTAAATATCAATATATCATTCTTCATTCAGTTCTATGCAGCAGAATCAGATTTAACAGATTTATTTTTTTGACCAATTGTCAAAATAAAGTAGTCCTACAAAGCTATTATTAACAGAGCATGTGAGCAGATAGCAGGGAGAGGACAAGTGAACGAGTCATTTTACCAGCGTTGCCCAGCACGGCTACACACACCATGTTACAGCACATTAGTGCTATTGCAAACAGAAACAAGTTCAGAGAAATTTGATGTCGGCACGTTATTTAGTGGACTTTGCCATTCCGGTGAGCGTAAACGACTGAGCAGTGCGCGCAACACAGACACACACACGGAGGTTGCAGCGGAACATGAGCAGAACGCGCTGCGAACACAGAGTGGAGAGCACAGCGCGCACACACAGCGGAACACGCTTCGAAGTTGTGCATCTTCGGAGACGGAGCCGCTCACAAAGTCACATTTCGGTGCATCCCTAATTTTAAGACAATCATATGCTCTCACGGGCCTCATAAAATAAAGTAGCGGGCTTTGAGTTTGACACATGTGCATTAGAGGGTACAGATGTGCTTGTACATCCAATAATCAGTCTGAGGTTCATTTTGAGGTCAACGGCTTCTGATTTCTGCGCATCAGAACAGTGTGTGTCAATCACTGTTTGGAATAGAATTCGACAATATTACACTAATCAACAATGGCATTCGCAACTGCAGAGTTTGTTTTATATGGCTGCCCATTTTTTTAGACCAGTGTTTCTCAACTGGTGGGTCGCGGAGTGTGTAGTCAAAGAAATAACAAAAAACATAATTCGAAATCTTTAAACAAGAGGTATGGACAGAAGGCATGAAGCTGATGGAGTGGAGCAGGTCAGGGTTACGGCGAAAACTGCTGGTGACAAAAACACAGCACCCTTGCATACCAAATATCCAAAACCCACAAACATCACAACCATTCTGATACTGAAGAACACACTGTAAGGAGATCTGAAGGTCACAGTGTCGTCTTCTGCCTTAAATGGAGCATTCCTGCTGTGCAATCTGACGCTACTCTGTAAAATTTTCAAAAGAAAATGTCTGGACAAGTGCGGAGCGCGGCACCAGTTATTCTGCCACAGTGATTTTGGAATGAGGCGGCGTCTAATCCAGGATAGCGGCATGTTTCCCAGCGTGAGATTGGAGGGTTCATTAATGTAAACCGCCACTCATGTAACCTTATTATGGTGGGTTTTACATTGATGCATAATTCATGGAGCCTTTTCAAAAATAACTCACAGCACAGAGAAAGAGGTCATGCTTAAACTATAAACAATGATGTTAAAACA
The DNA here is from genome assembly GCF_051911475.1 of Siphateles boraxobius. Classification (NCBI taxonomy): domain Eukaryota; kingdom Metazoa; phylum Chordata; class Actinopteri; order Cypriniformes; family Leuciscidae; genus Siphateles; species Siphateles boraxobius. The sequence goes on from NW_027509219.1 coordinate 30,243,989, forward strand.
ATAGACGTGCAGATAAAGACAGAGTTAGTCAAAAGAGGATGTGCAATGCAGGTCATTAGGAGGCCACGCTTGACGCACACCCAAACATCTATTGAAAGAGACAAACTCCCAGGCATGTGTACCGCAGACTAATTTTACCCACTTCCCATTTGACCCGACCCTACATTCCACAGCCATGTGCATGTCAAATTCTTCTTTATCAAAAATGAAAGGCCTAGACTACAGAAAAGTAGTTCTTCAGATGTTCATGTATATCCTGTTTGGTTACAAGTAAATTCCTCAAGCACAGTCATCAGATTGTATCACGGGCTGTTTTATTACTGTGTATAAGCGAATTGGAACACTTACTCGTTTTTAATGGCAACATGATAATGGAACAATGCACCGGAACTTTATCTTTGTATTTGCAAAGTTTTCCGCACATTCCAACACATTCACTAATGCCTAAAGCTTCTGTTAAAAATTTCTAAAAAAAAGAAGACGAAAAAAAAACAGAAAACGCAAATAAACGAAGGCTGTGCTGAGTGAGAAAGAGATCATGTGCTTAATAAAATATTTACTGATATGGTTCTCTGTGTTTGCTAAACAGATCCATGCAATCTTGTTAAACAATCAGCTAAAAGTAAAGCAAGCAAAGAAACCCCAAACAAATCATCAAAAAATGAACATTAAGCAGAAACATCAATGCGTTATCACAGCAAAATAAACGACACCCTTATCATAATGACGTAAACTACAAAAAAGCAAATCGGTGAAAATGTGACGTCATCCACATGCGTAGGCTATTACATGTTTAGTCTATAGGCTTCTATTAAAAATGAAATTATGTAATTTGTGTCCATAGGCATGTGCGTTCGTCTCAAGTGCTCTGTAGTAAAAGAATGTGCGCAGTCTTTCTTTTCAAAGTGACATCAACTACTTGTCTGGCATGCATAATACAGCGTTATTAGTCGTTTTCACGGATCAGTTTCAACGGGCATCATTTTGATAACGTTGCCATCTGCACAAAGAAAAAGCTTTTCCGTATTTAGCGTATCCATACCCTTAATTTAAACACACTGCCACTTAAGTATTTACAGGCCCTGAATTTCATTTGGGAAAATCCCCCTTTAGGTCATTCTTATGGGGGGGATTTTTTAATTTGAGGGGGGAGTTTTTTTTAGACAATTTTTAAAAAATAAGTTTAGCCAAATGTTTGCTCACTCATTGTATTTGTGTTTTTACAATGGGGTCATTTTTTTTAGTTTACACAACAAAAGGAAGCTTGATTTCAATCTTTGAATTGACCCTTCGCTAAGCCACGCCCGAAAACCGCAACTGGCCAATCGTGTCTTAGGTCTGGCAAGCTTTCGAGCGAGTGAAACATGCCGAAGCGTTGTGCGTATGGATTGTGCTAATCTGATACCAGGTATCCTAAAAGTTTGGACGGGGGAGTGGAATTTTTTTCCTTCCCGAAAATCTAAAAGCCAAGAGGAGAAATGATGTGCGTGGATCAGCAGTGTGGGAGACCACATTCACAACTACATGTCCACAGGATTAACAAAAACACATATTGTTTGGAAGTTGGAAATAATGACTGTTCTTTGTTCATAATGCATATATTTTAACGTAAAATAAGACGATTAAAGACAAGACGGAGGGCTCACTGACATACTTTAAAATATATTTCAGCATTTCGTTAATCGACGGCCTACTAACGTTACCCCTGACTTAGTAACTTTAATCCAATCTGATCGCGGCTCACCCGGTGTTAGTGTTATTCCACAAAATGTATGGATAAACTGTTTGATATATAATTATTAGATTATTTTCACATTTCACTTACCCTGCTGTGCAAGAAAATAGCTGTGTGTTTCCCATTTGAATGGTCAGCGTATGAGGCGGCGGCTGCTTGCGCTGGGACTATAGGCTTTAGCTTCAATTTGAATGAAATTATTCGCTAATCGGTTGCATATTATTTTGTGGATATATCACTCGAATGCATACTGCAGTCCCCTTTGTCTTGCTCTCTCAGATATTTCACATGTTCGCCAAAAATTACTAATTATCTCATTGGGAATGTCTGACACCGGTGCATACACACTGTAATAGATGTGCCAGACACGAAAGCTTGACAGGCGTAGCAACAGTAACTAGGGAGGGCGGGGCTTAGCGAAGGGTCAATTAAATTGAAAAAAGTAGCAGAAATCAATACATGAAATAACGAGAAAAGTATAGGTCTAACTGTACACTAGTATTCAGAAATGCTAGAAACGGAAAAAAGTAATCAAATGTAAAATAACACGGAATAGTCTTTTAGTCCTGTATAATTTGAATACATAGGCTGTTAATCCTGATTCCTTACAATTAATGCTATCTTTTGTTGTTTTATATACAATAATGATAGACACATTTTAGGCTACTCTCACTTTAAGAACTAGTGCACGGATCCACGTTCACATGTTGCGTGTAAAGCGCAGTCCGCGCCACTTTCTCCTCTTTTAAAAAGGGCTCCCTGTTGCTTAGCAATCATGAGCCACGTTCTCCATGAAGACGAAGACGTTTCAGCAAAGGATGAACGCGCAAAAGACGTAACGTGAACGGCCCATACTGTTTTCATTATAGTGTCACGTGCATTTTCTTTTTGTATTATTTTTTTAAGACATAACCGATTGTGTTTGAGAGGATACTCCCCAAGACTGGAATTTAGACAATGTTGTGTGCTTTTGACCGTTAAAGCGCTATAATTCAAGAAAAATTACTCAGTTTTGTTACTCACGAGCTGTTTGTTATGCGGGTTAAATCGCTTGAATGTTTAAATAGGTAAGACTTATTATACTAAAAAAGACGCACAAATTATAAACAATAGTGACGATGCAATGGCCCGATTGTGCAAGTGACATTTCCATCAAATGTCCCGACTCCTGAAACGCGAGAGTCTAGAATCACCGCCTGCAGTGCAGCGCGATTGGCTTGACTTGTGTAACCTATTTTAAGAGACAGAGAAGACGCGGCATTGGCAGAATCACTCACGGTGTTTGTGAAATTTCCTCTCGCAGAAAGTTTTAAAATGACTGATTTGATCTTATAATCTGTCAGGTTAAATTTACTCATAGGCCTACATGCTAGATTGAAGAATGTTTGCGGGAATTTCCCGCATTATAAACGCAAGACCTGCGGGAATGATTAAAATGATGCGCAATACCCGCACCGAAATTCGAGCCCTGATTTACATGGTAATCCAAGCATACAATGTAATAGAAATTTTGTTATTAATGTAAAACCTTAAAAATTCCCAATGAAAGGCTGTATATAAACGTGCGGATGAGTCTAGATGCAATTTTTTGCTTCAGTTCTTATTTGTATAAACTAGTTTTGCTTCACTTGATTCAGTAACTGAAGTCACACACCATTCCCTCAGTTTGAATGCCTGCACCTAATGTAGCTTAGCACATGCTTACTTTCAGGTCAAAAGTCCAGCTATGAAAAAGCGAACACAGAAGGACAAGCCTGAGCTCCGATCAGCCGGTGTATGGTTTTCCCTTAGGTATCAGGTGCACACCTATAGCCATTACAGGCCCTGCAGAGGTTACCTGATGCAGAAACCTAACAGCCATCCAGCGCTGCGATTCTCAGGTCTGTGATCATCAACTACCCATATTCCTTTGCTTTGCCGAGTAATCCCATTTAAACAAAACAAACAAATGATGAAAGATAAGAAGGTAGCAGATTTCACCTGTATACCTCCCACAATGCTTTGCATAGCAAAAAAAACAAACAGATCTGCCCTCAGGAACATATAAGGTCACAAGGCTCTGCCCACACAGCAGGGTTTCAGCCAATCAGCTCAGAGCTCTGTGACGACGTGCTGAAAGGTAATTTGATGAACACAAGAGACTCTCTTACTAGCAGCAGACAACATAAACCTGCCGCTTACGAAATCAGCACATCCTGTTTTCCATGAGGGATACCAAGATGTTTCAGAATGATTGAGCAGTGCTACACAGGGAATTCGAGAGCAGTGACTAAATAAAAGAAAACTCAAAACCATAGCATGTCGAATGTCAACAGACCGCTGGCCAGCGGGTAAGGAGGTGTGGTAGGGAACAGTAGTGTCATTTTTTTAAGGACAATGGATTCTTATTGACATTTCAAGCCTTGTAGTCTTATTCTGGTAAAGGATGAGGTTGTTTTCTCACAGCTAATGTGCTGACTGATCACAACACTGAGAAAGGGCAGTGTTTGAGCTCAGGGTGTAGGAATATATGAGCACCAAAGCAATTTCCAGATATTGTGAGTTCAGGGGCAATAGGATTGTCACAAAGTACCAGCATTTTAATACTAAAAAAGCAGAGAATTAGAATAAAGTGGCCGAAAACTGTTTATCTGAAATAATAGATCATGCTGAACAAGCATATCTAAGATGTAAGAACGTCAAAAGAAGAAAAAGCCTGTAGTCCGGATTTATTTAAATCCTATGCAAACTTTAAAGAGGACACATTATGGACACAATATCTAGTATTCAAAGACAAAATATATATATATATATATATATATATAAAACAATTGTATTTTTATTTAACTTTTTAAATAAAATAATTTCAAAAGCATTTTACTTTTTCTGTGATATTGACAGTGGCATCAAGAGTTGTGAAATCTCACTACGAAACAAACAAAATCTTGAGAGAAAAAAAACAAATCGCACTCTTATGAAAAAAAAAAGTACAGTAGCACATGGTATATAAATAACATCAAATGATAATATCATGCCATTTTTATATACATTATGGTACCGCACTATAGTATTTTAATGGCCAAAAAATGATAGTTAAATTAAAGACCAGGAGACTCGGTTTTATCTTCAGCAGGATTCTTTATTGAGAACACAAGCTATTGGTAGCTGCAGTCATCAAGTCTAACTAAGGCAGTGTACAATGTAGTTTATAGCTTTTAGAGGCTAGTGCTTAGAAAAGGAAGCAAAGCTCCAGGGTGACAACCTTAAACAAAACATGTTAATGAAGTATCCAGTATAGGAACCCGCCCCAGACTCTAGTGTTACCACTCCTAACTATTCAAAGAATGGGACAGGGGCTCCAAGAACCATTAAAGAAAAAAGGTGAGAGTCTCAGTAATCTGGAGTATTTGATTTACAATAAAGAGAAAAGGACTGGCAGGAACCAACCTCAAGAACCAATGAGGTTCATTCTCGTGTTACGCAGCACGTTTGAGCTTCCACAAGAACCAATGAGGTTTGTTTTTATGCGTCAAAGTAGGTTCAGTTGAGCTTCAGTATATGTTCACAGGTTGATGTTTGTATGTGAATAAAAGTCTCTTCAGACAATTTGGACTAAACCGCTCAATTCATATGGATTAGTTTTACTATCTCTTTATGAACTTTCTGAAGCATCAAAGTGTCCATTGTAAATTTCCATTTAAACGTTTATAAAAAAAACAAGGAACTCCCGCACACTATCCGTGCTTGCAAATGAGTATCACAATTTTATTAGCAACGTTTTGGTCTCACGAAACATTGCTATAAAATGTTTTCATATGCAACAGAAATAACAGCTCTTATCAGTTAGGCAAATAGGAATTGGCACCAGTGCAATGGTCTGCAACACACATGCGCAGCATTATTTGCATAGTGCATAAACATTACATCAAAACATTTTCAAACTCTTGTTATAATTTTATCAAGGAAAATTATATTGCAATAATCCTTTTTATCATTTTGTCACCCAGCCCAACTCCATATACACACATCCAAAAAGCCATGACAATAATGTAGCGCTTTTGGTCCTATGGCATTAAATGACAAAATACACCCAATGTTTGAAGTAACACCCTGCACACACAGTGTAAGAGCACCAGGAAGTAGATCAACTAAATGTTTCTTCCCACACAAGTGGAAAAATAGATCTTGAATCATCTTTATATTATTTCCATCACATATAAGCAGGCTTAATAGATTTACTCAGTACCCCCCTTCCTCCACTCCCTCTGAGGGTCTCTCAAGCATGAGGGCTTCATTGTTTCAGAGAACATTAATGAAAAAACAATGACCGGCTTTCACTGCTGGTGTCTCAGTGCACTAGTGTAAACAACTCTTTCATTCGTCCATCACCCCACGTTCTCCACCTCCTCGCTCCAGTCCTCCGCTCTTCTGCTGTCTGTCTGAGGTCACATCTCTGACACACTCTAATTGCTCAATAATTAGATTTGTGCAAATGTTTGTAATTCCTAAAGCATTAGCATTTTTTCAATGATAATTACAGGGGATATAGGTTTAACTGAGGATGAAAATACTTTTAAAGAGATAGTTCACCCAAAAGTGAACATTTTGTCATTACTTTCTCACCCTCAAGTTGTTTCAAACATGTATGAGTTTCAAAGAAGATATTCTGAAGAATGTTGGTAACCAGACAGTTGAAGGTAGCCATTGACTTCCATACTAGGAAAAAAAATACTATGGTTATGGTTTTCAAGCCACTTCTGGGTTGCCTTTGTAATTTGGGCAGGAGCATTGTCTTATTGTTAAAAATAAATTTTAAAAAATGATAATAATCTGATCATTCCTCTTCAGATAACTTTTTAATTGTGGGAAGCAAGCCATTCTCCAATATTATCCTGTACTCCGAACAAAGCATTAAATGACTTTTTACAGTGAAGTAGCTCACCAATACCAGCAGCTAAAAAGGCTCCCACACAATGACAGCTCTTCCTCTATTCTTCACTGTGCTAGAGATGGATTTATCATTATATTTCTCATCAGATTTTCGAAGGCAGCTTCACCATGCAACTCATGTTTCATTGCGATTCATGTTAAATTAAATAAATTGCTAATTACAACATTGAAATAAAAATGTAAAACCTTTACATAGCTGATCATGGCTTCAAGTATCCATCTGACCTTTCCAATAAACACACAATAATCTCAGAAGACTTAATCCAGATATTTTAATCAAATCCACAAATTTGTTTGAAGAACCAAATTAGCCAGAGATCCGTTATCACAATGAGAAGATCCGGCATCTGTCAAATCATCTCAGATGTATTAAGCGAGGTACAAAGAATGGTGCTCAAAGCGTGTGAGAAGTGAGAACTGAACTGACTTGAGTTCTTTTTGCCAACTATAATTGGATGGTTAAATACACATACTTGTCTGTCATAACGCCTGTCTTCACAAATAGCCTATTTAACATAGTCATTTATGTCTTAAAGGGCACCTATTATGCCCCTTTTTACAAGATGTAATATTGGTCTCGGGTGTCCCCAGAATGTATTTGTGAAGTTTTAGCACAAAATACCCCACAATTAATTTATTATAACCATTTGAAAATGTCATTTTTAGGGCCTGTTTTAAAAGGGGCTGTTTTGGTGTGTACCACCTTAAATGTAAATGAGCTGCGTATCCACGCCCAGCCTTTGGATGAGGGCGTAACTTGCAAACAACAGTGGGTAGAAGCAGAATGGCTGAGAGTGAGAGACCCGCTGTTTTGTATGGCATTCAGCCGTACATGTTTGAACCGGAATCAGACCCAGATGATGAAGAGACTCCGGCAGAAGAAACACAAATGAGAATGTAATCACATCCCCTTTGCAATTATGGATGTGCAACACAGACACACACAAACTGTGATAACGTTGGCGCAATTTTTTGAAACTACAAGCACAAATACTGTGATAACGTTTGCTACGTACAAACGAAATTACATTTATGCGAGGGACCTGTTGCGTCATGTTTACATTACTTGTCTTACAGGTGCTTATGTGGCAAATGTGAGAAGATGGCTACAGAACAAGAAAATATATGCTACATGGAGATAGAACAGGTCTTAATTTATTTACATTTGTAATTGTTGCAAAAAATAATACGTGAAATAAAACTGTCTGACGCTATTTGTTGTATGGAAGGTTACAAGACGGTTGAAACAGCAATTTTGATGTCTTGTCTTTACAGAAAACATGCACAGTTTTTAATACAATATCTTTAAAAAATATATTTATAAACGTGTGGTCACACACTATACAAACAAGGTTTAAATTATTACACAGACATCCTACGACGGCGACAACAACTTTAGACGCATTTGTTGTTGAATTGGCTGACATCGACTGAAATGACTATTTGCTCAAAAATCATAAAATACACTTACTTCTACTGGAGGTGACGTTGGATCGCGAACAGTAGGCAACGATCCACACTTGAGGATTAACTTTGAAGCAAGACCTGCTTTGAATTGACCCTCGTTCACAAAACAGTCTGTCAGAAAATGATTCGCGCAAACATAAGTGTATTTTGGAAGTTTAAGTGGCGCCTTTCCTTCCTAAATAAAATCCATCCACTGCGTTTTCGTGGTTTTGATGTCGGAAGTAAGTGAAAACTACTATGAACATTATTACATCCCACAACAGAACACTTATGTTTCTTAGGAGACATTTTCGTCAAGGCAGCACAAATCGTCAGAACACCGGCTGTCATTGAAACAATGGAGGATGGTGAACAGATCACCGAGGGCGGGGTCTATGCCAAAACCTCAGTGTCAATCAAACCACGTCGGTGGGGCTTGCTCAATTCTACGTCACACTGAGCCGAATCTTAGAACAGCTCGTTCTGAGACCGTGCTTATGATTTATTGAGATTGTAAAAAAAACACTGGGTGGATTTTTATCATTCTAGGTTGGTTTTGCTCACATACTGCCAACACACATTTATGTTCAAACACCATGTAAAAGTGAATTTTGCATAATAGGTGCCCTTTAAAGGGGTGGTTGATTATGATTTCACTTTTTTAACTTTAGTTAGTATGTAATGTTGCTGTTTGAGCATAAACAACATCTGCAAAGTTACAACGCTCAAAGTTCAATGCAAAGGGAGATATGTTCTTAGGGCTGTGCGATATAGCTGAAAAATGTATCACAATATAATGGTTCATATCATATCAAACAAAGTCTGGCACAGAGAAAATGAATGATGGCCGGCCAGCCGGGGTTCGTCTTTGGCAGGGAAAAAAAAAGAAATGACATTTGGAAAAACTTTCGATTCATCATGTGTGTACTTCTATGATGTTTGGTTGGTAAAATAAATATGTTGTAAATTCAAATCAGACCGTCTTCCGTGTCTGGAATGGATGTATTCTTGAGTCTATAAGGTAACAATAATATAATAAGATAACCTTGTTTGAAATGGGTTTGGCTAAAAGAAAATTTTGGTTTTGTCTATACTACTAGGTACTTATACTATATTGACTGGGTTAAATATAATTGCATTACTAAAAAGAGACTAAAATACAACTTTCATTGACTGAAACGTTGACTAAAACTAGACTAAAATAGTCATGGATAATTCTGACTAAAATAAGACTAAAACGTTGACTAAAACTAGACTAAAATAGTCATGGATAATTCTGACTAAAATGGTCAGACTTTTAGTTGACTGAACCTTGACTAGACTAAAAAGAGTATGAACGTGACTAAAACTAATAAGAGCTAAAATGACAGCTTGACAAAGACTAGACTAAAACTAAAATTAAAACAGGCCGCCAAAAACAACACTACTGCCATCTTTCAGTAATGTTAATCAAACAATAAAAGAGAGAAAATCTATCACTGCTCTTGACTGAATAACTTTTGTAACTTTAATAAGAATACTATGTTAAATTTACACAGTGAAGACTTTTTTAAATAAATATGATTACTGTATACTATAGCATTTCTTATTTCTAGTGCTTGAAGTTTTTCAGGTAGGTCTATTTAATTTGTGTATTTGTTCTATTGTAGTTTGTCTTCCTATATGCTTGTAATCAGTTTCTTTGTTTTTTTCTGTCTTTTTGTTTAGTTGTTTTTTAGTAAGCTTGAGAGATTAGTTTTATACTTAGGCAAGTTGTTTTTGTGGTATTGAAAATGGTGACAAGAATTATGTTATTTCAATGGTATCAAACATTTAGATGTCACTTATTTAAAGCAAAAATAACTATATTGTGATATATATCGTTATTGTGAAATAAAATAACTCATATCGTGATACAAGATTTTGGTCATATCACCCACCCCTAACTATAACATTGTGTTCAAAAACAACTAGGCTACATGCCGGCATCCCTCTGTTAAGTAATCCCCACGAGCATTCGCTAATGAAACATATTCCCAGGGGAAATCAAAATAAGTGTTCAAAACAACAAATGTTTCCCTCCAGCTAAAATAAGCATCATTTTATGACTAAGTAATTGCAAAAATCTGAAACAAACTGATGGATATCTGCTTCAAATCAACACTATCGCAAATTCAATTAAACCATAAATTAAAATAACACCCCAAACTGATGAAACCCTTAAGGGGAGGGAAAACTTTCAACCACAAGGTTATGAAACTTAAATTAGAGGCAGCATGACCTGGAATTAAAAAAATGTTCATTGCATCCACAACACATGACTCATGTCAAATGTAATAGAGCAGGACAGAGATGCACTTCCCAGAAATCTCTGTCATCAACTGGCGATTAGGCCAACGTCTGGAGAGCCTTAGGGATCTAATGAGTTTTCTCTGTGCACAGGGTCAGCAATCTTTAGGGTGTGGTACTGTTCAAAAAGGAAAGCAATGCACCAGAGGAAGCAAACTGTAAACTGCCCTCATCCTGTACATTCCCAGATGAGCTCAATCTTATTCCTTAAGGCCAGGGAGGAAATAACAACTTCTGGAAAGTCTGAAGATGTCGTCTAACAAGTCAATCTGAAACAAAACAAGTAGGTATTTCTCTTTTAAACTAAATTTTCATGAGAATTCAGGAAACCACAGTAAATCTTGACATCACTTTGTGTGTCCTACCGAGATCAACCGATCACACAGCTTGCATGAACTGATAAATGTGTATGTATACAGGATGTGCACCCTGGCGTGGTGGAGCAAAGGCCCAAAATATCCAGCACAAGGGCTCAAACTGGTCCATGTAATTAAGAGGCATTTTCCAGCCACAAACTACAAAGAAAAAAATTACTATTTTAGGCTAAAATCAAAAAAAAGAAAAGAAAAAAGCCTCAGTTGGCTGCCTAGTCCTTATCTGCATAAACCAAACAAATGTTATTTTATTACAGAATTCCAAGTTTATCTTAATGCAGAAGCAAATTACATCTCTTACCCTAGGAGAAACAATTGATACAATTGCTGTTTGTAGGAGGAATGTACACCGAGCGCCCTTGTGCCTGGCATAAAGCGTTTGCAATAAACCAGCTGTGATAAGACACACAATGGTGTTCAGAGACGCAACATAGCCTGAAAACCTCTGCAATTTCTTTCCAAACATTGCACAAAAACAAGACTACTTTCCGTGTTGTTTTTGTCCTCGTTATAGACGTGCACATCTATTATTAGAGAAAATGATGTCCTATTATGAATACACAAACAGAGATTCCTAATTAAAAGGTATGATTGGAGCGGAAAACCGAAGCCAAGCGACCCCGTGGGAGATTAAAGGCAACTGGCCAGAATTAAAAGCCTTCCCGTGGATTAGGCCGGATTCAAATATGGCGATCCACGCGTTTGGTCAGGGGGGCTCTATAGTGTGAACCAATACGAGATGTGTCGGATTACACTTGACAGTAAAATGCAAAAAACAATACAATAGGGAATTCTAATAGTAATAACCATATTTAAACTGTTAGTTCACCCGACAGTGAAGATTCAGTTATCATTTACTCAACCTCATGTTATTCCAAACCTGTAGGGCTTTCTCTTTTTTCATGACAGTGTTCATAGTGACCATGGCGGTTTAGCTCCAAAAACAGACCAAAAACACCATCAAAAAATGGTTCATATTAGTCATGCACTATTATTCTGAGTATTTAGAAGTCATGATTTAGTGACAAACAGGCAGACATTTAAAGGGGTATTTTATAGCTGGCAAAATGGGCTTTTTTAAAACTTGGCTGAAAGGCAAAAAATAATTTTTAATCAGAGTTACCTGACTAGAAAAAACAGAGAAATAGGTAGGAAAACATCCATTATGCACTGGGAATGTTGCCATCCAAGGCCACTCGCAGTCTGCTACGGATACAATTGACCAGATACCACCTTGCTTTAGTAAGAAATACTTAGCAAACTTTTAGTCATAATGGTGTCGATTTGTATTGTTCTCTGGTGCAAGAATTCAAAGAGTAAATGTTCAGCGGGAGTGTTCCTCTGAGTTTCCAGTGAAGGATCCAGCACATTGTAGGCTGTGGCTAAAGGCTGCAAAGAAACGTAAATACTGTGAGAACGCCCTGAAGGAAATTCTGAAAAACTCCTTGTTTGTAGTTAACACTTCAAAGTGGATGACTACGGACACATTGTTTTAGGCCAAACGGAGGAGAAAAACTGAAAGAAATTGTCGTTCTGTCTTTTGTATTCCACTGAAACAAATAACAGCATACACATTTGGAGCAACATGAGTGAGTGAGTGAATAATGATAGAATTTTCATTTTTAGAATAATTCACATGCATAAGAATAATAATATTGCAATTTGCATCAGTTCAGATTCAGCAAGCAAATGAGTCTTCAAACTTTAATTAAGTAAACTTGAATGCACTGAATGTAGCTCAAAGAAGTAGTGAAGACTTTAAATCAGTTCTGTGAGTGTGAGTATAAGAAGATTGGCTCTTGAGAAGCCATAAGTCTGGGTGTGATTATAACAGCTCTTCTCATCCAAACATCAGAATCAGGCCTCTTCACTCCTGAATAATGAGGTCTGATAATCTGCAGCCCAAGCTGCTCTCCGCTGGGTCAAACCAGACAGAAAACACAGAGCCAAATGAGGAGGCAACGGCGGGGTGAACGCCACACCTCCACAACTGAGGCGACAACATCAGCAGTCCGTTCGGATGAGGCAACAAGAGGCAACATAGGTTGAGTTTTGAAGTATAGTGAGCTGCCCCTGCCTAGAATGTGTTTTTGCGCATCATCACCTTGGCTGATTCAGAACTTGCCTATGGATGCCCCAAAATGTATTCTATGTAGGCAGCTCACTGTAGGTAATGAGACAGAGCAATAGTTTCACTCAAATCAAGTCAAGGTGGCCTGGTTCCAGAAGCTCCAGGAATAGTTTCTGCATCACTAACAGTTTAATGAAGTTATATTCTGATGTAATAGTAGTTGATCTGATATGAAATCCTAAACACTAGAGCTGATGCAAAGGGTGATACTGGACAGAGTTCACTGCCAGTGAAAAGTTCGGACAGACCTGATGAAATGACAAAGTTAGATATATGTTTGAAAGAAATTAGTTTTGTAAATATAAACATTAAAAATATATATATCAAAAGGGGGTTTTTTGGGCTGGGCGATACATGTGACTGAGATAACTCTGCGTGTAATGTTTTTATGCTTATGTCAACAATCTATCCGAAGTCCTCACAAGAGACCAAACAACAAAGTGTCAAACTTCAGTCTTGACTTTTCAGAAAACACTTCCGAAGCTCGAATCCAAAACGAAAGCACTACAACAATTCCCTGTTTTGTTTCTATGAAATGGTATTTGGACGTGGGCGTATGTACACGACAAGCAAACAACTAAATATAATTTCTGTCCATTAGAATGATATATAAACGGCTGTAAAAGTACATTCTTTTGGATAAAGTTGACAGGAATCTGCTGATACTGTAGCGTCCACCCTGAGGAAAACTCAACAGGTGAAGTTCACAGTACAGCATTCCATTGGCTGAAACCAATCTCCGTGAAACCACCTTATTATCAAAAACAAAATTAAAATACACTATCTGAGATCAAAACTTCTTATATTTTAAACGATTGTGTTTTTCCCAAGTAAACATAAAACTATTTCTGAAAAAACATACATGACATTCCTCCAGCAGCGATAGGCTACTTACAACAGTGTCGCTTTTATTCGGAAAACCAACTCTTCCTCCACCTTTCACGGGCATCCTGATTTCTCTGCGTTCAAAAAAGTACTTCGGCGCTGAAAAACAAGGCGATTATTTCAGATTTGTCGTTGTCGTCAGCCTCTTGGATTCAGCATGGCTGTGAGCATGAGATCCTTACGAAATCGTTACTGGTGGAGCGATCAGCGAAGGCAGACCCTGGGAAACATTTTTGCTCCGAGCGACTTTCAACCCAAGCCAACCTACTTCAGGATTGTACCAATTACTGAAAAGGGGTGTGATGTGCTGGTGCGCACCTTTTGTATAAGACTCGCGTTGTAATATTAAAAACTTATATAATATAAATTAAAGCCTTACAATTTATTTAAAAAAAAATAATTATTTTATTCTGTTATCTTCATTTAATCCTTCCTTTTTGCGCTTCTTAATTAAGCACCGTTCCCCGTTTATCAAATGAATGCGCCCAGCGGGTAAACATTGATTTAACTGTTCCCTGAGAGAGTTCCATGATAACACACTAAACCATGTACTGTCAAGGGTAGCTAACAACTTCTGATGTCACTAAAGGGAAGCTTTGCTTTGTGTCATACTATAAAAAAAGTATTTAATGTAAAACATTATGATTTATTACAGAAAATAAACACTTTATGGGAGGGGAGTTAAGTTTGTTTGGTCCTTATATGATAGGTAGCCTATATTTATCTCAGTTGCAATATGTATTTTGAATCTAGACAGATATTGATGATGATAATTAAAATCCTGAAAAAAGGTCCGGGGTGTAGGATTTACATAAACCTGAAACAAAATATGCTTGGGAAAAAATAGCTTTTTTAAAAAAAAAGATTATAAATCAAAACATTCCCAATTAGATTGTATATACTATGTTGTAAGTATAGCCTATACTTCTTTCTTTTATTGACTTTCTTATATTCAACACCAACCTGTTCTCTAAAACAAAACAAGAACAAAAAACAGACCAGAACAGAGAAAACAAATATTTCCAAAATTATGGTGTGATGTTTTGGGCATTTACAGCATGTCAACATTCTCCTCAAAATATTTACTGGAACTCAAGGGACCAAATGACAAAGTGTCAAAACTCTAGTCTTGAGTTTCAGACCAAACATGTCATCTTTCAAAGCCAGACTCCAAAGCAAAAGCACTACAACAATTCTCTTAAGTCTTTTCATGAGGTATTTTCATGAGGTATTTTGATCTAAATTTATCAGTTCAGATCTAAATTTAAAAATTACATTAGGACACTGGGACATGCAGAAGCTGCTGGTATAACTAAAAACTAGCATAATTAATTCTCAAGTGCTTAAAGCAACATAACATTAAACAATAGAAACATTATTCACTTTGTGTATTATCCTTTCCGAGGTACAATGATGACCTCACTGGTCAAACTCAGAACTGCTCATTGTCAACAAAAAAACCCCTAGCGAGCGTGTTTACTCATACATGAACTCTGTCACAGACTTCTTTTGTCATCTCCCAGCATCCTCTCTTATGGATGATGTCACCACAGCGTGGCTGTGCTGGGCAACGTTTAAGTATCTGCATGAGTGATGTCATGAAGTGTGTTCAGTGAAGTATATCACATTTCACATGCATTAGCATGAATCTTTTATGCAATGTGTGGTCAAACATGCGCTTCTCCCATCTGATCAGCAGTATTTGTTGTGGGTGTGTGCACATGTGATGGAGTGTGTTGTTGTGTTAAGTCATATTCTGGTGACTGACCTTGCTGTAATCATGACAGAGAGTTGCTGAACCAGTCTGGTTCAGTGACTGGCCTCTTTATCACAAGTGGCTTTACAGATTGCAGCTGTCTTGAGAAGTATTGGCTGCCAGGGTTGTGTGCCTTTCAGAATTGAAAAGCGGCCTTTTTCATTCACTTTCAAATGCTGAATTTGAACTCAGGTAGCAAACAGGACACAGAATTGTCATTCAAATGTGAATTTAAGTACATAGAGTTACTACATAGAGCTAGTTTTTAAAGTGAACATGAAATCAATCTATTTATTTTAATAATGCATGCCATTCCAAAGGGAAAAAAGGTTTGCCATTACCATTTTACATCAAAGTAATTGCGCTTTTTCTGAAATGACTTTCCTTGACTGCTGATTTTACATTGGCCGCATGGAGCATTTGATAAGGTTCACTAATAGCTCTCTTATGGTTTATAATGCCCATTTTTAATAATAAAAAAAAACGATTTGTAATGGATAAAATCAAGTCCCGTCCTACATTTTCCTGTTGAATATCCTGGAATGGCAATTTACGTTCACATTAATAAATTCCATTATGAATTACCTATAAATATATTACACACAACATGTGAGGTACTTCCAGAAAGATTAGATAATAAACCATTTTTGAAATGCAAACCACATAATAAAATATAAAATATTTCATTATTTGTAATACATTAAAAAAATAAATCCCAGAATGCTTTAATTTACCTCAAAGTCTTAAATATGATTTATATTGATTATATATTGAAACATGATTATATATTTTTGAATTACTTTCCCAAATGGACATAGAAGAACCATTTTGGGTTCCCTAAAGACCCATTCAGTGAACAGTTCTTAAAAGAACCAATTTAGTCTTAGTGTGAGGAACATTTTATTAATCTAAAGAACCATTTTCTACTATAAAGAACCTTTTGAGCAATGGAAAGGTTCTATGGAGGTTAAAGGTTCTTCACGGGACCATCAATATCAATTATGGACCTTTATTTTTAAGAGTGAAATGGCAATGTGTAAAAATGTTTTGATTGTTTTGTTAGCTATTTATTTAATTTAAAAAATTATAAATATTATGTCTGATCAGTTAAAGAAAAAAGTTATCCTACATATCAGGGAATAATTACAATTTTAATACAGTTGTGAATGAAAAGGAATTAAAATTCAGAAATTTGTTGGCCACACAGACATTTAAGGAACGCTCTCTCTATACCAGACTGCCTTGAAATTATATTTTTTAAAACCCTGAGATGTGTGGAATAGAAGCAAGAATGCTAATGTGTACAGGGACCTTTTGTGCCGCACAGGTGCTTCAAGTGTGAACTCAGCAGAGCACAAAAAGCCTCGGGTTTCCATGGCCTGGATCGGGTCTGTCATTATGAGAGCTGCTCTATACTCAGCACATCCATTTTAGGTGTGAGGAAAGGTGAGAAAAAAAACAAGGACCTGAATAAAATCCAGCATATGGACCTAATTAGCACCTTCAGAAAAGGCATGGAAGAAGAGCCATATAAAATGACATAAAAACACTCTGGAGTGAAGAAGCAGCTCAGAATGAAGTCTAAAAAAAACATTGGGATCTAGTGAAACAGTCAAGCGTGGCCTAGCGGGCATGTTTTGATTCAGCTGTCTTGCACATACTAATCAGAAAAGATTAACAGGCTGTTGAGTTCATGCAGTGGAGATGAAGTACAGTGTGGTGGCTTTGCAGTTATCGCTGGTTTCCTAAAGCCCTTAATACATTTTAATCAGAAAGAGTGCAGGTTTTTTGAAACAATCAATAAATTTGACCATGGAAGAAAGTATCAAAGGGAAGGAGAAGCTGCTCACAGAATGGCCAGTGGGTGGAGCTTGATGTCTAGCTCCTCCTCTCTGGGTGTAATGGGTGGAACTTGGAGGTCCAATCACATCCTAACTCTAACCCTAACTTCTTATAAGCTTTATTACCTCCACAGAGGGGGAGCTGGATGTCATTTGGCTCTGCAATGAGCAGCACTTGAAAAGAAGTCTGATCCAACTCAAAAAATGTATTCAAAATAAACTTAAGAGACAAAATTCTAATCGGTTTACATAGTAATGTTCATAACCCAGATTGATATAATGCAAAAACATTTTTGTGGTAGCCCAGGAGAGTTTTGATACCACACTAATGGCAGAGCAGGCTGACAGCATAAACGCTCCTTTGATTAGTAAATTATCCAATCATAATGCATATGCAAATGAGGCAACATCATTGCTCCTTAAAGTCACTCTCAAATCAATTCTTGTTTGTTTTTTTAAACATTGCAGCATTTATTATAAATGATTTATCTGTGCACATCATTGTTTTTTAAATTCATGTGCCCTCATAATTTCAAAATCTTAAAATCAAAATAACTTCCCCTTCCTCTTGCAGAGACATCTCTTCTCTGATGATGGGAGGGCGGGACAACCTGTCACTCACATGAAATCCACCAATAGCAGACCCTCCAATCAATTCTTGATGGACAAAATCAAGTCCTGGCCTACATTTCTTCTTGTTGCAGAAGCAATAATAGGGAAAAAAAGACTATTGCAGCTTCCGTTTTATGCCGATTTTGAATAGGCATTATAAATTTTAAAAAAGCCCATCCTCTGAATATCACACATCATTACAGGTCAGTAATAATATTTAATCTGGCACATGGCTGGACTCTTAAACTCAAAGTTTAAGACTGGTATTGCTGCTGAAATATGCATTGACAAAGTATGAAGTGCATGCCCTCTAGATTACGGCGCCTGAAGCTACGCTTGAATGAATAATACATTTCAAAAGTGTGGGGCCAGCTCGACAGGGACAGAAATAACCAAGATGAATGAATGAATAAATAAATAATCCCACATAAAGTACATCCATTTAAGTCAATGTCCAGTTCCTGCCAGCGAACATATCAGCTAAAACACAACAAATTTGACATGGTCTAAACATCATAATTTTAAGCACACTTCAGATTTATGTACAGTATGTGAAGCTGTCTTAACTTAAGGTTACCATTTTCCTGAGTTTCTAGTAGACTCAGCTACTGAGGAATTGTTGGTGTAATACCATTTTCAAACACAAGAGGGACACTTTTCACATGACTGACTAGATTTCATGCAGTTGATTAGAAGGTGACGTGTAACTGCACAAAACATGTAGGTTTTCTCAGACTGACATGGAAAGGGATTTACAGAGTTTAGATGAGATTTAAAAACATTTACACAAAGAACAAAAATCAATCAAAATCATATTATACCGTATATGGGCTATTCCGGTTATACGCAGTAGGCTATCTCCACAACCTAAAAAAGATATGCTTGTGCTGTAATTTAAGAAATTACAGTATTTCTAAAGAAGTTATTTGAAATTCACATAAAAGAAAAGAAAACTAATAAGATTTCCATCTTTAAAACGGAGTTATATACTGTATATATATAGTACATACGGTATAGTTTCATATTGTATTAAATCAGAGCATTCTCTGGAAAGGAGTGATCTTATTAGTAAACACCATAACGACACTTCTTTTTATGTATGGGATAATAAACAGCTTTCTGCAGTTCAGACCCCCTGTGCACCTGCCTATGACGACAACACTTGATAGTTCACACACAGCAAGACTAAGGCATCGCCTCCGTGGCTGGACAGGAAGCAATGGACAGACGAAGGATAACCTGACCAGCTCCTTTATGTTTCTCCCTCTGGGTCAGGGCATAAATCAGAGCTATGGATCGCCCGGCTCCCAAATGCCAGCTTCAGTGAAATCAGCAGATGTATTAAAAGGCCAACCCAGCTATTGTGTCCAAGCTGAGATGATACAGGTCACATCTGTGCTATTATGTCAGCTTCAGTGGTTCAAGTTGTTCTAACATTCATGATGCATGACTTTTTTAAATGCATTATGTATGAAAATAAATGTTGCGGCCTATTGATGTAACGGGAGGAATAAGAAATAAAATATGAACAGGCTGAGGTCTGTAGTGAACTAATTTACCATGTAAAATCAAAAATCTGAAGATGTATTTTTTTTAAATATTTAAATATTTTGACCTGTTCATTCTTGATATTCCCTACCAAACAATTTGTGAGACTCGCACCATGATTTGAGCCTTAATTTGACATTCTAAAATGACAATTTAATTTGAATAAAATTACGTTTTATCATCACATTAAATTGCAGAAAGATGCAAATTGAAAAAAATACTTTAACATCTAAGAAATAATTCACCTTTAATATTTAAATCAATTATAATAATAGCCATCAACCTTATCAGCATAAATAAAAAAAATTACCCATATGTCCTTTCATGCCTTTTTAATCTTTGCAAAGGAATTAAGCAGAATTATGCTAATATCTATAGAGCAGTAAAATGATAAAGACACCCAAGAAAGATGCAGACACAAACATCTACATTACACCTATGTCTGAACATATAAATGAACCTAAAGGGTCTATTATTTCAAGCTACACGTTCTAAGTCAATTTGCCAGATGTATTAAACCATCAAACCCTTTCTGACTCCGCTTTCTGAATAGAGATTGAGGAAAATGTCACATAAAGGACACAAAGGTAGATTGTGTTGAATGCTTATTGAAGGCTTACACGCAAGTCAGCAGGACTTCAGATGACCTATATATAGCATTCTATGGATAAAAATGAAGAAGATATATCTACTAAATACACAGAAAAAACCTGCTGTGAAATGATGTGGTTTTAAAAAATGAGGTGTTTCTGATTCTGTGACCCTTTATGTGGACCCTGCGGCCCTGGTGTTCGTCATGTAAGGCCTGTGACGCAACAAATGGAAATACTTTTGGGTAAAAAACAGTTGATCTGAAATAATAGCATGATCAATATGTCTAAGATGGAAAAATGTCAAAAGAATTAAAAGCTTTTGGGTCTGATTTATTTTTCGAAGTTTTTTTGCATTTTTGCAATAAAAATGTGATACAATGTGCAGTGTATAAACAAATTCCATAACTAATAACATAACTTACATACAGAAGTCTTCAGGTACAGTAACCTAACAGCATGTTTAAATCCGTGAGAGAAGGGCACAGAACCAGAGTGAGGGTGTATATGGTTATATGAAATTCAATTATGGCGCAAGAAACATTGACTGAAATTATAAGTAGAGTCCAGGGAAACATAATGCTATGAGAGGGTAGAATACATCCCCAATAAAGTCTTAAATGATATCAGGTGGCATGATTAGATGAAAAGAAAGAAGAAAGAAAATGAATAGAAATATGAAATACCTGCCAGAGCTGTGTTAAACTGCGTACAGATGCGCGGCGTAACTCTGCGAGGTACATGTATTGTGGTTCGCTGGTCCAGTAATTGTTCTCTCTGGAATAGCTGGAGGGGAACAACTCTGAGGCGTACTGGTCCCTATAATAGAACATGCAGATTAGCACATGCTAGCTAAAGCCTAAACAGTGCTTTTGCAGTGATGTTAAAAGAATAGCCGGGAAATTATTGATAGATCGATAGATAGACAGAGAGACAGACAGATAGATGGATTTTAGAAGGACAGTGTCTCTTTCCAAAGCTCATATAATCTCCCACACACAGCGTGGTAGCGACCCAGGTTGTGATGTATTTGGGCATCGCTGTCCTCATTAGTAAAACCACAGAAGTCAGTCCATCAATCTAGTGGCAAACGATCCACTGATTCCAGACGGACTCATTTAACACCGGACCCCTATAGCTAACCTGGGTGGTCAGGCATACATAAACACATAAACAAGTACTGGATGTTGCCACACATGTACACAATCAAAGACTTCGGACTGACACACCTGATGTCACAGAAATACCCTAAACAGCATGTAAAGAGAGGTTGGATGAAGGCCACAGGCCGTGACTCTGGGCTTCAGACAGCAGGTCTGAGACGCAGTCGACCGTCGCCACAAGCTGTGCAGACGCACAGACAGCCTGGTCTACTGTAATAGGATGTGACAGCAAGAGAGGAGATACGGCTGGAGCTGCCCCACTGCGAGGGGTGTAGGGGGCTGGTTAGCGGTGCTAGCAGTCACACAGTCTGTCTCTTATAAAGGAAGAAAATGAACAGGCAGGAGGACACAACAGCCCACAACACAACCTGTTATCCCAAAAGAGACAGAAGAAGGAGTGGCGACGAAAACACAAGGTTAGGAAGAGTGGCCTCTTCACACCACAGAAGACTTTTCATATGTGCGTCTTGCTTTTTTATTAGTGGCAAATGCTAATGCTGATACTTAAAGATTAGAGATGTGCATAGATAATAAAATGGTCAATTGGTATCTTTGTGATAGTCTATCACATTAACTGAGAACATGACGCACTAACACTTGAGTACCACAAAGTGTCATAATGTGAGGGAATAAACAGCAGGATGCAGTATGCAAGTAAAACTCAGTTTAATGGATTATATGGACGGAAACAATGAAGCAGGCACAAGTCGGGGACAACACTCAGATGGACAGTGAAGCAGGGACGAGATGGCGATCCGGTGGAAAACAGGTGATGACGTGCTCGAGTGAATCCCAGGGAAAGTGAACATCCAGATGACACGACGAACATCCAGACGACACGACGAACGAAACTCCAGACGGGGAACAGAAGACGAGGAACAGCAGGCGAGGAACAGCAGACGAGGCACGAGTACAGGAAACACACCGGGGAACAACCACAACGATCTGACAACAAGGGAGAGAATATGCTGGGTATATAAAGGGAACTGGAATGGAAGACAGCTGGTGACACTTAATCAGCACAATGAGTAACCACACCCACACAATACACTCACGCAGACACATCAGCGTGAGAGAGCCGATTCAAAAACCGTGACAGTACCCCTCCTCCTAAGAACGCCTCCTGGCGTTCTCAGACTCCCTTACCTGTCGATTGTAATCATCGATAAGGGAGTGATCCAGGATGTCTCTAGCTGGTACCCAACTTCTCTCCTCCGGACCGTAACCCTCCCAGTCCACCAAGTACTGAAATCCTCGTCCCCTCCGTCTCGAGTCCAGAATGCGGTTAACCGAATATGTGGGTTCCCCATCTACGAGTCGCGGCGGGGGGGGAACCGGGGCAGGCGGATTAATGTGAGAATGAAACACGGGTTTGATTTTAGACACATGGAAGGCGGGGTGAATTCTCCTGTACGCAGGAGGGAGTTTGAGTCGGACTGTCACCGGACTAATAATCTTGGTGACAGGAAACGGGCCAATAAATTTAGGAGCTAACTTGTTAGACACGGAGCGGAGAGGAATATTCTTGGTAGAAAGCCACACCTTTTGACCCACGACGTAAACGGGAGGCTTTGACCGGTGGCGATCGGCCTTGGCCTTCATGCGCCTCCCTGCTTGGAGTAGAGTCTCACGGGCTCTAGTCCAAGTACGGTGGCACCTCTGGACGAATGCGTGAGCGGAGGGGACCGCGACCTCGGATTCCAGACTCGGAAAAATTGGTGGCTGGTAACCTAAACTACACTTAAATGGCGAGAGGCCCGTGGATGACACTGGTAATGAATTGTGGGCGTACTCCACCATAGAAAGCTGTTGGCTCCAGGACGACGGATTCTTGGCAACCAAACATCGCAACATTCTCTCGAGGTCCTGATTGGCTCGCTCAGACTGGCCATTACTCTGGGGATGATAGCCCGAGGACAGACTGACCGTGGCCCCCAGCAATTTACAAAATTCCTGCCAAAATCTGGATACGAATTGGGAACCCCTGTCAGAGACCACGTCCATCGGGAGGCCATGTAACCGAAAAACGTGATCTATGATAGTGACCGCTGTCTCCTTGGCTGAAGGTAATTTGGGCAAGGGAATGAAATGTGCCGCCTTCGAGAACCGGTCCACTACGGTTAAAACAACCGTCATGCCATTGGAAGGCGGGAGGGCGGTGACAAAATCTAGAGCGATGTGGGACCAGGGTCTCGAAGGGACAGACAGCGGTCGAAGTAACCCGTCTGGGGGTTGGTTAGATGTCTTACTAGTGGCACAGACTGAGCAAGCCAAAACAAAATCGTGAATGTCGCGAGCCATCAATGGCCACCAAAATCGTTGTTTAACTAGAAATCTGGTGCGAGTCACTCCTGGATGACAAGCCACGTTGGAGCAATGACCCCATCTAATAACGTCGGACCGTAACCCCTCCGGAACAAATAATCGGCTCGGTGGACAACCAGGCGGAGGCGTTACCCCTTCTAAGGCTGTCTTGACCTTCGACTCGACCTCCCATACCAGAGTGGAGATGACAACTTTCTCAGGTAAAATACACTCGGGAGTCACCGGGCGTTCGGATGGATCAAAAATACGAGATAAAGAGTCGGGTTTGATGTTCTTGGACCCGGGGCGGTACGAGAGAACAAAATCAAAACGACCGAAAAAAAGAGCCCACCGAGCCTGCCTGGAGTTGAGTCTTTTAGCAGATCTGATATATTCAAGATTCTTATGGTCGGTCCAAACAATAAAGGGAACCCCCGAACCCTCTAACCAATGACGCCACTCCTCCAACGCTAGTTTGACTGCCAACAACTCTCTATTACCAATGTCATAATTACGTTCGGCAGACGATAGTCGATGAGAAAAAAACGCGCAGGGATGCATCTTGTCGTCTGAGGAAGCGCGTTGTGAAAGCACTGCTCCTACTCCCACCTCTGACGCGTCGACCTCCACCCCGAACTGACGTGTGGGATCAGGGGTGACAAGAATTGGAGCCGAAACGAAGCGACTCTTGAGGTTGTTGAACACTGCCTCGGTAGTGTTCGACCACCTGAACGTCGTTCGGGGGGAGGTCAAGGCAGTCAGAGGTGCGACTAGTTGGCTGAAATTACGAATGAAACGTCGGTAAAAATTGGCGAATCCCAGAAACCGCTGTAGGGCCTTACGGGAATCTGGACTTGGCCAATCTACCACAGCCTTAACCTTGTCAGGATCCATGCGCACTCCCTCAGAAGAGATGATGTACCCTAAGAAGGGAACAGACTGTGCATGAAACGAGCATTTCTCCGCCTTGACAAAAAGCCCATTCTCTAACAACCTCTGGAGCACTCGCCTGACGTGTTGAACGTGTTCCTGGAGAGACGAAGAAAAAATCAATATGTCATCCAGGTAAACATATATGAACTGATCTACCATGTCTCTCAACACGTCATTCACGAGTGCTTGAAAAACCGCTGGGGAGTTGGAAAGCCCGAACGGCATAACCAAATATTCAAAGTGCCCCCTAGGGGTATTAAAAGCGGTTTTCCATTCATCCCCCTTCCTGATGCGAACCAAATGATATGCATTACGTAAGTCCAGTTTCGTGAAAATGGATGCTCCCTGCAACCTCTCGAAAGCTGAAGACATCAACGGCAAAGGGTAAGAGTTCTTTACCGTGATGTTATTCAGCTCTCGGTAATCAATGCAAGGTCGCAGAGAACCATCCTTCTTCCCAACGAAAAAGAACCCCGCCCCCGCAGGAGAAGAGGAAGGTTGGATGAACCCAGAGGCCAGAGAATCAGAAATATATTTCTCCATGGCCTCCCTCTCGGGAACAGAAAGAGAGTAAAGTTTGCCCTTAGGCGGAGATTTACCTGGCAGTAGATCTATCGCACAGTCATAGGAACGATGCGGAGGAAGAGAAGCAGCGCGAGACTTACTGAACACCTCCTTCAGGTCTTGGTACTCCGCGGGCACGTTAGACAAATCCGCTGCCTCACTCTGAAACATAGAACCAGACACAGAAGGACAGGCAGACACTAAACAAGACTCATGACAGTGGTTACTCCATGTGGAAACAGTGTTAGTGCACCAATCGATCCGGGGGTTGTGCCTGGAAAGCCACGGGTGTCCCAAAACCACTGGTGCAAGTGGTGAGTCCATGAGAAAAAATGAAATGAGTTCTGTGTGATTTCCAGAAGTGATTAGGGTAATGTCTTCAGTAGCATGTGTAATAAGAGGAAGTTCTTGACCATTGAGTGCGTTGACTGTAATCCGGTGCGAAAGAGGAGTGACGGGAATCTGAAGCTTAAGTGCAAGTGTGAAGTCCATGAAATTACCCTCCGCTCCCGAATCCAGTAGTGCGTTGGTGCAGTGCGTCGACTGTCGCCATCTCAGTCTTACCGGGAGGAGGGTTGATGATGGTGATGAGGTCTTCTCGGCGGAGATCCCACCCGATAGTAGCCTCATACTTACTACCGGGCTTGCTCTTTTACCGGGCAGGAGTGGATGAAGTGACCTGCCCGGCCACAGTAGAGACAGAGTCCCTGGGATCTCCGCCTCTCCCTCTCCTCCCGGGAAAGCCGAGCTCTCCCCACCTGCATGGGTTCGTGGTCGAATGCGGGGCTGACCGCGCTCGCGCCACCGGGCCGGTGGTCTTCCGGGCTGGACTGGAAACGGCTGGGGCGCGTCAGTCTGGTCACACGATTCAGGCGCGAGTCCACTCTCAGCGCAAGTTCCACCAGTCCGTTCAGTGTCTCGGGTAAGTCCATCGCGTATATCTCCCTCTGAACGCGGTCAGCCAACCCATGCAGGAACATATCCCACTGCGCCTCCTCGTTCCAACGGCACTCTGCGGCCAGGGTGCGGAACCGAATAGAGTAGTCCGCCACCGAGCCTTCTCCCTGTCGCAGTTCGGCGAGTAATCTGGCCGCCTCCTTACCCGCCACTGCACGGTCGAAAACCCTCTTCATCTCCTCGGAGAGTGCCTGGAACGAGGTGCAGCAGTCGTCTCCGTTCTCCCACACCGCCGTTCCCCAAAGTGCTGCTCTCCCTGACAGCAGGGTTAGCACGAAGGCTACTTTGGTCTGTTCGCTCTGGAAAGTGCGTGGCTGTAAGGCAAAATGCATAGAACATCTTGTGAGGAATGCTCTGCAATACTCCGGTTCACCGGAATATCCCTCTGGTGTGGGTAGGCGTGGCTCTGGTCTCTCAACTGCTGCAGGCATCGGTGGGGGGGGAACGGACGGTGTGGGGGGCGCAGTGGGAGTCTGTAAAAGTTGTACCTGTTGGGTGAGCTCGGACACCTGCTTCACGAGTGCTTGCACCGCACGACCTGTGCCCGAGATATTCTCTGCTTGTTGGTCCATACGTGAGATACTGTGAGCGATGAAATCGTTGAGCTGTGATGAACTTGCTGCATCCATGGTTGGTCAGATCGTTCTGTGAGGGAATAAACAGCAGGATGCAGTATGCAAGTAAAACTCAGTTTAATGGATTATATGGACGGAAACAATGAAGCAGGCACAAGTCGGGGACAACACTCAGATGGACAGTGAAGCAGGGACGAGATGGCGATCCGGTGGAAAACAGGTGATGACGTGCTCGAGTGAATCCCAGGGAAAGTGAACATCCAGATGACACGACGAACAGACGAACATCCAGACGACACGACGAACGAAACTCCAGACGGGGAACAGAAGACGAGGAACAGCAGGCGAGGAACAGCAGACGAGGCACGAGTACAGGAAACACACCGGGGAACAACCACAACGATCTGACAACAAGGGAGAGAATATGCTGGGTATATAAAGGGAACTGGAATGGAAGACAGCTGGTGACACTTAATCAGCACAATGAGTAACCACACCCACACAATACACTCACGCAGACACATCAGCGTGAGAGAGCCGATTCAAAAACCGTGACACATAATCCTTTTGGTCATCATTTTGAATACGATATTTGAACGATATTCAAAGTCAAGTTCATTTTTATAGTGGTTTTAACAATATATATTGTTTCAAAGCAGCTTTACAGAAAATGTGTGTATCAATGTGCAGTATGTCTAATGTTTTATCATTTAAAACAACCAGTTGCATAATTCACTGCAAGTCACTTGGTTTGATATTATTATATTATATTTTGTTATTTAATGCAATGAAATTCATGTTGCTTTTTGAGTCAGCACACTCATACACACGTTGGTTTTACGTGTTTAAGTGGGACATTCCATGATTTCTAAATTGTTCAAACTGTATATTCTATCCCTAAACCTAAACCTCTTAAACCTAACCCTCACAGAGTGTTATGTTACACATTAAAATACAGATATGCGTACCGGCCCACTTCTAGTAGGTATACGTGAACAGATCTCGCTGGGCCACAAATTCACATTTATAGGGCACAAAGATGAGGTGAGAGGGGAGTACATACTCATACACAGAGATAATGCGATCATACAACATCAGATAATCTCAGTGCGGAGCAGATACACATATACACTCATACATTATTATAAGAGGATTTACTAAGGACAAAACTTAACCCTTATTTGACCTCTTGTCAGAGATGGAAGACAATAAAAAACAGTTATAGAGTGTGTGTGTGTGTGTGTGTGTGTGTGTGTGTGTGTGTGTGTGTGTGTGTGTGTGTGTGTGTGTGTGTGTGTGTGTGTGTGTGTGTGTGTGTGTGTGTGTGTGTGTGTGTGTGTGTGTGTGTGTGTGTGTGTGTGTGTGTGTGTGTGTGTGTGTGTGTGTGTCTGAGTGACAGATCAAGTGACAGTGATCCTTCAACCTCAGTGTGTACAAAAATCCACCCCAGAACTCTTGAATTCAGAGAGCGATGTGTGTATTTTTGTATTCCCGGATGCCAGCAGATCTGTGTGTGAGAGGGGATTTTGAGTTGGCAATGTCACGGCCAGACATCAATCTCGAACTGACAGCGGAGATCAGACTCTGATGTGACACCCCCCTATTCAACTGACCCGCAGGGCTCACCCGAGCCTCATCTGCTCTGACTCATGAAAACAGCCGCAACACACACACACACACACACACACACACACACACACACACACACACACACACACACACACACACACACACACACACACACACACACACACACACACACACACACACACACACACACACACAGACACACACACACACTCTCAAACAGACGGTGGGGCAGACAGACATAGTATGATAGAAAAACACCTCCAAGGTCCTGATTCAATTATCCTAGCACTGAAGCGCAGTACTGATGATAGTGTTGTGGCACTGTGCCACTATGATGAAAAACATAATGTCAGTGATACTTCAAGTTTCATATAACATAACACGACTAAATGCTAAAATTCTGTTGAGCGATACACACGTTTACAAATGCATATGATAACAGCAAAACCAGTTTCTGCCAACAAGGACATCTGAATGAGTGCTATTTGCAATTGAATCCATGACTTGCAACTATTTTATTTCTCATCACTGCAACTTTAAATCTCAAATGATTTTGAACTTTGCCACAATTACTTGTTTTATTTGTTACTGAAGCAGAAATAGGCTTCCATAGATTACACAGTTTATCTGATGTATACTACACACAAAAATGTCAAAATAGTCTCAAAAAAGTTTGCAAGGTATATTTAAATAATAGAAAAACACTACACACATTCATGCTGATTAAGTCAGTATTTTCTTTACAGCGCATCATAACCCGACTCTGTGCTGCAATTATTTGAGTTTTTATCCTTGTTAATCTTTTATTGTGGTATGAATTATTTTAGATAGTCCTACCCATAAACAGCACTTAAAAACAGTAAACTTTGCTTGTACAAAATAAGCGGCAAACTGTACTAGAAAAGTCCAATAAGTACACTAGCATTCAAAAGTTTCGGTTTGGTAATATTTTTAAGTCTCTCATTCTCACCAAGGTTGTATTTTTTTCACCAAAGATACAGTAAAAACTGTAATATTATAAAATATTATTACTATTCAAAAGAACTGTTTTCTGTTTTAATATTTAAAATGTAATTTAATCCCATGATCAAAGCTGAATTTTCAGCATCATTACTCCAGTCTTCAGTGTCACATGATCCTTCAGAAATCATAATATGCTAATCTGGTGATCAAGAAACATATTATTATCAGTGTAGAAAACAGTTGTACTGCTTAATATTTTTGTGGAAACCATGATAAAATAATTCAGGATTCTTTCTACTAAAGGTTCAAAAGAACAGCATTTATTTGAAATAGAAATCTTTTTTAACACAATAAATGTCTTCACTGTAAACTGATAAATTTAACGCATCCTTGCTGAATAAAAGCATTAATTTAATTTTACAACTTTGAATGGTAGTGCATGCTTTCAAAAGACACACAGACTTCTCCTAAACTCTCTATAGACATAAAGATGCTTCAGATAATACACAGTGGGGTGCAGAAATCAATGTAAGAGGACAGATGTCAGCATAACTTTGCTCACTATTTGAATTTTAAACCCTGTTTGTTAACGCATGAGCAGACCCACAGACTAAAGGGATTTACATGCCAGGCCTGTCAAAATAATACAAGCTTCTCACTTTTTTCCCCTTGAAGCCCAGCGCAGTAATTGACAAGAAAGCCTCCACATGCTTTTCAGGGATGGTTAGAGTCGAACTGTCATGCAAATATTTGTACGTATTTTTTTTTATGCACAAAGGAAGCTATATCATATTCTACTTTGGGCATTTACGCTGGCGGTCAGAAGTTTAGTATAATTAAGATTGTTTAATGTTTTTGAAAAAAGTAACACAGTTTATTACAATAAAAAAAACTGTTTTCTATGTTAATATACAATGTTAAAATGTAATTTATTCCAATGATGCAAAGCAGAATTTTCAGCATCATTACTCCAGTCTTCAGTGTCACATGATCCTTCAGAAAGACACATTTCTAGCTCCATAATTTGTTGCTCAAAAAACAGTTGTGCTGTTTAATATTTTTGTGGAAACCATAATAGACTACCATTTAAAAGTTTGGGGTAAGTAAGATAAAAAAATAAAAATAAATAGAAATTAATATTTTATTCACCAGGGATGCATTAAATGTGAGAGTAACAACATTTATATGTTATAAAATATTTCTATTTCAAATAAATTTCTATTTATCAAAGAATCCTGAAAAAGTATCACATTTTCCACAAACATATTAAGCAAACATTATTAAGCAAATATACTCAACATTGATACTAATAATTAATAATGGAGCACCAATAATAACTGATAATTAAAGGTGGGGTATGTGATTTGGAAAACGACCGTAAGATTTTGAAAATACCCAATTCAAATGGTCCTACCTTCTTTTCTCCAACGCTGGCCCTGACTCCACCCATTCGAGGAACATGGACACGCAATCATGCACGAGCGAAAACTCAGATGCGCGAGGGATTGTAATGACGATTTACTACTAATCATTGATCCGGCTTTACTGACGAGATGCGCATGCGTCACGAGCTTTGAGTATGTGCACGAAGGGGGTCATGCGCGCTGGGGGGAGGGGGGTGTGGTACGACCGTTTGATTGACAAACTTACTGTCCAATGATTCCAGGAGGTCTTGGAAATGATTGGTTGGAGTTTTTCGAGTCCTGCCCGTTCCACACATGATTAAATTGCTTAATTTTCATTTCAGTGCCTCTAACTCAGTGGCTGTAAGTGGGTTAGGAATAGGATTTCAAGTTATTTTGAAAAAATGGACAAAAAAGAGAATCACATACCCCACCTTTAAAGGGGTGGTAAAACACATTTTCCAAAGGCTTGATTGTGTTTGTGGGGTGCACTGTAACATGTGTTCATGCTTCGTTTTTAAAAAATTGCATTATTTTTCATATATTTTACCTTTATTCTACACTGCTCTGTCCCTCCTTATAAAAACGGTCTGATGGTTTCCGGGTTCTATGAAGCCAGTCCCTCAAAAATACGCAATGGGCTCAGATTGGTTAGCTGGCCCAGTGTGTTGTGATTCGCTAACCGACTAGTGCACGTTTTCCGGAAACGTCACGCCCCTTACCTTTACCGGTAGCCTTTGTGCTTTGGTGCATTACAAACGATGGCGTCAATAAAACAATACCACTTTGAGCCCCGAATCAGACCCAGATAATGTTAGTGAAGATGATCGAGCAGAACCTGTTCAAGAAACGGCTGTTAAACGACGTTTCAGAAAGGTTTGTTTTTTGTTGTCTCATTACCTTTTAGATACGCTGTTATTTAATTGTACTAATTATTATAGTATTACAAAAAAATAAGCTTCATAAACAAGAATTTCATGTAATCGTTCTAACAAATTATACTATAGTCCTCAAAGGGATTTTGTTTGAGTAAAGACTGCGGATCTATAGTGATCGTTACTGACTGTATGCCACCGTTACATTTGTATTTTTAGAACGATTGTAGAATCGAAAAATAATCAAAAAATAAATCATACTTACAGGTTGTGGCCCGTAAACAACAGCTTCTGTTCTTGAAGTTGGAAATGCTCCATCTTTCAGCACAAGCTGTTGTGCGGATCCTGCATTGAACTCGCCAAGATTGTGGAAGATTTCCTCCGTAAAATGTGCAGCATAGAACGAGATTTGGTTAATTATTAACCATTGATCCCTAAGTCCCGCGACCCTAGGAAGGCTGAACGAAGTGGACCTGCAATCCAGATGAAAATAACAGCGTTTCGACGACATTGCGGCGGCAACAACACTCCTGTACCACAACAACTCTTCTCAAACGCAATATAAAATGGCCTCGCCCCCCTTATTTAGTATTCTCGGAGGAGGGGTTTATTAGGTTTACTGATGTCAGCAACCCTGGAGGAATGTCGTGTAGTCCCTACCGGCTGTTTGCTGTAGTCCTTAGAAATTGATTTCTTTAAATACAAATATATCCGTTTGCTTTAAACTTTGAGCGCTGTAACTTTGCAGATGTTGTTTATGCTCAAACAGCAACATTACACACTAACGAAAGTTAGAAAAGTGAAATCGTGTTTTACCACCGCTTTAAATAATACTAAATCAGCATATTAGAATGACGGAAGTAATGATGCTGAAAACTCAGCTTTGCCATCACAGGGATAAATTACAAACAGGAATTAAATCGAAAACATTTATTTTAAAATGTAATAATATTTCACAATATTAATGTTTTTACTATATTTTTGAACAAATACATGCAGCTTTGTTGAGCAGAAGAGACTTCTTTCAAAAACCTTTGAATGTCAGTGTACATGTGACGTTAAGAAAGTGCCAGCCCTAGCAAAACAAGAGGGAAAACGAATTTCTCAGGTGATACATTAAGGGCACGTATTTGTCCTTGAAATATACATTCAATTTGCAAAGTACAGTAACCTGCTGAGAAAGCCAATCGTCTTCCGGCGACACCGCAGTGCACCTGGGCAGTGGTTCACAGCCAAATGCCAGTCATGAATATCGGTGCCAACTCCAGCCAGACTCCCTTGTGTCATTCCTCAATGCAACTTGCCAACATTTCCAGCAATGTTTGCACAGAAAGAGCCGTTTGATTGACAGGGGGGAGGAATCAAGTACTGCAAATAGTCTGGATAAATCCCTCATTTCATTTGTGAGACAGTGAAAATGATATATCATTCCTCGTTCGCACCTTCTGACTTGAGAAAGTGTTGTGTCATCTCCACGTGTTTCCGCCAAGGTCTGACCCATACAGTTATTATGTAATGATGGCCTGCAGTGTTCTCAGTACAGCGGTTCAGAAAAGAGTAATTATGGGCATTGTGTCCATGCTGCCTGCTTGTCCCGTTCCCTCCACCATCTGTCTGTGGTTAATTACCTCTCCTTTTCTCTGTGATCAGGACGAGAGCTGTGGGGATATTGAGAGAGCTGGAAAACAAGAGGAAAGATGCCAAGGGAGGATCCGATTTACTAAACTGATGTTGTGCCGGATAAACAAACTATTGAGTATTAGTTGTGGTGTGAATCCAGCTAGCTTGCAGCATCTCTTTACTTACAATGTAGTAAAAAAGTGGGTCCCACTTTATATTAAGTGGCTTTAAGTACTATGTACTTACATCGAAAAATAAGTACAATGTACTTATTGTGTTCAGGTTGTATTGTAAAACACTTTTGCTGCTATTGAGATGTGATACTGGTAAGGTTAGGGTCAGGTGTGGTGGTATGGTTCGGTTTAAGGGTAGGTTAAGGTGTAAGGGAAGGGTCAACTGTGTAATTACAAATGTAATTACATAAATGAATTACAGCTGTAATTACATGCAGGTATTTTCAAAATATAAGTAAAATGTAAAAACATGTATGTACACAATAAGTCCATTGTATCAACTAATTAATTAATATGTAAGTACACAAAGTACCAAAAGCCACTTAATATAAAGTGGGACCAAAAAGGGTCTAATAAATGCTTGATTCATTAACAAATTTATCTTTTGAGTAAATTTTTTTAATTGTAATTTTCAATTCGTTGGTTTATTCGGGTCACAAAACCTGTTTGAACTAATCGTTCACAAGTGGTTCTTGGGTTAACAACTCAGAGAGATGGCACAAGCAATTCATGAATTTGCCGCACATCAAACTCATTCAAACGACTCTTTCAGAGTCTGTTCAACTCATAATAACCGTGGGGTGAGCTGATGGTAAAAGCAGTTGAAGTAAAGTGACTGATGGGGCAAAAAAGAAAACATTATTTATAGGCAGAATTTCCAACATTTTAGGAAATAAAACGTACTGAAAATATGATTGATAATTGATTGCTGTTTCTTTTTCACATATGTGTTTACGGTTTGTGGAAAATAAAAAAAAATATATATATTTAATAATTAATAACATATTTATACACTGGATTAATCATACTCAGCATGGTAATTTTCATATATATATATATATATGTATATATATATATATAGAGAGAGAGAGAGAGAGAGAGAGAGAGAGAGAGAGAGAGAGAGAGAGAGAGAGAGAGAGGGAGAGAGAGAGAGAGAGAGAGGAAAACCCCAAGATTAGACAACACATGTCAATTATGTTTTTAGATTTATATGTACTTTCTATTTAATTTATTCTATTATTAAAACATGAAAAAAATGCTGGATTAATGAAATAGTTTTAAAAAAAAGTGTCAGAAAGTCCAGACTAACTGATTATCATGTCTACGTAGAGCTGGGCGATATGGCCTAAAAAAAAAAATCCCCGATTTTTTCACAAAAAATCTGATTTACGAATTAAATAGATTTTTTTCTCTACGTACTTAAAATCAATCTGTAGATGACAAAGAAATTGTTCACAACAAGTTTTAACTTTATTTTGTTTTAAAATTCCCTTCTGGGATTTGATCTCCATTAAAGTGCAATCAGAAACAACAAGCCAAAAAGACAAGAGGACAGGCCCTGTCTTTGAAAACAATGAAAATGTAACATAAAATAAAATGGGTGGATTGGGATTGGGGCGGATGTGTAAAAAAACAAAAAATTTGCATCACAATAAGTGTATTGTGATAGTCAAATGATTTGGTAACTAAACATAATTTTATTAAGTTTACTGGTTTGCTACTGTTTTTATTATTGCTTAACACAAATTTCACAATTTCAATTCAATTCTTGTGATTTGATTCTGATCTTGATTCAATATAAATTCCTTTGGATAAATAGGTACGTAGTAGCTACGTACTACTACCTAAGAACTATCGTACTACTATCTAAAAATAGATACGTTAATGTGTTAATTGTTCTCCCAAAAAAAAAAATCACCTAATGCTGTAAACATACAGAGAGCCCTGTCAGCTGGTATTATTAAAGGTTAAAACTAACTTAAATTAAATATAATGCGTTTTTTTATTTTATAATGCGTCTAACTAACATGCGTGCTATGGGTCATTAAAAGCCATCCTGAGGTAAATATAACGTTACGTGGCATATGTTGTTCTCCAGCTGTTTTATGGACATCTTTCCGCGGTTGAAAAACACTGATCGATCGATTTTATTACATCTCGGTAAGTTTGTAGTAAAGAGTAACAGATGTTTGGTTCACGTGCCGCTTGAACTGAGATCTGTCAGCGTTCTTTCACGTCACATTTACAAGCGCCAAAACGGTGTTTATTGTTTGAATTTTGTAATAAAACTGACAGAATCTAAGAGCTGAGAATCTGTTTCATATCGATAGTAACCTGCTCTGTCTTGTCTGTCGGTGTCAGTGTTCTCTTTGCTTCGCGATTTTTCTCTGCATGAGAAAAGGGATGTGTGGCGTGAGAGCGTGTAAAAAGTGACAGAATTGCGTCTCTCACAGTAAGGCCGTCGTAAGTGCTCGTCCCTTCTGCGCACTTTCAGGTGTATTATGTGTGATGAGTTACGGTTTCAGCCATTCCTTTGAAAATGGCTGAGGGTCGAAAGAGAAAAAAATTATACGAAGTGTATGATAAGAAGAGAAAGGCCGCAGAATATAGAAACAAGACCAGAGTGATTTTGGGTGAATATTTCACATGCTTGCGTGCGCTAAAAGCAGGGGCGTAATTTGTGGGGGGGATGGGGGGGATATAACCCCCCCCAATATTTAAATCTATGCATTACAACCCCCCCATTATTTATACCATGATCACAATATCAGGAGGCATACCCAAACTTCAACCCCCCCAATGTTCAAACCAAATCTACGCCCTTGGGTAAAAGCACAGGTTGTGCTTCCCACTGATGCCGCAGTCGCAAAGATTCTACTAGACAGGTAAAGTTTGTCATGCTATTTGGAGAAATTCATTTAAAATCACGGCTAGTTAAAGTTAATGTAAGCTATGATTAGCGATGCTAGCCCTGGCACAAGTCATGCACCGCGTACGTTAAACATCTCAATTTCTCTAAAGTAGCCTTATGACCAAATGGTAAATGGTATCATGCTGAAATATTCTAAAACCTTGTGTGTTCATTTTCGATAATTACAATGTGTTCACCATAGTATTTATTACACAAATGCAACAAGCTACTTCTCTATTGCATATCATGTCTTGAGTCCTCGGTCACTCAACACATTTAATAGGCGCGTGTGCATTTTTAAAAAAAATTGGAGAGGGCGGGTCTTCTCTAAAACTCGGAAAGATCCTCCGCTATACATGTGTTTCACGGGTCACATGTTGAACCTTTTTTACCAGCTAGTCTTTAAAAACAGTAGAACAGTATAGAGGGATTTGCTCTGAGGACAGGGTTTAGCTGGTTAGCTTCAGCATTATTACACTCTCAAAGGCATCTTTCTCCATGCATTGTGTACATGCATTGTGACAAAACACATACATTAAAATAATAATCATTTTCATAATAATTCATTGCAAATATGTAATTAAAAAATATTTGATTAGATTTTAGACAATGTTGTCCTGACAAAATGGCAATCAAAAAGGATAAAAAGTCTCTGATTATTTCTGGAGAGCCCTTAAAAAAATAAAACGGACTGGTAAAATGGTATTTTCACTAGTATGCAGGTTGCATACTTCCAGAACTGTATATGCTAGCCGAGCAACTGCCTTTAAAATGAATGTGACTGATAATAGATTGATTTCTTGTTATCAAAACAGCTGGAAGGATCATAGGTCATAGGTCATAGGTCAGACGCTGTTTGCTGCATCACAGAGCTGCCCGCCGGGAAGACACTGACGCACTTAAATCTTTTTAATCTTTACCATAAAATACAGCAGAATGTCATATCCCCCACATGAATATATTAAACATGACCACCCTGCATAAGAAATGTGACATAATTCTGGAAACGGCAAATTACTTCCCAGCAATAAGATTTATCGAGTATATCAATATGAAAAATACGTTATTAAATAATAGTCAGCAGAGCACAGGAGAACACATTAATGTGACTCATCATGTGACTCAGTATTTGTTCATTCTTATGAAAGTGTGCAACCTTTACATGTGCCCTTTAAATATACAAAGGTTAAAGGGCATTGTGTGAACGTCATAGTACAGGCTGTAAATGAGCAAATTCCCAAAATAAATATAATTAATCTAGATTATAAAAAATAACTTAATTTACAATGATTTTAACATGACAGTAATGAGAAAAACATTACTTTTTTTTTTTGCTATTTGCTATAAGCAATTTATTTCAAGGAGAAAACTGCAACTGATTTCCAAAATCTAGCTTGAAACGAACCGCGACCTCATTGTGCACTTCACTCCATTTAACATTCATTATAATGACATCAATTATTTACGTGCCCATCAAAATTTAAGTAACGAAAACATGTTTAAGCTTGTCTGTTCCAAATGGGTTCACTTTACTGAACACTGATGCTCGCGCAACCACAGTGACCTGACACATATTGACGCCCGTGGACAAGCTCGGCATCCTAAAAACGGGACACATGATTGCCGTCCTGCAGGCTTCAAACATTTTAGCCTTGAGCAAAAACGTCAGTGAATATCAGCCATCCCATTCAACATGGACATGCTATTGCTAATTATTTTCAGTTTTTAGATATTACAAGCAGATTAACTAATGTTAAAAAAACATTTCACAGGGTCATTCGGGATCGATGCAAAGTCTATTCGGCTCTGGGTTCATTTGCATTTTGCAGATGTTGCAATCTTTTCCAATGCTTAAAACAAAGAACAGTCTATTTTGGTGAACCAATACACCTGTGGGACTCTAAATGTCCTTGAACGACATTTTCAATAAGCTTTAAGGCATTCTGACACTAGTATACATGGACAATACAACATCTCAAACAAGACAACATCCCAAAATCGCCCAGTTCTTGTCATCTGATTTTACCCAGATTTGATAACAATAAGAAAACGGCAAGAACAGTCTACCACCATTTCATTTGAACACATATGGCATTTCATAAAGGTCATTTAAAAAAAAAAAGAAAAAAAGATATATATATATATATATATATATAATTTTTTTTTTTTTAAATATGCCACTTCCAATCATATATCCTTGAATATGTTAGGCAGAGATAGCTAGGAATGGGCTTGGTGCTCCATTATGCAGAATAGTACTGTAGCTTTCTCAAGACAGAACAATCTATTGGACCGCTGGGAATAAACAGTGTTGGATGAGTTAAGCTGGCCTGCTACATCACGGTCATAGATCTACACATCCAAATTGATCAATCAATATGGAAGCATTAATCTGACGTAGTGATGTCGTAACACGTCCAGGACTGATTAGAAAAAGACATACGTCCTCCCACTCACCTTGAGCTGGGAGATTCACAGCGTTTGGGATGGGAGGGAAAATGCCTCCACTTAAACCCACACACAAACATGTATTAGACGTAATTAAAGCAACATTGTTTAAACAGAATTACTGGTGACACAGTTATGATGTGCTATTCAATTATTGACTCTAATTACAGCCCTTTAAAAGCAGAGTGAAAAATGCCA
Source organism: Siphateles boraxobius (assembly GCF_051911475.1). Taxonomy (NCBI): domain Eukaryota; kingdom Metazoa; phylum Chordata; class Actinopteri; order Cypriniformes; family Leuciscidae; genus Siphateles; species Siphateles boraxobius. The sequence goes on from NW_027509219.1 coordinate 30,282,682, forward strand.
GGAAAGTAGGCTAGCAGTGTGATGTGAAAACATCAATTTTGCTCTTTATTTAATTTTTAATGACAGTTTTGCAGATCTAGGATCTTGTACGTAGGACTCTAAAGCAAATAAAAGTACATGAATGTCTGTCACCGGGTGGTCAGCGTGGATTTATCGCTTGTCAACACTTGCTGTTTTCTCCTCCAAGGTCACAAAGAAACATTGACTTGTGAAAGAGGCACCAAACATATCATTCCCATGATCCTCAGCACTTCTGAGCCGACACCACACACCAGATACAGCAGCTGTCAAATATGAACAGACATACAATGTCCCCAAAGCCATAAACACAAAATTTAAAAGAGCAGAAATGAAAACATTAAAATGCACATACATTCAGGTTTGGCGTCAATGATGAAACATGCATAATCAATTGATGTATCTAATGTCAAACCTGTCGCAATACTTATTGACACAAGATATTTGAATGTGAATGTGAACGAGATTTGAACCGCGGTTAGCCATTCGTTGCTACAAAAAATGTTTTTTTTAGAAGAGAAAGATGGTAAATGATAATTGTGCACATCTAAGTTAGTTTTGCCAATTTTTTTTAATACACTAGCATATAGAAAACCAAAAGCTAACAGACTTGAACTAAAAGCCATGCAACTCTAACTGATTTTCATGGGGTCATGAAAATTCACAATGAAAAAAACTTAATGGTCCTAAAAATGGCAAGACATATCAGAAAATATAGTATATATAATACAATATAAATATAAATTATAACATTTTATATTACAAAATATGTATTTTATAGGTCATATTTCTAAAACAATTATGACATTATCTGGTTATCTAGTGTCAGCTATTTATATCTAGGCCAAAGCACCAAATGATTTGACAAAACTAGACAAACCTACCATATCCAGAAGACTTGAACTACAGCATTAAGTCACATGGACTACTTTTATCATACTTTTTTGATACTTTTTCAGATCACGGCAGCCCCAGTCCCAATTTGCTTTCATTATATGGACATGAGCAGCGTAAACATTTGAAACAACATGAGGATGAGTATTTGATGACAGAATTGTCATATTGTGGGTGAACTATGCCTTTATGCAACGTAACACAACACAATACTGAATAAACTCCATCTAAAGTTGTCAGTCTGGTTTCTGACATGACAGAAGTGTCATCAAGATGTCTGCCTCAGAGTTATTTGTCATAAGTCTAGAGGTTTCTCTCCCTGTCTCTTTATCTTCCCGCTCTCGATGGACACATGTTGTGGCAGCGAGCTGCCGCCGCTAAACACATCAAAACACCCCTGCTTGCCAAGAAAACACTCATTCAAATATGATTCCAAAACCACTAGGTTCCTTCAAGTCAACTAAAAACGAAAGCAGCGCATTACAAAGAGAAAGACAAAGTGTTAAAGAAGTAAAGTTCCTCTCCTGCTCTCCTGAGGAGAGAAGAGGGATCCTTCTACCTTTCCCTCCGTCCAACAGAAGCAGATGTTGCTAGAGGTGCTGAGGATATCCGTAATGAAGCCTGAAATTCCCACACGCATGGTGACGGCTTAAGAGGGACGGATAGATGGACAGAATTAAAGAGTTGAAGCTGAGAGAAGAAGGGTAGAAGAAGAGTAGGTTTGGGTCCCTGGATGTTGTCAGTGCGAAGAGTGAGGCAAGAATGGGAGAGACGAGGAGAAAGAGAAAGAGAGAGAGAGTGTTTCCTCCACTCTCTAGCGCAGGACCTGTGCGCTCCGTACACTCTCACACACACACACAACAGGTGCAGCCCCGAACCGGCCAGCCAATGGCAATTGTCCTCCTCACACACACACACACACACACACACACACACACACACACACACACACACACACACACACACACACACACACACACACACACACACACACACACACACACACACACACACACACACACACACACACACACACACAGAGGGTCCTGAGCCTTGATTCTAGCTGACATGCCCCTCTCACACACATAAACATGCATCCAATAACACAGTCAGTCCTCTGCGCGCTGTAGGGAGTCTCTGTGTAAATCTTCCTCAGCATGTGGATGTGACATAGAGGATTAAGAACACACGCAACATTTCTTTTCACAAACACACTCTTACAGAGTTGTAAAAAACATGCAAGGCAACCGAGTGCTGATAATTCAACGGTTATGTTTTTTGTATCGATTACATAAAATAAATAATAATAATAAAGTAAATTGGGTCGTTCAAAATATCTTATTTTGTATTCTAAATTAAGAAAGAAAAAGTAATTCAGGTGTGGAACAACATAACCGTGGATAAATGATTTCCTTTAATGTTGAACTATTCATTTCTAAGGGGTGTTGACACATACAAGTCTCTTATCCTCACCAAGACTCGTTTATTTCAGATCAAAGATAAAAAATAAAAATAAAAACAGTAAAGGCCCGTTCACACAGAACGCATTTTTCCATTCCACTGCGCCACTTTTCCATTGTTTTTCAATGTAAACGCTCTCTGAAATAGAACGGTTAAGATTGAAATTTGGACAAATGCTGCTATCCCGAGAATTTTCGGTTTCTGTATTAGCACCCCCCCACCGTCACAATGGTTTCATGGAGCACTGGAAGAATCATTCATAAAACGCATTAAACTTTAGTTTACAAAGACGTGAAACTCACCGAGTGGTCTTGTGTGTTTATTGATATGCTCACACAAAAATCGCTGCAAAAGATGCTTTCCAACAGGTTTTATCATCCAACTCCATTGACTTGTATTGGATGTTCTGTGAGGTACGTTATTACTCCGCCGCCGGAAACGGAAATGGGGTTGTTTGCATTCTTTCTGTAGTCTCATGCAGTCGCGGTATCGTAGGCTACGCTATCCAAACATTGGCAAAGGTGCATTATCGCCACCAAATTGGCCGGAGTGTCTATTATTCAAGATCTCAACGGAAGAATGTCCGGTTGTGAGGCGTTTGGAAAAATAGGTCCACAGTTTTACAACGAATGGTAAAACACCTGTTGGAAAGCATCTTTTGCAGCGATTTTTGTGTGAGCATATCAGTGAACACCCAAGACCACTCGGTGAGTTTCACGTCCAAATTTCAATCTTAACCGTTCTATTTCATCAGAAACAATCTTAAAACAGGGCTTTAAGTGTAAAATACCGAACTTGTCCTTTAAAGGGGCATTCGGCAACTATTTCAACTTAATAAAACCGTTTAGAAATCATTTGGATGGTTTAATAACCTGTTCTGGTGAGAATGGTGACTTTCCCTGCTTCCCCCAGCGTTCCTAGGCGGACAACCAACCTTGCAACATGGGGACTAACGTCCTGGTAATTTGGAAAAAGGAAGTCTTGTGAGAAGCGAGAACGAGCGAGAAACACAAATTGCTTTACGGCAATTCGACATAAACACACACGCCGCCCTCAATGTGTATGATGTATTACCCACCTCGGTAGACATAGCTCCACACGATAAAGTTGGCCAGCTCCGATAATAACAAATGCACATGAGCAGCGGTAGAAAGGGGGGGAGGGTGCCGCAAGTGAGTTTTTTTACGACATTATGTGAAATATACACCTCACAGCTGTAAGGAGAGCTCGTTGAAAAAACATGCGACAACAAAAGTGAAAATCAGCAAAGAAATAACTAGAGTTGCTGAATGCCTCTTTAAGCAATTGCTGAGTCATGTGCTGCGATGAACAATAGAAATGAAGACAGCAGAGGTCACATGATCCTGTCAGATTGTAGTAGCCTATACGCTGATTTCACGCAGCCGTTATTTTGAAATCGAAAGTGAGGCTCTGGTGGGAAGAAAATTTTCACTTTCGATTTCAAAATGGCGGCTGCATGAAATCAGCGTATAGGCTTCTACAATCTGACAGGATCATGTGACCTCTGCTGTCTTCATTTCTATTGTTCATCACAGCACATCACTCAGCAATTGCTTAAAGAGGCATTCGGCAACTCTATAAGCGTATAAATATATATATATATTTATTACATGGCGACACCCTTCAGGCTGATTCAAGACCCCTCCGCTTCGCGTCAGTGTCCTGATCAGCCTGTCGGGGTTGTATTCGCTATAACAACCGCCTCGCTCTACATTATCCCTTACATATATAATGTATCTGGTCACATACAGCGATGGTGATGCTTGATAAACCAGAAATTGTCAGCATTCGAAAAAAGTTTGATTCAAGTATTCAAAATGATTTCCCTGAAGAATGTTAATTTTAGTGTCAACAAAATTGATTCCTTGTCAAAATAGAATGATAGGCTACCTTGTTTTTAGGTTGTCAACCTTTTACGTTTTCCATTATTTTAATTTTTTTATATTAATTTTAATATATTGATAATAATGTATTAATTTAAATACGTTCAAATCATCCTGTCGCCCACTTGAAAGTTTGCTATGGCCCCCAGTGGACCATGACCCCTGGTTGAGAACCATTGGTTTCGACTTCAATAGTGACCGAATCATATCTAGACTAGATTATTATAGAGATTTGGTGGACTATTGTGACTATTGAGACGATAAACAACCACACAGAAAGATACTAAAAAACACTTGCCTTAACAACCACATTGCAACACATTGGCTCCAACTTACAATATGTTAATGTTAAGAATCACTCAGATTTTCTTCATAAATGCAAAAGAACTGAACCGCTATGAGAACGCTTTCCATTTTCACTCCTGGGATGCAGCGTGGTAAACTTTTCAAACATTAAAGCTTTGAAGCAAGAAATTAATATTAACAAAAATAAAATCAGCCCATACACAAAACTAAAGGTTCTTTATTGGGGCCGATAGTTCAATGAATAACCTTTGACGCCCACTGAACGTTTCCATTACACAAAATATTTTTTAAAGTGGAAAAGGGATTTTTAGATAATTCAAATGTTCTTCACACAAAATACAAAAATGGTTCTTCTAAGGCATGTACGGTCTTATATTTCATTACTACATTGTTCATTCGAAATGAAATACAGCAGCCCATTAGGTCACAGAATTCCATCTCATATTAAACCAACAGCGCTCTGGCGGGAAAACAGTATTTGTCTTTTTTCTCCATGGAGAATTCATTATCATGAAAAAAATAAACATGATCTATGCTATAAATAGAATCCAAAAATAACCACATCAGCACTTCTGTGAGGTGTGACTCCCGGCATCAAGCCATCTTTTATTTTCATTAGCGCTCACCTGCCCATTAAACACACAAACAGACTAACACAAACATACACACTTACTCGCAAGATTTCCAGAGTCTTCGAGGGGGAGGAAGGAATTCTCGTTTGTTGAGCGGCACAATGCCAACAGCCGCCTGCATGACAGTAAAAAACTTCTTGCACTTCATCTCGGCGATGTGGTTCAGTCACCAATGCCAAAACACTCAACCTGGATGAGTGGATGTTTGTGTGGTCACGAGGAAAAAACCCCACCATGACACGCTCCTCTACATTTGTGGCTCTGCACCGACTTTGTCCATACATGTCTTTTATCTTTAAAAAAGGGAAAAGACAATAATTTGTGTGGCTGTTATCCTTACATAATTCAGAGAAGACCTTTATAACATTAGACGAATGAAAACGGACTAGAGGGATAATTGTGTTACTAAGCCCATGGAGATAATACAGATTCTCCATTCTCTTTAATCCGTAACTGCGGCTCAAAAAGCCCTTACGTGAGTTTAACAATGACCCTGGAAGACAACAGCCTCCCTCCCCGTTCCCACTCTTCTCCCATTCAAATGAACAGCTATGGATGGGGCGAATTGGGATGGACGTGGTTAAAAGCGTGATTATAAGCTCAACCAGGCCTAGTTAAACACAAATGAGTGTATGCGCATGGTACGCACAGCCTCGGCCACGTGTAACACAAAGTAAAAAAAATTAGGAAGAGTAATCACTTGTCAGGGTTGCAGGCACTGAGCCAGCGTGAGCTTTGGAAATGAAATTACTCGATGGTAGTCTGTGTGGACGGATTAAGCGTTGGTTACAAGCACAAAGTGGGAATTCGCTGTCAAAGAGCTCGAGGTGAGATGGGGGAAAAATTCCACGAATTAATTCTATGAATAGGTCTGTTTTTGGCTGCACAGATGTATCACAATGAGCCGTTGGCAATGAAAGGATTTGAAAGCATTTTCTCACGCACATAAAAATCCATAAAAGCTTATGATGTTAAGGAAGTAATAGGCTATGATTTAATAACCATAATCCTTAATGCATGGATGACTGCATTAGGTGCTAGAGAATATGCCGTGCAGCTCTGACCAGACAACGTATTTGTTCAGAATTACTAGTGATACATGCTAAGGCCAAGCATTATTCATGCTTAGGATTAGTAGGTTTTCAAAAAATCTTAAATGAATAATATAATTATAGGTGCACAACTTGTTCTGGACAGTTCATCCAAAATAAATTCTGTCATAATAACTGTATGACTTACTTTCTTCCGTGAAACATAAAAGTAGATATTTTGAGAATGTAATTTATTTTTTTTATTCCATACACTGGAAGCCAAAGTTCCAACGTTCTTCAAAATATCTTTAAGAACAGATGTGGTATTGCAGCACTTTTCTAAGTGAATTAGAAACGTTTTTTTTTTTTAAATAAATTAATACTTTTGAGCAAGGATGCAGTAAATATATCAGGTAAATAAAATGTGAACTTCCTTTACATCAAAGAATTTTTGTTGCTAGTTTCTATACAAAAATATGAAGCACAACTGTTTTGAACATGGATGATAATAATAAGAAATGCTTCTTGAGCAGCAAACCAGCATATTATAATTATTTCTGAAGGATCATGTGACACTGAAGACTGGAGTAATAGCGGCTGAAAATTTCAGCTTTTTTGGGTGAACTATGCCTTTAACTTGAAGGTTGATTTATGAGCAACAGTAATAGCAACCACTACTAATGACACAAAAATGCAATAATACCGATTCTACTAAAAAGGGGATGCGTCCAATAGCCTGAAAAGTGTTTCCAGCTTCATTCAGATCAATAACATGCATAGCATTGCATGGATATTTACAAGGTCAATCTCATATACAACACAAACAACAGTAAGGAGAGAAAGACAGAGATGGAAAGGGGTTAGGAAAGGACAGAGAGAGAGAGAGAGAGAGAGAGAGAGAGAGAGTGTGTGTGTGTGTGTGTGTTGGCGTGGGGATCATCCTCATTTGATTACAAGTCATGATCCTCTTGCTAGGAGTCAGCTGGTCTGGAGTCAGCAGTATTATGAAAGCATGGCTGTGCATTTGGCTCAAGTCTGCTCGCACATGTGCAACTCTGATTTTGCTAAATCAATCAATGCTGAGACACTTAGAAATATTAAGCACTTACATTGGCATGCAAATATGAAGCTTAAGCATTGACCAACGAGCTCCTGCTGTGACATTACAGACGCCCAGCTGAGGAACATTGGAGACCTTCATGCATCAGAGTCATTTCTCCACATGCACGACTTTGATTTAAGTAAACTGAAATATACAGCATGAACTCACATTAAGATTGCGAATTTGCAGTGACAGTAGGCAATCCAAGTGTTTCTTCTTGGTAATAAAATCTGCCCTTTAAACACCTAACACATTTGATCTACAGTATGCATAACATTTCATCACAAGAGACTAGAGCAAACAAACTGCTTTTGTATCCCTCACAGCCTTGTTTTCATTTCTGTCAAAAATTGAATATGGCACTACCCTGACTAAGGTCTATAATTGTGATTAAAGAGCAAAATGAGCAGTAGCTATTACAAAAGTGGTTTGGTGCACTGTTATAATGAGTTAATGCTGTTTAATGGCAACCAAAATTTGTATGTAATTTTTTTTAAAGTATATATAATTATATATATATATATAAATATTGATTCCAAACCACATCAATCTTAACTATTATTCTTAATAACTACTGTTTTTTGTATATAAACTTTTATAAGGTATATATTATTGTTAACGAGGGCTTGAAGTGAAAAACGTCTTATATGCAGATGTGATTGATTATTAAGCAGGTTTTCTTGGTAAAATGGGCCAAAACAAAATTTAACTCACATTGAAAATCCTAAATTATTAAATGCCCATGCGAAGGATGCAATGTTATATAAATGTATATAATAATTTACACAAAACATTTTTGGGTGAACTAAGAATACAACTCAATCAACAAGCAATTAAAGCAAAACAGAAACACAGTAAATGATGACAGAGCTACTGTGTGTATCATGAAAGCAGTCACAGGACTGGACTCTATCTGTCCTGGTTCAATGCCACTGACAGAGGTGACCCTGTCACAACACTCTGCCTCTTTAATTAGAGTGAGCACCCTGAGGATGTGATGATTACTCCTTTCATTACAACCGCTAAAAGCTGAAAAGCAAATGGGTGACAATTATCTGCTTGTGTTGATGTCAGGCTGTGAACTAATCGCTGCTAAAATCAATTGATACAGCACCGATAGGACAAAAATATGCAAAATATATATCAACATCCCAGCTGGTCCTGTAATTACATTATTATCAGCTAATCAGATTTTAAGGTGAGGTGTAATGTAAATATTAAGTCCAGGGGGTCAGTTTTGGCTGGTTAGCATGGACTAGTTAGTCTACTGGTAAATGTTGGAAAGTTAACATACCAATATGTGGCTAAACCAAGCATCTTTCTTCATTTACTGACCCCAAACTTTTGAACAGAGGTGCCAATTGCAAATATTTCATGATATTATAGCAGATGTTTTGCTACTACTGACTGATGTGTGAAAGCTCTTGTATCATTGGAGCTCTTGCATTATGAAAACTTGCAACAAACCCAACAAACAGAAGTTATGATAGCCGATGTTATTCCAGGTACATTAGCTACATAGCTAAATCATGCAGTGCGCTTACTGATAATGGAGTTATTGTGCAAACTCTAAACTACAGGAATGAGGCACAAGTGTTCAGGTGGTGTGTGTAGCACACTAAACAAATGGCACAACCTACAGATATGTTCTCCTATAAAGAGCGAATGAGACTAACACATCAGCTGGCTACTCAGCGAGGGGGAGGAGTGTCAAGGACAAAATAAAAATCCATCGCTGCAACCTTGAGCTGCTGTTTTTGGCCAATTAAAGCAGCCCTTTGGCTCTATTCCGACATGGCTTACTGTACACTGCTGCCTTGAGACTGAGGGTGTATAAAATGTTATGGCATCATTGTGATGATGAAATATGGAATTATGGGACCGAAGGAAACAACTGAATTCTAATAAGTGTTCTACTGTCCGAATGAACACCACTTCACTAGGAAGGGTATCGATGAGATCAGCGTAATACAAGCTGTTTCACATGCACTTTCAGCAGAACACGTATGTAAGCACTGTCATGACTTTATACAAGGGGTATTTGCTTACTACGTAGCTATAGAGTCGAACGGGGCTAGTTGTCACAATGGCAAAAGTCCTTTTGAGAATTAATTTCTTCTAGTAGTGGTTTTGTATTTTATATTCAGACACATCATGAGTTAAAAACTCTTTCAAACCAAAAATTTTAAATGTATTGGAGCAAGTTGTAAAAATTTAACTGGAAAGGCATCCTATTGATGAAGATATTGTGTGAAAGGTGATTTTTTTAAATTATTTTTTTATTGAGACAATATTTTATATTATTCTTCTCAAATCAGTGTATTCTATTGTGACAACATGCCCAATAATCATTGGACTTTATTCATGAAACATGAGTAGAATGAATCCCTGTGTACATTGTTTGCAAAACTGTTCTTACATAAATTGTCACTTTCAATTACATGCAACAATTCATGCAAGAATGGTTAATTAATTATTTACAGAAATTTGTTCTGCATGTGTTTTATGAATGAGGTCCACTGTGTGTTAAATGAAAAGTAGCTTTTTTCTCATCAAGAATGGTGAAATATTCCATACCAAGACTGTTATGTTTACACTAAAACTGACTTTTAAAAATAAACCTATCCTGAGAAATAAAGTGGCAACTTGCCCCATTTCCCTTACAGTATAATATAAAGTCAATAGCCTACACATTGCACATAAATATGTTTTTATAAATGAAATGCACAGTAAATCTGTGTTTAAAGTGTCTTTGAGTAAAACACTTTTACACCTTTACCTTTAACAATTTGCTCAACAATTTTTGAAAACTCCATGATTAAATTAAGTAAGGCAGATGTTGAGATTCATGATAGATAACTTCAAAGTCAATACTCACCTCAGAGGATCTTTATGAACTGTGCTACCAAATTACTTCTCATGTCTAAAAAACATGATTTAATATCCCTATGTCAGAGTCACAAACACGTGATATCCAAATACGTGCATAGTGTGTGTCTCCTCACACCTTCATATTATCACACTGTTACATTAATCTTGAGCGGAGAGCCAATTCCTGGTAACTTCTATATGATGTAGCTTTTAAACCACAGAGCTCATGGGTCGCCATTAAATATCAAAGTGCGCACGACACCTGCCATAGGCCTACTACCGGCCACAAGCCCTCGAAAATAACTACTTCAAAAAGGCCTTGGGTAATGAACGTTTTCATAGGTTTTCCAGGTTTCAAATCAATAATTTCCAGGGGGGCCAGCTGAACAGTTTCCATTGAGATGAATGGGAATGCTATTGCTAACGGATCGCTTTCTCCAGGTATTATAAACCTCCCCGATCAAAACCTTCACTAGCAACTATCCTGATTCCAAAGGGAGCAGACAGAGGAAAACTATAAAATCCATTTCATGTTTTTAAGAGCCCTAAAAAATATGTTCTGTAGCCTATCTGACAAAAACGTATAAAATAGGAACCAACTAATATTAAAATTGTGGCCAACAAGATAAAGCAATTAATAATTTCTATGTAATTAACATTTTCATCAAATTACTGGTTTTATAATTCTACACAATTTTGTCCAAATAAATTAAAAATAATATTAAATGCTACAAGTGAATTTCGGCATCGCAGCATTATAAAGTACAGCGAGAGTTAGTGAGGGATGCACTAATATTAAGTTAATTATTATTACATTAATTATTAAGTTAATTATTTTTGGCTGAATTTAATGTTAAGAACATTTTCAACAAATTGCCGAATTCTAAACTATGTCTAAATAAATAAAAAACACACAAAAAACATTTGAAATGACAAGTGAATATATGCATCTAAGTTTTTTTTAATGCCATGTAGTAGGATTTAGCCAACTAAAAACTTAACTTTTAATGTTATTAAAATAGCTGCATTTAAAACGATTACCTTTAAGATGATAGCAAAGTTCATCTAAATGTAAAAAAAAAGGGGTAGGCTAAATGAGACAAATGCACGGTCATCCTTTGCCAGCACTGACAAGCTGTTATTATTTGCAGGCTGCCTGCGCAATATTTGGTTATTTTCCCATGTTATTTTCATCAGTCAGGGCTTGTTAGAGCTAGATTATGTCCGCTTTGAATCAGACACTTAGATAAAGTAGTGTGTAAAATGACATTTATTTCAATGAATGACTTAAAGTCTTTATTTGAATTCATTATCGATCGAGAGAGAGACCGAGATTGGCGATGTAGACTGTGTGAATTAACTTACCTGTCTGTTGGTCTCTAGATTAACAACGAAGCTGTGAGTTTAATTATTTTAAAACCAGCGATGTTGTATGAATAATGTAGCAATTCACAAGCAAAACTAATTTATTAATAAAAGTAGCGGGGCAGCGTTGATAAATTTTTGAGATTGCGTCAACTGCCCGAATGAATGACGTTGCGTTTGTGTGCGTCATCGAAAACAGCGCATTGATAAGGGTGATTAAACTGACTGTTGATATCAGAATCAACAAGTCTAGAAAATCATGCCAGAACACCACATCCTCTTGGTCATGCGTCATATTAACAGCTTCAGGACAGGGAAGCTCACCCGTATTCCACGGTTCCATATTGATTACGGCCTTGAGAATAATCTGAAGCTTATAGAGTGTTTATTGAGAGCTGCTCCTTTAACTTTTATAAACCAAGGTAACTGCAATGTCACCTTTGCTACTTTATGCCTATGGAAAGAGAGGCAGAATCTACAGAGAGGCAGTTAACATGACTTGAGCAATCTCTTGGGATCCTTAATGATGCTAATCAGGACCCCAGCAGGGAATAAAACATTTTGAGACATGCAAGTTAAAAAGAGGAAATGGTTTACCTCCAGTATTTGTGTATATGGTAACTACTTCCATGCTCACACTTCCATGCTGTCTGATCTGGTCCAAAATGAACAATTGCCAAAGGCCAAATGTGAGTAATGTGAGTGTTTTGGTGAGTAACTAAAAATAGCTATAGTGACAACAAGTGTAAAAGTAGCTAGCTCATGCCACAGAACCATCGAAATTAACTAGTGAAATTCAGAAGTTAATCAAAATGGTGAAGAACAGGAAATCGTGATCAGTTACAGAACAAAGTCATAACACTTCTTTTCCCAGTGATATTTTTCTGACCTCTCTTTTAAATGTCTCTCAGCCATCTCTCTTTCTACAGTCCTTCTTGCTCACTCTCTCTCCTCCCCCATCATGAGTGGACACGCCCCCTACTGCTGATTGGCTACAAGTGTATTGTGGTGCTCGGTCCGTTCCACTTTCAACAGCATTTCTCAGAAATTACTTACTGCATATTTGAAGTCTGTATCTGTAAGACTATATATTTTATCCTCCAGGTTAAAATTGCAGTTTTAGGAAAAAGTAAAAACAACTCTCCTTGACAAGTCAGACGGTGTTGAGCAATAGTAATAGTGTTGCCGTAATTATGATATTATTGTTAAAGGTACAATATGCAAGATTTTTTGCAGCTAGAGGGCGCTACATTCAAAACAACAACAACGGCGTAGCTCGATGACGATGTGAAGGAGCGTGGAATGATGGGAACTGTCGTTTTAAACTCCACCGTGGATATAAATCAGTCAGACGGGAATCGAAAAATCATATTCATGGATGAGTTAATTTTTTTTAAATAATGAAATGCTTTTTGTGGCGTGGTTCAGCGCGGTCTGTAATGGGAGAGAGAAGAGACGAGCGGCCGCGCGCTGGAACGAGAAAGAGAGACTGGAGACAAAATTTGACTCGGAGAAAGAAAACCGGTGGATCCGAGGTCTCATTTTTGAACCGTTTTGTGCCGTCGCGGTTGCCACGGTGAATGCGCGTTGTGTGCGACTTTTGTTTGTTTTGTTTTATTTTAATAAAGTACGAGTTCCAGTCACGCAGACTCCTGTCTTCTTCCTTCATGACTCTTGAACCTCATCACACTTTTATTTCATTAAAATGAATTAACCGCAAGAAAAGTAAGTTTTAATACTAAATTGGTTATCATAGATGTTACTGTATTCCGAATTCATTATTGTGTTAACGCTGTGCAGTTTTACGTGTTCTAAACAATTGTTGTAAAAGTACATTCGAACATACCCACATCATTTGCCAAAATACTGATTAATCTTTGTGTATACCACATGCTATATTTATTTACATGGCCATAAACATCAGACGTGATAAACAATGTCAATAAACTAAACACAAATCTAAAGCAATAATACTTCCCTAACATAAACATAACTATTAACGAATGCTACATTTGGAAAATATAAAATTAAGCATGCTTTGTCGACAGAACCAGCTGCAATCGGTAAAGAATAATTGTGTTCCGTAACGACTGCACGAAACAAGCTAACGTTTGTAGCTTGATAGACGCTACAACTACAACTTCCACGTTTGTCAAGGACTCCACGCAGTATGAGCGGAAACCGAGGGTAACGCAGATATGACGGAATTGACTGGCGACTCCCAGCTCCCCCTGCTGTAACGCCCCGTTTCCTTGGTTAAAATCGCAATTTTCTCATGATTTAAAAATAGTTGGAACACTAGCGTAGCCAGAAAAGCGTTTCTGGGTGTGCATAAGAAAAACTGGGTGTGCCACATTTATTGTCAAGTAACAAGTAAATCGGTCATTCACTTGTCCAAGTAAAAAAATTGGTTGTCCAGAAACAAATACGATTTTTTTTGTGTTGTGAATAAAATGTATTCTGAAGCAATATTCTCATCAGTATTCAGTCAGCTTTTACATATTTAAATCTGCATATTTATGATATTTTAACCTTTATAACGAGCATTTTTCCTTAATCGGTTTAAATATGTGCTTCATCTTTCATTTTAAATTCAAATATTTGATCAATAAATTCAATTGAAATAATAAGAAACTATATGGCTATTACCAATCAAATTAATTAATTTACACTGAAATATTACAACTGCATTAAATAATGTTATGGGATTTTTTTGAATATTTTTTGAATACAAATGGAATGATACCCTACTTTTAAACACGAAACTAAACCACCAGTAGGGGGCGGCAGGTGACCGTCCTAATAAGTGAGTTATTGAGTCATTTATTCAAATGATTCTTTCAAACGGCTGAATCGTTCAGGAATGAGGCAGTTGTTTAATGGGTAATTGAATCTTTGACTCAACCGATTCATTCAAAGCGCTGAATCATTCAGTGATGCGGTGATGTTTTCCGGTGAAATGCGCTGTCTTTCTGCTGTGATCTATGTTTTGAACTATTTTAGCTACTCAAATAGAACAAAAACAGTCAATATTGTGTCTAAAATGTAAGTGACTTGATATTAATTACTTGTTTATTTAACTGTCATTTGAAATCAGTGTCACATTTTCAATTGTGATGGTATTCAGCACTCGTGGTCGTGTGATGTTGCTTAACTGTATCATATCATATGTTATAAATATAAAAACTCCACATGAATTTTTTAACCGCTGTATGTTCATTAAGTTTCTTTGTGTTAACTGCGCTCATTGTTTCCATTTCTCCTCATGAGGCACGAGCCTCAACAGCACAACCTTGTTACCGTCAGTCAGTGGCTGTTTAGCATGCCGAATGTCTGCAGATATTTTTTAACGATAATAATTTAAAATTTAAAATACATTTTAAATTTACAAATATTGTAAGTAAACAAAAATAGTCAAAGTTTAAAAAAATATTTTTTTATTAAGACTTAATAAAATAATTATGCATCTATTTTTAGGTGTGCCAGCTGCCACTGTGGGTGGCACCGCGGCACACCCACCCGTGGCTACGCCTATGAGTTGGAAACATTTGGGATATTGTAAGTAATCAACTTAACAAAATATATAACACTGGCCTTGAGATTATGGGATATTTTAATGCAAAATTCTTACATATTGTACCTTTAAGCTGAATGCTATAGAAAGCAATGTTTTGGTCTGGTCAAAAACACGTCTCAGTGTCTCATGTCAGGGTGTCATTGCACCTTGTTTGCTTATAATATATTGAATGCGCTGTAGAGTACACAGACAGCTAAAGTAGTGAGAGCCGCTTTAAATAGAAAGATAAGGTCCTTCTCAGATTATCCTTCAGATGCTATCTCAAGGAGGATTCACAATAGAAGCAAAAACTGTCCTCTCTGCTTTCTTGATACGAGTGCTCCAGAGTCTGTCAAAGATGAGAAATTAATCTCTCCAATTTCCGGTGAATGCAGCAATTTGTCTCAATTTTCTTCAGGTCTGTGACAACACTAGACTCTGCTGTCACACTCAAGATTCAATTCCTCCAGTCCTCATAGCTACCATTTGTCATTTGGGAGACTATAAACTAAAAACAGACATTAAACGTAAATGTAGGTGTAATATGACCAAATGAGTTAAGATGATCAATAATCCAATTGTGAAAGTTTAAAATGTAAATGTATTTTATTTATATAGAACCTTACATCGACCAATAGGTGAACCAAAGTGCTTCACAACAGATTAAACAACAAATTTAAAACAACAACACACCAATAACAAAGATACAATAATGAATGAGAAAAAAATAAGAAAAAGATAAATAAAAAATAAAATCAATGTAAATGTGCCATCACATTACTAGGTACAAAACGCCACTTTAAAAAGATGCGTTTTAAGTCTTGATTTAAAAAGGCCCAGGTCAGTTTAATTTGAAGAAAGCTTTTTAATTTATTTTTTAAATCAATGGTGGCTGACTATTGAAATGGAAATTTTTACAGATTTTAGGATAAAATGTCTATAGGCCTATGTATGCTAATTTTTTGTTCTTTTTTGTCATTTGTTCTAAATTAATTGAAACGATAACTCAAACGATATGTTTAAAAAGACAACATACTGTGAACTACAATGTTGTTAATCGATGGTAAGCCACCAGATTATTTCAACTGAAATTAATTCTGTTTAATTGGTGGAATATTGAACAGAAAATTCCACCGATCAGAGTCGAAAAAGCATAACGCACCAAAAGAGTTCTTTAATCCAATTTTCAAATACTTTTTGGGTCAAATCAAAGTGTGTAGCTCACCTCGTAAACTCGTAGCTGATTGGCTTGGTTCATGGCTTATACCAGTAACTCTTTAACAAGAAAATGAATGAAAAAAATACTTCCGGAACCAGCGCCGCTGAGAAAGGGGACAGGAGCTAATGCATAATTTCTTATCATTTTTACTGTCATAATTGACTACATCTTAAAATGTGATATACCATGATATGAAGTCACAATTGTGAGAAATAACATTTGTAATTTTGATATATAACAGTGCAATAACAAGAATAAAGTATTATTTTATTTTTTTACTCTGAGAACAGGCTTTTACAAAGCAGACTAAAATTGCCATCTGAATATTATAGAAATCCCTTTGATAGCTATGCAAACCATGGGCTGCAACAACAAAAGAATGACATGTACAATATCTGTGCTTATTAACATCCAACAAATTCTAATTAACCAGTTTCTTTTGATGTGGAATTAATTCCAAGCATCCCACGTGATCTCTACGCAGTGCAGTTGAGTCATCTGAAGTGCATCAGTCCTTTTGTCTGATGATTCATGGCATTGATGTTGACTGAGTAAAAAAGCAAGAAAAGAAAAGACTCACCTGAATTGAAGAATAGTTCCTTTTTCTTCTTTGTTAGAAAAACGAATCCTCAATTAGCAAATGCAAAAAAACAAATCATGATTGCATCATCAGATAGCAAAGTGTTTAGGGGCATTTATCTAAATGTTGCTTGACATAGGTTAATTTTTCCCGGTCACATTGTATTATAGCCCCATTTACGTTAGATGACGTCCTTCTGAGAAACGCTCAGCCGAGGGCGATGTTTGATGGCCAGCCAGGTGGCTGAAATGACAGTAAAACGTACGTGAGCTCTGGGAATCTTTCAGACTTCCTTCGCTTGTTTGGAGCAAAACCACTCAATTGACATCAGAGTTCAGTGATAAATCCATGTTCCCATGGAAACTTCATGCTATTTTTGGGCCTGTGAGTCGAGCTCTATAATAGACATTTGCATATTCATGTCTGGACAAAGAGAGAAAATGCTCAAAGTGTTGATCATCAGCCTTGAGCTCTGATTCAATAGCTGCTCGTATCATAATTGGGTGCCATTAATACTGGGAATAATCTAGCATCTTAAAGGACACTTTAGCTCAAAGACAGAGAGTGTTACAGCTTTCACAAAGATTTAAAAGCAGCTGGTGCAATTTATATGAGAGGCTTATCTCAAAGTAATTGGTCTCGAATCTTCATATCAAAGTGTAGCTAACACTGAAATCAGTTGCAGATATCAAGGCA
Organism: Siphateles boraxobius; assembly: GCF_051911475.1. Lineage (NCBI taxonomy): Eukaryota > Metazoa > Chordata > Actinopteri > Cypriniformes > Leuciscidae > Siphateles > Siphateles boraxobius. The sequence goes on from NW_027509219.1 coordinate 30,300,317, forward strand.
GACTCAGGTTCTCAAACACCTACCCAAATTAAACGTATGACTGAAAACCAGTCTAAAACATTGTCCTTAACAAATAAATAAAAACATAAACACCCAAATATATTTATTTCAACATGTATTAAAACATCATAATCACTTAAAATAATAATTACTTCTAAAAATAATAATAATTATATTTTAATACTATATAGAAATTAAACTCATGACTGAAAACCAGTCTAAAGATATTTATCTAAAACATTGTCTTGCACAAATAAATAACATGTATACAATGAAAATAAAACAAACATTATTTATTTAACATTATATTTACGTATGCATCAATGGACAGACATCAGATGTCAGACATCAACACTGCTGGAGATGTGCTATTGTTTCATCACATACAACCTGATTAAATACATCAAACATTTCACCACAGTACAATACATCTCATATTTCAACATTTGCATGGACAGCGTATCGAGTTAATGTTGCGATATATGGGCTATTATGTTAAGAGGCGTCTGGAGTAATGATCGACTATGTTGTATCACCAGAGTTAATGACACTGCTTTAACTGACGGGTGGGTTGATGCTAAATTGGGCTGGTATTTTTAAATCATCTGAGGGTGGAGGTAAAGCTCTGAGGAATATGATCAGAGAGCGATGCCGTTATTCACAGATAATTCTTAAATGAAGGCTCTGGCCGGGGCTTTTAGAGCAAGAACTTCTCCATCTGTCAGTCGTAATCCTCTTCTTTTCCTCCATCTACCCAGCAGCCTCTAGTTCAGCCAGGGCCAGGCGTGCAAAATGCTGCAGATAAATACAGCCTCCGAAAAACAATCTGTGACCATTTGTCTTATTCAGGTGGTTTAAGAGCCATTAAACGTGATCTCTTTAATCCAACAAGGTTCATTTACAGGGATTTGATTATGAGAGCACTTTCTGAGTGCATTTAAAACTTAGAATGGTATACAGGTTTGATGCAGACAAATAAATCCTCCCTGCAGTTTATCTGAGGTCTATACTTTTTGTACATTTATGGACAATTTGTCGGTCTGTGAACAATGGGTATATATAAACCATAAAAATTATCAAAGCAGCCTAATAGGTTTTTTGAGCATTGGCTACAGTAGTAACTTGTTAAGATCACGAAAGTCACAAGAGAACTGGCGAGGAAAAGATCAATAACGGTGTCCGTTTTTCCAAAGTGTTCTCATCATGAATGGATGAGATGCGACAGGTCTATATTTGATTTGAAGATGACAGACAACTCTTTGGAGAGCAGACTGTGCAATGTCACACCATCGTGAGCGTACACCCATCGCTCCCCCGTCCAATCGTAGCGCTTTGGCCCACTGAGAAAGGAAACATTCAGAAATGTCTGATGAAGCTGAAAACTGATTTGCTCTCATTATATCACACTGTTAATATGTAATTCGAGAACTAGCATTTCTAATGCCACTCAGGTAAAGAATAAAAAATACTACAGTAAGTAATACAAAGTAAAACATGTTATCAAGAAATTTGCTGATTTAATTCTCATTCTTTTACATAAAACAGATTAAACACCGTTATCATTACATACGGACATCAAAAAATGACTATTGTCTAACCTTGTCGGCGACGAAAGCCAAATCTGTCGGTTGGGTGTCTGCTTGTTGATAACGTATGTGCCGTGGTCAGAGCCAACTTTCACCGTCAGCACACCACTCTGTTAAGACATTTAACACACATGTAAATGTATGAGAGCTTCAGTCTGTGGCTTTAACATTGAAAAAGGAGCATTGACAGGGAGAACAACCTGAAAGATTCTTTTTACAAATATTTAACAATTAAACTTATCATAATTGTAAAATATATAAAAATAAAACTTAGGGGTGCACTTATTTGTTTCTCATTTCTGTAGACTTTTTTTAAAATAAAATGGTTTTAATTACTTATAATCACTTTCACCCATCAATGCTGTCCAAATTAAGTTTGAGTATCAATATGCCAACATTTAAAATAGATAAATAAAACAGAGATAAATAAATCAATAAATGCAAGGGGTGTACTCAATTTTTTCACAGATAATTATCCTAAATCAAAAAAAAAAGAAAAATATGCAAACCTAAAAAACTGATCAATTAAATCACAGACTTTTTGTACCATTAAACTGATGCCTAAAACACCACTGGTTCAGAACAAAATGATGAAACAACCTCAAAAAAGATGATCTATATATGTGTGAATGTATAGTCAGATCCGAGGCCAAGCATTGGGAACATGGCTCAATTTGTCAACCAAACCTTGACTTGCAGCTGTCCGAATGTTTAATGTAAAGGGTTGTGGTATCATTATATCATATCAACTGTAGCAACAGAGTCAGTGTGCAAAAAGAGAATTTTCTGAATCAAATTTCAGGGGACGGCTGCACTGTGATGCTACTACGTATACCACTATTGAAAACACCAGCACAGTGTTTGCCGGCTGCATGTGAGGCTATAGAGAGGTGTAAAAAACAAGCTGCTTAGAACAAGTAGCTGACAGGAAGCTCACCGCCTGACATTTATCCAGCCAGAGGAGAGCGAGGAGCGTGAAAGACCAATCAATCTGTCAGCAGGGCCTGCTGGCCACCCGCCAGATGCGTAAATGGAACGAGTGCAAGGACTTAATCATTCACTGGGTTCGAGACAGATCTTTGTAAAAAAAAAAAATATATATATATATATATATATATATATATATGTGTGTGTGTGTGTGTGTGTGTGTGTGTGTATGCATGTATGCACGTGTGTGTGGAATGATTGGAAGTTACTTTAGTCTAGTCTTACAATAACATACTAAAAGCTCAGCGTTTGTAGCCTTCATAAATCCTGCAGGACATATGCATTTCCTCTGCAAGGTGCTCAACAAAGGCTGCTGCACAAAAAGTAGTTTTTGGCTGTGAACTCTTAACAGGAGTTGTGCAGGAGCACTCAACAACAACAACAACACTCAAGCAAACCTCTTTTCTATAAATGAAGAAAAGATACCATCATAAAAGTTTTAGGACCCCTTTTCACCTCACAGAGTAACAACCTAATTGCAATGTTCCACAAAAAGGCTGGGGATGTAAAGGTTAGACAAATGGGTTGTATGACAGGTAAAGTGTGTTTAATTAAAGACTGGAAACACCAACTCAATTCAATTTGATTAAATGAATAGTTCTTATGAATAGTAAGATCATAATGAATAGTAATCTTTTTTATCTTGCTAGTTTTCCTTTTTCTTTGGTAAATGCAATGGTCTTTATTGTGTCTGTATATATATATATATATTTGTTGCTAATGGTTCATTTAAAATCAATTCATTTTTCTACCCTGTTATTTTCTCACTGAAGATACAATTCAATCAAGAATCAGATGCAATCTGTTGCAAACAGCATTTCATGTTTCAAATCATTTTAGTTTTTAGACCAACATTGACCCCTACTGGACATCTCGACAAAACAGACTTTTCATAGTTGAGATGTAAAAGCACTGCAGGCATTTAACATGCAAGGATGTGAGAATAAGTGCATGTGTACTTACAGAAAAGACAACGTCATAGTCCATTCCAGTGAAGTTCTCATCTGTGAGGTCTTCAAAATAATCTGATAATGCGTCCATTGTCTCATCTGCTAGTCTCCCATAGTCTGTCTCTGTTAGTTCTCTATACAAAACAATTACTTTGTAGAATAAAAAAATAGTTGTACTTTGTAGAATTTTTTTTTTGCATCATTGCAAAATATTGGTGCATGTGATGCTAATGTATAAATAATATATGAGAAGGTAACACTTAAAAATAAGGTCCCCTAAAAATGAACATTTTGTCATCATTTACTCACCCTTATGATGATCCAAACCTGTGTGAGTTTCTTTCTTCTGTTGAAAACAAAAGAAGATATTTTAAAGAATGTTGGAAATCAAACAGTTGACAGTAGCCATTGACTTCCATAGTAGGAAACAAACTACTATGGAAGTCAATGGGGACCAGCAGCTGTTTGATTACCAACATTCTTCAGAATATCTTCTTTTGTTTTCAACAGAAGAAAGAAACTCACACAGGTTTGGATCATCATAAGGGTGAGTAAATGATGACAACACTTTCATTTTTGGTTGAACTATCCCTTTAATGCATACTGTACCTAATATTAACAATGAGAAATACATTAGATATAACTTTTGATTTTAATAATGTATAAGTACATGTTTAAATTAACATTAACCAAGATTAATAAAGACTAGAAGTATTTTTCACTATTAGTTCATATTAACTAATGTAGTTAACTAATGTTAACAAATGAAACCTAATTATAAAGTGTTAACGATGAAAAACGTTTTAATAATAGTTGCTCACTGTAAAAATAGTTTGTATGGCATAATGTTTTTCTGTGTCAAAAATACTTTTAGCTATATATACAGGTCCTTCTCATACAATTAGCATATTGTGATGAAGTTCATTATTTTCCATAATGTAATGATAAAAATTAAACTTTCATATATTTTAGATTCATTGCACACCAACTGAAATATTTCAGGTCTTTTATTGTTTTAATAGAGATCGCTAAGACATGTGACCAACTGGGCGGCAACGTCATCAGAACGCAAAGAATTATGGGTATGTTTGGCCCGTTTACATGGGCTGGCATAGCAGGCTAGTGTTCTGGCCTATTTTTTTACGTTCTATGGTTCTGGCATGAAAAAAAAAATAGCGAGAAAACAGAATATAATCCTACAAAATGCAGCGGGCTAAAGAAAACATTGTCGGACCATACCAGAAAACTGTCGTCCGTTCAAAAGTATGCTAATGTTTTAAGCACCACACTCCTCGCTCTCTCTCATCTATCTTCATGCAGTCAGAATTCATGTCAAGATTGCAATGCATGCTGGAGTGTGTGTGTGAGAGAGAGAGAGAGAGAGAGAGAGAGAGAGAGAGAGAGAGAGAGAGAGAGAGAGAGAGAGAGAGAGAGAGAGAGAGAGACACACAGACGCGATCGAACTGTGTGTGTGTGTGTGCGTGTGTGTGTGAGAGAGAGAGAGAGACGCGATCGAACTGTGTGTGTGTGTGAGAGAGAGAGAGAGAGAGGCGCGGGCGCGAATCGCGCGATCGAACAGTGGAAACATAAAAACATACTCCGTTATTTTGTTCATAGAGGTTATCATTAAAACTGCAAAGTGTTTACTTATATCTGTGTAACTTACACTCGCAATAAAACACAACATTGCGCTTTTGTCACACAACTCAATCTGTAACCTACAACTGTCACCCAACCAAACATACAGTTTTAAAAGCAACATATTTATCCAACCCCATTTCAAAAAAGTTTGTCATCTTCTGGACATTAATCATATTGCATTGGTTTTCATTTCTTTTCTTCAGAGCAGTTACACATTCTACATTGATTAAAAAAGAAAATCAAATGTGTTTTTAATGGTAGTATTATTTTATACGAAAATCAATTATTTACCATTCAGATGAGAATAAAGTTAGGGTTCATTAAAATTAAGGAAAACAAATATATTGATCCGTTCTTAAAGGATAATTCAGGTATTTAGCACTTGAGTCTATTTTCTAGTTTGTTTTGGATGAACTAAGTTTGAGTGGTGGGTAGAATTTTGACGATGGGTCCTGTCTCGACTTTTTGAATCTTTTAGAATCGCCTCTGACGGCTTCGGAGTGGCTGTCTACGAGCATACACAAACATGTCCTTAAAACAACCCTTAACGTTCATTTTCAAAACTGTGCAAGAAGGACTATTGCGGTTTATAACAAAGCAGGTAGACAGCATCTTGAACACTGCGTTCTTCCCTCCATGCAATCAAGTCTGACGCCTTCTGTTTGTGCCGCGGATTCCCAAAATGCTTTGCGTTCACCACTGGTAAAACGTCACGATGACGTCACATTAGCAATCTCTATACTGATGATTTTGGCATACAGCTCATGAAAACCCAAAATTCCTATCTCAAAAAATTAGCATATCATGAAAAGGGTCTCTAAACGAGCTATTAACCTAATCATCTGAATCAACTTATTAACTCTAAACACCTGCAAAAGATTCCTGAGGCTTTTAAAAACTCCCAGCCTGTTTCATTACTCAAACCCGCAATCATGGGTAAGACTGCCGACCTGACTGCTGTCCAGAAGGCCATCACTGACACCCTCAAGCAAGAGGGTAAGACACGGAAAGAAATTTCTGAACAAATAGGCTGTTCCCAGAGTGCTGTATCAAGGCACCTCAGTGGGAAGTCTGTGGGAAGGAAAAAGTGTGGCAAAAAACGCTGCACAACGAGAAGAGGTGACCGGACCCTGAGGAAGATTGTGGAGAAGGACCGATTCCAGACCTTGGGGGACCTGCGGAAGCAGTGGACTGAGTCTGGAGTAGAAACATCCAGAGCCACCGTGCACAGGCGTGTGCAGGAAATGGGCTACAGGTGCCGTATTCCCCAGGTCAAGCCACTTTTGAACCAGAAACAGCGGCAGAAGCGCCTGACCTGGGCTACAGAGAAGCAGCACTGGACTGTTGCTCAGTGGTCCAAAGTACTTTTTTCGGATGAAAGCAAATTTTGCATGTCATTCGGAAATCAAGGTGCCAGAGTCTGGAGGAAGACTGGGGAGAAGGAAATGCCAAAATGCCTGAAGTCCAGTGTCAAGTACCCACAGTCAGTGATGGTCTGGGGTGCCATGTCCGCTGCTGGTGTGGGTCCACTGTGTTTTATCAAAGGCAGGGTCAATGCAGCTAGCTATCAGGAGATTTTGGAGCACTTCATGCTTCCATCTGCTGAAAAGCTTTATGGAGATGAAGATTTAATTTTTCAGCACGACCTGGCACCTGCTCACAGTGCCAAAACCACTGGTAAATGGTTTACTGACCATGGTATTACTGTGCTCAATTGGCCTGCCAACTCTCCTGACCTGAACCCCATAGAGAATCTGTGGGATATTGTGAAGAGAAAGTTGAGAGACGCAAGACCCAACACTCTGGATGAGTTTAAGGCCGCTATCGAAGCATCCTGGGCCTCCATAACACCTCAGCAGTGCCACAGGCTGATTGCCTCCATGCCACGCCGCATTGAAGCAGTCATTTCTGCAAAAGGATTCCCGACCAAGTATTGAGTGCATAACTGAACATAATTATTTGAAGGTTGACTTTTTTTGTATTAAAAACACTTCTTTTATTGGTCGGATGAAATATGCAAATTTTTTGAGATAGGAATTTTGGGTTTTCATGAGCTGTATGCCAAAATCATCAGTATTAAAACAATAAAAGACCTGAAATATTTCAGTTGGTGTGCAATGAATCTAAAATACATGAAAGTTTAATTTGTATCATTACATTATGGAAAATAATGAACTTTATCACAATATGCTAATCTTTTGAGAAAGACCTGAATATATTTAGACTGTAAATTATAAGAACTTTGCTGCTTATTTAAACTATTTAGACTTGTGTGTTATTTGAATGTGAATATAAACAAATTGTATGTGGACAGGTAATTGGATGCTGACTTTCCTGGGATATTTCTTGTTATACAAACAAATAAAAAACTGCATATTAATGTTTTACAAGCTATTTTAAATTTTTGCACACTAAAATACAACACAGAAATTTAATATAAAATAATTTTTGAATAAAAATTAGATTAATATAAACATTTTTGATGGACAACAATCGTACAATAAACACATTTTCAACACAGCGATAAATCATAATCATAATAGTTTAATCAAAGTACAAGTAATATTGCAAATATTGTGCTCTATGAGTCAGTGATTATTACAAGATTACACTTGTCACTCAGAACAATATTTACCTCAACTCAGTTGCGTTTTCTTTTCCAAGAGGTGCACTTGAATGAAGTTCTCTTCTCCTCAGACTGCCATCAAACCACTTAAAAATATTTAAATATCAGACCATATGGATGGATATGATAGCAGGTAATTCAAACCTTTATACATTTTAATAGATTACTTGATTTAGAAATTTTGATTTTAATTATGTCATAAAAGGTAAATAAGGGTCTGAGTCCTTTACCTGTGTATGTCCTTCCCAAACACTGGTCCTTGTGACTGTCTTTGCTGAAGAGATACTCCTAAATTTGCCACCAGCGCATATTGACTGAAATCACATGGGTCATAAACAAAACAGTGATATTTTTCAGACTACTAAAACACAAAGAGTAACACTCATTTAAATAATCAAAATTGGACAATTTCAGTATGAATGACCAGAATCAAGTAATTAGACTGAAAGTGCTGAACTAACGTTACAGGCAAAGTTTCATGTTTGATATTTCCAAAAAAACAAAACAAAAAAAACGTGCTAGTCAAATAACGTCACGTCACGTCACGTCACGTCACGCCTTACACAATAGATTTGTCACTCTATAATAATAGTAATAATAATAATAATAATAATAATAATAATAATAATAAAGTAGTTTACCACAAATAAGGCAATATAATATGAGACACCACGGCACATATTGGCAATTCAGACATGCTAACATGCCGGAAATGTTTGTTTTAAACTCACTCACTTCAAGTCCACTGCTCATTGTTGATAGTCTGGAGGTTTGTTGGTGGTGTTTCCATCTGGAGCTCAAATTTAGAAGATACAGAGAACGACACGCAATACTTAACCTTGACATAGCTTCAAAAAGGATGCAAGTATCTGGCCAGTCAGTCTGATTGCATATGCACGCTTTGACAGTCCTAGTTACATTTCAAAATACAAGTCCCAACAAAATAAAAGTCTGTTTTATACAGGAAAAGTTTCGTTTTTATTAAATCTCTTTTTTAAAATTTATTTTAAAAGTGGAAAGAATTAGAAAGTATAAATAATAATAATAATAATAATAATAATAATAATAATAATAATAATAACGTTTAATGCTGCCTTTACGTGCTATCAGAATCATAGTAAATAGCCTAGGCTACTAGTTTTCTAGTTAAAAATTAGACATGAACGCCCTCTCAAGTCGAAATTTAAATGCGATGAGCTCGTAATTACGACTTCAGAAGTGGGAAGTAGGACATTTCCGATAGCAATTGAAGGCAGCATAATTTATATAGCGCCTTCCCATAACTCAAGGACGCTTTATAATTGACCTACAACAAGAAAAGAGTAACAACAACAATTAAATAATACAAACTATAGAATATAAGCACAAGAATATTAAATAGACAAAAGAAAGGCATTGCATAAACATGGTAGCAATTTTCAACATAATACAACAGAAACAAACAACAGAACACCATGTAGGCATATCACTCAGTTAATATTTAAACTCCGAAATATGATTAGATAGATAGATAGATAGATAGATAGATAGATAGATAGATAGATAGATAGATAGATAGATAGATAGATAGATAGATAGATAGATAGATAACCTACCTCAAGCCAGCAGGTGGCATTAACTGCTCACACTGAGAGCGTGGTGGTATTGTGGGAATGAAAAATGTTTCTCTGAAGTGCAGGAGGAGGCGGAGACTCGCTGCCGTATGACTTTAGTCGCCTTCAATAACGATTCCACAAAGTACAGGGACACTGCTGCACTTAGCCTACATCTAGTGAGAGAAACATTACATTCTCGCGGAATATCAGTGTGCAATCATCCTCTTTCTCTATCTGAAAGCAAAATAGACCCCCACCTTAGAAGACAAAGGTAAGATATTTTTAAAATAATGTTTATTGCGACGTAACCTGTCTGAACCTGTCAGATGGACATACACCTGTACCTGCCACCAGTTCACCGGTGTGTTCTTCCGCTCTCGTGTAGGCAAGACGTCATATTTGACATATTAATGTGTTGACTTAAATGAAATATTTTAGTTATGCATAGTAGGAAAAAACTTTAAGCAACGTATTAACCCAATTAAAATAATTTGACACATTATAAACTCATCTTGTTATATTTGTTCATAGCAAAATCATGACAGACTATTTTTACATTTCAAGATTTTACCTTTTACTCTCTGAGAATGTCAAAAAATTACGTAATAGTATCGCAGGGAAGAGGTTTCTTAGAAATATTGCGAGATTTTGACAGGCGTGGATGTCGAGTACATCTTAAAACCTAGTGTGCTGTCTGTCTACTATGGTGAACGTGATTTCAGCAACAACAACAAAATAAAAAAAAATGTTGCTCACAACCAGGGATATGTGCTTCTACATCAATTTTATTAATCTACATTTTAAGGATAAGTTATGAGTAGGGTTAGGTTTAGGGGTAGGGATATTGGACTACATTTTCAGACTAGAATGTTGTTCCAGGATCAACAAAATATGTTGATGCAGGAACATCCCTTACACAAATTAACCATGGCTTTGCTACACTAGTTTAACCATGGTTGTAAAACTGTGGTTATACAAATGGTTACTACACTTTTACTATAATATAACCATGGTTGAATTTTGTTTTCATGTTTGCATGTTTTTATAATCTTTCAAGGGTCCCTTATTTAAAAATCACACATAAACAAAAAATAAATAATAAATTCAAGTAGGGGAGACCTGGGCTAGTTGTCACATATGTATTGGCACAAAAGGTAAATCTGTGTTCAGTGAACTGTATAATTTATCTCTGAGCAATAACAGTGAATATTGTAAATAGCTTTTTTTTTGTCAAGTCACCTTTATTTATATAGCGCTTTATACAATACAGATTGAGTCAAAGCAGCTTTTCAGTGATTACAGGAAAATTATGCAATTCGGGCTGTTTTTCAGCTGAGGTCAGTTCAGACATTTTGTAGTCGAGTTTTTAAGGTATATGCATATACAGAAAATGTATAGGTCTCTTCATATTGATTGATCCTTTATAATGTCAGTGGGATAGAACACAATAACTAAATACATATTTCTGAATATCCAGATTGAATATAATCTGGTCCTATTACTGAAACGTACTGTGTGTTATGAGAAAAGTCATAAAGAACATATTGAATTGTTATTGCCTATAATTTACCGGATCAAATGAGGTTATGAGAAAAGTCTTATAACTTTTAGCAATGTTGAAAATAACCCTGACTGGGCAGTTGTTTAGACAAGCTTTGTACCTGGAGGCACAAAATCATATGACAGCCAAGAACAATGAGAGGAAGAAGAAATATTCATCTAGTGTTTGGTTGCGAAGCGCAGTGTCTCTTGTGTGGATCCTTTTCCAGGTGGTTGTTTGCAAAAGCGTTCTGCAGCTGTACTGAATTGCATAAATCTGTGTCAGATGTTTGCACTTTTGTGCAAAATAGCCTGGTAGCAACTTTTTCTTCATTAACACAAATATGAGATATGTTCAGAATAGAATATTAACATAACAGTCTCACTATTTCTGCAGTCTATATGTATACTGTCCATAGAATGCATAAAGAGGTGAAGGTTTGTCTAGTATTAGTAATAATATATTGTAGTTTAGCAAAGCATCAATAACATCTCTTTTTATGACTCACCATTTGTCTGACTAAAGTTTTATTTTCTTACACAAAATTGAATAAAAAAATAGCCTATTTGATTACTGCATGCCACTCATGTGCAACATGATGAGGTTGTACTTCATGTTCTTTTTGATTCTCAAGTTTTATCTGTATCCCAGTCCTCTGTCAGATCAATAAGCCACGTCATTTCATTTCATTTTAATCTTTCTGGGGCCTTTCAAAGCTGCAGCTGAATGATGAACAGCAGTCGTGACCGGCGGTCTCACTCCCATGCACATTTTTTTATTGCTCCCACAGTGGCATGCTACATTCCTCCCTAGTATCCAGACTGCAGACAGCCACTAGACAGACTGACCATGAGCAGTTTGACCACCTCTCATATAAGAAATAAGATCAGTTTTATTTAACTAAGCTGCTCTTAGATCAGTACAGAAGAGCTGAGATGGCATGTGACATTGATGTGTAAAATACTCCCTGGCTGGATTATGAACTTTTGACTAAAAGAAGTTTTGGTCACATGATATCAAGATTAGTATGCGTTCAATGGATGTGTTAAATGTAGAGGACAAATTCTGAGTATGGGTTACCATAGTTGACCTTCATGTCACGTCACTTTTTCTCCTTTTCCATCTCAAAACCTATTCTGCTCACAGGTGATCGGAGGATAGTGCATGCTCTTGCGCTTTGTTGGAAGATGTTGTTTGTTGGTGATTTTTGTTAAATAAATGTTTTCAGTTTAATATGTTGCAGGGCAGTCTCATTTATTGATAACAAATAATATTGATGATAATAAATGATATAATAATATTGGGCTTGTTTTTGAAGCTGCGGTTGCTTATTTGTCTTGCGAGAGTTGGCAACACTGCTTGTGAATATTGTTCTATGGTGTTAAATTGCTAGTACACTTACAGTAGGACTGCAGTGTTTGAATGTACTTTACTGAGCAGTAAAAAGAGCACAAATTGCTCTGTTAAGTTGCAGTAGGCGATTTCTGAGAAACAGTGTTAATATTTGAAATCCACCCAAACAAACACACCCTCCATTCATTGCTCCGCCCCCAAAATGCTCTTTATCACATGTCTCTTTATCATAGCTGAAGTGAAGCAAAATAGTGCAATAATAAAGAAGATGACGAACGAATTACTAAGAAGAACAAAAATGTAACATACATCACACAAGACTATATGCAAGCAAGAGTTCATTGTTAGTCGCCAGCAGTACACCAGCTCCAGACAAACAATGACAAACTTTATATATAAATGGAAATTACTATAGCAAACATTACAACAATGTTACTCACATATGGAGCAGAAACAACACAACCTCAGCATCCGTTTTCAGGCCTTCTCGCTAAGGTCTCTCCAGCACGGGAAAGCTTTTCCTAATATTAACACAGGTTCTAAAGCCATTACCTGATCATAACCCTTCTTTTACCAGTGATATTTCTAAACTTTTCTCTTTCTTCCATCTCTCTTTCTACAGTCGTTCTTCAAATCTCCCTCTTGCTCTCTCCTCCCTCATCATGAGTGTACACGCCCCTTACTGCTCATTGGCTACAAGTGTTGTGGTGCTCGGTCCCGATCCACTTTCAACAGCATTTCTCAGAAATTGCTTACTGCACCTTTAAACAGCCTATAAGGCTACTGTGATTGGGCTCAGTGTCGATTCAAAATTCTGTCTAAAAATGCAAAGCAGAATAAAAATCAAACTAAGATATGCATCTCTGAGCCACTTCAGCCCCCCCGCAGCACAAGTGGCAGCTCTAATGCATGTTTGGTACTGTGTAAATTAAATGCAGCATTAAACTGTGTTATTGTCATAACAGAGCATTTTTATTTATGTATTTAGATAAATGATAAATAGATTTATTTAATTGTATAATTTAATACATTTTTTTATATTCATAATTTTATATTTAAAAAATATTTTAAATATTTTTTTTTATTTTTTTTTTAATGATTTAAAATGTAGCCTATAATAGACATCCATTTAAAATAATTTAAAAAAATTATAATTTTATAATTGTACTATGTATGGCCAAGCAGGGAGAGTGGATGAGATGGGAGAGTGTGGAACAACGCAAAATGGGCTGGCAAGACCTTTGGTCAATGGAAGAGAGTAGGATCAGTTTCCTTATTAGGTCAACATATGATGTTCTCCCATCACCGCAGAACCTAAACCTCTGGGTAGGAGAGGATCCATCTTGTCCTTTGTGTTCATCACCTGCCACATTAAGGCACATTTTGACAGGATGTAAGGTGGCTCTTAGCCAGGGTCGGTTTACTTGGCGCCATGACCAAGTATTGCGATGTTTGGCTTTAGCATTGGAAGGCAAGCGTAGAATGACCAATAAATTGCCGCCTGTTCTAGCAAAACATTACACGCAGAAGACAATATTCCTCCGCCCAGGCGAGCAACCACCAAGAAAAGGTGCTAACACCAATTCTCGCCCAGGACAACTGGAAGCTGCTAGGGACTGGAAGATGCTGGTTGATCTTGATCAACGGCTTATTTTTCCACCTGAGATTGCCACCACTAACCTACGACCAGATATTGTTTTGTGGTCTGGATCAGCACGCATTGTTCAACTGATAGAGTTAACAGTGCCATGGGAGGATGCGGTAGATGAGGCATATGAGAGGAAGAAACTGCGGTATGCTCATCTGGCCACTGAAGCAGAACAGCGAGGATGGAGAGTCCAGGTTTATCCAGTGGAAGTGGGTTGTCGTGGTTTTGTGGCACACTCTACAACCCGGTTCCTCAGAGACGTCGGATTCAGTGGCCAAGACTTGCGTCGTACAGTAAAGAACTTATCTGAAGCAGCAGAAAGGAGCAGCAACTGGCTGTGGTTGAGACGGAAAGATTCTAGCTGGCTGTGTACAGGCCGCCATGCTACGGTTTCGTAGAATTCTTGAAAACTTGAAAGGTCTGTTGGTTTATTTGTATAGGTTGTATAGTATTTACAGTCATTACGTTCCTGTGTATATTGCGTGAATGACGGGTGGTTGGGCAGATATTGTGTTTTGCGGTAGGTGGTATGCCATACGGAACCGTTGCCACTGAAACTGCATATTAACGCACCAGTGGGGCTCGACAGCCTTAGTCAAACGGGTTGGCGCGTATGGTTGGGTTGCGGAGAGATTGTGAGATTGTGGTTAGGTCTCAGCAGCAACTGTTGGTTTATTTGTATAGGTTGTATAGTATTTACAGTCATTACGTTCCTGTATATATTGCGTGAATGACGGGTGGTTGGGCAGATATTGTGTTTTGTGGTAGATGGTATGCCATACGGAACCGTTGCCACTGAAACGGCATATTAACGCACCAGTGGGGCTCGACAGCCTTAGTCAAACGGGTTGGCGCGTATGATTGGGTTGCGGTGAGATTGTGGTTAGGTCTCAGCAGCAACTGTTGGTTTATTTGTATAGGTTGTATAGTATTCACAGTCATTACGTTCCTGTGTATATTGCGTGGATGACGGGTGGTTGGGCAGATATTGTGTTTTGTGGTAGGTGGTATGCCATACGGAACCGTTGCCACTGAAACTGCATATTAACGCACCAGTGGGGCTCGACAGCCTTAGTCAAACGGGTTGGCGCGTATGGTTGGGTTGCGGAGAGATTGTGAGATTGTGGTTAGGTCTCAGCAGCAAGAGGGAAGTAGAGGTCAGTAAGCTGGGCTGAGTTGAGTGGGGGACGGAGGGGGGTGACTCTGGGACGCCAGAGTCACTGTCGAGCCCTCTTGAGGTGTCGTGGGCTAGTCGACGAAACACTGAGGACGGAAGGTGCCCACCTGAAGACCCTAGTGATGTTCCCTACTCCGCTCAATCCAGAGGGTTGTTATGGGGGGACCGCACTGTGGTTGCAGCCGTTGTGTGTGCTGACGCGCAATACACTGAATTAACACCAGACAGAAAATTCACGTCACCAGATGGAAAGAATGGATGGAGAAGCATAGGTTACTGTAAAGCTACGTCTTAGTTGGTGATTATCTTGGCGAAAGCCGAGTACAAATCAGCATGAAGTTTTAACATCTACTCTCGTGTAATGGAAATCATGTAATTTCTTTTTTTATATTCATCATTTTATATTTTAAAATTACTTTAAAAGTTAAAATTAATTTTTTTAATGTATTTATTTTAAAATTATTTTTAATTTATAATAGACATTAGTTTAAAATAATTTCTGTCATTAATATAATATCATTTTTTATTAATGCCCCTCTGCAGCATTAAATAGTGTAAATGCAACTTTTTTTGTATGCCACTTCAGATGCAGGATTAGTTGATCAATTTGCAGCTAAGCAGTGTCACTTTATTCATTAGTGTAGTGTAATGTTTATTCAATAGTTTAGTGTAAACCTGAGAAAACTAAAAGACTGCGATTTGCATTGGATTTCTTATTCTTTCACGTAGCTATCACTGCTAGGTTTACTGAGCCAGTGCTTTTGAATGTGAAATCAGCAGATGCAAATGTGTCAGCAAAAAACACATTCACAGCATCATGGCTATCTTTCCCTCTAAACCTGTGTGTAAGTCTCCCTTGAAGAATAGCATAACAAAACCTGTGATGGCGCATAGCTGAACAACCACAATGTCACACTGTTCTTGAATATAAACTTACATATGACTCAATTAATTGTGACTCCAGTACTAGCTGGAAAGGACATTTCTCCCATTGACCCAATGAAAAAAAAAGTGAGGTTTTCATTTGACAAGTTATATAACCTGAGGTTGTTTCAGCCTGTAGGCTATTTATCAGGCGGTCATGATCACTTGTCTTGTGACATTTGTAAAAGCATAATGAAATGCATTCTTGAACGTTACTGACCTTGAATATGTCTTCTTTTATTTTGTATGTGACAATAATAGCTTGTTTGAAAATTACTTTATGTTTTAGTCAATCTGTTTAAAGAGTAAATAGTTCACTCACTGGAAATAGTAAAATAGGAGTGCGAAATAGTTCCGGATCCACTATAAGTCTCTCCATAATAAGCCTTGTAAAAGATGTTCTGAGTAGTTTGGTCACATGGCATGCTTATACTGTTTGGCATCAAGTCTTGCATGACTTCTCAATCGCAAAAAAAAATTAATTGAACACAGCCATGGATCAAATTCGAGAGCTTAATTACATTTACATGTAACAGTGAATTATTTAATTGTTTTCTCTGTTTACATTTTTTACCTATCATATTTTTGCAGTTCTGTTTAGTGACGCTAATTGTGCATAAATTATACACTCCATCCTTCATCTATCCAAGTTTTTTTTTGTTTCAGAAGAATAATTTTCCAAAAATGAAATGAGAATGAACAAATAATAACAGACTTTGTTGTTTTTCTGAAATATTCCATTAAAGACACCATGAAACAGAAGTTCTGATAGTTTTTCTTCCCTACTGTGATGTATATTAGAGTGAAACTCTATCCATGGACTTGATTTTGTCCATGAGGAATTGATTGGATGGTTGTGGTTTTCTATTGGTCGATCTCATGTGACTCACAGGTTGTCCCTCCCTCACACCGAACACATCATCAGAGAAGAGATGTCGCTACAAGAGGGAGGGAGAGTTATTTTAATGAAAGATTTTGTGGGCACATGAATTAAAATAAAATAAGGATGTGCACTGATAAATCATTTATAATAAATACATAGTGCAACATTCAATAAAACAAATAAGGATTCTGATTTCATGGTGACTTTAGTACTCAGTGTTTTTTTGTTTGCTTGTTTTTTTATAGATGTGAGAATCCCTAATTGCCTTTGCAAGCACCACTATGACTTAGTTAAAAGTGCAGAGTGATTACTCAGACTACAGTGGGAGGGCAATCCCACCCTGTCATGCAAAGCCTGTCAATGAGCTTGTTGTGGTGATTGGCTACTTTATGTGTAGGACTGAACCAACATTCTCACATTTAGTGTTAAATGTCAGACAGCAGTGCATGTTAACTGTTTGGAGGCATTGTGGGGTAGAGACGAACGGAACTGCAGGCAATGTTGTTGATCTCACAGGTTTCATAACAACAATGGAATCTAGACATGTATTTCCTGTTCTTTTGATTTTCCAAAAAAGCATCAATGGCCTCCAATGGCAACGTGTCCCCCACCAGGCAACAACAGGCTCCTGGAAAGGCTCTTATTGTCAAATAGTACAGTCTGAGGGAGTTATTAGTCCCTTGCATGGTAGGGGTTGGCCATGGGACCTTTTGTTTTAGTTACGATGATCAAGCTCAAACATCTCATATACCATATGCCTCTCTATAAGGCAAATGAGAGTTTGCTTAATATCTTTGTGGAAAGTATGATACATTTTTTAGGTCTCTTTGAGGAATAGAAAGTTCAAAAGAACAGCATTTATTTGAAATAGAAATATTTTGTAACATTATAAATGTCTATACGGTCACCTCTGATCTTACTGAATAAAAGTATTCAATTCTTTCAAAAATATAATCTTTCTGACCCCAAGCTTTTGAATGGTAGTGTATTGACTGTCACGGCAGATGTCTTCTTTGAGGATCTCATGGAATGGTTATGGCCATATGTACTGATTCAACTTAAATGATCACAGAGGTCATTTAATTCCATGTCTTCTTCACAACTTCCTGTCTGCAACATGCACAGTAAAGGGAAGGACATAATGGTTTTCTTATCACAGGTCTGGACCTCAGCCAGAGTGAGAGTGGAACAGCGGGTCCAACTCCATCCTGGGTACACCATTATCAGATAGCAGTGATAAAAGTGTATAAAGAGACTTATTATGTGCCTGTGGTAGACCTCTACCTTCCATATCTTTCAGCTATGCCTCATTGACTTTCAAAACATTTTTGTTTTATCCCTGGAGAGTTAAGTGAATAATTATTCTTTCTTTTTCATTATTTTAAATGAGAATCACTGTTATGTTTGTGTTTCTGCTGAGGAATTTTGACTTATTTTTATATTTTAGTCAGAAACCAACTTTATGTTGCCCTTTGTGTTTTTGACTCAATAAAAATAACCATTTCGTAATAGTCATTCGTTCTCCATTCAAACAGACTACACATGATGCCCTGAATATGTCTGATTTTTCTAGAAAGAACTGGCTTATACGATTCATTAGTTCATTATTCGGACTACTGGTTGCACTGCATGGTTTTGATTCACTTAAAAGGACTGATTCATAAGAGTAATTCATTCTGGAATCGGAATACACAGGATGCCACTTAAAAGGACTGATTCATAAGAGTAATTCATTGTGGAATCGGAATACACAGGATGCACTTTGTGCGTTTGATTCACTAAAAAGAACCGGTTTATAATATTCATTCGTTCAGGAATTGGACTACAGTGGATACGCTGTATGTTTGATTCACTAAAAAGAACTGGTTCATAATTGGTTAATTTTAAAATCAGACTAAACTGTTTGTGTTCAACTCCAGTTTTAGACATACACTTGCAAACTTCCTTAAGCACTTCCCCTTGGGGAGGACCTACCGCCATTGCAACATAGTTACTGTGGTTTTCTGTGCTCATTGCATCCGGAAAGTGTTATTAAAAATGTACAGAAATGCAATTCTTTGTTGCCAAATTTAGTTAGGACACAGGGAGAATTCCAAATGCATCTTTGCTTCCTTAAAGGGCACTTCGGGAAGGGGACGCCATTTGTAGGGGCGTTCCAAACTAAAGTGAACGACTGAATTATTTCACAAAGGGCCCTTCACAAATCCGTTAGCGAAGGGAATATGAAATGGTCACGCATAAACAGAATAATTCAAGTTGTTTGTTTTGCTGTGATATATTACACACATTTTCTTCATGCATTTCGTACTAAGTAAAAAAAAAAAAACTTTAATAGATAAGAAATGTGTTTAATGCTTTACATATTTAATGCTTAACTTATAAAGTCAAGAGCAGATCGGAAACACACACACATAAAGCATGTTTTAAAAACATAATTATGAATGTACATTTATTTGTATCATATTAGCAGCAATAATAAGATATTCCCATTGTCACTGCTTAGTGTTGTCGTGGTAAAATTCCATGTGAAGCTAAATGTCATGGTCCCTTTCATTGCTCCCTTTCACCAAATGCTTTCCAAACGGCTTCATTATGACACACAAGTACCCTGCCCACAGTGTACCACTTCAGGTTGGATGGCACAGACATAACTTTAGCCTATTTGCCCTCTTGAGTACTGCAACCCTTGCGAAAATGCTTGGGTAAAGTATGTTGATGGCATCTCTCAGGCTGTTTATTTTCTCTCGTTTGACTTTCAGAGCAAATCACTCTGTCCTTGCTGCAAGTCGAGTCTTTCAGCAGTTAGTCTGCTTGATCACCTGTCTCACGCTGAGTTGAACTCGCTCAGAATAGTAAATATAAATGTAGCCTGAATGTCATCCCTTTCGTTTACTCTTTGCTCCTTTTCTTTATCTTGCACTTCCTCCTCCTGACACTCCCCTGCTGCTCCTCAGAGCTCTTAAGATAAGCTCCACAGCAGAGCTGAATAAAATAGCATTTTCTTTTTGAGAGGAGAGAGAGAGGACTGGAAATGATGGGGAGGTTATCACCTAATGTCATGAGTTGGATTCAAACCATGTGTTATTTACATTGAGACACATTATAGTTTTTTATTAATATTTTAAATTAGTTTTTATTTTTTCCTTTGTTTGTCATTTGTATTAGTTCTGTCATGACAACTGTCGGAGAGATTGGTACAGTAATAGAGATTGGCATGGTAATGGAAATGGCAATGTTAATTTATTTGGTCTTGGTGGAATAGATCTGCTACACTGCTGCTGCTGCAGAGCAAGTACAGAGACTTGCTACCGCCAATACATTCATTGACATTGCTGTGAGCATGTAAGGCATGCTGCTGCTGCTGCACATGTAACATAATAACCCCCGTAGCAGATCTATACAGGTGGAGCTGGGGAAGTTGGAGGGTTTCTGAAAGCGCGCTACAGGCTCCTAACAATAACACTACCGGTATATGTTTGAATGTTGAGCCGCAGCTCATTGGCCGCTGATGGAACAGCTACCAATCAGCTGTGCGATCTATGTAGATAATGATGTGATCGCTACCAAATGAGTTAAAGACCTATTAGCCTGCACCATCTAGAGTTTCGTGCCAGAACTAGGTCTTTATTGTTTTTTAAAGGTCTACATTGTTTAGAATCATTTTTATTTCAGTTTTAGTTATTTTCGTACATAAAGCTCAAAGAAAATTAGATATGTTTTGTATTTGTTTTTATTCGAAAAAATGTTTTAGTTATAATTTAGTTATATTTACTATAATAACCCTGATTAAAGGGACATTGTGTAGGAATTTCTCTCATCTAGCGGTGAAATTGTATTTTGCATTCAAACGAATTGTGCTCTCCAGCACCTCGCTTTTTCAAATGCGTGTTGCAACTATGGCAGCTGTTATGTACCAAAAAGCTATGACAGGATGTCTTCTAATAGCACTTCGTCGAGTTTTCCTTCGGGTTAACAGGTTTGTTATTTCAAACAAACTGCAACTTGACACAACGAACAAACGAATGTTACAGTATGAATAATAACACTGCAATGCAGCCTTTTAAACTTGCCGGGGCAGTGACAAGCGCCTCTCACTGCTCTGCTCCTCCGTTTCTCCTGCTTTCAGCTGGCTCTGAACGAAAATGCGTTGGCCTAGTACTTTTTGACCCTCTCTGCTATTATAGTTTTTCAAGATGGCGGAACGACATGGAAGCCTCCGTGGACCTACCCGTCACATGTATATAAAGATAAAAAATTCTTTGTTTACGAGGATAAGTCAGATAATTTGCAGAGGTATTTGTACACCATTGAGGACATATTTATGAATAAAAATATTGATTTTAGATAATAAAATACCTAAAAAACTACACATTGTACCTTTAAAACATCACGTGAAGACCACCAATTTTTTACACATTCAGATGTTTGATTCTTTATGCATCTGTTATCATCTTGTTTATGAATTGCTTGTCAAGTCACATATATTTCTATTGTTTTATACAAAATTATTGTTTAAAAACAGCTTCACAGTATTAAACAAGAAAATAACTGTTAATATTTGGCAAAATTCATCTTTGGTTTTTAAATTACTGAAATTTCAGCTTGTATTCACAGCAGCCTTTTTTAGTCTTCTCTCATTCATTTGACTGGGGAAATAAGTCAGCTTTGGATTTTATCTGGATTTTTTGTATCTTTTTTGTTGCTTTTTTAAAGGAAAAGGAAAAGGAAAGAAAAATACTTTTTGTAAAATTAGCCAAATCCATATTGGATATTTCTCTTCAGTTTTGCATATGCCTCCCCACTGACTTTATCTGTACAGTAATAATTAGTATTTATAGCTTCAATGTACACTGTACAAAGCTGTGCACAATGCAAAGCTGTGCATATTGTCCTACAAATTCTTCTAAAATGCCTTTAATAGCATCATATCCAATTACAGCTTTTAGCGGTGAAACTTCACACAGTACACTAACCCAGTTATGTAATCACTGTCACTGTATCCAATTAGCAAACTGAAGAAAGAACCTCCAGTCAGAACAAAGAGTGCATACGTGAGGCCTGTGCCGTGTTGGATACGGCCCTAATCCTGTTCTCTAGCTTTAAGCCCTTAATTACAATGAACAGAAATGGAATTTTGACCCCCAATAATTCTTTGGAACTGTTAAAAAGTTAAGTTTCCACATCAAAATGCTTAATAGTTGCTTCATGGCATCTATCAGCATAGTTAATCGTTATAATCAGTTCAACGAGTCAGTGTTTCCCCAATTCCTCATAGTTCCAACAAACATACGCAAACAGCATCGCAAAGTTGTGTGGTTGGAACGGAAGCTTTCAACCTGTGGTTAAAAGCATAGTTTCTTGTTTGCACGACATGTGGACCTAATAAATCCTTATCTTCTTGAGCAAAACAAACAAGTTGACATTCAGTACACTCTATTTAATTTACGTCTTTTAGTTTCTCAAGAGATTTAAACCGCCGTTTTTGAAGAGTGCGCATGTGCATATGAAGGAGCCTATGATTAAATATGAAAATAAAGCAAAATAACTGAGAAAAATTTGAATTAGTCCTCAGATGCCATGTCCATAATTTATAGCAAAAATTCTGGAAAAGTAAGATTTCAAAATGGATAATAGTAATAAGAATACTTTTTTGTGAAATAGTCGTGACTAGCGAATTGAATTCTTCAGCGATGCATCGTCCTATGGTAGTTAAGCAGCGAGTTACTGTACGTCATTGTATGGGAAACGCACCCAAGAGCGTTACTGATAGATTGGGAAAAGAGGTGCTGCAACTAAAAATATGTGAAAAAAAATGTTTTTTGAACATCCAAGTATGAAAACCTATAAACAAAAACAAGACTCTGTAAAAGGGCATAATATTGGCTCTTTAATGAATCTGAGGTAAAAAGAATTTGTATTATAATTCTTTAAAACTCATGTTTGCAAATTCAGTTAAAAATCTAAAAGCTAAAATGTACTTTAATGGTTGATGGCTCTAGAGGTTTTGAGAGAATGACCCCATAATGTTGAGACTCTCTTCAATCGGTGTACTAAATTGATTGTTTATTACCAGTCAAATCAGTCTGAATATTCAGGGGGTCGTGTGCCCCTCAGTGCCTGCGGTCGATACAGTACAGCCACTGTTTACAAGCACAGAACCTGGACTCATAGCAACCACAAAGAGAAGAATGACGAGAAGAAGAGGTACAGTAGATAAAGGGAGAGAGCGAAAGTGAGGATAGGTTTTTAAAGTGTTATGTTGATAGAAACCTAAGTGTTTTCTGTTCTCTGTCCTCTTAATATCTGGCACATGGTCACATATCTTTAATACCTTTAAAGGGCACTTGCCTCTTCTGAGAGCCCTTCATAATCTGTGTCTTTTCCACTGTCAGTGCTACATAATTTGTTTGTGCTTCTTACAATGAGACTATTGTTCTTAACTAAATAATAGAATAATGTCATATGCTGTATGTTAAACATTAAGTTTTATGTTTCAAGGGAGTTTGACGATCGTGGGACAGACTCTGCCCTGGGCTTGTTAACAGGTTAAAGGTGGAATGTAATACATGTAACTTTCTAGATATTTATGTAAACCAGATGTTGAGATTGACCATAACTTGCATTAGATGCTTTGCTAAATACAAATTATATTTGTTTAGCCATTTCTCAGACGGTTCAATATTGACTTGTGTATCACTAAATCATCTTATATTGACACTGCTTATATAATAATTTGGCTTTATTATAAAAGCAGTTATTCAAGTATATTCATAGACACAAGACTGTTCAAAAGTTTGGCGTCAGTACGATTTTTTTTTAAATAGTAATTTTAGGATTAAAAATAGGATTCATGAAATTGATAAATAAATAAAAAAGACAGGTAAGACATTTATAATGTTACAAATAATTTCTGTTTCACATAAATGGGCACCAAATCAGCATATTAGAATGATTTCTGAAGGATCATGTGACACTGAAGACTGGCGAAATGATGCTGAAAATTAAACTTTGCCATCACAGGAATAAATTATATTGTTAAAATAGAAAACAAATATTTTAATTTGTAGTAATATTTCATATTACTGTATTTTTAATCGAATAAATGCAGCCTTGGAGAGAATAAAATGTACTGACCCTAAACTTTTTAACGATAGGTAACATGAGTTGACATAAAATGTTTTAAAATGTATTATTTTATTTATATTAATCCACAAGAGGCAACAACACACCCCTTAACTATGGTTAAATCGCTCTACTGCATGACCCCTTGTGTCTTAGTGCTTTATTTGATCTTAATCTTCCATGATGCATCTGGCTAGCGATCAGTCGTATATTTAAACACCGCTCCATGAGTAAGCTTTGTGATGTATGATGTGCCCTTTTCTAAGTGTAACATTTTTTTACAGCCTGTATTTTGATTGTTGGTCAATGCTTCTGCATCATTGACAATAAGGTTAATGACACAAGGAGGAGGTTGTGTTTTGCATGAACTCAACTGGGATGGGTTGTTTCACTCGAAGTGTATTGTGTAATAGTTCTGGATTGCAGTCTTAGGTCGAACTGACATGCAGGTGTTAGACGCTTCTCAGACAGCAGCTGGTTATCAGGAGCAAACATCCACACTTTCGCTGGGTTTTCCCTCTGTTTTCCCTCTCTGCAGACCCACTGATATAAACGTGCTAGCACAGAGCGATTGGCACTTTAGACTCACAGGCTGCTCTTGACTCTGAATAAGGGCTCGGGCTCACAGTTTGTTTATGCAGACAGTCTAAAAGACCATTATTCCTCATTTACACAGACTGTAAGGCCCTTCACTCTGTCTGCTGACTTTACGACGCACCGTTTATTCAGTGCTGTGGCTGCAAACACACACTTAGGTGGTCACAAGATCAACTTAAAAACATTCTGCATTGTCTCGATGAGAATGCCTGAAATCAATCTTTCACTGAATGTGAAGTGTGTAGTTTCTGCACGTCTAGCTTTACAAACAGAATTGCAAAGATTAACCAAAGTTTAAGTCAGTTCAACGTAGTCGATCAATAAATCTATATTTTTAATATTTTCAGAAAATATATTGTGTAAAAACAATGTTTCATGCGTTCAAAAGTTTTGGGGTCGGTAAGATTTTTAAATGTTTCTGAAAGAAGTCTTTTGTTTCACCTAAAAATGAAAATTCTGTCATCATTTACTCTCCCTCATGTCGTTCCAAATCCATAAGACTTTCGTTCATCTACTGAACACAAATGAAGATATTTTTGATGAAATCTGAGAGATTTCTGTCCCTCCATTGACAGCTACATAACTGGCACTTTGACACTTCAAAAAGTTCATAAAGAGATCGTAAAACTAATCCATATGAATTGAGCAGTTTAGTCCAAATTTTTTGAAGAGACTTAATCACATGATGAACAGATTGAATTCAAATATTCATCAACTCACACATCAGTTGTGGCAACCAGAAGCTCAAGCATGTTCGCTTGTGTGAGAACGAGTGAGGTTCCTTCTTGTGTTACGCAGCACGTTTGAGCTTCAGCAAAAACCAATGAGGTTTGTTCTCACATGTCAAGCAGGTTCCGTTGAGCTGCTGTATATGTTCTCTGATCAACGTTTATATGTGTTTATCATATAAAGCAATCAAGTCTCTTCAGAAAATTTGGACTAAACCGCTCAATTTATATGGATTAGTTTTACAATCTCTTTATGATCTTTTTGAAGCGTCAAAGTGGTAGTTGCGCAGCCGTCAATGGAGGGGGTCACCGTGATTTTGCCAAGTAAGACATGGTCCTGGATCAACATTCCTGTCCCAAAATGTAGTCCTTACCCAATCCCTACCCCTAAACCTAACCCTACCCATAACTTTTCCCTAAAATCAGAGGGTAATGATAGGTGAATGACACTGATGTTTAAGTACTTCACCTTGGTTCTAAGCCTAAACTTGACATAAACTGTAAACTTGTCCCTCAAATCTGATTGGTTAATTGGAAAGTTGATCCAGGATCAACAACGATGTTGATCCAGGAACATGTGGTACTTGGTGAAATCTCGTTCACCCAATGGAGGGACAGAAATCTCAGATTTCATCAAAAAGGTTTTCATTTGTGTTCCGAAAATGAAAGAAAATCGTATGGGTGTGGAGCAACATGAGGGTAAGTAATAAATGACAGAATCTTCATTTTTGGGTGAACTATCCCTTTAAAACTTTTTGGTTTTCCCTCCTCTGTCATACTAACTAGAACATTCCCCTTCCCTTCCCATCCTCTGGTTGACAGGACGAACATCAATTTTATGCCAGACCTCTGTTTTCCACACGGTCCACATGACTGAGCCATGCAGCAGCGCTGAACAGCAGACCAACACCTGTGTTCTTGGTTAAAACAAGGTAAACCCTAATTGCGTCATACTTTATTAGCAGAGCCACACATGTACTTCATTTACAAGCCACTCAATTACTCTGGCAGGATATCCTGTGGTCTGTGTCAGGCTCCTTTGCAAATCTGATGGTTTACGGCTGGACACGGCCTGAGGACATTATTTACATACACTTAGCTAATGGCTGTGAACTAGTCTTGTGTAACTTTTAACTCTTTATTGCTTCATGTAGATGTCATCAGCCAATGAGAATGGAGTCAGCGGGTCTAGCAATAACAGTAGAGAGAAAACATACAAAAAGGTAAATTGTTTTTTTCCATTATTATTTTCTTTATATCTACAATATTTTGTTTTCATGGAGAACCCTTTATTGTAAAATGTTTGTTTGTATTTAAAAAGCACTGTTTTTTTATTTTCTATTATTTTTCATTTGTATAGGATGTATGCAGTGTTTACATTTGATTGATTTATAAATATTAACCACAATAGGTCCTTGTCAATGATGTTGTTTACACCTAATATATAGATCAATAGATCTACAGTAGACTAAAGGCTTTGCAAAAGTAAAAAAGTAAAATTGAAATAAGCAAGAAATTAGAAAAATTAATTTAATATATTTCAAGTATTATAATATCATTTAATATCATTATAATACCCTTCTCCTGTCATCTATATTAACAAATGGCCGAAATCAAAGTGAAATCGGTGTTTGTTCGGGTGAGTGACAATCATGTAGTGTGTATTATCTCTCTGAGAGAAGCGGCGATGTGTTGCTGATATTCTTTAAATATTTAGAATACTAAATATCTGGACCTGTCTGTGACAAGAGACAAGTTGTTGTTTTTTATGGATATCAATGGAGGAGACGATTCACTGCGCTGAATAAACCGCTTTTGTTAGGAAATAGCTTATCATTTAATGAATCGACAGCCCATTGGCTAATCTTCAACATGTTTGCTTTTAAACATTAATTTAGGATTGATCTATTTTTAGAGTTTACACCAAACAAAATAAGAGAAATTGCACAAGAAGCATGACTCAGGTCATGCACGTATCATTCATTTCTATGGTATCTGCAAACAGTGATTGACTTTCGCACAAATCAAATTCAATGACATCAAGGCTGTATGTGATTGGTTATCAAAGCATACGTGATCCAAGTTAGCCGTTACTTTTTTTTCCAATCGTAGAGCCACGGATCCTCTTATCTCCCAAAAATAAGACCATCTCTGCTCAGAGTCATGCAGTCAGTGTGAAATGTGTTTTGACTGGAAATGATATTGCCAGCGACGACCTACAGCCAATGAGAGATACAGGGCTAGGTAAAGTTCAGGGGGATGAGTCATAGACCTGCAACAGAATATCAGCAAGGATGGCTTCTGCAAGCAACCATTTTCTCCTTCATATTCTTCTTTTTTCTTTTTCACTGCAAATCAGCGCACAGACTCCTTGGATCACAAGCTTTTGCATGCATCATTTTAACAAGAAGAAATTCAGTCACGAGACCTCCTGTCTCACACGTGATCTTGCATTAATTTCTGTATTTTCGCACGCCCGGTTGTGAAAAATAGTCCTTTTTGATTCTTCCTATTGAAATGTGTAATGTGTGACCCCCTGTCACCGACCCGCCGTGTCATGTGCACACAGCAGCAACTAAATGGTAGTGTGTGAGAAGAACAGCGATCCGACTACTTTGAAAAACATTCAGCGTGTACCCGGCATAACCCATTTGTATATAAAACAAAAACAAAAACTCACTTGTGATAGAATTTTCCACGGCATGGCCTCTGAGTTCATGACTATGTACATCTGTGTTTCGCTGCATGTTGATAAAACACAGAAAAAGATCAACAAATTGTCCGCCAACACCTCTGTTCAGTGAAAAATGAGCTACTTTTTTCCATTCACGTTATTGTCAGTTTGTCCAATGACGAGTTTACCATGTTGATAGTGTCTACCCTTCTAAAAATTGGTATCAACAGAGGCCTATCAATGAACTTT
This sequence comes from Siphateles boraxobius, assembly GCF_051911475.1. Classification (NCBI taxonomy): domain Eukaryota; kingdom Metazoa; phylum Chordata; class Actinopteri; order Cypriniformes; family Leuciscidae; genus Siphateles; species Siphateles boraxobius. Next base: position 30,328,597 of record NW_027509219.1, read on the forward strand.
CCAAAATTCCAAGATTTTGTTAGACCTTTGGCTGATCTAATACTTCCAGTGAAACTTGCTCTAGAGTTTTGACCTGCACAAATTTCATTTGTTTAACCTGAAGGAGATTTAGTAGGCAAGTTTAGTCTGCATCTAAAAATGACCTAAATAAAGCCACATAAGAGCAGGTTTCACAATTACTCTATACTAATTTGTTTTGCTTTTTATTACCGATATTGTCTCAGACTACTTCATCTGCCCTGAAAGGAGCTATTCAGCTTGGCATCGGTTACACCGTGGGGAATTTGACCTCAAAACCTGACCGAGATGTGCTCATGCAGGACTTCTATGTGGTGGAGAGTGTGTTTTTACCCAGGTATGGACAGAGAATGCATACACGTGCAAGGACGCTGCCTGTGCATGTTGCTGTTTTGTCTATGTTGTTGTCAAAAGTGGTCTGAAATGAGGAAATATCTCAAATTCTCAAATATTGTATTTGATTTGGGTCATCTGCTCTCCATTTCTTTCCTAAATAGGGAAACCTCAACATCAGTACATCTTGCAGTGATTAATCACACACTAAAGAGAGTCTATCATGGGAACTAGGAACTTGAGCTCATGCTAAATCCTGCACAGTTGATTCTTGCACAAATGATTCCCAAAAGACTAATTTTAGTGAGCAGAGTATATACAAGATTCAAAGGGATGCCACTGATCCACTAGCCTGACTTCCTTATTTATAGAGTCTGATTCTCTCACTGGGGATTGCACTCCAGTTGCATGCGCTCGCCCTCAGTTTGAACCAATTCGACAGTCTGTGGTTGTGTACTACTTACCATATTTTGCATATACTTTGTGATGAAGTAAAAATCTTTATGCAACGTTTGAATTCAAGTTTGCATACTGTGAATAATATAATGTATGCCTAGTAGGGGTGTGCAACAAATATTATTATCTGTATCTACAGTATATTGGGTATGATAACAATTTTTTTGTATTCGGTTAAATCAGAAGAGGACAAGTTGGTCAAAACTAAAAGACTTTAAACTTTAAAGCACATTTATTATTCATTCAATACATTACCCAAACGTTTAGTCAGTAAGATTTTTGTAAGAAGTCTCTTAAACTCACTGAGGCTGCATTTCTTTTTTCAAAAATACAGTAAAACAGTAATATTTTGAAATATTATAACAATTTAAAATAACTGTTTTTTATTTTAATGTGGTCCTGTGATGGCAAAGCTGAATTACTCCAGTCTTCAGTGTTACATGATCCTTCAGACATAATTCTAACATGCTGATTTGCTGCTCATTTATTTCAGGATTCCTGGATGAATAAAAAATGTAAAAGAATTTAATGCATGCTGAATAAACGTAAATCTTACTGACCCCAAACCTTTAAATGGAAATGCATATTTAGTATAGTAAAAAGTAGTAAAGATTATGCATAACAAATGTAGGCTAGTATGTATACTCACATGCTTTAGATGCATTTGGATTGACAATTGAATAAAATGAAATGACAAGCTCGTGATTCATATTACTGCAGTAATATTCTAAAAACACATAACTATTTCATTTGATTATGAAGAAAAAAACTAAATAGAACATCACAGGCATTTTTCATAGAAGGTAGATTATTATTAAACAGAGAATGCTCAGACTTTGATATTATTGTTGACCTTATAGGCATATCATTAAATTGTACTTTTATGTGCTGATTGAAATATTTGATGATATTATCAGTAATAAAAATTCTATTACTTAGAAGTGTTTGTTACTCATTCTATTCATGATAAAGCCATTATTCATACTTTTCAGGATAAGGTAATCAGGCACATCCTATACTACAAAAATAATAGTAATTCATTAGTATGCTATTCTGAACATTGTCTGCATTGCAGACAGACAGAGAGAAATGACTCATATGTCTATAAGACAGATTTGCACATGCTGAAGCCCCATATTTCAGAGTTAGGTCAGTCGTCTGCCCCTCATCTGCCCGCTATTGTTTTAGACAAGCTCTAATTCAGAGGTCAGTTGAACAATTTGAATTGGGTTACACAATGGGCACGGATTGGGGTTTATCGTTTAATAGTGGGACATTTTCTGCAACAGCTAATGCTCAGAGCTTATTCAATTTCCCTGCAAAAACAACAACTCTCTAATCCACTTGTCATGAGTGATCACAGCCACTTTTTGTTTAGCGGTAATTTGAGTGATTATGACATAATCTGTCTCTTTTAAATTACACATTTATGAATTATTCAAACGGGGTTAATCCCAATACTAATGACCTGCCTCATAATAAAAAAGGTGAAAAGTGGGTTACTGGATTTTTTCCCCCCCAGGGCTTGCTTTCATTTCACAATGTGTAACTGATGTGGCTGACCCTGGTCTTCGGTTTGTGTAACCATTAGTAGAGTAAGACTAGGACCTCCTTGTCCTCAGGCATTGGTTACTGTTGTGTGTCTCTGGAAAAGAGTACCTCTGGTGTTTACTGCTGGTGGGTCACATTGCAACAAGTACATGCTCAATGGGGCTAAGAAAGATCAAATGTGTCTCTGTTCCTTGGGCATAAAGAAGCATTTAGGTTGGGTAACAGTTTCTCACAATTTCTGGTCCTTTTACAGGATTATGTTTACAGACAGAAACCAGATTCTGCCCAGAAGCCTCTTGTGTTAGGGAATGTGATGATCATTAATGAAACAAACAGTTGATTCACATATACGCTTTGTTTATTGTGATACCTTAAGGAAATGCTTTCACTTTTGCAGTGAGGGAAGCAACCTGACTCCAGCGCATCATTATCCAGACTTCCGTTTCAAGACGTACGCACCACTGGCTTTCCGCTACTTCCGCGAACTGTTCGGGATCAAGCCAGATGATTACTTGGTAAAACACAATTTTCAATTTTTCTTTATTGATTGTGGCTAGTTTTTTTTATTAAAGTCAACATGAAATACACTTGAATGAAATACACTACCGTTCAAAAGTTTGTAATATACGCTGTACAAAAAAAGTTGCTGCCTTACATTTTTATGTACAATCAACTTGGATGTTTAAGTCATTTCAGCTTCAATTACATTAAACGGACTTAAAAGAAAATTGTTGAATCTTATATAACTTACAACGAGTTAAAGCAATGTAAAAATATTTTTTGTCATAACTTATTGATCATATAATTTTTTACAGTGTATTTCAATATATTTATAATAATATTTTAATAATATTTCTGTTTGTTGTTTTTGATTAAATAAATGCAGCCCTGGTGAACATAAGAGACTTCATTAAAGATAATAAAAAAAATCTTACCGACCCCAAACTTTTGAACGATGGTCTACATGTCCCTGGTCTTATTTTGAACTATTCATCATTGCAAAGCATGCATGAACTGCTATGACTGTAATTAAATGCAATTTTCACCTCCATATTAACGCCAAGACTATTACGTGTCCCATTCCCTAAAAGTTCCCTCTGTTTGAGCCATAACAAAGCATCTTTGTATGAATTAAAGTTCAGTGCATGCTTACATCAGGCGCCAGTAAGAGTGACCAAGAGCACTGCTGACCACTGATGAACTTTACCGCTGCATCTTGCCAACTGTGACTGGAAAGAACTTATAATCTGCGTCCTCATTTCTAAATTCCCAGCAGGGATTAGCGGTTTGCTTTTATGTGTTCTTGCTATGTAAGATGCGTCCTGGCACATTGCGATGAGGTGTTGGAGGTGTACGTTTCCCTGCACTGCAACACTGCCTCGCAGCCACTGCAGTGCCTCTGCAGCATCTCTGCAGCTCTCATGCAGTTTAATCCGAGTGTTTGCGTATGTGAGTCAGGGTGGATGATGCTGATTAGGCATATGATCTCAGTCAAGCTGTTAATTACCTCCTCTGCACTTTGACATCTAATGGCCGGGTAATTAGCCCAGCAGAGCGATATCAATCCCAGGTGCCTGATAGTCTGGTCTTCCCATGTAATTTATGAACCTGTATTATATCATCCTCTGTTATGAATCTATTGTGTGCCTCCTTGACCTTGCATTGCACAAAAATGTTAATTATATAGTGTGTGCTATGCAGAAGCTGGGTTTTATGATGTCTCTAATGATAAGGGAATACCTTTTTACATAATACTATTCAAAACTACCTTTTTTGCATTCTTTATTTTGCATAGGCGAAAGGGAGTTTCTTATTATTTGCATTTACTATGGATACACTTAAGCATTCCATCATTGATCTTAGATGAAATCTATTTAAGTTTAGAAGTTCTTGTAGCTCAACAGGTGAAGCAATGTGCTTGCAATGACAAAGTTTTGGTTTTTATTCCCACGGAACAGATTTTTTGTTATTATAAAAGAAGTCTCTTATGCTCACCAATACTACATTTAGGCCCTGTTTACACCTAGTATGATACGATTTGGTCGTTCGGATCTTAAGTGTACGATGCTGAATACAGGTGTAAACGGGGTTTAAAACATTTTGAGCTTGTCTACTTTCGACCACTTCCAGAGGTAGTCGAAAACACATTCGACCGGATTGCTTTCGTATTGTAAATGCTCATGTGGTCGAATGGGTTTGAACAGCCACAAAAGACCGCCTACTGTCCGCCTACTGACTTGCATAAACATTACAGGAAGCGCACTAGCTAGACGGGATTTAAACTTTGTTGGCTGAAGACCCGAGTTTGGTTTGAAGACGAAAAAAGTACCAAGCACAATGTTCTCATTGTGGGATACAGTATTCCATTCAGTGTGCTCTGTTGTATTTTGGCAAATGAAGTAGGTCAACCAGGTATATCATGGGCTATGTTTGAAATAGCACATTAACATACTACTTTTACTGTTTCTGCAGTATGTTAGTACAGTATATACCAAGTTTAGTCATAAAACTTGTCTCTGGTTCTTCAGCCAATCAATCGCTTCTTCCTATCTTTGCTCGCCTTTATTTTTTTTCCGATCCGACTAGATTGAACTCAGTCTGCGCAATGTTACTATTTATTTAGTAGTAGGCATTATACAGCACTGTATTCAGTGAGATAGTAATCTATTCCAAACACAAACATGCATATAGAAAATCTGCATACTTGTGCATACATAATGAAAATATGATATGTGTTGTTTTGTGTAATGCTATTGTAAATATACCCCTAGTTTTATACACTAGCAGTGACCACAATATATTGTGTTTTCTAAGTCCTTTAGTACGAGGGTAAACTACAAAATGTAGATTGTTTGCACTATAACTGGGCACTAGGAATAAGGAATGAGAAAAGAAAATGCAAGACTAAAATACAGTAGGAAATGGTTAGGCTAAAGATGAAAGAATGTGATGTAAGTTTACTTTTCTGAGTATGTTGTGTTCATTTTTGTAATTATGCAGATAGGCCAGTGGAAGTGCGAGCTAATTAAGAAGCCCCACACACACACGGGATGACATGCAGTTCAAATGCTAATGTCCATGTGTTTGGGCTGGAAGTACAACGTGACTGTTGACTTTCATTAGGCAGGCCTTGAATATGAGTGTCTGGCCTCAGTTCAACACTGTCCTCATGCTGCTGCTGCTGAGTCCCGGCCTCCTCAGGGAACACCGCCAGAAAGGGCAGTAGAAATGTTTGCTTTAAGACCTCATAATGTTTGGGGGTTTTACGCAACCCTAATTAAACCACAGGACTTCCTGGCAGTAATAATCTGGTCTTTTAGTGTGTAAGGCAAACAGTTTTTTGGATATTGCAAAAAAACACAGTACTGCAGCCAGTCAATTTGGTGATGATTTATAATTCATGTTTTATGAGTATCTCGATTCTTTTGAGTTTCTTAAGAGTATTGTTGCCAGTTTAGCACAAATATGAATTGGTTAATAGGTTTTTCATTTATTTAAAACACAGCTAAAAATAGATGCTCTTTAATTAAAGTCCCAGTCCTCATTATAAGTTGCACACACTGTAGTCTTGTACATTTCAGACTCCTTCTGCTCTTGATGATTGTATAGCGCGCAACAACCACTTTTTCAGCGGCCTTAGTTTCCATTCAAAACTAAAAAGGACTTTTGAAATAACTGAAATCATTTGGCAAAGTGATATAGAACTGTAATGCGGTCAAGACCTGCCTGGAACTACTTTAGCCGTGCGTTTTTCCTGAAAATTATTGCACACCTTAAATTAGAATGTTCGTCAGCCAATCATATTCAAGCATTCAACACCCCCCTGGTATACATTTATAATGGATTGTTTTTTTCTTGTAATCCTGCAGTATGCCATTTGTAAAGAGCCACTGATTGAGTTGTCTAATCCAGGAGCCAGCGGCTCACTCTTCTACCTGACCAGCGATGATGAATTCATCATCAAAACCGTCCAGCACAAGGAGGCCGAGTTCCTGCAAAAACTGCTTCCAGGATACTACATGGTAGGTCTCAGTAGAGTAAAGAGTCAATCATCTCTTTAGTAAAGAAACCTGAATAAAACGCTGTGATTCACTAGTACAGACTGTTTTGTTCTCATTCATCTGTCTGTTTTAGAGAATTACTACTGATGTCTTTAAAATACCATTTTTATATAATTATGTTTATTGAATTTTAATTATAACACCAATATAGGAATCACCAAAAAAAAATAAAAACACTCAAAAAAAGGTATACACATAGCTCAAATTTGTATAAAAGACAGAAATACTTAATAATTCTGATACCGTAATGAAAAAATAAATTACACAAAGATGAAGAAGAGGACAAATATTATTCAAAGTCCAGAGTATTATATAATTACAATATTCCTAATGTAACAGGATGAAGAGGAGGTTCCAAATAGTCCAGATATGGGGTTCAGACCTTATAAAACTGGCCTTGTTTTCTGATGTAATACATAAGTAAGACCCTCTAGTGGAATCAACTCAGAAATAACCTTATGCCAACCTTTAACTGCTTTGTGACCTTTGATTTCATGTTACCCTTTCTCGTTTTCACCTTTCACTTTATCCTTTCACATTTGTGCAGAAGTATTTAAAGCAGCCAATATAGGTTTACTTTTTGTGGCTGAAACAAGCCATACATATTTCCAACCAGACACAAAAGTGTATTTTACATCATTTTTTAAGATAATATTTCAAATAAAATTAAACAATTAATTAAAAAATAAGTAAATAAAATCATATTTAATTATAAAAAAAAGAATAATATAAAAGAATATTTAAAAATGTTTATCTGTTTTTTTCTGTGTATATTTGTAGCAAACAGGCCATTATGTAACCCAGTGCATTATATATTAGCTAGTTTAGATGTGAAACGCTGCCTCAAAAATATTAATACACTCGTTTTGGTTGCTTAATACGAGTAATATGTACATTTTTAGGAATCTTTCTGTTATAGATGACTATTCATCTATTCTTCATGGTCATATATGTATGTCCTCTGTGTCTTTTTCCAGCCTTTCCAGTTCAGTATTTTGTGTACACATTACACCAGAAAAGTTTGTTTACGTACATACTCAACAGTTGTCTTGCTGTTATAGTTAAACATTTCATGTTAAGTGTGTAAGTTTTGTGCTTTTTGATAGTGTCATAGAGCCCTAGAATGACTTAAATTTGACTATAATCATTGGGATAGAAGAAAAGATTTAAACATTAAAAAATGGCATCTCCTTAATTTAAAGCTGTTTCACTTTCTCAGAACCTCAACCAGAACCCAAGGACTCTCCTACCCAAATTCTACGGCCTGTACTGTGTTCAGTCTGGAGGAATCAACATCCGTCTCGTGGTAATGAACAACGTTCTGCCACGGTCTTTAAAGATGCACTACAAATATGACCTGAAGGGCTCCACGTACAAGAGACGGGCTTCTCGAAAAGAGCGGGAAAAGGCCTGCCCCACATATAAGGACCTAGACTTTGTGGACATGCACGATGGCTTGTACTTTGACACAGAGACATATAACGCCCTGATGAAGACGCTACAGCGAGACTGTCGGGTGAGTACTACCCCATTTTGACATTTTTCAAAGAAAATGTGAATTGTGTCTGCTTGTGGTTTTCATGGAACTGCTGTGGTTGCTGACGTGATTAGAGTTTGCTAAGCGTGTTGCCAGTAGAACATAAAACAATTTGAAAGCTAATCAACAATGGGGAATCATGAGATGGATAAAACAAATGTATTTTTCACATTTGAGTAGCACTGTTTTTGTGATGGCCTACCTTGAATTAATCAAACCTGATTATCTGAGTGTCATTGCAGTTTTTTAAAGTTTGTTAAAAATCATTACAGGGTACATGTGACAAATCATGCACTTAAGTGTATCATATGGCTTATGTTTCACTGTAATAAATTAAGTTCACAAAAACAGAGGAGGGCCATCAAAATATCTTTATCTCACACTTATATTTTGCTTTTTTACATTGCTACTCTGTTTCAAGTAAATGCTGTTCTTTTGAACATTCTGTTCATCAAACATTCTGGGAAAAATGTGTCACAGTTTGAAGAAATGTTTCTTAAGAAGCAAATCAGCATATTAGAATGATTTCTGAAGGAAATCTGATCATATGACACTGAAGACTGGAGTAATGAACGTTCAGCATTGCATCACAGGAATAAGTTACGCTTTAACCATATTCAAATTCAAAACAGTTATTTAAGTTAATTGTTACTCCAACCTTTTGAATAGTAGTGTACATGGAGAGTTAATTGCTTGTTGTCTTACACTGTTGACAAGATCACAAAAACCCTCATTACATGAACTCTCATGAGACAAAAACATGCATTAAAAACCTTAAAACACACACTTCAACACTTGATACATGAATCACAAAGAGGGTAACAATCAGGTAACTAATCTTTTTACATATCAAGACAATATGTAACTAAACGCGACAAGAAAATCAACAGCATCAATGTAAATAGAACTAGAGAAGGTCAAGGGAAACAGAATGGGACAGAAGCACAAAACCACCAGCTATGCTTGTTGTTTCAACTTAAAATAAAAAATAGTTTAACAATAGAAAGGCTGCATTAAAATGCATTTTTAGATAATGTTTTTGACCAAAAAAAAAATTCTTGACATATTTTGTGTGTTTTAAAAAGTAAGAGCAGTTTTCTAAAAATGGCATTTAGATTTGTCAAGATTTTATATAAATCTACACTTTCATTATTTTCTTTTTTGACTGCTGAGAGTCTTCTGCCCCTCTAATCAACTGTAAAGATGTTTAGTCTCATAGCACAAGCGTTCATGCAAGACGCCACAGTTTCATGGGAAACAAGTTCATGATAGTCTTCAGCTCCACAGTAGCTTATTAACAGATTCAAAATGTGCTGAGTGGCAAACCTCTCCGTTCAGCTGGGAAACAAGCCGCATAAATCCAGTCTGGCATTCCTTTCTATTTTAGAAGATTGGGCTGTTGACATGGTCTGGTAAATATTGTTGTTTTTCTGCATGATTTTTTTTTTCCAATAAATGATTTGTTAAAAATCAGAGGGTGTTTTCCCTCCTATACATTTTCCATTACTGCTTAACTTGCTTGGCCTAAATTGTCTGTTCTGACAGTATTTGACAATTATACTGTAGATAGATAAGCAACAATCTTTTGTTCCCCAAGGAAACCGCGGTCACAATGCTGAGACGTTGTGGGTTTTTGCCATGGCAATGCTATGTGTGGATGTTAAGGTGTTCTGAGTGGTTTTTAGAGCATTGCTAGGTGGCCACCTAATGAAACACTACTACTACTAAAATGAATGTAAAATAGCTGACTCAGATACAAAGTTTGGGGTCAGTAAGGATGTTTTTTATTTTTGAAGAAATTGAGGAAGTTCTCAGAAACACTGAGGAAGACGGAACAGTTTGATCTTCGGCTGACAAATCAGAGGAAAGGAGCATTTCATCCCCGCCCACGTGTAGAAATCGAATATTCAAGCTGTTCATTCATTTTTCTACCTCAGAACGAAAAATTAAAAATCAAGCTGAATTCTTGTTTTTGTTGTTTTTGGAAAAAATGAAAAAACGAAAAAGGAACTGTTTTCTAATTTTTGTACTTTTAATATTAAATCAAAAAACGACTGAACGAATGATACATGGATTAAAAAATCCTTTAAAGTCTTCATTTGCTTTTCTTTCTTTTTTTTTCTCCCTTCACATTGCTGTCCAGAAAAAAAACAGTTAAAATAAGCTCATTTGTCATTTTTGTTTCCTATTTGTGCACCTCAGTATCTTTCAAGGACAAATGCAAATTCTGACATGTTTTCTTTTACTTTTTTTTAAATTCCCCCAAAACCGAGTTGCAAGTACACAGTCCAGTAACTAAATTACCCAAATGATTGTGGCATGATGTTGAAGTGTCCCAATTTTGCATTAGGTAACCATCTGTGGTCGCCTTGTGCTTCTCAAATTCTTCAGCAGACCCGGTGTTCGACCAAGCTAAGTTTCTTACTATTCACTTGTTTACCAACAAACAAGCCTCACAACAGTGCCATGGCGATGGCATTCCAGACATGACCTGTTGTTGAAAATTCTAAGAGACAGAATGTTCCCTATATAACAGTTTTTGGCACATTTGTACTGACCGGCCGGCCCCACTGAGTGCTGAACTAAAAGGATCAGCCGTAATGCGAGTCACAAGAGGGCCGAGGGGAAAATAAGAACTCGAGTTCCACACAGTAAAGAACATAGTTGGGGAGATTCGGCCTGCTGTATCCCACCTGTGATCTAACTTTTAGTCTTTTATGGATTGAAATTCTTCAAACTGATTTTTTTTTCTATGTCATCCTTTTAACATTATACTATATAAGAAGAAATATTCTTTATGCTAGGAAACACAAAGTGCAGTTCAAACACATTCCCATGAGTACTGTAAGATTTTAGTGTTAGCTTTTCCTAACATCCTGTGCAGAAACTAAAATGAACACTAAGCAGAAAGTTTCTCCTGAGTAAGCAACACATCCTGGGCCTAAACTGCAGAGCACAATAGAGCCAAATCTATAAGAATCAAGAACAAGCCTTTAAATGGTTTCTGCAACGCGTCATCGAACAGACAGCGCAGCCCTAATGGGATTTCAATAGTAGCCTATAAAGAACTACACTGATATTTAGGTTTGATTTTAATCTTGCATGAACAAATGCCCCTCAAGCAAAGATTCAGTTTATGAACGATGAAAAGAAAAAAAAAAGTTAATGTATGGCTTTATAAAACACACAGAACAAGAGATTCGAGGGAACAACCTTTAATAACTCTGAAGAACATACAGGAGAAAAAACAAAGCTACTACACTTAGATATTGAACTGAAAGAACTGAGGGCTTATATACACAGAGAGAGTAATCAACAAGAAACAGAACAGGTGATGGAACTAATTAACAACCAGATAACTGGGAACATGTTTTTGGGAACAATACATTTTTATTTTTCAAATGTCACGTTTCCTATGCTCAAAAACTCATTATGTAAGTTAAAACTTGATGAGACAATTTTTTTTTTTTGGGTCACATGTGGTCACATACCTCATGTTTACATACAATATGAACACAAGTGACACATTTTTCGTTAAACTGATGACCAATGACTGTAAAGAGAATCTACATTCCCATTTCAGCTGACTCGAACGATGGCAGCACACCAAGAACCAAAACAGGCGGTCTTGATAGTGATATAACAGCACGTCATTGTGGACTGCCGGCCCGAAGCCCAGGTTTTTTTGGGGTTTTTTTTTTTTTGGTAGAAACATAACAAGTATCTCAAAACAGTCAGATCATGGAATCAAAAGAGCTTGATGAAAACATACTGTTATTTTCAGAGCTTCCTCCCCAGTTCAAAAAGGCAAAAACTGTTCATGTTGAACTTCTGCAACCTTTTGACTTCAGACAAATTAATACATTTGATTTTGTGATCATTTACAGTTACACATCAACAACATGTATTCAGTCTTAAACCTCATGAGAATGTTTTTTGACTAAAAGTGGATCCTTAGGGAAAAATACTAATATGATATGAGCCCTAAAAAGTTCAAATTTATCTTCATGTTCAATTAACAATCTTTAAGGCCTGAAAAATGATTAAGAAAGTAAGCTTCATCTTAAAGAGTGTCTTTCACGATGGAAATATGTAGTAAAACCAGTTTTAAAAATGATACTGCCTTTTGCCACCCATGTTGTTTGTGCTGCTCACGCTTACTTGGGATTTCGTAAAAAGGGGTATTTATTCAAACTCCTTCTCTGAGCAAATTGTTAAACTGTTACCCCACCCAAAAAAAATATGTACATGTAAATTCCTTTCATTGCAAGGAAACCTTTGACATAATGACTCCATGTGCCAAACAAGTGGTGCTACCTTCCACTGTGGGCTTTTTTGGGTATTACTGTGACATAGATGAGAGCCCATTTGGAGGCTTTTAGACGTTCTTGACGGGATGCAAAACAAGGATGTTGTGTGTCCCTATTCAAATAAACTATTTGAATATGGGGGATACGAGAGGAACAAGAGTGTCATGCAAAAGTGAAATCATGTAAACCATTTATTGGTTCACTGCTGCAGATTTTACCTGGTTGTTTGAGTTTGTTTCATTTAAAGCCAGAAGTAAACGACCTGAAGTATTTAATGTAGACATAGTATTATACACTAACAGCCTTAAGTGCACATGGGTCTCTGCGGTTTGTTTCCATTCATATAGGCTGAGATCTTTTGTTTGGCGTACTATCGATGACTAATGCTGACGTTTTCAGTCTGTTTATATAGTAGTTACAGTAGTATCTTACCACTGATAAACAAATCACTTTTCCTCTGACTAATTTCTGAAGATACTGTACAGACTTTCGCCAGAGTGTAATCTTAATGTTAGTTCATTCAGGTTTTCATTTTGAAGTGACTCTCTGGGCTTTTTGATCATTTTTATTTTTCATTTAATTGCACTCTAATACTTGCTATCAGATTTGATGCATGACTCCCTGGATAAAACCTACTAGATATCTGTGAAAACTGACAGGTGCCGGCATTTTCACTCTATCATTGCTGTTTTTTCTGTTGTTACTAAAATTGTGTATTAGGATAATGTGCAATGCCGAAAAGTAGACGAGCTTAGAGCTGTGTTAGTGAGTATTCAAAACATGGTTATTATAGTTAACAGACAAAAATATATTTTCCTGCTTTGAAAGTATATTGCCTGCCGAAAAAAATTTGCCGTTTCTCGAAAACCACCGGAGTGACGGTGGTGCCATGGGGCTTGAGCCTTTCATTGCTGTTTACAGCTATATTTTAGCTTGGTTTACCAAAATTCATTTTTAAATTCATTTCAATTTAATTCTTGAAATAAATATGAACTTATAACTGAAAAAACATTAATATATATATATATATATATATATATATAGCTAGTTGCCCAATAACTAAAACTTAAAAAATAAAAAAACAAAAAAAACTTTTTTTAAATAATAAAAATAACAAAAAACACACAAAAAGTTACTAAAACTTTAACTAAAATAAAAATTAAAACAGAAAATACATAAATAAAAATTAATTCAAAATAATAATAAAAACTATATTTGTATCTCAGTTACACTAAATTAACACAGGGAATGTTTTTGTGTTCACAAACAGCTATGGAGCGCAATGGAATTGAATAGAATATAGAGGTCTTGATAAGTGCCATTTTTAAATTGACATGCCACCTCAAAAAGCTCATCGTACAAGACTTTGACAATGCAGGGCTGATTCTAGCAGCCCTTGTTCTGCAAAAAGCCTGACATGGAACATCCAAACACATCTTTATTCTGTTTATTTGGTGTCCTGTAGCAACCCTACAACCCCCTAAACATTAACTTGGCTAACACAGATCTCACAAGACTTTTGCAGAATGAGGGTGACCATTTTGACAAAAGGAAAAACAGCAACAGCACAGTGGCCAACAAGGCAAGGTACATTAACCAGGAGGATTTGAGCAATGGCGCTCGTCATATTGTGCGTGAGATTCACAGTGTGCTAAACACTGTGTTGTATTTTGTGCAGGTGCTAGAGAGTTTTAAGATCATGGACTACAGTTTGTTGCTGGGGGTGCACGTTCTGGACCAGAGTCACAGAGAAGGAGACGTCAACAATGTGGACGGGAAGAGGATTGTGGGACAGAAAGTTCTTTACTCCACCGCCATGGAGTCCATTCAGGGAGACGGCAAGGCAGCTGAGGCTTTGACCACCGATGACACGTGAGTCCCTGACACACAGTGTTTAAGCTGTTTATATATTCTAAATGTATCTGTTGTTATGTGAATAGACAGAGAATAATGCACATTGGTTGCAAATACTTTTTTTTAGTTTTAGGGAAAGTGTTTTGTGTGTAGTTCCTCCTAAAATCAAAAGAAAATCATTAGAAATAATATTTTGTTGAAGAAAATGTAATTATTCATCTATAATTCTTTATATTTATATATTTTAAAGTATTTATAATGAATTGTTACTTGACTATATAAAATAATTATTGTAAATGTATACATACAAATTCTAGTATTTTTTAACTGCCTTTAATTTATTATTTAATTTATTTATAGTAAAATACCTTAAATTGAATTTACATTGTATTAAAATAATTTTTAAGAGTAATGAAAAGTACAAATAAAATAAAAAAAACATGTTAGTTAACACAAAATAAAATGTTGCATTAAGGCAATGAAAATTTTCTTTATGATTATTTTATTGATATTTTGGCTTGTCTTGATCTTGCAGTGTTTTTATGAGATTCCCCATCCACTAATAAACATAGTTTACATAACATTATAATATAATATAACTATTAAGTACAGTTTTAAAATAAAATATTATATTATTTAATTTATATATAATATATTTTATATAATAACACAATGTTTTTTTATACAGAATGGGAGGCATTCCTGCAAAAACACACAGGGATGAGAAACTACTTATTTTTCTAGGCATTATCGACATCTTGCAGTCTTACAGGTAAGTCCTGTGTCAGTTTACAACAAATCCAAAAGCCCAAATGTCATGTTACACACCAGCTTACAGCTTATTAGCTCACTCTAACTCCCTTATCACTGACGAGATCTCTCGCTCTCATTTCCTTCCAAGATTCATGAAGAAGCTGGAGCACTCCTGGAAGGCACTCGTCTATGATGGTGTAAGTCTATATGTCTCTCTGCTCCCTTCATTTATGAATAGACTATTCATACCTCTGGGGATTTCAGGATGCTTCCTGGTTTGATTGTCATGTATTCTCTTTCTCCTAGGATACAGTGTCTGTGCACAGACCGGGTTTCTATGCAAACAGATTTCTCAAGTTCATGAGCACCAACGTATTCAGAAAGATTCAGCGTAAGTCAACAATACGAGCAAATTAATTGCAAATATTACATGTCAAACATCATATTTTTTAAAGAATATAAAGTTTGGTAACACTTTACAAAAAGTTCTCATTCATTAACATTATAATGCATTAGTTAACACGAATTAACTATGAGTGTGTATTTTTTACAGCATTTATTAACCTTTGTTAATTTTAGTTTTTTTTTTTAAATACAATTTTTCAAAAACAAATATGCTGTAGAGATATTGTTCATTGTTAGTTCATGTTAACTACTTTAGTTAACTAACGGTAATAAATTAAACTTTATTGTAAAGTGTTTTTTATATAAAAATTTTATATATAGCATACCTAAAACTAAAATGATCTCAAAAACGAATTTTAAGTCTGACTCTGTATAATTAATCGAGATTTATATCAAACTAGAAGAAAATACGAGTGTTGTTTGCGAGTGAAAGTCGCTGTACAAGGTTGCCACAGCTCAAAGAAGTGCATTGAAAAAGATGATAATCAATCATATCTAAAACTTCCTGCCAATGACAAAACTCAAGAAAGGAAGCTGCACCAATACTCTTGCTCGACCTTTTTTTTTCATTAGTAAGAAATTTGTGAAACATTACATCAGTGCACACAATAGCAGAACTTTTCCTTCCTCTTTCTGAGATGTTCTTCAGCTACTCAAGAAGTCTGAAACTGTAATTCACCCCCCTTATTTTGTTTCTTATAACCAATATTAATATAGCACAATGTAGATTTATTTTTCCCCTTTCTAATAAAGTTAGACGGCGGGCCGAGATTTTGTTTTTACGGTCGGCTGCCAGGTAACAGTTAGGGTAGAGTTATATCATCATATTTTCAGATCATTTAGGACAGTGTCCATAATTAGTCTCTTTGTCACACATCCAGCAAATCGTTTCTCCCCGGGCAAGAGGGCACGCAACTCCATATCAGCGCTGAAGTGTTCTTCTCAAGAGCTGCTGTCCCCACAGAAGGAGGAGAAGAGCGAGGAGAGGGTGGACAGACTTGGAGGAGCTCGTAGTCTTGCCAGTCTGGATGGGCAAGGTGGGTGCCACTGACTATTTGAAAAAGGTTGGGTTAAGGGCTAAAGGGCTTTTCACACTTGAAATGATCATCCGAGGGATGATTTAAACTCTGGATTAACATAATCCTGGGTTATTATGTTTTTTGTTTCACACTTTTCATATTTTACACTGGATTAGCTGATTATTGTACATCTTTAAAAACTTGGTTAGCATTCTTATTGGCATATTTATGAGGTCAGAAACATTAGCCAGGGTTAAAAATGCCATTACACTGGGGTTAAATAATACCCTGGGTTAAATGCAGTGTAAAAAGCCCTTAATTTACACACCATCCCATTACCAAACACAAATGGTGACATACTTGCAAACATCAGTTCTATTAATGTTCACAGATATAAACAGGAAGTGTCTGATTTTGGAAAAAACCCTGAAAAACAAGCTGCCATCCGAGACAGTCGTTTTTTTCCAGACAGTCATTTCTTCCTCATTCATTCCACATTTACTAGCTGAACACAAACCTTATTGCATTGACTTTTTGTGCTGATGCATGTCACTGGTTTAGAGCTGCTGCAGTGCTGGGTATTAATTATAATAAAAATGTAATACCTTGCCGTTCAAAAGTTTGGGGTCAGTAAGTTTTTTTTCTTTTTTTTCAATTTTATTCAGCAACGATGCATTACATTGATAAAAAGTGACAATAAAGACATGTATAATGTTACAAAAGATTTTTATTTCAAATAAATGCTGTTCTTTGAACTTTCTGTTCATCAAAGAATCCTGCATTTTTTTTTCTGTTTTCAACATTGATATTAAGAATTTTAGACAAAGAAGTTTACATCTCGCAATTCTGACTTTATTTCTCAGAATTGCGAGATATAAAGTCAGAATTGCGTGAAATAAAGTCGCAATTGCGTATTATAAAGTCAGAATTGCAAGATATAAAGTCAGAATTGCATGATATAAAGTCAGAATAGCGTGATATAAAGTCGCAATTGCGTATTATAAAGTCAGAATTGCGAGATATAAAGTCAGAAATACGTGATATAAAGTCGCAATTGCGTGTTATAAAGTCAGAATTGCGAGATATAAAGTCAGAATTGCATGATATAAAGTCAGAATTGCGTGATATAAAGTCGCAATTGCGTGTTATAAAGTCAGAATTGTGAGATATAAACTCGCAATTGCGAGTTATAAAGTCAGAATTGCTAGATATAAAGTCAGAATTGCGAGATATAAAGTCAGAATTGCATGATATAAAGTCGCAATTGCGTGTTATAAACTCAGAATTGCGAGATATAAAGTCAGAATTGCATGATATAAAGTCAGAATTGCGTGATATAAAGTCGCAATAGCGAGTTATAAAGTCCAATTCTATGGGTGGAAAAAAGACTGACTTTTTTCCTCAGAATAGTTTAT
This sequence comes from Siphateles boraxobius, assembly GCF_051911475.1. Lineage (NCBI taxonomy): Eukaryota > Metazoa > Chordata > Actinopteri > Cypriniformes > Leuciscidae > Siphateles > Siphateles boraxobius. The sequence goes on from NW_027509219.1 coordinate 30,346,309, forward strand.
ATCTCACAATTCTGACTTTATAACACGCAATTGCGAGTTTATATCACGCAATTCTGACTTTATAACACGCAATTGCGACTTTATATCACGCAATTCTGACTTTATATCTCGCAATTCTGACTTTATAACACGCAATTGCGACTTTACATCATGCAGTTCTGACTTTATATCTCGCAATTCTGACTTTATAACACACAATTGCAACTTTATTTGACGCAATTCTGACTTTATATCTCGCAATTCTGAGAAATAGAGCCAGAATTGTGAGATAAAAATCTTACAAACCTTACTGACCCCAAACTTTTGCACAGCAATGTTAGTAACTTTCATATACTGTACATTTATTCAGGAAATCACCTCATGTGTTGTTTCTATCATCTCATACCACAGTGTTCTGGTCCTATAACCGTCCTGACCTGGTCCCTCAGACTCCTTACCCACATGAAGCCTCTTCCTTGAGAAACACCCTCTCCCCGCCCTCTATATTCGTCACAGATCGGTACCTGAAGGCCAAATCTAATGAAAGGTGACACCTTTCACACACATCTCACAAACCTTCAGACCCATAAACCTGACACACACCTGTTAGCTCCTCACATCTCCTTCTACTTCTGTTCCCTACACAGAGTTCACCTAAAATATATGAATTTGCTAACACATTTTCAAAAAAAAAAATTAAAAAAGTATCATAAAGGTAATCGTGTGACTTGGGCGTCATATGATTGTGAACTTTATGTGATAAATGGACCAAATTTAAGTGGTTCTGCTTTCACACATCCTCTTTAACAGTAGTCTCTGAACCACAGTGAGAACCAGATAAATTCAATTCATCGTCTAATCATTAAGAGTGGTTTTGTGAATTGAATCAATTGATTCATTGACAAGATCCGACTCAAAAGAATGATTCCTACTCGAATACAACTTTGCTACTTCTCTCATGAACACACTATTCAGTATGAAAGCTTGTTTAAGGAACAAAAGAAAAAAAAGGTAATCGTGAGTTTTTACTTCAGAATTTATAACGTATATATATCACAATTTTGACTTTATATCTAAACGCGGAATTACGAGAAATAAAGTTAGACTTGTGAGCTAGAAAGTCAGAATTGTGAGGGAAAAGGTCAGAATTGTGAGATACTGTATTAACTCGCAATGGACTCTTTTCACATTTCTGGGGTTTGTCGTCATAGTTGGGTAAACTTCTATAGCGGTGAACGGGAGACGACAGCAAATATCATTTTTATATTTCCCTTTTGCTCCAATAGCAAAAGAAAAAATCTGAGTTTCCATGACTTTTCAAAAGATGGAAAAATATAGAGATTGATACGTTGGTCAGAAGAGAGAAAGATGTCAAATTCGCTGTCACTCACAGCCATTATTAGAAACACCCTTGCAGCAGCGTTAATTAGTTTTTTGTCATTTACTGACAAGGTAATATAACACGATATATAGCGTTATAAATGTGTAATAAATATAAAAAAAATTTAAATATGAAAAACTAGATTTGCGATCATAGCTTTGGCAACACATCATCACAGTCTTTGAATAGGGGCCATTGCTAAAAAAAAATCAGTAAATGAGATATGAGATGTGAGATATGAACCCATTTATTTTGTGGCAGAAACATTGACAATCTTCCGTAAATGAGCTTGATATTATGATTTTTTGTCATTTGATTTATTTTAAGTTGTATATAGACTACTTTTATGTTGCTTTTGAGTCCTTTTTGAAGCTTAAAAACCTTATTATTATTGTAATTGCATGGAAAAGAGCAACAAATACTTCAAAATCACTTTCAAGAGGAAATTGATATGGGTTAGGAATGAGTACATTTTTGTCTGAACTATCCCTTTAACTAAGTCTCTCTGAATATAGTCAAACAATGCCACAATGTAACGCTTCAAGATGGATTTCTTTGATCCCGCTACACTGGCGTGAGCGACTGACCAGGTGTTGTCATGCTACACTTTTTCTTCTGCTCGATTCTTTGTGTTTGGTTTTCACTGATCTCCTCACCTTTGACACACACCTGTTTTAAGTGGAATTCCTGTGAAAAGGCCTCATAAATATTTCACTTGCTTGCTAATGACGAATATAATAGAGGTATTGTTTTATGACACAGAATACCACAAAAGGGGGCATTCGGTGCTTGAACAATGATTACAGAGTTAAAAGAGCGTTGTCAGATGTTATCTTGTTAACTTCATCAATATAACAGATTAATTAGTGGTCCTTGCATGCTGAATAAAAGTATTCGATTCTTTCCTAAAAATTCTTGCTATATTGACCTTAGACTTGGAAAACGTTTGATGAAGTCCAGGGTGAGTCTGTGTTAATGAACACCCTGAAATGTGTCACATCCTTTACGTTCATGGGGTGAACAAGGGTCTGGTTGCCATGGCATCAATAACTCAAGAGATTATTGCAGGCAATAAAAACATAAGCACATTCCGAAGTGGATGTGGATGGCCAGCGCTCATATGAAATGTTTCATGGTAATGAAACCAATGAAACCTGTCTCTGTCTTAACACACGGCCACACACATTCCCTCAGATCAGCGCAAACAGAGTTTTGGGATTTATGAGACCACCGGCTTTGCTCAATATTCATCCGTCATGTTCTTAATTTGTCCTTGAGCTTCTTCGTACTGTTCTTCTGATTCATTGCTGTTGTTTCATCTCAGATGTGCCTGCTCGACTTTTACATTGGAGGACAGCGCCATCTGTCTGACGTCTGAGCAAAGCACCATGGATATAGATAGAGATGACGACTCAGTGCTGGATGTCTACTTTGTGAGTTTCTGCATTACAGTTAGTTGATTGGATGTCGAGGGATCTATGGACCTTTATCAGGGTCATATTGAAAATAAAGTTGCGAGGAACAGAAGTACAGTACGTTCATTCGGTTGTGCTGTCCTATGTTTTTTTTGCAAAGACATATTTCAGTCTTTCATCAACTTAATTATCAATACCAAGGTACAATACACTTAGTAGAATCCACTGTACTTTATCCCTCACAGCCTTGTTTTCACTCACGTCAAATAAAATATGGCATCTACTCTGCATAAGTTCCTTTAGATCTGCAATGATATTGTCAAAAATTATATTAAAATATCTATTATTGCATAATATTGTATAAAATGTAGTCTAAATAGTTGATTCTGATTTGTAATACTGAACCACTAACCTTTTACTTACTTACTTAATTTGATCAGATTCATTTCTGAAAGTTATATAAGGTAAGGGACACGTTTAGTCAGTCAATATTATAAATTGTAATAAAAAATGTAAACAAAGAATAACTTTATAATATAAATGATAACTTTTAGAACTTAATCTGATATTTATAAATGTTTTAAATTATTATAATATATTAATTGAAATGTATATTATATTCTAAATAATTATAAATATCAGATTGATTATTATAATTATTTATATTATATTTAAAAAGTTGTTTTTGTCACTAAAAATATTTTACATTTATTATGAAATTTAGAACTTGTAACTGCTATAAACATGTTAATTCTCTTTCCAGTGAGTTTGTTAATAGTAATATTAAATAAACAAATATTTATATATCTTAATTATGTATAATAAATATTATCATAGACATTTATATATCATAATATTTATATATAATAATTTAAATATTATTATAATTATTATTATAATTATGTTATATTAAACATGTTATTTTTATTATTATTAAAGAACTTTTTTAAATATATTAGGAAATTTATACTGCCACTAATAACTGCTATAAACTTTTATCATGTTGTTGATCATCTTTCCAGTATTTTATAATAATAATAATAAATGAACAAATAATAACTTTTGTAATATGATTAAAACTTTCAGAAATTAATATTTATAAATATTTACAATAGTTGAAATGTATAAATATCAGATTAATTATAATTATTTATATTATATTACAATATTATCTTTTATTATTATTTTTTTTAGAAAACTAGATATATTTTGAAAGTTATATTGCCACTAATAACTGGTAACTGTAATAAACTTTGATCATGTTGTTGATTATCTTTCCAGTGAGGAAGAAAAAGAGATGTTTCTTCATCTCTCCCCTCCCCATCACCTCTGGATCCTCATGTGCCAAGAGCGCCTCCTGCTGCCAAACAAATAAAAGAAGTCATTGTGCTGACTTTCGCCAATACAACAACTACAGAAAGACATCTGTACATTTCCTTGGACTATTTGAAGGGACTGTGGCTATAAGATGGACATGCAACCAAATGCAGATTGTGCTTTTGTAGCCCTGACCTTCTCAGCAGCGACATAACTCTACAGGTTCTTACATTAAAGGCAGCTCTGGGGTCAGAGACTGAAGACAGACGTGACGAGACATCATTCGTTGTTTCATAGACATGCAATAAATACACTCCTCTGATATGCGAAGACGGTTTCTAACAGCTATCCTCTTTACCTCTTAAAGGATCTAGTCTTTAGTGATCTAGATGCAATGCTTGGCGATTCAAACTCTAGCTAACAGAGCTGTTCAGATATTTTTAAATGTGCAATTTTTCATACATTATACAAGTGTGTGTTATGGTAGTTCTCCTCACTGGAGTAATAATCCTGATGTTTTATTTCCAAGGAAACACACAGTTTCTAGGAAACAATGGAAGTGTGACTTTAGTTCTCAGACATCTCTTATGAGCACAGATGTGTGACGTACTGTAAATGTAGGAGTGTAACTTCAGTCATTCTCAGATTTATGCTGGTACATAAGCTCCTGATAATCAAGAGTGGGACTCGCATCAGCAGTGTATCATTTACATCTATCCAGATGCCAGAATGTTTTTATGTGCTAAAATGCAGATAAGAAATCAGTCTTTCATGTGGGGATTGGGTGAGTTTCATACATAACTACATACATTCTCTCAGGAGATCCTTTTCCTGGAGGCGTCCAAATGATTGCTTGATGTTATGCTAGTGCGCTTCTGATTTTAAATGCCATTTTAGAACTGTCTTTTAAATATATTATTATTGCACCTTTGTTTGTTTTGAGGCCATAATTTATTAAATCATTATTATAAATTAACATTGTGTTGGTCTGAATTTCATGTTGACCAATAATTTACATTTTGAGATTATTGTGACGTGCCGATAACCAGTTTTACTTGGCCGATTTACAGTGTTGGATGTTGTACCGAACTCAATTGAATTTTCATGGGTTTTTTGAGCCAGTAATTGAAAGATTATGTGTTTCAAATATTTATAGCCTGATGTATTTTGTATAGGCTATATCATAAAACACATCCATTGGTTAGGTTATTCCCAGGAAAGTTCTTCCTGTGAGGCTGTATGCTGCGTTTCCCTCAGGATGTCCCTGTGATCTCCTTTGTATGTAAATTAGCTGTAGTTTTGTTCCACAGTCAGAACTTTGGGTTAAGATTTTTTGAAGGCCGCCACGCTGACATCGGTGCTGAAGACCTGTGCTATACCACTACCTTCAATAATTTATTCTCCCCACAAGAGCTCTGATCAAGCTTATGCATTAGAGAAATCTTTTGGCGAGCCACCCAAATGCAAATATGTATACATATACATGTATACGGTAAATATGTATACATTTCACTTCCATTAAATTGTGTTGTAAAATGTGCTGTAAAATGTACAACGTACACTATTGTTCAGAAGTTTTTGAAAAAAGTCTATAAAATATTTTAAAAATCTAAAATATATTCCTTATAATTTGTTGGTTTAATCAAACTTATATTAATTAAAATCTAAAATAATATAAGTTGTCAGTCAGCATATTCACAGAGGGCATGACCTGATCCTATAAATACATCCCACAATAGTGTTCCTCACCAGGTTGCAGGATGTTTTGTTATGAGAGTAACACCTTCTCCCAGTTCTTTCTGTTGGAGAGTCCTTCCATTCTAGAAAGTACCAGTCAGACCTCCAGCACACCAGCTGTTGGGAGACACCACCTCCCTCCCCCTCCCATCAGGTGGCTCTCAGCTGTCATACCCTCTCTCCCTAAATAGACCATATCAGAGACAGGCCATTTCACCGATATAAGGGGTGGCCACATATATGCGAATTCAAATTAATATACCATAACAGGAATAAATGAACAGCACGATATGGAATAGGGAAAAATCATGAAATATGTGATTTCAGATTGTGACTGATGAGATGTATCACCAGGTGGGATGGATGAAGACCGTGACCCCCCCACAATGAAATGGATCCATCCGTTATCCTGGTATTTGCCCCCCCCCCCCCCCCCACCCCCCCCCCCCCCCCCCCATGTGCAACATTTAGATATATATATAAGAGACCCTTGGGGGGCGTTACAACTGATAAACTCAAAAGACAAGAAACTACACTTTGTCACAGAACAGATTTTCCTCTCACAACGAAGCAGAATTCACTTCAATGACGGTACGTAAATAATCACATGCATAATCTGTAGTCGTAGTATAGGAGACAGAATGGGGAATATGTCTTATTTATAGAAAACAGAAGTTTCCATTCACTGTGTTCAGTATTGTTGAGGTAGGATCTGTTATGAGGCCACACTGTTGCCCAAATAAGGCTTGAGGCTAGGACAGTTAAAGTCAGAGATAACATGTGCTTGACCACTTGCTTGAGAAAATTGCCAACTAAATGGTAAGTTTGAACATGTTTTGATGTGCGAAATTTAGATGTTACAAGGAATGTGTGTGAATTAAAGGTTTGTAATTAGAGCAAAACACTAAAGGCAAAAGCATTGTTTTTTCATCCACTGGTCAATTTTGAGATTTGCCTTTCCATAATGTGTGTTTTCAGACCAGTGGAAAGATAATTTCCAAAATACACTTTTTAAGTGTTTGTTTTGATTTATTTTCTTTTGCACTTGATCTATTTACATGTGTCTGTAGATTTAAATTACAATAACTTTAAAGGTTTTTTTTCCTCAAAATGTGTATTTTCTCATGCACTGAGGCAGAAATCTCCTCTAAACAAAGAAATCTCCTACACAACATAATTAATGTATATGTTACTTTTTCTTAGCTTATTTGAAAACATATACAGAATATATATGATAATATTAATAATTGCATATTTTTTAAAATACTTTTTTTAAAAGATTTTTTTAATGTTGTGTGCAAGTATATTGTCTGAAAGTTATATCAAATTAATTTTAAATTTAACCGTTTCGTGAATTTTACTGTATACAGAAAAAGGGTTGTACGTGAACAATATGCAACTTTTCTAAATTGTAACATTCTCTGACAGATGGGAGAAATTGGAGATCCAGTCCAGTTAAAGGATGAGGGTAACAAGCACTTCCAGGCTGGAGAAATTGACAAAGCCATTGAGAGCTACACTAAAGCCATAAAGGCCTGCAAAGACAAGAAAACGCTAGCGGTCATCTACAGGAACAGATCAGCCTGTTTCCTGAAAAAGGTAAGAGTTTACATCCTGTACACATTATGAGCCTAGTAGTGCATTTAATTCCTCCTGGGAAGTTCGTATTTCTGAGTTTGGAAGTTTTGTTTACCACGTCAGGTGCGTTCAAGTCACTTTCGTAGGAGCAAGATGTTGGTGTACCTTCTCTTAAAGAGTTTATTTAACCAAAAATTAGAATTCTGTCATTAATTTTTCACCCTCATGTCGTTCCAAATCCGTCAGATTTTTGTTCATATATGTTTATATGTAAATAAAAGACTAATTTAAGTCTGCTCATCATATAAAGCGATCGAGTCTCTTCAGAAAATTTTGACTAAACTTCTCAATTCATATGGATTAGTTTTAGGATCTCTTTATGAACTTTATGAAGCATCAAAATGTCAGTTGTGTACATTCATTTGTGTTCCAAAGATGAATGAAAGTTTTCGCTCATGAGGGTGAGTAAATGATGACAGAATTTTCATTTTTGGGTGAACTCTCCCTTTAATTAACTACACAAAAATATAGCACTTTTTTAAAACTCTACTTCTAGAAAATTAAGATCAAAGTATGTGCTTACAGGTCTGTTTATTTATTTATTTAGGAAGCCATTGTATCAACTATATCATTGCATATTATATTGTTATATTAGCTTATTTTGTTGTAAATAAAAAGCCTGACAATGTCACTGTTAAAAATAGTCTGGTTAAAAATTGTGCGTGGTATTCCGCCATGTTTCTCACTGACACGCACCCAACTCATAAAGACGAGGGTTAACATAAAATCCAGGCTTTTTGGTGGCATTCAACTCATAAATATGATCTTTCCGACATGACTTGAATGCGCCATCAAATATTTCTGTGTTCCAGGAGAATTATAACAATGCAGCATCAGACGCCACTAAAGGTATGATTTGCAAATTAATTCTTCCTTTTTTTCTTTTTTTTTACATTTTCAGCTCTGATTTTTCAAGTACACCATCAAACATCTTAAACATGTTTCTCTTGGTCCATTAAAAAATTACTGAGGAATGCTGATCTGTTTCTTTTATACAATTGCAGCAATCGATGTGGATGCTGCGGACATAAAGGCTCTGTACAGAAGATGCCAAGCACTCGAGAAGCTTGGCAAACTGGACATGGCCTTTAAGGACGTTCAGAGATGTGCAACCATTGAGCCTAAAAACAAGACCTTCCTCGAGACCCTCAGAAAACTCGGAGCTGAGATCCAACAGAAGGTGAGGATGGCTTCTGTCAAAATATTTTTGAGTTCACGTAAGGAACATCTGAGTTTCTAAGGAGCATATCTGATTTTCCCCACAGCTGAAAACGACATTCTCAACTGACTCCAGAGTGCAGAACATGTTTGACATCCTATTTTCAGATGAATCAGATAAGGAAAAGAGAGAAAAGGTTTGAACGGTTTCCTAGAACTCTGTTCCATTTTAGCTCAAAAACAGTAAAGCAAAACTAAATGAATGTAATATGCAGTAACATATCTCTCAGTTAAACTGAACAACATGTTTGTTGGGTCCACTAGGCTGCCAACAACCTGATTGTCCTGGCCAGAGAGGACGCAGGAGCAGAGAGAATATTCCAGGAAAACGGTGTGCCTTTACTTGTGCAGCTGATTGACACGGGAAAACCTGAAATGATTCTGGCTGCCATCCGGACTCTGTCAGGAATGTGCACAGGCCACAGAGCACGGGTGAGAAACAGACAAATAACCAATCAGTTATATTTCTTACATCCTCTTACCTGAGAAGAAAAATTGCGCAAATTAAAATGATACATAAAATGCATATATATTGAGACTTGTTTTAAAATAATTCATACTGAATTAATTTGTATTATTTTTTAATGTTGTATTTTATATTAAAATAAGATTTTTTTCCTTCTTATATTTAGGCATAAATATAAAATTTATGTGAGGGGAAAAACAATGTCAAAATGATTTTGCTTATTTTTAGGGGTAAGAAAAATATCCTTCAATTAACATGCTTTCTGATTGTATTAATTATTAAACCAAAACATTAATAATATAATAGATTCACATAGTAAGTATTATATAAAATATAATTATTGTTCTTACGTTTGCTAATCGTTTGCTATCCATGCTAATCGTAAGTTTTTCTGAAAAACAAGAAAAAAATACTGACTAAAATGTTTTTGCAAATGAATGCAATAAAGAATACAATATAAGAATATAGATAAATAATAAGGAATTCAAAGATCCATTTAAATATTAAAGCGCAAGAGGACGGGAAAGAGAACTCAATTTGGTACTAACGCAGCTTAATTTATTTATGTATTACTTTTTTGTTATGGGCCCACTGAAAATGTTGGCAGGGAAAGTAAAAATTTGAACCACTGCTCTGATTGGGCCAGCAGAAAAAATCCTTAGCGTTGAGCCCTTACATATTAAGATACTGTATTTTTTATATATATATATATACTGTTCTTATTTTATTTTTTCTTGATTTTATTTTTACTGGAAAAAATACAGACTAAAGGTTTGTGAAATAAATTATACAACAAAAGAATACAATAAAGACCACTAAACACCCATTATTATTTCATGGGGTCTTAAAGGCAATGTCAGTCCTCTTGGTTCATTTGTATGTGTTTGTGGCCATTTATTTATTAATAATGTGTTTGTGTTTTAAAGGCAACTGCCATCATCCACATGGTTGGAATTAGCAAACTGTGCAGCATCATGGCTGTGGACAATGAGGAGATTGCCCTTGCAACTGCAAACCTGTTCCAGTGTGTCAATGACTCCCTTGCTGGAGGAGACAAAAGAAATTACGGCAAAGAAGAGGCTCTCGTACTCGGTAAGAGAGGACAGCTGAGAGAATGAGCATTCAGAGTATTGCTGAAGATTGTGATCATTTGAACTAATTTGCAATAGACTATTGAGTGTTAAAAGTGCAAACTGCTTTTGTCCAATGACTGGCAGACTCCAGTAGGGACTTGAAGGATATCCTGCTTGCTTTGTTGGAGATGATCATAAGCAAGAAGGTGTCTGGACACGGCCGAGACCAGGCTCTGAACCTCCTGACCAGGAATGTGCCAAGAAAAGACAAAAAAGACACTGATAACTCCAAGTGTCTTTTCACCATTGACCACGGTACGTTAGATCAGTATAGTACAGTGGTTCTCAACCTACAACCTTCACAAACAAGGTTTAAGCCTAGTTCCAGACTAAGTCCCAGGCATGTTTGAGCAGTTTTAACTGAAAGCAACTTGCACTGGCATATCTTAAAATTTATCACTGCTATTGTTTTGTCTCAAGATGCACATCAGTAATGTTTTTTTCAATGGCATGGTTTAAACACCTAATTTAATATCCTAATTGAACTAAGACCTATCCTGGCTTAATCTATCAGTATTTTATTTTACTTGACCCCCTCAACACCTGTTTTTCTTTCTTTCACACTTTAGTTTAGGGTCCAATTCTCACTATTAACTAACTATTACATACAACTTTTGCCTCAGTAAACTCCTATTTACTGCTTATGAATAATAGTTGTTAAATTTAGGTATTGGGTAGGATTAAGGGATGTAGAATAAGGTCATGCAGAATAAGGCATGCACATTAATATGTGCTTTAATAAGTACTAATAAACAGCCAAAATCCTAGTAATATGCATGCTTATAAGCAACTAGTTAATTGTGAGAATTGCACCCCAAACTAAAGTGTTAGCTTTTTTATTTAAAAAAAACAGGATTCCAACTGTCTTGAAAAACCTGGATGTAAGAGGAAGCCTAGTGATTTCTTGACCTGGGAAAGTCATGTAAATTTGTAAAATCTTATAACTCCATTTGCATTTTATGAAATATACATTTTTATAGTTATGCCAGGCTCAAAAAGTATTGGATAGGCTAATGGTTGGCTTAATGCTAATCCAGTGATTCACAACAAAAAGTCCAAAGCAATAATTATTCTTTCAATTCCTTGGAAGGATTGAAATTACATGTTTTAATGTTGTTGGTTTTTAATGGAATTGTCTCAAACAGGCCTAAAGAAGATTCTGAAGGTCTGCGGTCAGGTTCCAGAACTTCCTGATCAGTTGCCGCTGACAGAAAACACACAGCTGATTGCCAGCGTTCTCCTCAACAAGCTCTATGATGACTTGCGCTGTGACCCTGAGCGAGATAACTTCAGAGATGTCTGTAATGAGTACATTAAGTAAGTTCCACTTTTGCCACAAAACATATAGAATTCATAGATCGTGGCACATATAATTAATTATACATTGGTTTTCATCAACAGGAGCAAGTTTGACCCCAATGACATGGACAAAAACATCCATGCCATCAATACTTTGTCAGGCATTCTACAGGGGCCGTTTGATGTGGGCAACGTCCTTGCGGGTCATCAGGGTGTTATGGAGATGATGGTGGCGCTTTGTGGATCGGAGCGTGAAGTGGACCAGTTGGTAGCAGTGGAGGCCCTTATTCACGCGTCTACCAAAACCAGCAAAGCCTCCTTCTTTATCAGCAATGGAGTAACTCTGCTGAAGGACATGTACAAGAAAACTAAGAATGATAAGATCAAGATCAGAGCCCTTGTGGTATGCAAATTGCATGCAGTAATGCTATTTAAACTGTGTTTGATGCAGTGTTCATTAATGATTGAATGAGAGCAGCTGATATATTTTGTAACATAATTTTTTTCTCAGGGTCTGTGTAAACTGGGATCAGCTGGAGGAGATGATTACAGCATGAGACAGTTTGCAGAGGGTTCCACTGAGAAACTGGCCAAGCAGTGCAGAAAGTGAGAACGCTAGCTATCTTTAATTTGAAGGACGTATATTATGAGACATTACATTTTCCTTTATCTTTTAATATAGTAGTTTAATATACTATGAAAACATACACTACCGTTCAAAATTTTAAGGCCAGTAAGATGTTTTTTAAATAAATGTATACATTTATTCAGCAAGGATGCATTCAATTAATCAAAAGTGACAGTATAGAAAGTTCATTTGAACTTTCTATTCATCAAAGAATTCTGGGAAAAAAAACTATCATGGTTTCCACAAAAATATTAAGCAGCTACTGCTTCAACATTGATAATAATAAGAAATGTTTCTTGAGCACCAAATCAGCATATTTGAATCCTTTCTGAAGGATGATTGAGGACTGGAGTAATAGTGCTGAAAATTCAGCTTTACCATCAGAGAAATAAATTACATTTTTAAAATATATTGGAAAACAAAACATTTATTTCACATTACTAGTGTTTTTACTTGTTCTTTTATCAAATAAATGCAGCTTTGGTGAGCAGTAGAGACTTCTATCAAAAACATTAAAAAAACAACCGGAATTACCGACCCCAAACTTTTGAACAGTAGTGAACTTCCAGAACTCAAAACTTCCTCCCCAGTCCAAAAACACTGAAACTAAGATGGAAAACACTTCATTTCTGATGTCAGAAACTCATTAAATGCACCCTCAATTACATTGTCAACAATGCCTATTCAGCGTTTGTTTTGTTAGTAATTGCTCCATGCAGATGTTATGGGGTCAAACTGCATTTCAACGATAGATTTGGTTTATTCCAGGTGGCTCTGCAACCCTACACTTGATGTGCGCACCCGGAAATGGGCCATTGAAGGTTTGGCTTATCTTACCAATGATGCTGATGTAAAAGATGATTTTGTTGAGGATGAAGCAGCCATGAGGGCCATGTTTGAACTCGCCAAGGTGTGTGAAAGACCTAGCAAACCTAATAGAGAAGATTTACATGTATGTACAAATGTACAATATACATTTTTCTCTCATAGTCAAAAGATAAGACCATCCTATATGCTGTCACCTGCACCCTGGTCAACTGCACCAACAGCTATGACAAGAAAGATATCCTCCCGGAGATGGTGCAGCTGGCCAAGTTCTCCAAACAACATGTCCCTGAGCAGCACCCGAAGGTAACATAGACAGAATTCTGTGATGTGGCAAATTAATCTTTAAAAAGTACAAATATTACATTTAGTTTGTTAATAAATACTCAAAAAAATGCATGTTTAAAAATGTTAGTTCATGGTGTCACACTGATGTCACTGCTTGCAAGTTGAGTTAATATATATTTTAAAGCATTTTGCTTGTGCTTTAGGATAAGAAGGACTTTATTGAAAAGCGAGTGAAAAAGCTATTGAAAGCGGGAGTCACATCAGCTATCGCTGTCATGGTCAAAGCAGATAATACCATCCTGACCGATCAAACCAAAGAGATGCTTTCAAGGTAAAGATCTCTATAATTGTATTTTGTTATGTCGCTTGTTTTTGATTTTTGGACCCTGATGCAAAAAATATAATATGGCCTGATTATGTATTGTTTATTATGCTGCTGAAGTTAATACACTTACTATTTTTGTCCACCCAGAGTGTTTCTTGCCTTGGCAAATGATGTTAAAGATCGTGGCACAATTGTAGCTCATGGTGGAGGAAAGGTAAAAGACTACAGAGCAAATACAAACCCATAGTGAATCTCATATTTTGCTAAATAAAAACTATTCACTACTATGTGCGACAGGCTTTGATCCCATTAGCCCTGGAGGGAACTAAAGACGGAAAAATAAAGGCCAGCCATGCTCTGGCTAAGATCGCTGCCGTCTCCAATCCTGAAATTGCCTTTCCTGGCGAGAGGGTAAGATAACCTTTTACATTTGTAGAAATGTTAAAGCCAGACGAATGGGTAAAATACATTGTCAGGAAAGCTTAAAAGGGAATGAAAACTTAAAATAAATTTTTGCATTTCACGACACATTATTGAAAACCATGATATTACACATTACTTTAAATATTAAGGGTATTTTTTCTGAGCATGAAAAAATCTAAAATAAAATGTAATATCTAATCTTCCATGTTTCTACTCTTTCCATTACAGATATATGAAGTTGTGCGACCACTGGTTTCCTTGCTAAATACAGAAAGAGATGGTATGGAAAACTTTGAAGCTCTGCTGGGTCTTACAAATCTTGCTGCCTTAAACGACAAACTTCGGTGAGTGTCAAACATTTTAGTTAGGGATTTGTTCAAAACCCCCACCATTAAATATTAAATGCAAAAATTAAGAAAAGGAAGATTCAGAACCAACTTAACAAAAACAAATGCAGTATCACAAAGACTAAAATAACAAGACATCAGAAAAAAAAGTGCAAAAGAATTGTAGCTAAACACTAACAAGTAGGGTGAGCAGACGTCCCAAAAAATTCGGGACAGTCCCGAAATCTAAGCTGTTGTCCCGAATCCCAAATCCGTCCCTATTTGTCCCGAAAATTATACTAAAGCAAACTCTTGAGTAGTTATTTTCTGATAAAACATTAAAAACTGTCCGTGGCGGTTGAGTCGTCCTGCAGCAAGCCCCCGCCAGCTGCTCATTGGCTGCAGCATTTTTTTTGTTTCTTTTTTTGAAGTTCTACAAAGATACCGTAGGCGAGAATTTAGATATGCATTGATAAGCTGATTCATTGACATGGCTGGTGTACCGAAACCCCAACACGCCGCTAACGTCTCTGCAGGTACCGGGAGGAGTGGGTGGGGAGGTATCCATGTATCAGGAAGCTTTTTATTTATTAAACAATTACACACATTCATATATATATATATATATATATATATATTTATATATTTATATAGAACGAACATGCATTTTAATGGTTGTTAAGTAATTACTTACTCAAAAGTAGTACCTAATCAGAGAGTGACTACTCGGATGGATGGATGGATGGATGGATGGATGCCATGCTCACACCATTGGAAAAAATTTCATTTACACCTAACCAAATCCATAAACCTAAAATTTGGAACTATTCTGGAAATGTAAATCTAATTATTTATCTCTCTTTCCACAGAGTGAAAATCCTAAAAGAAAAAGCACTTCCAGAGATCGAAAACTATATGTTTGAGGAACATGATCAAATCAGACGAGCCGCCACAGAGTGCATGTGCAATCTGGTTTGCTGCAAGGATGTATGAAATTACTACTGAGAATACCTTATGCTTATCAAATGTAGCCTTTTTTGTAAGTTTGGATGTAAATATTGACCAGATTCATTATTTTGACAGGTTCAAGACAGATATCTACAAGATGGCAATGATAAACTCAAGCTTCTAATCCTGCTCTGTAGTGAAGATGATGAGCAGCTTCAGAGGGCGGCTGCTGGTGCACTGGCTATGCTCACTGCCACACAGAAGAAACTCGCTGTTAAGATGACTAAAGTGGTATGTATCGTTAAACAGCCTTCACGTCCCACTGCAATCTACCATTATTGTGGCGTTACAATGGTACAGTGTTGGTATCAGATGCTCACACCAAAGATGATAGACAGTAATATGATTTATTTTATTATCTACAGACTGGGCAGTGGCTTGAGATCTTGCAGAGATTGTGTATCCATGAAAACCCTGAAATTCAGCACAGAGGTCTTGTGACAGTGTTTAACATGCTGGATGCTGACGATGAACTAGCCAAGAAACTCATTGAAAGTGAAATGCTGGAAATCCTGACATATGTGGCAAAACTGGAGGACAACCCCAAGAAGCAGGATGCTATTAACACAGCTCGGGCCTGTCTGTCTAGAGCCATGGATCAAGGACTTGTAAAGCCATTTTCAAAATAAACAGAAGAAATGAATTGTGAGGTGTCATTAGACAAATAGAGAATGGTCTGCTTTCTAGGAAAGTGGAAAGACTGCAAACCATTGGCAATGTTTTCTTTTTAAAATTTCTAATGATATGCATAGTTCTTTTTAAGACGATATGTTTGTGTGGCTGTTTGTTTGATCAGTGGTCTTGCATTTGGTATTTATTTCATATTTCATGTATTTTCACATGTGAAGTTTTGATTCACAGATAAAAAAAATCTTTTTTTGAGAAAAGATGACTGGAATCTATTTCTTCATATTGACATTATCAGAATGATTCTTTCACGTATACAAGTATATATCTTACAATCACACACATTTACCTTGCTCTATCTCAATCAAAAGGTTTGGCAGGTTGACCTGGTTTGGTTAGTCCTTAGTTTCTGTAATTACTCTATTCTGGGGGGAAAGAGCATCATTCAATGGCAATTTAATTGTATTCCTAAATTCTAAAAAACTGACATTAACACAACCTAAATTAATAAACCCTATCAAAATAAGTTTATTGTTAGTTCATGACTGATACCTATGCATTGTCAACAGATGAAACCCTTTTATAAAGTGTTACTTTTCCCCCCAATTCTTATTTAATTTGTACAGTAGGCTATAACACAGTTTTCATGACCTCATATTAATATAATTCTGCTTTAAAATAAGACGATTCATAGTTCAAAATTTTAAACGTTTGCAGCGGTTTAGTGTAGGCTACCCATTCTTCTAAAACTAGGCTTAAATATTTTCCATATGCATTACACCTAAAATGGATTTGCCCGACCAAAGGTTGTTTTGCTCCCAGTGAACACTTTGTCCTGAACTGAGTGTTCTTTTCTGGCGCAAGCCGCACGCCTGGAGTTCAGGAATGCAGAAAACTGAATAGCTCCATCTAGAGGCCGGAAGAGTACATATGGATTTTTCAGAGCAAGGACTGTTGTTTGTTTACTTCAAGCTATCGACGTCTACTCACTATCGATATTTAACCATACACCTTCCTTTTAAATATTACATCGATATTCAGTGATAATTCCGAGTATAATTAGCGTTGAACGGAGAAAAGACGTAGTTCCAATTTGCCTGTGCTGCGACAACTAGCGACAACAAACGGAACTGCACGCGAGACGCAAGATGGACGTAAACTTTTGACTTTCTGTTTCTATTTCGTTTTGCTTTTACTCGCGCGAGCAACGCTCTTCTGTGTATCGCCGCGTCTCTCGAGTTGAGAGCGTGCGCTTGCGAATGATTTAGGATACCTGTATGAAAAAAATTGGTTAAAAACAGGCCTTCAGACCAATTCGCTGGCAGCCGTTTTCACAGCCCAACCTTTGCAGTCTTTATGTGGATTCGCTTCCTGGTTGCAACACAGTACAATTCAAGTCCTTCAAAACGCATTTCAGCCTGAGAGACTAACGTTAGTCGTCGAATCTAATAATTATCCTTAGAGCTTTCAATAAACATTTCATTACTATTTCCCTGAAAAGGCAGTATCTTTGTATTCGTTTAAGTGGAATGTCGTGAGCCACCGAGTATAAGAAATATCTAATATATCGAGTGAGTGCAAAGCGAAAACCTGGGATCTATGCTTCGTCTTCATGGAGAATGAGACTACACGACCAACACAAGGTAACTGGTTAGTGGACTCGTTTAGTTTCTGTTTTGACGTCAATAGTGTTTGTATAATTTATGCAATAAACATCTGTTTATATTTTTATATATCCATTCAAAATCCACTCTATTTTTTGTGCTGTTTTTGTTGACAGCCAACGAAACTGTTTTTTTTATTTCTGAGTTTCAGTTCTAAGTATTTAAATATAGTTACACCATTTCAGCACTCGTGTAAAATTTGAAACGACTGGCCTATTGTGGTTGAAAGAAGACACGGGTACTGGTTTGGTTGGTTTCCATTAAATCTAAACTAGTTCTGCAGTCGAGTCAGCGTGGGCCTGGTAAATCTACACGTGATAGTCTTACCTTTGCTCCAAGCTATTTGATTCAATTGAATACATTTGGGTTTACATTGATGTTTTAGTTAACTACTGTGCAATGTCCTCTCTTAGACATGGCCTATATTTATTTATTATATGTGCCCATTATTATAAGTGTTTTCTAGAATCTAGATATTTGTGCATGATCTATATGAAAGGTCTGTAACACTTACAATAAGGTCTCATTTGTTAACATTAGTAAATGCATTAACTAACAATGAGCAATACATTTGTTACAGTATTTATTCATCTTTGTTAATAAAAATACAGTCATTCATAGTTTGTTCATGTTACTTCACAGTGAATTAACTAATGTTAACTAATACAACTTTTGATTTTACTAAATGCTGAAATTAACATAAACTAAGATTAATAAATGCTGTAGAAGTATTGTTCCTTTGTAGTTCATGTTAACTAAAGTAGTTCACTAATGAAACCTTGTTGTAAAGTGTTACCAAAAGATCTTCTCATTCTGGTCCTTATTCTCAGTGTTTTGTGATTGTAGAATTGACAAAAATTAAAGACCAAAAAAGGCTTAAATGGGTTTAGTACCAATGTCTAGATTTTAAGTATTGTCAGCAGTGTTGATTTATTTACAGCGTTGGTTATGAATCGCATTCCTCCATGAAGAGTTTGAAATATCCATTAAATATTGTTTGTTTTTCTAGCTTGGTTGAGAGTCGTGTTTGAAAAACCACAGCTTCACCACCTTAAACTGGTGTGACTAGTGGATAACTAGCTTCTTGCTGGTCCAAGATGATCTACTGTTTCTAGAAACCAGCTATTTTCCAATTAGAAAAGCTGGAAATCCATCTTGTGAAGATGACAATTAGACTGCATTTCATATTACTGTATAATTTGATGAGTTCATTATGAGTTTATATGTCAATATTTGACATTATGGTTCTGTGGTACGTTTGGAAGATTAGTGTGGAAGACTTCAACAGAAGTAGTGCATAGTAGTCCTTCACATAATGAACAACGTGTTCAGGAGAGGAATTGCGTAAGGTTTTTTTTGGTTGTTTTAGAGGAGTTGTTTAGCCAGTTTTTGAAACTGTTGTTTTTTTACCTAGCCATTTGTTCACAAAATGGATTCTCTACCGGAGTTATTGCTTTTACTGAATGTTTATCTCAAACTATATTCAATGACCTTCAAATGGCTTTGACAACATGCTCTGTAGTTGCCATTCTAAAGTGACATACCTTCCATTTTATTTGTTGTTGAAAAGATGGAATGTTTTGAAAAATTGTGATGCAGTTAGTATGAATCAGATGTGTGTCCTGTCTTACCAGGTCTTCTGGAGCTTGTGCATCCAGGCTCAGTAACCTTTAATGAGAGTATTCTAGCGCCACTTCGTAACAACTATTTGTATGAGGAATCAAAAGAATGTTTCACATACAACGCTGCCCATTTGATCAACAATGACGCTTTACTAAAACAGGTAATTTTTATTCTTAATACTGTACAATATAAAATTATTTAGTGAGATTTGTCATGTTATAGCTTAATGAATGTTTTTTTTCCCCCAACAGTATGCTGCCTTTCGTTCCGAGAAACGGGAAAAAGGATATTCTGAACAGGAACTTGAGGAGTCTTTTGGCTTCCTGTTGCTTGATGATGCAAGCAGGGTAAGAAATATAATGTTCAATGAGCTTATTGAATCAGACTGATTTCAAAACTGTACTTTCTGAATCGTCAAACCCAATAATGCAACATTTGTTTTCCCACAGGCAAGGAAAGTTGGTGAAACAGGCTTGTTGGTTGGACAAGCAAAATGCACTACTCTTGGAGACTCGTTGAAAGGTAAAGAAAGTAGCCATTGCATTATTTGATGATAATTTAAGCATAACAACCTTATGTGTTTACTTTAATGCACAAGGAAATATTTCACATGTGACTGCAACAAGATCAGCCATGAGGAGGTTCTGAAGCCTTCATACTGCTCTGACAAGTCTTGATATGAATGTGCTATTGTAAATGAAATTGCATGATTTTCATTGGACCGATTTAGTAAATGTTTTATAATGCAGATGCATTAGTGGTCAAAAGTGATGTCCAAAATGCATAGAAAATAAAAAGCTCACAGGAAAAAGCATGCATTGACTTCAACATAATCGGTTTTTAATATTTTGTGTGTTCCCTCCTGTTTTTGCATGTATTCATTCATAATTTCTTTGTATGACAGGCTGGCCCAAAATTATATCCCCACAATTTGGAATGTTTCATGCGTTATAACAAATAAAACAATTGACTCCAAGCACAACTACGCAATATGCTTATTGCATAGGAGAACTGTATATTTTCAAGTCCATAGTCTATTCTCCTACATATGAAAAGTGAAAGTATGACTGTTACTGCTACTTCAGAGATATAATGAATCTATGGAAAGAGAAAGTGAAGGTTAGCCATTACCCAGGTCTTCCCACTAGTGTATGATATAAAATAGCCTAGATACTGAAGTATTTACTGCAGTCTAAATTAGAAATTTGACTCCTTTCTCATATTTGCTAGAGACTACAGGGCTATTATTAACTACTGGTGGAAGACTTAATAATATCATGAAGAAATAAGATTCATTTCTAGCTAAGGAACCTCATATCATCTGCCACATGGTTGGTGTATCATGGCTTGAGGGTTAGAAAAAAATTGAGTCTGGAATTATTTCATTTTAGTACTATTTTGATGTATGATGTAGCTGGGAAGTGAGTTTATGTGGTCATGTGTGACACTTCTATTTTCTGAGAGGGGAAAGTCTTAAATGACACACCTGCAGCTTCGTGAGTGTCTCTCTACAGTTAAGCAATCAAATAAGAGTAAAGTTCATGTGATATTGACTTTAAGTTAATGTATTGTATCATTTCCCATTAATGCAAAACTATTGCAGCAAATGTTGGTGTGTTGTCAGGGATTGTTTAGTCTCAGCTTTAAATATCACTGATATCACTAACACAGTCTGTTTGCTGCCTATTTAAAGCACATCAAAATATCTTATCCCACTTATCTGATTTGCTTTTGCACAACTTTTTGTACACATGTTTTTGTCAACCAGCTTGAAAAAGAAGTCATGCTTACAGGGTCATGCTTACGTGGTTAATACAGTTTGTTAAATATATCTCTACTGGATTTGCCATAGTTTTTCAAGGAATCTTTGAAAAATACCTTTTGTCAAAAGCCTGACTATTGTGAGACTAGGATTTGCTGGCTTAATAATTAGCAATACTAAAGACTAAATTTTGTTTACTGTAGTTTAACATGTTGAGGCAATCAGATCTTTCTGAAAAATGCTTGTACACCCTTTTCTCATCCACAAAAATTCAGAAGATCTAGTTTTTCCAGTTTTTGACGGTCCGTTAATTGCATGTGTTGAGTATTACCTCAGAATTTGAGTTACACCTTCAACTAAGATACATTTTGTTGTTTGCCTCTTTAATGGCTTATTTTCACAGTTTTTATCCCATACTTTGTTAAACACCATTTAAATAAAAATTGTGTGTTGAAAATTGTGTGTCAAAGTGTGTTGTGTGTTGAATACAGCTGCAGTGAATTGATTGTTGTAGAGTTGTTTTCTGTTATTGGTTGAGGCGATTATCATCACATTATATTTCTGTTATTTACACTTAAATTAGGTGTCTATATCTCAAAATACTCAGACTGCCTTGACCTGAAGCGCTGGTACGATGGCAAGACTGGCTACATTGTCCTTTTGAAGCTGACCAAGGTACACATTTAACAAATTAGTGCGAAATTGTTATTCTTCCACCCAAATTCTGTTGCTTTGTTTTGATTTATCTTTACGCACCATTTAAACATATTTTCTTTAATCAGGGGAAAGTGAAAGAAGTTACAGACAACTACACCCAGAGTTTCACTCCTCCGACAGCTGGCTTCGACTGCCATGTATCAGAGCACCTTGGAGCTGTGTCTTCAACTACTAGTTCTTTCTTGGCCTATGAGCGAACACAGGTGATACAGCTCTCAAAAGAAATGGTTTCCTTCCTTCCTTAGCATCAAACTGTATATCTAACAAGGTTGCCTTCCCTTGCAGTACTATATGTATGAACTCTGTGATGGAAGCAGTGAAACAGAATCATGTCCGAGACATGCTTGTCCGTTTGCCATCGTGGCATTTTCATATGGGAAGATAAACACCACATCAGAGTTGGAGCAAAAGAGGTTTATCACTTTGCTCTTTGAGATTTTTTTTTTTTTTTTGGCAGCTAAACACCTTTTGCTGAATCTTATTTAATTAAATATTAGTTTTACATATGACAACTAACAATCTGTTTTTCTTACTTTTTTTCTTTTCAAGCCAAGACAAAACAGGTAAGAATTATGGATTGGTTTGCATGTTCTTTTCTCTTTTTGTGGTGAAATTGCAAATAGCAAGGATTGTTTTATTCAAAATCTTGTACATTGTCTTTCTTTAATCTGTTGTATAGACTGTTCCATGTTTTAAATTAAAAGAAAATTTAAATACACTGAATATTAGAGTAATTACCAATAAGTGGTATCTTGTATTGTAGTGTTTCATTACCAACCATGGATTGGCCAATTCAAGATTGAATCCACTGTCTATGATGTTGGTCTTCAGTCTTCGAGTGGAGCCTGGTTGCCAGCAAAACTGTATGTTTTATGCAAAGACATATTTTGACCCTATTACTCTGATACATTAAACCAGATTTCATTTGATAATGCACCAACAAAGCTGCCCAAACCTTAAGGGTAGATTATTCAGAAATACTATACATCTACTTATAGATGAACTGAAATGCAAACTTTAATTTCAGCCCAAAAACAGTTCAAATTGACCGTGCAATTGGTGTGTCTGAACTCAAGAGGACCTTGCCGCAGGAAATCTTTGAAACTTGTATTGTGGGTGAAGGTGGGTTTAAAATTGTATTTTTGTTATTGACAGTATCGCCTATATTGGTGATAAAACTGTAAATGAGCAACATCTTTTAATTTGTTTTCCTACATCTTCCCACAGTTTGCATAGATGGAAGATGTTTCAACTTGTATGACGTTGTCTCCTCTAAGGCGAAAAATGATCTTGCTCAGATAACCCGAGAGCTAAAGGAAAACGACATGGTAAATGTGGAAGAGAGAAATATCTGTCATCAAAGAAACATTGAAAAAATCTCTAAACAAATCTTGTCTTATGATCTTTTCCATTCATCAGGCTCTTGTTATACCACTGGAAGATTCTGGTTTCCTTATACTGTTACACTCATCACATCTCTTCTCTTATGAAGGTAAGATGTTACCCAGTGGAGTGCAACTCCAATCCTAATCATTTTCTCTATAGACCAATGGTTTATATGTTGGTTTTGAAAATTAAGTAAAGAGACAAACCTCATGAGCTCAGAGGTTGTTAATCAGTAATATATGCTTCCTTTAATGCTGGTGGTCCGTGTCATTTAAATGTATTTCACAGAGCATTTGCTGGTGAAGAACTACAATACCAAAAATCTTCAAAGTATATTTGGTTATATCTGATTATTTAGCAATTAACTTAAAAATATATATTTTCTGTTCTTACAATAACGTCTTTAAATTAATATTATATATGGGATTGAGTTCATTTCCTGAATTAAAGACATTAATTACACAGTGAAAAATACATCTGAAGCCAAGATCGCTTAAAAAGTGGATGTCTTGATGTTGTTTATCTTGTGAAAACATACATTTCCTTCATTTCTAGATGCAAAGTCTGGTAAGGCAGCAGCACTTCAAGGCATGTTTATTTTTCCAGACTCAAGGACTGTGCCAAGAGGTAACAAGGAGAAGAATTAGATTTATTACATTTTTGTTTAATATTAGTCTATTTATCTTTTAAATTGCAAGTCTTACATGTCTTATAAGCATCTGTTTTTATGTTTAGGTGCCAAGTCTGACCTGACAAATATTAAAGTGTCATCAGAAATAATCCAAGTCATTCCAGCACTCAACTATGCAGAAATGGAGATGGAAAAATGTCCTCCAAACCAACAGGGGTGCTCTCAAATTTCTTTAGAGAAGCATTTGCAAGACTATGGCACTCTTTTTCACCCAGGGCTGTTGGACGTTCCCACCAGGGAAGCAAGTATGTTTCCAGACCAATATGATGTGCCTGGTGGTTTTACTCTGATATCGCCTAAATGGTCACAGGAGACTGGCACTCGATTAAAATCCTATTTTGATGAGCCTTGTGGCTTTACAATTTCAGTGGTGAGGGCACTGGAGTTACTCACCACTGGTCGACAGCAGCGTGGTGAAGATCATGATGATGATGTCTATTACTGCATATCATCACCTGATGAGGTTCCGCAGACTGATGGCCCCATTGAAATGGAGGTGACTAAGCACACAGAGGCCATCAGTGATGCCTCTCACAGGACTGTTGAAAAAGATGAGCACAAGCATTTGACAACAGAGCAGCCTCAACCTGCTTTGCCAGAGGGCATTGGAAAACTGGGAACTGTAGTTACAGTATCTGACAGTGTGTTAGAGGATCCAACTTCCACAGTTTCACCTAAATTAGGTGACTTACCTTCAGAAAATTATGTAAGTATTGACAGTGATGTTGAGAAAACATCTCAAGGCAATACTAAAGGAGATGCTGATGGAGTCTGTGTAGATTTATCCACAAAAGAGACTCCCATCCAAACAAGCAGCACACCATTAATCACATCATCAGAAGAAGGTGGTACTGCTGAGGGGATGGAGGATAATATACATCCTGAGAAAACAATGGCTGATCCTGATAATAAAGTAAATCGGAGGTCCTTTTCGAGGCGTAAAGGTAGGAAGCGTAAAATTCATTGGAGAACCATGCAGATAAGAAAAAAAGCTGTTAAAAAAAAGCTTGCTTCTCCAACTTCAAGTTTGCCTCTCGTTTTGCCAGTGAACTCCACAGATGGCCCTACAAAAGACCAGACTCGGACTGAGACCATGCATGCTGATGACATTAATCAGAGGCCACATTTAACTAGTAGGGGCAAGGGACGCAGGCAGAGGGGCGTGAATCGAAATCTGAGTGAAGCCAGACAAACACAAGAACCTTTTAGTGTGTCAACAGAAACTATACTTGATCAAAGTATGAAAAATGAGACCAGTCCTTCAAAAGTAGACTGGCGGTCTCTTCCAAGGCGTAAAAGATTGTGGAATACCGATGCCAAACTGAAGCGTTCTTTGAGATCAGGTGCTGCAAAGATTGATGAGGAGGCTATAGTGAACACACTGGCTGATGCCACAAAGCAAAGTTTGTCTAGCACACCCAAGAGAAAGATGGAGGGATTTAGCTTGAGGGAACGATATGGTTTAAAGACCATAATCACAACCTGTGGCAGAGTTTTTGTCCCGCATGGTTCAGATGTTGATGTACAATCTGCAAACAAGAGGCAAAGTGAGAAAATGCATGTTGAGAGAAGCATTGACACAAATGCAGAAACAATTTCTCATGTGGAAAACAAATCCACAGAAATAGTGGAACGTACGGGAGAATCTCCTTCGATGGTGATTGAAGAATTCCCCCGTAAAGTTCCAGTGGTCAGTGACTGTGAAGACTCGTCGCACAGCCCTTCAGATGAAATGCCAAGTGCCCTCTTGTCAGCATTAAAGATATTGAGAAACCTTCACAAAAACAACCCGTTAGAAATTGACAAAAGTCAGGATTTATGTTCAGAAAAGTCCATTAATGCTACATTAAATGAGAACGTAGGCTTCCAACAAACTAACAAAGTAAAAGATGCAAGTTCTAGTCCTCCCAGAGTATCTGACCAGTCCATGCACTCGGACCCTAAAGTATCCGCCCCTGACAAAAACAAAAAGAAAGCAAAATGTGATGTGTACAGTGCAATATCTATAAGCAAATTAAAGACTGTACTCAGAAGGGGAAAGAGGTCAAAATCTCCTTCCCCTGGTGACAGTGCAAAATCTGAGCCAGATAACGGAGAGCCAGAATCAAAAAAAAGAAAATTGGGCACAATTATGCGCCTGGAATGTGATATTATCAAGAATCAATTGAAAGACAAAGCATCACAGCCCATGAATGATAAGGCACAATATACGCCAATGAAACCAGTGGAGATGACCAAACAAGCTGTGTCTTGGAGAGGTCTTATTCACAAAGCCTCAAAAGAAAATGGTAAGAAAAATCTTTGTTTACATATTCTGTTATTAAACAAATGTTTACATGCCAAGAGTGGGAAACAGGGGTGTAACGGTTCATATTACTCACAATTCGTTTTTAATCACGGTTTTACTTTCACAATTTCAGTACGGTTTGGTTTTTGCTATTGTTGTGGCAAAAATTCTATTAAACAATTATCACTGTGTAAGAGACACTCTGATCCGAATTGTCTTATAAAAAGTATTTATTCTTGCAAGAATAGGATCCAGTCGACCACACAGTCCAACTGCAGGGTGAGGGAGACAAAGAGGAAGATTCGGCTGGCAGTCTTAGGCCACATCCACACGAAGCCAGAGCTTTCCCTATCCGATGTTTTTCGTAAACACGGCGGCGTCTCAAGAAATATCTCCGTACACACGAAACCACTGAAACCGACTCAAACTGATGTAGTATACATGCCAGACCAGTACAAGGCTCTGTAATTCTGACACAGATACACTAAAAACAGAGAAGAAGACTTGCGCATAAACCTTGCGCGCTGTATACAATAATATTAGGCACAGTAGCTTCTTTTCTTTTTAACCAAGAACTTTATTGAACAATATGAAAAACCATAGATGGCCTGGTACAAAATAAGGATGAGTCACGATATTCGATTAGTTAGCAGACGCATAAAGCCTGCCACAAAGAACCGGCAAATAGCCTAATCATTATGAATGTGTCAAATATAGTTAGGAGACATTTTAATTGTTTATTAATAAACTAGTGTTTTTTGTGACGATGCTGACTCGCCACCTTCGCGGTATTGTGAAGGTGCCTATAGAGAGAAATGCACACTTCATACGGATTATAAGAGAGTTGTCTGTTTCTTTTCGTTTTGAATTGTTTTGTTTAAAACTAGGAATTTCAAGCTTTCTATAGATATGTTTCTGTTCATTTATGAGACTAGCTCCAGTTCACGAGCAATGCAAGTTATATCGCGTCGGCGCCTCCATCTCCTGATTATATTGTCTGCTATATTTGCTTCTTATTTATTAAATCCAGGCAAATGGTTGATGAAACATTGATGAAAATTAAGATACAATTTAAATACACAACTAAATTCACTTTAAATAAAGGCTTTATACAAAACAAAACTTAATGAAGTGGTCATAATTATGTCTCTCGATATTGCACATCTTATGATTAGGCTACATGCTGTTCACTTTTTATATAATCAACATTGATGAAATGGAAAAAATAACATATTATTTAAACATAAATATGAAACTTACTTTTCTTTAATTTAAGATTTTAACTTAAAAGTTAAAAGTTCCGTAATTAACACTGAAGTCTGATTTAATCAAAATATTAAATCTCGGACGAGCCTCCACTATGTTACGGGCGGTCGGACACCACCCTTAACATAAAGGAGAGACACACACAGATCAGCTCGTATTATAAGTAGGGGTGGTTTTATTTTGCGAATGGGTATCAAAACAACGGCAAAGGCGGAGCGCTTTCTACTGCCGGGTGGACAGCTAGACGGCAGTCCTTCAAAAGACAGAAAACACGGATGTGCATCGACTAGGTTCTCTGTCTCTGTGTGCGCCCTCAGGAATTGTCCTAGAAGTCTTTTATAGCGCAAGTAGGCTTCGCACAGGTGTGGCTCATCTGTACTAAAACACATGTATAGGAACAAACACCAGAGCGGGGGGACGTGACAGGCTACAACACCTAAGCCTACAGTACAGCGAAATTTAATGTCGGAGCGAACGCCATGTCACTGGTGAGCATGTGGGGCAGGTGTAGGTTTTTTAAATAATAATCAAATAATTCCCAGCGATCGTCGAATATTATTTTTGCTTGAAATGCCCATCCCTACAAAATACGAAATGTCTTTATCAGACAAAATACAAGCATCATAGCATAAGAAAGAAATATAAATAAATAAAGAAGTAAAAAAAAGAAAAAAAATAGAAATACATTAAAGTAGGCCTAAATAATAAATAAAGAAATAAAAGAGGCTCAGTAGCTTCTGAAGCACGAACACAAGCATGTAGTCGCAGTTGTTGTTGCTGTTATGAGCGTGTCTGACTGGTCGACACGAGGGGTGATGACATCATCGTTTCACAAAATATACGGATTGGCCGTACACACGAAAGCGCAAGGGTGTCGTTTTCAGATTTATCCACTCTAGGACCCGGTTTAAAAAAAATAGCGGTTTCAGTCATATAAAAATGAAGATAATAAGAACAAACTACAAGCAACATAATTTGCTTGTCGACAAATAATTACAATAAAGCAAAGATACAAATAAAATGAACTGTGCTTTTCAGGTTATTTAGGTATCTAACAGTAGTTTTCAGGTACAGAAATTTAATAAAGTAATCAAATGTAAAACAACATTATATTAAATGTATACAGTGAAGATTATATGCAGATTAATCATTATTAAAGGTACAAAAGCTATTCAGTAAAGAGCGAGCAGTAAGTGATTTACTTGTCTTTTCCTTGTTTGATTTTTTTTCTTTTGTATATATATATATATATATATATATATGTATATATATATATAATATATATATATATATATATATATATATAATGTAATTAGCATATTGTGATAAAGTTCATTATTTTCATAATGTAATGATAAAAATTAAGCTTTCATATATTTTAGATTCATTGCACACCAACTGAAATATTTCAGGTCTTTTATTGTTTTAAATACTGATGATTTGGGCATACAGCTCATGAAAACCCCAAAAATTAGCATATCATGAAAAGGGTCTCTAAACGAGCTATTAACCTAATCATCTGAATCAACTAATTAACTCTAAACACCTGTAACTCTAAACACCTGCAAAAGATTCCTGAGGCTTTTAAAAACTCCCAGCCTGTTTCATTACTCAAACCCGCAATCATGGGTAAGACTGCCGACCTGACTGCTGTCCAGAAGGCCATCATTGGCACCCTCAAGCAAGAGGGTAAGACACAGAAAGAAATTTCTGAACAAATAGGCTGTTCCCAGAGTGCTGAATCAAGGCACCTCAGTGGGAAGTCTGTGGGAAGGAAAAAGTGTGGCAAAAAACGCTGCACAACGAGAAGAGGTGACCGGACCCTGAGGAAGATTGTGGAGAAGGACCAATTCCAGACCTTGGGGGACCTGCGGAAGCAGTGGACTGAGTCTGGAGTAGAAACATCCAGAGCCACCGTGCACAGGCGTGTGCAGGAACTGTGCTACAGGTGCCGCATTCCCCAGGTCAAGCCACTTTTGAACCAGAAACAGCAGCAGAAGCGCCTGACCTGGGCTACAGAGAAGGAGCACTGGACTGTTGCTCAGTGGTCCAAAGTACTTTTTTCGGATGAAAGCAAATTTTGCATGTCATTCGGAAATCAAGGTGCCAGAGTCTGGAGGAAGACTGGGGAGAAGGAAATGCCAAAATGCCTGAAGTCCAGTGTCAAGTACCCACAGTCAGTGATGGTCTGGGTTGCCATGGCAGCTCCTGTTGTTGGTCCACTGTGTTTTATCAAGTGCAGGGTCAATGCAGCTAGTTATCAGGAGATTTTGGAGCACTTCATGCTTCCATCTGCTGAAAAGCTTTATGGAGACCTGGCACCTGCTCACAGTGCCAAAACCACTGGTAAATGGTTTACTTACCATGGTATTACTGTGCTCAATTGGCCTGCCATAGAGAATCTGTGGGATATTGTGAAGAGAAAGTTGAGAGACGAAAGACCCAACACTCTGGATGAGCTTAAGGCTGCTATAGAAGCATCCTGGGCCTCCATAACACCATAAATATTTCAGTTGGTGTGCAATGAATCTAAAATATATGAAAGTTTAATATTTATCATTACATTATGGAAAATAATTAACTTTATCACAATATGCTAATTATTTGAGAAGGACCTGTGTGTATATATATATATATATTAGTGCTGTGCGTTAAACGCGTTATTAACGGCGTTAACGCAAACACATTTTAACGGCGTCAATTTTTTTATCGCGACATTACCGCTCTTTTTGCCCTAGCAAACTTGTATTTTTTTCACATTCTGTTGCAACAACTAGTAACGTTAGAAAAACTACAACATCACACCGGATAGCTAGACCGGAAACAAAACAACAGGCACGCCGCACGTACTTGTTTGGGCTTGCGCGCCGGCCAAAGAGTAGTAGGCTAACGTTACGTTTTGAGTGGATGGCGCGAGCGCGAGACGCCGATCTAGAGACGTGCACGCTCAACGCAATAGAGTGCGGCGCGGGACTAGATTTGATGGCCGAGTGCGAGGGTGGGCTCGAGTGGTAATGCACTCACTCTGTGTGCGGATACGGGAGCATAAAACGATTCGCGGGACTCCCGCAAACTAGAAATATCTATGAATAAAACATAAAAACTAATACATTTTTATTCATATGTTGCTCAAAAGCAACAAGAACAACTAAAACAAAATAGAAACGATTTACAGGCCAGAGTTTCTTTTTATAACATGTTTGCAGCGTTGAGGGATGTAGCCAATCACAGACATATGTGTTGATTTCTTGAACGCAATGGCCAATCAGAAGCATTTAAAATAGACTCCCCTCACCGCTCAAAGCAGACTTTTTGTTCAGTGCTGAATTCTGTATGCTGGCAAATCCTCAAATTATAACAAACAAAGTGTATATATTATGGAAGATGCATTGTGCAGTCAGCTTCATTGATAATAACAGATGTGTCAGATTGCGATGAACTGATGTCAGCTTTTTAGGAATTATAAAGGGAGCGCACTTTGCTCGCATTCAGTCATGCCAAACCATGCACTCAGTAGCCTGCTTGCTTTTATGTTAACAGTGGTTTGTGTGTTAATGCTTTAATAACAAATAATTTATCAGGAGCATTTATGCTGATGTGTATGGTGGCGACACGTAGGCGAAAGTATTTGGAGGTAGCCTACAAAAAAAGAGTCTATTTGCGGGCGGGAGCGGGACAAAAATGTTGCGGGCGGGAGAAAGTAACATAGAAAGTAGTTGAGAACGTCAGTTATAACGACCCACCCACATATTAAAAAAATGGACGGGTTTAAATCGGGCTCGGGCTCATAATTACAGTTTATGTGTCGGGCCGGGCCGGGCTCGGACACAATGCGCACGGGCTCGGGTCGGGCTTGATTTTTTGGGCCCGATCTAAGCTCTACAATGGATGACTTCAGACAGAAACACATGGATACCACAGCTAAGAACAAACTTACTGCTGATCCACTTTTCCATGTTGATAAGAGCATTAAAATTAGAAAAAATAATGAGACAAATAGAAATCAAGGGACATTTAGAATAGATAAAAATGTGCGATTAATCGCCAGTTAACTATGGCATTAATGCGATTAATCGCGATTAAATATTTTAATCGTTTGACAGCACTAATATATATACTTTACCGAGAACCGTTACACCCCTAGTGGAAAAGTGTCCAGAAAGTGCTGTGTATATTTGTGTGCATACCAGTTGTACACTGTATACCAGTGTGCACTGTGTGTATACCAGTTTTAAACCTCAATCCTTTGTGAATGGTTCATTTTCGGCAGTAGTCATTCAATTAGAATGGCTTGATACATGATTTTGCTGGTGTTTTAAAATTGGCCCCATTTGTTCCCTCTCCATCTTTTTGTCTTCTGTGTGCATGTTATTGTGCTAATGCTTCCTCCTATTCTTTTGCATGTCTGCATTACAATGCGCCTTTGCAGCTGCTATTTTATGCTTTGTCTTTGTCTATTTCTTACAGGGTCCCTCAATTTTGACACATCAGCACCTTTTGAAATAGCTAAATGCAATGACCAGCAGCTCATATCGTCACTTGGGGATAGGGTGGGAAGGACAAGAATTAGCGTTGATGGCAAAGCCAGCGCAGAGAGTGAGAGCATGAGTGCATCTCTGCCATCAGATGCTTTGAGTTTACTGGCTGACTTGGCCCTCGGTGCAAGTAATGATAAAATGTTATCGAACTTAGAAGCCAAACCTGGCCAGGAGGCCCTTGATGGAATGAAGGATAGCGGCTCCCCGGAGTCGGTCCTTCATGCTCTTCTTCGTTGTCCATCTGCCAGATTTAAATTACCTCCCAGGTCTCCTTTTCCAGAAGGTCTTTTAGTGACTGGAGAACTGATTTTGGAAATATCTAAAGAGCATTCTTACTCACAGCCAACCTCTCTGCTGTCAGGTTTGTCGGGTCCATCCCCCCAGGTTTCTTATCCATCTGGATGTGTAGATTCGGCTCTGTCATTGAAGACTGGGCTTCATCTGAACCTGCCTAAAGATGCCGCACCCTCGTGTCATCAAGAGGAAGGAGGCAAAACAGAATGGAAGCACTTGATTTATTCAAAAAAGACAATGTCGTTGATTCCCAAGACGAAAGCACGGAAATCAAGATTTTTACGGAATAGATGCATAATTGAAAAGGAGGGAAAGATCCAAGTGACAAGGATTTGGGAAGAAGATTATGATTTTAAATTTGACACCAAGTTCACCAATGACAATATAGACAAAACTGTCACACGAGCACTTCATGGGTATGTACCACTTGTTTCCTCTACATTTCGGTTAAGGCTTGATGATTGTTGTAGTGAAAATTAATATTGTTTTTATGTTGATTTGTTGCGATTTACACAAGATAAAAATCTGAACATCATTGCATTGTTTAATATTGTCACTAATCAAAAAAACATTTATTTTTACAAGAAATTATACAGCTTTAATGTAAAATGATATATTAATATACACACTTTTGCTAAAAAGACAAACAAAAAATGCTCTTACTGATTCTATCAAGACCATTACAAGTAGGGATCTGATCTGAGTCATTGAATATTGAGTATCTGCCGATACAAAGTCCCTATTTAATACTTGTATTTTGCTGGTGCTTGTTTACACACACACACACACACACACACACACACACACACACACACACACACACACACACACACACATATTGGCCCCAATACTAATCCTTGAGAAAATCAAATGTCTGAGTTTAACACCAAAATGACACACTTTAAATATGCTGAAGAAGTTTTTGTGGTAATCATTTGAGCATCATAACCCATATATAGACATTTGGCTCTTTTAACCATTTCTCCCCTAATATTGACAGGAAATGGAACTTCAACATTGAAGAGACCTATGAGGATATACATCTCATTTTTCACATGTGGATTGGACTTTTTTATAGTAAACACACCTCCAGGTTATTTCACCTTGAAAATAGTACCGCACTTCCAAAGGGGAAGGATGTTGAAAAGGTTCATCTGGACATTAACGCTATTCAAAATGCTGTGTCATTGCTCAATGTTGAGTTGACATCAAAAGAGGACTCATCCAGCCCTGCGCATCTTTCATCAGATGTTTTGGATCTTTCTGTGAAAAACGGCGAGCCTGTGAATTTCTGTTCTGTCTCAAATCAAAGCAGAGAAAAAGACACTGCATCACAGCCTGGTGGAATGTCACCAACTTGTAAGCATGGAACGACACCAAGCCATTCAACTTCTGGGACAAGTCTCTCCCCCAATCCAAAAGTTACAGCATTGATGGTAATGATTAACATAATTAAAATTGTACTGTATTTAGCTCTTAGCTTTTAGTTGCATAGCTGTTAATCTTTAAAATCTATTGAATTTTTTTGTAAACCATTTTTTAAAATATATTTTTAAGAAAATATATTATTGTTAGTTTTAAGCCTTTAGTTATTTGTCATGTTTATAAGAGTTGCCAATAATTCTTTTGGACATTCTCTGTGATATTCTCAGTAATATTTTAGACCTCTTGTACAGTGTGATTGTGCAATTTAATATTGATTTATTTGATTTTCATTTTTCTGTTACAGAATTATAGATCTCCTTTGGATATACCAGTGGAAAATTCAGTGCCTGACAGTCACATTGACACTGATGATGAAAATGACATCCCAACTGACTGCTCATATTCTCAGCTCTTGGAAGGAAATAGTTCATACAACCAGTTGTGCGAGCAAGCATCAAATATGAGAATAGGTATTCGGATACTACTACCAAAGGTCAGAAATGTTACAAAGAATGAAGCATCTACGAGAGTGACCAATTTTGTTCTGAAAAAAATTGGTGTGTTCCATCAAGTACTTAGTCCCATAAAACCGTCAGCATTCGCAAAACCACATCGTCTGATTTTGGGTAGGAAAAGTTTTGATCTGTGTTTGAAGAAGGAAACTGGGCATAAACCACATACAGTACTGCAGAAGGAGAATGTTTCTGACAGTGTAGAGAGTAAAGAGATTTCTGAAACAAATGAAAACAAAAATGGGTGCCCAGCAGCTGTGGTTGATGGAAATGTTGACGATACTACAGAATTTAAAACTGGAAACGGAGCATCCATTTTAGTACAGGAAAAGAGTGTTTCTGTAAGTCAAGAGAGTAAAGAAGTCTCAGATGAAGATAGCCACGAAGGATGTCTTACAATTATGGAATATGGAAATGTTGATGAAAACATGATTTCTGAATTGCCTAGCCAAGATCAGATTAGTGTTGTTGAGCATAATTGCTTTGCTCATGCAAAGGAAGATCTTAAAACTTTTCAAGATCTCAAAGGTCACGCAAACATGGTAGATGTTCTGAGAGATGTTTCACCACATGATGCTAGTGTTGAAGAGCATAATGAGACTTCTAATGCAAAAAAAGATCTTAAACCTTTACTAGATGACTCAAATCTACTTGACCATGTTGAGGAACTAAGCGATATTTCATCAGATGAGACGAGAGTTGAAAAGTATGAGACTTCTCATGCAAAGGAAAATCTTAAGCCTTTGCATGACCTGAAAGATCACACAAAAATGGTTGATGAGCTGAGAGATTCTACATCAGATGAGACTAGTGTTGAAGAGCACAAAGAGACGTCTAATGCAAAAAAAGAACTGAAACCTTTACTAGATGATACAAATCTAGTTGACCATTTTGATAAGCTGAGTGATATTTCATCAGATGAGACGAGAGTTGTAGAGTATAATGAGACTTCAAATGCAAAAGAAGATCTTAACCCTGTGCATGACCTGAAAGATCACACACATATGGTTGGTGAGCTGAGAGATGCTACATCAGATGAGACTGAAGTTGAAAAGTGTAATGAGATTCCTAGTGCAAAAGGACAGCCTGATCCGAAAGATCAGTTAAACTTGATTGATCCATCATCCCATGGAATTGAACGGAATGACGCTAAAAAGACTGTGGAAGAAAAAGATGACGGTTATACAGGTGAGGAAATTATGCAAGAGGGTGAGAGTAAGTCAAAGGAATGGGATAACTTGGATGGCAGTGACACTGAACGTGAGACATCCACAGCAATGGTGGAACATCAAGATGAGTTATTTTTGGGTATAATGGATGATATAAACAGTGTTGAAATGGAATTCAGTGACGAGGATGCTGTCATCGATGATGATGATGACGTGAAGATACAAAAGAGTGAAACACAACCTCACACACCAGAGGAGACCGACTTTGAAGACTATGACCTTGAAGACTATACCCTTGTATTAAGCAATGATTCATCCTCAGATGAGGATCAGCCCATGTCTGTTCAAGAGAAACACCCCCTACCTTCTTATATTGATACTTCTAATATAATGCAAGATGAGATTGAAACCAAGACCCTTCAGCAGAGTTTAGAGTTCCAACAAGAAGCTCTTGAAGTATGTCAGAGTGAGTTCAAAACAGCAAGTACTGTTGAACCCACCAAATTAGATATTAGTCATTTAGAAAAAGATGATGAAAGAGATTTAGGCCAACAGGATAAATCTAAAGTCAGTGATGAGGATGATACACTTGTTGACGAGAAGGAGACAAAAAGTCAAGGCTCTTGTAAAGATGAAGTCATCAAAACATACCAAGAATGCCTGTCCACAAAAATTTGTGCTTTGCCCCATAGCCGGACTGAAACTCGTAATGAAATGGTTGCTCCTCAAGCTTTAACAATTTACAAACCCTCAGCAGTGGAGGTAAACAGCATGTGTTCTACTCCTACGCAAGATGAAATGGCATGTTTAATAGAAGTGAATGAAGAATTCAGGGAAGAGGATTTGAATAGGGACCTTTACTTTCCTTACAACACTGATCATGTTGACATGCTGCCACCTAAAATTCCTGTATCTCCGCAAACGCATGTTTCTACCACAAAGCCACTCTCTGACTTTATAGGGCATTATGAAGAAACCTATGATGACGAACTAAGGTGTAAGAGGATCAAATACACTGGGACAATGGATTTCAAAGATAAATCTGCATTAACTATTAAGCATTCGCCCAGTGAGGACTCTTTCCAGTTACGGCACAAACTCTGTCCCACCTCCCAACAAAAAGATGACAAGAACTATAACTTCATAGATGGTGCACCTCAAAATGACTCTTCATTATTTTACAGTGACGACAACGTAGACGATTTGCATGAATATTACCAGGGATCTGATGAAGGTTTACCGTGGCCTGATTACCAAACCGAGGAACCAGTTGATCACCAATTGTATCCATGTGAAAATGAATTTAGTTGTGACAATGATCAACCCATTTGTTCTAAGTACATTACATCTGAACGTGAGTATTCCTACAGGCACAAAAAGCATGCAAAGAAAGAGATGGATAACTATTGTTGGGCAGAAAAGAATGATAAATCAGACCCTCTGTCAGTTGCTTATACTGCTGAATATACCAGGGACCGAAGTCCAAAAAAGAAGTCTAGAAAAAGCAAATTCACAGCCTTCCGCCAAAATTCTGAGTGGGATGATGAAGTATCTTCCAATGTTATTGTAGACTACAGTATCCAAAAAACAGCATGCTTTGAAACTTGTCAAGCAAAGCCAACTAAGGCAGTCTCGGTTAGTTCCCTTCCACATGTTAAGACAAGCAAGCAGCAATTTGACTGGCGCAGATATTTCAGAAGGGAGGCGGCTTCCAGTCAGCTATTAGATGTAAGTGAGAGGGATAACAAATTCGACATTCCACCCTCCTCTATTGTCACCGTTTTGGACAGGAAAGGAAACCGGGTAACATTCAGTAACTCTTCCACCATGAAACCATCTTTCACTGGACTTGAAAACTCTTTTCATCGCTTGCAAGAACAACAAAGTAAGACTGATGTGACCCGGTCTGCAGTTGATCTTGAGTACCTTATTTTCTCTAAAAACATGAGTCAGGTTCTCAAAGAAAATAAGAGCACATCCAGTACCACATTACACTGTTGGGAAAATCCTGACCAGTCTACATGTCCCATAACTGTTCGTTTTTCAAATCTCAGTGAAGTGGAGAACTCCGCTGACCTTAGTAAAGCACAGCAATCACTTACTGATTTTAAGATAAAAGTGGACATGTCTGACAGGAGAGGGATGAGGGAGTCTGTAAGAAACCACAAACCACATCTTCAAAGACTTTTCTGTGAAAAGGGTAATGAAGTTGAGTTCCCAAGGATCTCAGAAATAACAAAGCAATGTGCTGTTGCATATAAGTCCATGATGAATGATGTCTGCAGCAGGAAGACTCTCTTTCGTCCAGTTGAGGCAAGTAGAAAGGGCTTCAAGAGGAAGTACAACCGAGAGAGCGTCGGCCAACATCCTGGATTCTGTGGTCGTATCAAGAAGGAAACTTTCGACAATCCTCATGACAATCTGAAGTCCTCTGTGCGGCAAGCATCCAAGACTAAGTACAGGTTCTTTGTCCTTGTCACATCAACAGATACCTTCTTTAAAGAAACCAAGGTACAAAAGTTATGCATAAAAATAATCTTATAAAGTGTTCTAAAATGGTAAAGTAAGATTTTCATGGGAATTTCTGATTTGTAGCACATGATGGAGATTGAGGGCCACATACAGGTTGAGCCAGAAGAGTTTGACCTCAGTAGCGATGGTCAGTCCCCTCTTCTCATTATACTGAGGAATGAGGACATTGCAGAGCACATATGTGAGGTAAGTGAATGAGTGAAGCTCAAAATTTTAGCCTGAAAATTTGTGTAAATCATCCTTTAAGTGGACGATTTGACACCGATATAATAAGTATATGATTTGACCCATTATATCATATCATTCAGTAAAAAAGATGATTAAATGCTGTGATTTAAAAAATAACTTAGCATAATTTGTCTATTTAATATAAATTTTAATGTGCCAAAGAAATATCAGTATATCAATATAGTTGCAAATATATATATATTTTTTTGTTCAATTTATCTGGCAGTTGGTCGGTATTGCATATGATATTGGATATTTAATTGTGCATGCTCATTTCCCCTTTTTTACTTTTAGATTACCTTTGTTGTCATCTGACAGTGAGCATCATTCTAAATAAAAAAATGGGTGAAACAAAAAAAATATATAAAAAAAAGAATTCTTTAATGTAATCTTTAGCAAATCTAGAAATGAATATCCATTTTTCACATTTTACATTGTTGTGATGCCTTAATTCAGTTGTAGCATTTATTTATTTATTTATTTATTTATTTATTTATTTATTTTACGGTATAATTACATTATAACATATATTTTCATTTTTTGTTTCCATGTGTGGCAAGAGCCGTGGGAACAGAGCGATGCTGGTGGCACGAGTGTAACCTGTGCACCACAGCGGCCTCTAGTCTTACGGAGGAGCTCAGGAAGGGTAAAAGGAGGAGTGACAACAGTGGAAGGCGAGAGACTCAATAACACTTGTGCCACCGGCCTCGCTCCATTT
This sequence comes from Siphateles boraxobius, assembly GCF_051911475.1. Lineage (NCBI taxonomy): Eukaryota > Metazoa > Chordata > Actinopteri > Cypriniformes > Leuciscidae > Siphateles > Siphateles boraxobius. The sequence continues at coordinate 30,385,154 of NW_027509219.1, forward strand.
CCTTGGCTCTCTCCCCCGAACTGTTTGCCACAACATTTTTTATTTTTATTATTTTTTAATTCAGACAAACTGATAGCCTGGCTAACGTCAGACCTCGTCTCATTGAGACGTGGGTCTGGGAACCACATGTTCATTTTCTCGTATTTGAGGCATGGTTTACGAATGCCCAGAGCCGTTTATTGGGTGCTATGAATGTCTATCAAATGCGCCTGTACGTAGCACATAGCCAGTCGTTTCAATTATACCAGATGACGTATGTAGAGCGACAGAAATTAGAAAAGGAAGACGACGATGGGTCAGAGATTTAACTAAACTACTTAGAACAATATCTAAGGCTGCATCGAAAGGTAATTTCGCGTCTGCTACCACCATGTTGGATCCATAGGTATAAACAAACTGCTTGGGTGTGTCGCATAGACGTCGTCATCGTCTTGCTGCTCCCTCCCCGTTCTGTGATTGGTCCCCTCGCTGAGGCGAAAATCTGGTCCATGGAATCCAGGCTGTCTAGCAGCATGAATAAAATCGCGCTGGGCGCAAGGCAGCATGGGGAAACCCAGGCTACCAAACTGATATAATTAACAGAAGTTGGGGGGAAAAGTCGAGCGATTGTTTCAGAAACTATTTTTCGGTTAACTTATTTGATTGAGGTTGCCTTCAAAAGAGCTATTTTTCCAATTCAACCAGGTGCCTTATTTGCTGGAATTGAAGAAGTCCCCCAACGTCCTGTTTGCTGGTATCGACCGACCCGATGACGTGGTGAACCTCGCTCACCAAGAGCTTTTTGCAAAAGGAGGCTTTATAGTGTGTGATGATTTGGCTCTTGACACACTTACTCTAGGTACTGATAAAAGTTGCTACAGAAATTATCCAAGTTGTTTTACTGGAGATGATACATTATGACATTTTCATTGAACTTATATTTGTCAAATTTATAAGATGACATGAAGAAAGTCGTGGGTATTCTGGAGGAGTTAGACAAGCAAGGGAAATGGAAATGGTTTCTGCACTATAGAGACAGTCGCAGGCTTCGGGAAAGTGCAAGGTAAGATCACAGCTGTGTTTAAGTTTTGTGATTGAAGTTTTGTTTAAAAACTAACTTTAGCTTGACAATAACTTTATTCTAGAGCTGCTGTAAAGCCAAAACAATCTCTGTTACTTTAATTTCCTATTATCACTGTAAAGCTGCTTTGACAATCTATATTGTTAAAAGTGCTATATAAATGGTGAGTTGACTTGACTTGTTTAAAACAATACCAGCGTCTTGTTTCGCCTTGATGCCTGTCTACCTCTGAACACTGCCCGATAAAGCAGCATTTTAAGCTTTTTTGTTTAAAGAATAGCTACTTTTGTTAGTACTTGCTTACCCAGTTATGCGCACAGACTAATTCTCACTCTCCTCTAACATGAAACTATAATCTTACATATAATCTCCTCGACAGGTCCAGTCCTGAGGGAAGTAAGAAGCAGCAGTTTATCGATTGCTGTCAGAAAGCTGGCATAGTCGAGGTCTTGCCCTATCATGAATGTGATGTCATATCACGGGACCGACCGGATTACCTCGTCTGTTTGACTCGCCTCCAGATCCAAAATGCATCTGTACGGTTTCCTGTGTTTATTACAGGTGAGAGTTTTAATTTTTATGAAAAGTCCACATGCCTTATAGGTTAGGGCCAGTTCACTTCAGCTGAAGTACACCAGCCTATTGAACTGAATAACTAAATTATTAAATCACCATAACCTCATATGAATGTATTTTGTAAATTAAAATAATTTATTGTTTTACAAAACATTTATATTACCTCTGCACATTTAAAACTTTGTGTGTTGAGTATATGATTGATCTGATATGTTTGTGCTTCATACAGTTTTTCCAAGGAATTTGTACTCTTTCCACCCCTGGTTTAGTGATTAAAGCAATCTATTTTTCTATTCAATATGTTGATAAATTCAGTCTGGTAATATTGGGAAAATGGCATTATTGTATTACAAGTTTAAAGGTGGGGTATGTGATTCTCTTTTTTGTCAATTTTTTCAAAATAACTTGAAATCCTATTCCTAACCCGCTTACAGCCACTGAGTTAGAAGCACTGAAATGAAAATTAAGCAATTTAATCATCTGTGGAACGGGCAGGACTCAAATCTCCAGACAATCATTTCCAAGACCACCTAGAATCATTGTACAGTAAGTTCGTCAATCAAACGGTCGAACCACACCCCCCTCCCCCCATCGCGCCTGACCCCCGTCGTGCGCATTCTCAAAGCTCGTGACGCATGCGCATCTCGTCAGTAAAGCCGGTTCCATGATTAGTAATAAATTGTCATTACAATCTCTTGCGCATCTGAGTTCCCTTTCGAACGGTCACTTCGTATTGAGTAGCTATACGCAGTGGGGGAAACTCCTTTTCCTCGATTTACTAAAGCCTTTAAGTAAAGCGCATTTGCAGCTGCACAGCTAGAACATGAGCGTCTGGCTCGCTCATAGGCTGCGCTGCGGCAACCGCACATCCAATGTCGCAGGCGCCTCTGACGTACGACCAGTGAGAACACTCTGCGTCATACACGTCAGAGCTCGCCAAGGGGGCGTGACCTCAGTCTATAAGAGTCCCCGAATTCGCCATTATACCAGATTTTACTCCTTCAGCGACAAACTTCACGCCTCTTACCATTTATTGAGCCTTCGCCGTCGAACAAGCCTTCACCCTGAGCGAGCTACAGTTCAGCAGACGACACATTTCACCGTGTTTCTCCTGACGCCGTCTCTCCTGTGGCTATCCGGCGACATCCTTTTCATTACTCATTGTATTCTGTGTGTTTTATCTGTACGAGCGTTGTTTCAAATGCCTCGTGTCAAGACCTGCGCCACGTGCGGATGCAAGCGGATGCAAGAGGCGGACGAACACGCTAGCTGCATTCCATGACTGGGACTTCACCACGCGGAGAATGCACTGTCTGCCGGCGGATGTGGGGCCTGCGAGAGCATGCCTATCTCCGTGCTGCAAATCCCGCGTGTCCTTCTCCGGCCCTACTTCAGCCGAGGAAGAAGAAGCGGCACAGCCAACGGCAACCGGAGAGCATGGATGTTAGTGAACGCACGCCGGCCACGTCCCCGCGTGCCTCACTCTCTCCAGCTCGTTCATCTCCGGTCCTGTTCGAGGGAGATCAGCGCACCACCCCCCCCCCCCCCCCCCCCCCCAAGCCCGCCCCCCCACGTTGCGGGCCTGGTCTCCTTCGGCGGGCCTAGCGAGCACGACGACAGCCTGTCTATCACCGCGTCTGAGGAAGAATGGCCGGGCTCTTTCGACCCCGTCATGGCTTCCCAGCCGACGCCCAACGCCTCAGCTACCAGGACGCCTCAGCTACCAGCGCGGAAACGCTTCGGATCCTGACACAGGCCGTAGCAGACCTCGAGCTCGAGTGGGCCGCGCCCGCTGAACCCCCTCGAAGTTGGCTGGATGGCTGGTTTCTTCCAGGGCACCAACAGGCCTCTCGTCACATGCCAGCGCCTTTTTTTCCCGAAGTACACGAGGAGCTTACCAAGGCCTGGCGCACTCCTTATTCTACACGAGGCCCCGCAGTTTTCACGAAGTTCTCCCCCGTGGACGGAGCAGTGGAAAAAGGCTATGAGTCGTTGCCGGCCCTCGAAGAGGCGTTGACCGCTCATCTCTGCCCGAACACAGCTGCTAGCTGGCGAACTAGAGCTGTTCATCCCAACAAGCCGTGCCGTAGCACTTCAGCCCTCGCTGAACGCACGTATTCCGCCTCCGGTCACGCTGCATCGGCCCTGCACACGATGGCCGTGCTGCAGGTTTACCAGGCCAAACTCCTCCGGTCTATGGACGAGGCTGGCCCGGACCCTGAGGCCTTTCGGGACCTTCGAAGCGCCACGGACTAGAGCCCAACCGATATGGATTTTTGGGGGCCGATGCCGATAAAAAAAGCTACCGATATATCGGCCGATATTATTTATGTTACAGTAGCAATATTATTTATGTGTATTATAGTAGCCAACAGTATCAGTCAAAAGTTTGGACACACTTTCCTATTGGTGTGTACAAACTTTTGATGGGTACTGTATATAGAATACACAGTATTTAAACAGAATAAATATATAAACGTTTTGCAATGATCACTCAAATGTGGTGATCAAACACTTGTGACAAAGATATGTAATGGAGGCAGGGGGAATGATAGAATGAGAATGATACATTTGAGCTGTAACCAAACTAGTTTGCATTGCATGTTATATTATATTATATTCTAAATACTGTTGCATAATCTTCACTAACGACTTTGTCTTTTAATTTAGTCACGTTATATAAAACAACTTGTATCAATAAATATATCAAAAGTGTCACTGACATTATCTTCTATTTTTAGTCTTAATTCCTCTAATCTCTACCAGTGGAGGAATAACTCAGATCTTTTTACTAAAGTAAAATTTATAATATCATAATGAAAACGTTTTTGATTACATAATGTACAGACTTTTATACTATTTTAAATAAGTAGTAAGCAAAATGTACCTACTAAACGTGAAACTAGGCTACTCTTAATGCAAAATGGCCATATACAAAGTGTTATAATTATATAAATTATTGGAATATTGCTTGATGTTGTAACGTACCGTTATAGGCAGAAAGAGCTTTAACACTGTGTCTACACCGGACGTGGACGTTATTGCTCGCGTGAGTCGCAACAGCTGTTTACCCGAGACGCGGAAAAGCACCCGTTACAGGGCAAAATGGCCAATAGTCACAAGCTCACACGTGACAGAGGCTGGCAGCAGAGAAATCAATTCAGTTAATTACACTGCGCAAATCAAAAGTAATAGTCTACTACACACTGGATGAAGAAGGGTTGGCTCTCAACAGAACATATAATATTCATTTCATTTTATTTTATTTTTCGTGTTTGCATTTATGAGGATAAAACAGACGTGACAAGCTCCGAAAGCGGCACTAAAGTGCTTTAAAACTTTCACATAGACCTCGAACAGAAAGCACAAAGCCTTTTATTAAAGTCAATTTCATTTTGTATTAATTATATCTTAATTTTAATCAATGTTTCATCAACCAAATGCCTGGATTTAATAAATAAGGTGTAAATATAACAGACAATAGATAATCTCAAAACGGAGGTGCCGGCGAGTGAACTGCAACTTGTCTCATAAATGAACCGAAACTCAGCGTATAGACCTCAGAAATATATCTATTGAAATGTCTACTTTTAAACAGAACAAATCAAAACGAAAGCCAAACTGCTCTCTGCTTATGTAATCCTTCTGAAATGTACATTTCTCTCTGGCGCGTTCAAAGATCGCGAGTCCGCATCCTCAACTTCATCTTTGCAGCACACAATGACTGAAAACACTTGTTATTAATAAACAATTAAAATGTCTCCTTGCTATTTGATGTATTCATATCATTGCTTTTGCCAGTGCATTGTGACAGGTTTTAGGTGCTTTATTGGCAGCGCCACCCTTACATCAATCACCGCACGCCGCATTTTTTTTTATATTCATTTATCGGCCATTATAAATGCCGATACCGGTAGTTATGAAAATGCCTAATATCGGCCGATAATATCGGCTCACCGATAATATCGGCTTGCCGATATATCGGTCGGGCTCTACCACGGACCTGGCCTTGAGAGCTACCAAGGCCACAGCTCAGGCTATCGGGAGGTATATGGCGAGTTTGGTCGTGCTCGAACGCCCCCTCTGGCTTACCCTCACTGACATTAAGGACGCGGAGAGAACGAAGTTCCTCGACGCCGCAGTATCTAGCACCGGCCTCTTGGGCCCTGCGGTGAAGGGGTTCTCGGAGAGATACACCGAGGCACAGAAAGCGTCCCAGGCCATGCGTCACTTCCTGCCTAAACGCTCTAGCTCGGCGTCGAGTGCTCACAAGCCAGCCCCGTCGACGCCTCGGCCAACAAAGCCCGCGAAACAGGCCTCTCAGCCCCGCCCTGCGGCTGATGCCCAGCGCCAGCCGAGAGCAACCAAGCGCTTCCCGCTTCCCCGACACCAAGGCCCCAGACCAAATGCCGCGCCCCAAACAGCGCCGCCAAAGTCGTCCTAGCATGCAGGGGAAAGAGAGAGGGCACTGGTCCCGCACTCGCCGGACCATCCTCAAAGAAGCCAACAAAACTTCCCACAGCGTTTTCACGGCGACCCATATAAAGCAAAAGAAAAGTATGTTTCACAAACACAACACGTGGGTTCACGGTCCCCCTTCATCAGGCGGCCCCTCCCCCCGTTGTAATACTGACTTCCCCACACGCAAATGCTTGTACAGTCAGTCCAATACTCAATGTGTGCACAAATCACAATATAAGGGTATCAGGTCCCCCTTCACTAGGCGGCCCCTCCCCTGTTGTAACACTGACTTCCCCACACGCAAATGCTTGTACAGTCAGTCCAATACTCAATGTATGCACACATCACAATATACATTTTGTGTAACATTAGGCGACCAGCCCCAATCTGTGTGTCAAGCCCTAGCCACACGGGTTCTAGCCTGGCAAGCTATCACCGGTGTGTCAAGTTGGGTCATAAACACAATAAAAACACAAATTCGCTCGCAGACCGAAATTTCAGGCGGTTCTAGAGACTTGTGTGAGAAGCAACGTGGGTCACGTGCTTCGCACCGAAGTACAGAATCTATTAGCAAAAGGGGCGATAGAATTAGTCGCCCCCCCCCCCCGCGCGCTAAAATATTTTGGTTTTTACAGCCGCTATTTTCTGATTCCGAAAAAAGACGCAGTCTCAGACCCATTCTAGATTTGAGACATTTGAACAAAGCTTTCATGAGACGGCCGTTCAAAATGTTAACTATCAAACATATCCTCGTGCAAGTGCGCACAGGGGATTGGTTTGTCACAATGGATCTGAAAGACGCTTACTCTGAGGACCCCCATGAAAACGAGATGTTTCATCTCATGGGGCTGATCCTCTAATAAATGTTCATAAATAAATAAATACTTTCACATTCAAATAAACCCTCGTCACAGCCCATTCTTGAGATGCGCCTTCGAGGGCCAGGCTTATCAATACACCGTTCTGCCGTTCGGTCTATCGTTGGCACCCCGTACATTCACGAAGTGTGTGGATGCAGCGCTTTCTCCTCTGAGACATCAGGGTGTGCGTGTGTTAAATTATCTCGACGACTGTCGAGAATCGAGCTATTAGCTCACAGGGATTTGATTCTCGGCCATCTAAAATGCCTGGGTTTCACAATCAATGTTTCAAAAAGCAAACTAACCCCCAGCCAGAGCGTGATCTTTCTGGGCACAGTTTTAGACTCGAGAGCTATAACAGCGCGACTCACACCAGAGCGCTTGCAGGCACCTTCAGAGCGCGCGAGCACGCGCCACTGAAGAAATTTCAGAAACTGCTTGGTCTCATGGCAGCAGCATCGCCAGTACTCCGCTTGGGATTACTGCGCATGCGCCCACTGCAGCATTGGCTGAAACGTCTTGTGCCAACTCACGCATGGCAGTCAGGCAACTTGCTCGTTATGGTGAATCGTGGTTGTTTAAGAACCCTGATTCCCTGGCGGGCTCAGAACTGGTACCACGAGGGGGTGACAATGGGAACAATTTCCAAGAGGAAAGTTTTTCTTACAGATGCGTCCAACCTGGGTTGGGGAGCGCTGCACGAGGGCCTGCCTGCATCCGGCCTCTGGTCGAGCACGGAGCAGAGCTTACTTAACAACTGTCTGGAGATGAAAGCAGTTGGATTGGCCCTGAAGGCATTTCTGTCGAACCTCAGAGGTCACCACGTTTTAGTCCGCACAGACAATATGTCAGTGGTGGCCTACATAAATCGCCTGGGGGGCATCAGGTCAGGAAACCTGCATGCGATGGCGAGAGACCTCCTCTTATGGGCACAAACCAACCTGAGCTCTCTGAGAGCAGCGCATATACCGGGCGTCCAGAATGTGGGCGCGGATTTGCTTTCACGCGGTAACACTCCCCTCGGCGAGTGGTCCCTGAACCCACAGACGGTCAGTCTGATTTGGAAGGTGTTTGGGGACGCCGAAGTCGACCTGTTCGACTCGAATCAACATCCACTTCAAATTGTTCTTCTCGGAGGACAGGGACGAGCTGGCCCATGTCTGGCCCAACCGTCTCCTTTATGCCTTTCCCCCCCGTCTCGATGATTCCACAAGTCATCAAGCGGGTCAGAGAGAGCGGGAGCCCAGTCCTTCTGGTGGCACCTCTCTGGAAAACCAGACCGTGGTTCCCGGAACTGGTTCAGTTATCGGACACAATCCCATGGCCTTTCCCACTGAGGAAAGACCTCCTCACACGGTACATTGTGTACGGTACGCTCTCTCATCCGAGACCCGATTTATGGGCCCTCCATGTTCGGCCCCTCAACGGGTACCCAAAGACCTTCCTGAGAAGACCTTCCTTAAGCACTATATCTGAAGCCAGGGCCCCGTCGACTCGGCGCCTTTATGCTTCGAAATGGTCAGGTTTCTCCACCTAGTGTTTGAAAAATCAGGCTGACCCAGAGTCATGTGAGATATCTGTGGTTCTCTCATTCTTACAGGAGCTGCTGGATGCGGGTCGCTCCCCGTCCACGCGCAAAGTGTATGTGGCAGCCATAGCAGCACATCATGTTCTGGTGGCTGGCCAGTTACTGGGAAGAAACGACCTGGTCGTGAGATTCCTTAAAGGTGCTAGGAGAATGAACCCCTCCAGACCTCCATCTGTGCCGTCTTGGACCTCTCCACAGTCCTGGGGGCTCTGAAAGGTCCGCCTTTCGAACCGCTCCAATCAGTTGATCTAAAACCCCTCTCGCTGAAGACCGCTCTCCTTATGGCGTTGGCATCTATCAAGCGAGTGGGAGATCTGCAGGCGCTCTCTGTGAGCCCTGCATGTTTGGAGTTGGGTCCAGATGGCTCCAGAGTCATCCTCAAGCCCAGACATGGTTACGTTCCTAAAGTGCTCTCAACACCGTTCAGAGCACAGGTGGTGACGTTATCAGCCCTCCCTCCTTCTACAGAGGATGGAGAGGTTAATCTTCTCTGCCCTGTCAGAGCGCTGAGAATCTATCTGGAGCGTTCTGCGTCTTTTAGACAATCAAAACAGCTTTTTGTCTGCTTTGGTGGTAGATCCAAGGGGGATCCAGTCACTAAGCAAAGACTGTCTAGATGGATAGTGGATGCTATTTCTATGGTTTGTACCGCAGCGGGTCAAATTTGCCCTATAGGCATTAGGGCTGGGCGATATGGCCTAAAAAAAAATCCCAGATTTTTTCACAAAAAATCCGATTTACGATTTAAATCGATTTTTTTCTCTACGTACTTAAAATCAATCTGCAGATGACAAAGAAATTGTTCAAAACAAGTTTTAACTTTATTTTGTTTTAATATTCCCTTCTGGGATTTGATCTCCATTAAAGTGCAATCAGAAACAACAAGCCAAAAAGACAAGAGGACAGGCCCTGTCTTTGAAAACAATGAAAATGTAACATAAAATAAAATGGGTGGATTGGGATTGGGGGGGATGTGTAAAAAAAACAAAAAATTTGCATCACAATAAGTGTATTGTGATAGTCAAATGATTTGGTAACTAAAAATAATTTTATTAAGTTTACTGGTTTGCTACTGTTTTTATTATTGCTTAACACAAATTTCACAATTTCAATTCAATTCTTGTGATTTGATTCTGATCTTGATTCAATATAAATTCCTTTGGATAAATAGGTACGTAGTAGCTACGTACTACTACCGTATATACTACTATCTAAAAGTAGATACGTTAATGTGTTAATTGTTCTCCCAAAAAAAAAAAATCACCTCATGCTGTAAACATACAGAGAGGCCTGTCAGGTGGTATTATTAAAGGTTAAAACTAACTCAAATTAAATATAATGCGTTTTTTATTTTATAATGCGTCTAACTAACATGCGTGCTATGGGTCATTAAAAGCCATCCTGAGGTAAATATAACGTTACGTAGCATATGTTGTTCTCCAGCTGTTTTATGGACATCTTTCCGCGGTTGAAAAACACTGATCGATCGATTTTATTACATCTCGGTAAGTTTGTAGTAAAGAGTAACAGATGATCGGTTCACTTGGCGCTTGAACTGAGATCTGTCAGCGTTCTTTCACGTCACATTTACAAGCGCCAAAACGGTGTTTATTGTTTGAATTTTGTAATAAAACTGACAGAATCTGAGAGCTGAGAATCTGTTTCATATCGATAGTAACCTGCTCAGTCTCTGTCTGTCGGTGTCAGTGTTCTCTTTGCTTCGCGATTTTTCTCTGCGCGAGAAAATGGATGTGTGGCGTGAGAGCGTTTAAAAAGTGACAGAATTGCGTCTCTCACAGTGAACTCGTGAGAGTTGGCGGCCCTGCAGATTCAGCTTGTACATGTTTTCGGCGGCTGTGCTTCTGCTGCCGCGGTCTTGCTCATTTGCCATGTTGTTTGTGTATCTCTATCATGGCAAGCGCTGAGCCCGGTCGGAACAACGGGAGCCCAGATGGGAGCATCGGCGGTTGTTAAAGAAAAAAACGATTTTCATTCAAAAAAATCGACGTAAACTACACATTCGAGTTAATCGATAAAATCGATTTATCGCCCAGCCCTAATAGGCATCGAGGCCCATTCGACCAGAGGTATGGCCTCATCATGGGCTTGGTCATCTGGCATTCCCATTAGTGATATTTGTGATGCGGCCGGCTGGTCCTCGCCTTCCACATTTGAGTTTTTATAATATGGAAGTGCCTTCCCTGCAGGCGAAGGCGCTTTCGGTATGATTAAGACCCGTCGGTGGCCGGTCTTGTCATATTACTGTGCACAATCACATTCACATATATATATAAAACTCGCTGCTGGCCGGTTATATGTCATATATAAAACCCGCTTTCGGCCGGTTATATGACATATATAAAACCCGCTTTGCCGGTTATATTCCATACATATATAAACCCGCTTTGGCCGGTTATAATTCCATATATAAACCCATGTGACTGGTTATATGTTTGTATACTAATAACCCCGACAGTGTCTGGGTTCTTTGGTGTAGTATATTGGGTTATTTCTAACTGATGTATACTATTTTTAGTATAGATGTTCAGACGCTCATGTTCTAGCTGTAGAGCTGCAAATGCGCTTTACATAAAGGCTTCAGTAAATCGAGGAAAAGGAGTTTCCCCCACTGCGTATAGCTACGCAATACTCGTTCCCTAACTCAGGGAACTGAGGTTACATGAGTAACCGAGTAGTTTTCGCTCGTGCATGATTGCGTGTCCATGTTCTTCGAATGGGTGGAGTCAGGGCCAGCGTTGGAGGAAAGAAGGTAGGACCATTTGTATTGTGTATTTTCAAAATCTGCCGGTCGTTTTCCAAATCACATACCCCACCTTTAATTTCCTATACATTCTCTGCTCTAACATATTAAATACGACTGTTGACTTGATCCCGCACCTGATGTCCGGGGTTATTTCACTCCAATTTCACCATTTATTTTCCACTTACTACTAGTCTTAGAGGGGAAAAAAGGCAATAATATGTGAAGTTCATTACGTTAAGCATTGTCCTTCACTTTAGTCAGTGGCAGACCCGGTCATCCCCACCAAAGTCTACCCTTGTGCTTTTCAAGTTACAAAAATACTTTTTTCCTTCATTAAAGGTGCAATGTGTAATATTTCTGAGGATCTATTGACCGAAATGCAATATAAGATCCATTACTATGTTTTCAGTGGTGTATAAAGATCTTACATAATGAACCGTTATGTTTTTATTAGCTTAGAATGAGACATTTATATCTCCATAACCACGGGCACCCCCTTCTATGGAGGTCGACATATTGTGTAGTCATGTTTTTACCGTAGCCGACAGCGAATAAACAGCGCTACAGAGCGGATTTCGTCACTACCTTGAAAAAGAAGTTTTAAGTGGTGTATAAAGACCTTACTTAATGAACCGTTATATTTGTATTACCTTAGAATGAGCAGTTTCTATCTACAATACACCGCGGGTCCCCTTACATTGAAATGTTTTGTTACTATGTTTCTCTTCGTGAAAGGAAGCAAGCTTAGTTCAGCGAATAAAACACTGACACAATGATGAACAAGTAACAATAATATTCACAATAACATATTGGTTTTCTGAATTATTAAGTAAACATAATTTCTTAATTTATCCTTGTAAAGAATTGTCATTGCAGAACTGGCTACTCTCTGCTGTCTCAGACGATGACATATTTTCGTGTCGGCCACCGTAACTTTTGTTGGTTGCAATTCGTAACCTCACCACTAGATGCCGCTAAAATCACACACTAGACCTTTAAATTAACATATATATATATATATATATATATATATAATATATATACATTTACTATATAATGAAAATCAAAATTAGTTATTTAAATTGAAATAAAATAATAATTCTTTCATTTCTGCATATTGTAATATTGTTCTGCATATTGTATCAAAGTTTGTACTTCTTTAGGTTTTTCTGTGAACAATGCATAATTTTACCAGATCTAGGGAATATGAGAATTTTTACTTTTTGTTCTTTGCGTTGCAGACACACCTACTGAATCTTTTGGAGCCAATGGGATTTTAACCATGAACATTTACACATTCTCACGAATTATTTCGAATGATACTTGTTCTGTGTCATAAGTGTGTGTTTTTTTTTGTTTTTTTTTGTCAAAATGTAATTTCTTACCATTGGTACGTACACCTTTGTTCATAATTAATTTATTGTTTATCGTAAATGTTAAAGCATATATCTTTGCTAATCATATGTAATTACTTACAATTTATAAGCTTTCCAGTGAAAGCTTTACCATTTATAATACAGTTTCTATGTACAAATGTAGGTCATGAAAATGTTTTAGTATGTTTTAACCTGACTTTATTTTTTATCTATAAAATTGACTGAAACTAATAAATGAGCTGTTTTAGTATTGTTGTTCATTATTCAGCTTTGTGTATTTAATACATGTTATATTATAATTTATATATTCAGTATAATCTGTTGTGGTTATGAAGATGTAGGCCTTTCTGTAAGACTGTGAGCTTAGAAAAATTCAAGTTATGTTTATTTGTATAGCGTTTTTTATAATACATAGAGACAATACATTAAAATGAGGAACCAACTTTAAATATAATATTTGTTTAGCTACTAACATATTCTTCTGTATGCTTACTAGACTTCTATCTCTGCTCCCCATTTGTTCTATTTATCAATGATTATAGGTTGTGGTCATCAATTTTGTTCAGTTGTTGGTCTGGTACAATTGCTCTCCTTTTTAAAAATCTAAATTGATTCCAAACTTGTTTGAAAAATTCTATTTTGATCTAGGATTTTTTTTTTTTTTTTAAGATAGACTTGTTTGAAAAAATCTATCTTTATCTAGTTTTTTTTTTTTTTTTTTTAGATAAGGAAATCACCTGAGGGGAAAGGAGTGAATGTAAGCTACTTCCAAATAGAGTCTGGTTTGTATTTATACTTCAGTTAGACCTGTCTCCATCAAAGGTTTAATTTTTCAGATTCAATGCATTAATATTAAATTGTGGGAGACCGGGGAGTGTTGTAACACGGGGTCAGTTGTAACACTGTCAGAAGTCAGAAAAGAGCTATGGTAATTTCATCAATATCATACACTCCCATCACCATTTTGAGCTCATAGGAAAAGTGGCATGTGACTGAGCTAAATTGTTCATTTTATTCAAAGGTGATTATTCTTTGTTCTTCAATAAAGTTCTTGCATAAAATGTGGATCTTATCACAGCAAATCCCCTCTTATTGTTACATCTATCCCAGCTAGTGTTGCAACTCACCCCAGTACTGGAAACTCTTTGTATTTGACATTAACTCGCATAATCTGTGATTGGCCTACATGTCCAAGTGAGTTTTATTTGTAGTAGACAAATGTGGCTACTGTGTATCAAAGTTGGAAAGATCTAGCACAAACAACCGCTGTGTTACTGATGCGGAAACAAAAAGTGTTACTACCATCCCGGTCTCCCCTAAACTAAATGTTTGTGATTAAAGAAAAGTAACCCTGACTTATTTAAATCATTACTTTGCCCTGGCACACTTTCAATTCCATTTAAGACTTCCTACTAGTACCAGGTAATGGTAGCTGTGCCAAAGGCAAAGCATTAACAAAACAAGTACAAACCTGCCTAATTTAAGAACCAGACAACAACTGTACCTTATGAAAGAACAGCTACAAGATTTCAGTTTTGCCTATAGTGTAGGCTATTTTGTTTGGTCAGTATTTTATTTTAAAAATACGACCAGAATCAGGTTTATTTGTATGCACAAATGAAATGTTTTCATGAAATATTTTATAAATAAAACATTTGACAAGAGTTTTAAACAGTTTTTTTTAAAAAGAATGCTTTTTTATTTTGGGTTATGCTTCGTTAATATTCAAGTTGTAGCCATATAACCTTTCACAATACAAAATACTGTACTATATGGTAGTATGACAAAAACTTTTCAGATACTTTCTGAAAGGGGTGGGGATCGGCTGTTTTAAAAGAATTTAGCATTTTTGCAATGAATTTTAACCCTCTAAATGTTATTTTAGATGCGTAATCTGTGGTTGATCTCGCGCAAAATTGAAAATTGTCGTCATTCGCATAATTATCAAAATGCTAATTATCCAAAACGGTTTTTAAACAAAGCACCAAAAAAATTTATGATATACTAACAGTTGGCATACCTTTTTTTATTTACTATTTTTTATTCATTTTTATTTACTAGCAGAAATTGCAGGCTGGAACTGCCGCGGTCTGACCAAACTAAATAACCTTTAAGCTAAAACGTTTGAAACCCCCTTATATGTCTTGTTTCGCACGCTCTGTTAAACACTTGCCCATTGCGTCGTTTATAACACGGCATCTACTGGGTTCCGCTTTCCACACGTGAAAAAAAATAAAGATCCACTACCGGATGCGTTTAGTTTTGGTTTTAACTCAACTTGCTGTCAACCCGGAAAGAGGCTGCGCGAGTGGCACAAGGCTCGGCTTTCTGCGCGGAGCTTTCATCTGTTTTCGCGGATAAATGAGCGCGCATTGTCCGTGCATCGTGTTCTGAGAGCGCGCTGAACAAAACACACACAGCGGAACGCGGATGAGTCACGAGCCTTAGGGATTCTGGAAGTGAAGTAAGTTGATATTAGGTGTGGCAGTTATGCGCAATACCGACTTCCTCTAAAAGCTTGATCTCATACTCGTAATACCGTTTTCCATTGGGAGTTGAGGAAATCCTGGTCCAGGTGAACCACACCTGAATCCACCTGTCAAGAACACTCTGAAAACTTGTTTTTGTTTTACCTATGTTGGATTTACAGGATTCCCACGTTCATGGAAAGTCATGTAAACTTTTATAGTCGTTCATTTTCATTTTTCTAGCTATGCTCAGCTCTAAAGTTTTTTCATTTGCTAAAAATTACTCGAAGTGCAGTCTCTGTATAAAGAGACTAATAGAGCCACTGTGGAAAAATGTTCAAAAGGTGTGGGAATCTTGAATCTAGTATTGAGAGGGTAAAGATAAAAATAGCCATATGATATTTTTTACTATTAGTAGGCCATTTTTTTATAAATATTGTGTGAATATTTATATATATATTTATATATGTATATATGGATCATCTCATTTGCAGTCATTAAACTGTGCGTGTGTGTGCAATTATATGGTCTGTTTCTAAATCAATTTATTTGTATTCTCAAAAATTAAAAGAAAGGTTTATTTATTTAAAGAAGGCAGGGACCCAGATTTGTGAGATTCAGTGTTTTTTTGTTTTGTTTTTCTTTTTAGATCTGGGACATGCCTTACCTGGACAGACAAAACAGGACCTGTGGATTCCTGGATATTGAGGAAAAAGAGAACAGTGATAGGTTTTACCGGCGTTATTTCATCTTGGATACTCATGAGAATTTTCTCCTATGGTATATGGACAATCCACAGGTATTGCTCTTTATGTTCAAGTGCAGCTTTAAACAGATGTTAGGGTACAGTATGGCATTATAGATGATCTTCTTATTTACCTACACTCTAAACCTAAAATTTGCATCCTAAAAAATTGTAATCCTAATTTGCATAACTATTTTTTCCCTTTTTCCTTGAAAAACAGAATCTACCTGTGGGAACAGAGTCTGTTGGGAGTTTGCGACTCAGTTACATTTCAAAGGTATCATATTCTACCATAATATAAAAAGAAATATAAGGCTCTTTTATTGTTACTTATTTTTGCTTATTCAAATTTGATTTAACTTGATTGTAGGTTAATGAAGCATCAGTAAAACAGAAACCAAAGGCAGAGTTCTGTTTTGGTAAGTACGTAATATGGATATGTTTTTTTTTTTCATAGAATCAATAACTAACCATTGTTTTGTTTTGTTTTGTTTTCTTCCAGTAATAAATGCATTGTCTAGACGGTACTTTCTGCAGGCTAATGATGCTGTGGACTTGAAGGAATGGGTCATTGCTCTGAATAATGCCACCAAAATTACAGTATGTCAAGCTTCTTGCATACTCACTTCACCGCTGTCATTTTTGGGTATTTTATCTTATCTCATATGTATTCCAAGAAATGTGACAAACCTGAATGTCATCCATAAATAAGCATGCTTAGAGCTTCTGGAAAATTAGTCAGATATGAAAGATTATTCATGGCTTATCAAGCCCCTCCTTCGGAAAAGCTCAATGCGCTCTAATTGGTTGACTGGACCAGTGTGTTGTGATTGGTCAACCGCTCTGACTATATTTCTGAAAAGTCACACCCCTTACTATAACCACGCGTTTCAGCACGCTACTAACGCAACTCTACCAGGCCAAGCCCCTGTAATGTAATGTAATGAGGTGTATCTGTTCTTTGAAGAAAACTCAAGACTACAATCGAGGCGTTTCAGGGAGTTCAGAAACAGTGCGCACTGATATAGAGAATAACTCCCTTTGGAGTGACTTTGTGCTTTGAAACTTTGCAGACCTTTTTCTTGCTCAAACAGCAACATTACACACTAAAGAAAGTTGAACATGTAAAAAAAAAAGCATAATAGGTCCTCTTTAATCAGTAAATATCTTTTTAAGGTTCCAAAAGCTTCACCAGTGGCCCAAAGCTCTGATGTCACAAATGTTTCAAACCCAAGTCATTCGACATCTGGACAGGCGTATAAAACAGAAATTGTCGGAGGAGTGGTTGTGCACACGCCAGTCCAACAGGTAATGTATTTGTGTGTTCTTTATTCATGTTTTTAATGTAGTTGACAGGAAAACATAAACATAAATCTGTTAGGTTCCTCAGAGCGAGTCTGAGGATGTGTTCACGAGTGAACTAGGGTCACATGTCACTTTAAGAAGATGCCAGAGTGTGCGTCCAAATGTCGTGAGGTCTGGCTTCTGTGTCAAGCAAGGCAATGTGGTAAGACCAGTGTCTTGTGATTTTTGGGTATAACCAGTATGTCCTTAGTTTGTCAAGTTAATAATTTAGCATATTGATGGGCTTATGAAGTTCATAGTTTATGTAAAATATGGACCCTGCAAAACTAGAAACACTGCTATAAAACTTTTGTTAAATCCATTTTGACATCACCATCACTGAACCAAATGTTCTTTCAGAGGAAAAGCTGGAAGAGGAGGTTTTTTATTTTAGATGACCAAACTGTGAGCTACTATAAATCTGAAATGGTGAGACGCTGGAATAGAAAACTCTTTAACAGAAAGCAAGTGAATTATATTTATATCATGAACAGTTATGTACACTTGTCTCTTTTTAGGATAAGGAACCGTTGCGCAGTATTCGACTGCGGGATGTGCTGAGAGTTAACGAGTGCCTTGTAAAATCAGGGTGAGAACTTTTTTTGTGGTTTTGCTCACAAACCAACACGTTGTTCACATTTCTGGCATTTCTGTACTGTAGCTTTCAAGCTTTAAAATGTATACGTGTGTGTGTGTGTGTGTATATATATATATATATATATACACATATATATAGTTTGGGGTAGGTAAGGTCTCACCATTGTTTGATCAAAAATATAGTAAATCTGTAATATTGTAAAATATTATTACAGTTTAACATAATGGTTTATTTTAATGCATTTAAAATGCAATTTATTCCTGTGATGCAAAGCTGAATTTTCAGCATCATTACTCCAGTCTTCAGTGTCACACGATCATTCAGAAATCATTCTAATATGCTGATTTGCTGCTCAAGGAAGATTTATTCTTATTATTATTATTATTAATGTTGAAAACAGTTGTGTTGCTTAATATTTCTCTGGATTATTTTTTTCTGGATTCTTTGATAAATAGAATGTTCAAAAGAACAGCATTTTTTTTAAATATATTTTCGTAACAAATGTCTTTACTGGCTTTTGATCAATTTAATGCGTCTTTGCTTGATAAAAAAACATTTTCTTAAAAATAAAAAATAGTGTGTGTGTACACCTTGCTAGAACCAGGTTTCCTTCAGATCTTCATGGCATAGATTCAGCAAGGAGACATTCCTCAGAGATTTTGCTCCATATTGTCATGATAGCATCTGAATCTTGCTGCAGAAATCGAGACTCATCAGACCAATGTTTTTTCCAATCTTGGACAATAATGTTGGTGAGCCTGTGCAAATTGTAGCGTCAGTTAGTTTCTGTGTCTTCTGCTGCTGTGTGTACACACACACACACACACACACACACACACACACACACACACACACACACACACACACACACACACACACACACACACACACACACACTATGATTCTATTGTTCAAATGACAAAAAAAAAGTTGTAATTATTAATTGTGTTGTTTGTTGTAGGGATCTGCTGTCTCGTGATAACCTTTTTGAAATCATCACAAGTACCAGAACCTTCTACATCCAGGTAACTCTGGGTTAAATGGATTTGATAATAATGATCCAGGTGTCAATGATAAAAGTTGTTAAAAAATAAATAAAATCATGTTTAGGTAGGCTAACCACATGAACCATGTGCGTATTATCTCAATGACTGGCATCCAAATCTGCAGCTGTGTGAGATTGTATTTTAAGATAAACTGTTTTTTGAATAGTCCTTGCGTAAATGCTCTGTCACTCAAGCGAAACGTAAATAATTATAAATGCTTTTCAACATTTGTGACAGGTGTTTATGTAGCTATTGTAGGGCTGAGGCATGTTGTAAATGCAAATGGAGTTATGAACATCTTCAATCCTTTAATTCACCCAAAAATGAAACATCATTTACTCACCCTCATATGATATCGTTATTTTTAACTAAAGTGTAATCTATTAAAAGTCTATTAATGAAAAAATTTAACTCAAAAGATAAGGTAATTAGGAATGTTGCCTTGGCAATAAAGTGAAAAAAATTATTTGAAGCACTAAAATTACTAAAACTAAAAGTGAAATAAAAATAATTCAAATTGAAGGTAGATTTAAAAAAATTACAAAAACACTTAAAATTACTAAAAGTTAAAATTAAAATCACAAATATAAAAATAAAAATAAAAGCTAATTCAAAATATGATTAAATGCTAAAATAGTTTATCTAAATACTAAAATCGCACTGCCCTCATTTTTTCAATGGAACATATAAAAGAGCAGCTTGGACAATCTGCTTGCCTGAAAAGCATATGGGTTTGAAACAAAATGAGTAGTAAATTTGTGTGCAATGTAAATTATTACGTGGTGACTTATACAATACAATACAATTTTATTTGTATGGCTCGTTTAAAAACAACTGGTGTTGACCAAAGTGCTTTACAAAAGCCAAGGAAACAAACAATAAGATACATAAAAACTAAGAAAACATATAAAACAGTAAAGCTAATTAAAGATTATATGAAGAAAAAAAGAAAGAAAAAAATATATATATAATTTTATTCCTATAATAATAATAATAATAATATTCCTTTAATGTTACCTGGTAAACAAAGCCATCAGGTCTGTGGACTATAAATCATGTCAATTAGTCAAATCATAATTTTTAAATACATAATGTTTATTGATATGTATTGTTACATCAGATGGATCTCCATGTCAGAAATATCAGATATATTAGATCCGACCCCAGACGCAGAATCCCTGCCAGGAGATATCAGTCTTCCAGTGATGATAATAAAAAGAGCAGAGTTTATCGAATAATCTTAGTTGCTTATGTTTCAATGCTCATACTTCGTCTGAATGTTGATTGAACAAGTGTTATAACACCACAGCAAAAAATAGAATATTACTACTTAACACCATCGTCATGTGATGTTAAAAACCTTGAAATGGAGACATTTTCTGATCTCTTAAACATAAAATCCCTTCAAACCACACAATCGTAAGATCAAACAACAATAGCAAGCATTGCAAGAGCAAGGAAGTAGGTAAAATAATAAGTAATATAAAATATGGAAACATATAATTACGTAAATTAATAATAATATTAAAATGATAAATTATGTAAATCAAATAATATGAATAAATTAATTTTGTTGAAATGAAGGTAAGGTAAATCAAACAATAATATGAATAAATGATAAACTTGTAAATCAAATGATAACTACATAAATCACTAATGATTATAAATAATGATATGGTTGCTCTCTCAAAGTAACACACAGGTTGCTTTTGAGAATCCTTAGATCCTTCTATGCAGAATATCATAATAGCTCAATAAAACATCTTGTCAACTTAACCTGTTCATGTTCTGTTTGCATGCAGACAGACACTCCAGAAGACATGAAGGGCTGGATCAAGGATATTTCCTCAAAAATTGAAGACTTTAGAGGGCCATCTAAGGTAAAAATTGTCCTTTAAGTGTTTTAAAAATCTAATATCAGATGATATGGATTAGATCACAGTCATCAATGACATCACGGATTTTGATCTTTCAGGTAGCTGTCAAGAAATTTAACATTTTGCAGTTTTTTTTTGAGTACCAAGCATTGTACAAATAAGAGTACATGTCAGGGGTTGCCAATTGTATTGCTTTCAAGTTTGTACTTTCAGATATTGTTTCCAAAAATGTATTGATGTCAGTTTTAGTTCATTCCATCTGGTTTGTGTGTTAGAAGAAAAGGTTCTATATAGAACCGTAAAGGGTTTTGTCAGGCCTTTTAGGGTTCCCATCATGGGATCATTTTATGTATTTATTATTAATTAATTAATCTTGTTTTAATAACATTTTTATTTTGAATAAAGGTTATGAATTAAACCACTTGTAAACACTTTATCACTAGAAAACAAATTGAAAACCTTTTATACATGAAAGCATTATGTAATCATTTAAGACATTTCTCCTTATATAGAACCTTTTTTGGCATAAAGTGTTGGCATCGCCGTCGAAGAATAATTAGCTGGTGAAGTGGATTCACTTATTGTAAAGTCACCGAAAGTTATCATGAGCCTTGTAATGTTTGAAGCGGATATTTTAAAGATTTTAAAATGAGCGGTTCATTATAAATTCGTAAGATCTTACCTTCATGCTGTGCCTGAAAACCCAACACAACAGAGGCGGAGCTACATAAGGTCTATATAGAACCCCACTGAGTGTAATAATAACTAGAAATTGTAATTATTATATCAAATATAAATACTATATATTTTTATCACCATCCAATGTAGAATGCCTTAACATCACATCAGCTTCTACAAAATTAACAACAATTCTAGCTTTATTTTGTAAATAATTTTTTAATTCTCTCCAAAAAAAATTGCACCTTAAAAAAAATGCATGAGCATGTCTCATAGTCGTCTTCTCTTGATTGACAGTTCCGCTCTTCCAGCAAAGTCTTTTCTGCGCAGAGGAAGCCTCAGCTGACGAAGAGCTGCTCCACTGTAGATTCGTGGCAACCGTGGACCCCGGTGCCCAATCAGGAGAAGCATTTGAAGGAGGAGGGTCTAAAAGAAGGGCCGTACAGCTCTCTCCCCTCACTCTCGCACACAAGCCACGTCTCTCAGTCAAAAGATCGACAACGGCACCATTCCCAGCCTCAACTCGCTCCCAGCGACACAGACTTTTCTCACAGTCTTGACCATCTCCGCTCCACTGATGTTTAGTTGCTTTAATGGATACTTCTGGCCAGCACAATGATAGTGTTGTGATATTAGCTCTTTGTTGTAGAGCTGCACGATTCTGGACAAATTGAGAATAACAATTTATTTTGTTTAAAATAGAAATCACAATTCTCCCATGATTCTGAAAAGACAACTAAACAAAAAAACGTAATTAACTAGAGGTTCTGACAAAAATGCTGCAGTCTATTTAAAAATTTTTAATTAATTTGAATTATAAAAAAAAAAGGTTTGAGTGAATGATTCAATCACTTACTCATAAAGACTTCACTTGGTTCATTACTTGATGAATCAGTATTTTTGAACAAATCTCGAATGATTCAATGACAAATAAATTTAACATTCACTTGTCGCCACCTACTGGTGAAATTATGTAATTGATACATTCTTTATTTGAAGTTTATTTGAGTTACTTTTAAAAGGTGATTTACTCTATTTTGATTGCTACTCTAGACATAATCGTTTATATCTGATCTATAAACTTTTATCCCAGTACTTCCGTGATAACTTGAATTACTGTAACACAGAATTAATGGTACTGTGTGGTTGAAAAGACTGTTTGTTAAGCTGTTTTAGACCAATACATGACAACTGCTTTGTCTGGGTCAGCGGAAGCGCCAACACAGATTTGAATGTTCGCTGTGATCATACTTGTCAAAAGATTAGTAGCAGAGGGCAATCCTCCCAAAATGGTGGCATGCATCGCAGTGTGAACCAGTTTCACATTACCTATAGATATAGCCAATTCGATGTCATTTTAGGAAAAAGATCGCCTGGGTATTTGAATCACAATCTTTTAACGATTAATCGTGCAGCTCTACTTTGTTGCTTTTGTTGTTCAGTGGTTCACAGAAGTGCTTCGGTCATTGTAATGCTGCTCACCCACTCTAAACGAATAGCTCACCCAAAAATGACAATTCTGTCATTATTTCCTCACCCTCCTGTCAAGTTCCATCAAGCAATGTATGGCAAGAACTGTTTAAGATTTCTTCTAGCAATTGTAATTTTGTGTTGTACAGGAAAAAAAACAAAAACATTCTTTAGGAACAACATGATGAAGAAGAGTGAATGATGACAGATTTGTAATTTTGGGTGAACTATTCCTTTAAAAGAATGTTTCGTTTTTTACGTGTGTAGGAATGTAAAATCAGGAAGGATCAGCTGGTGAAAATGTCTTTATTTTAACCCAAGACATACAATGGGGTCCGAACATCTGAGACAACTATTTTTTCAGTATAATAATATGATTGAAAGCTGAAAAAAAAAAAAAAAAAAACATAAATGTGCACTTGAGCAAACATCAGCTGATGAACGTGCTATCCAGCATTTAGAAACATCTTGTGCTCTGCTATGGGCACAGTTGCTTCTTTGATTAGCATCTTGTTCTATTTCTTCTTTGTTTTACATCATAACTTTGTGTTAAATATGAAATGCCTATTTACATTTCTGGATCCAATGTGGTCTCAAACTTCTTGACCCACTTGTACACTTGAAAATATTGTTGGTACGTCTGCCATTCTTCACCTGGGGCTGGTTGCTTAAGACTAGTCTTAATTAGACCATAAATTTTTTTCTTTAAGCCCTTTCATTGCTTTTTTAAAATCAGTTAGCCAGCATAATTATGTAGTGGCCTAATTTGATACCGAAAGGTAAGACTGACATGCCCCTGACTAACTGCTAGTGGGTCATACTAGAACTTAAGACACTGTCTTAACACAATGGCTGTTTATGCAACCAGCCCCTACACTTGTTTAGAAGACATTTCAGTTTCATCATCACTAATGAAGCCGCTTGAAGGAAACTTTTTGAGACATTTTATGATAAACTGAAAACTGTGACTGAAAACATACATATTTTTCATACTGATTACATTGAAAAGGCTGAAAATGTTCATACAATTCTTTTGTCGTTGTTGTCGTTGTGAATGGTACTATTGCATGTTAAGGTAATGTTTCTGCTGCTCAAAATGAAAGTCAATGTATGTACTTATGCTTCTTTGCTTGATATGCATCGTTGCTTTGCACATGAAATAAACTAGCTTGTGAGGGAAAATATGCCAAAGGTATTGTTTAGTATTTGCTTCCCCAGTCCAAAGTGCGTCGTCTAGTCGCGCTTTGACACTGATTAGAAATTCAGACCTGCTAATAATGATAAACTAGAGAGAGCTCTCTAAATGGGCGGAGCTTGGCGGCAAGAACGGTTTCTCTAATTGGTCAGATACGGTGGGTTTCAATCGCTCCTTGGTCTTAATAAAAACTGCTATTTCAACAATTTTCCTTCTCTTTCCCAGTTCAGCTACTAGTACATTTTATGAACGACTTTATTCAGATGGAGATTATCCTTTAGACCTCAGACAAAATAGACGTGCGTTGTCACGTGGTAACTATTACTTTTCTCTGCGCTGGTGAGGATAGACCAATCACAGACATTTGTGCTTATTCGATAATTATTTCTATTTTCTCATTTTATACAGATTGCTCGCGAGGCTGCACATTTACAAGTCAGATACCAATCATTGAAATTTACCTTTTAAAACTATCAAAAGTTTAATGTACAAACAAGTTCAATAAGACGAAAAAAACTCCTTGAGATTTCAATGGGGTTTAACGAGAGTTCGTCTTTTTGAGCCGAATTGCGCCCCCTGCACGACAATATTAGGTCTTACTCTCCAAGGAAGGACCAACAGCATCATTCGCCAGTCGTTTGAAAAAAGGTCTAGTGTTTGTAAACTATGGCTGACGATACCCTCGTGAATATTATATATGTGACGCATACATTTATTCTCTTATGATTTGGAATAAATGATGGAATTTGAAATAACGCGCACAAGACCTTCATTGTTTGGAGATATTGGTAAGTTTACATGCAGATTGCAAGATGTCTGTCTCTTATATGAGACTTGTTACACTGCAATGAACCAGCAGTCTGGTAATCATTTGACTGACAGAGTTAACTGTAAATATATGACACGTTTTAATATAATTGTGCAGACCAAGGCTAGATGACAAACATTGTTGCCAGAACTGTTGTGTGATCACATGCTGTTTGCCCTTGAATCAGTCACTAATGATTATTAGCAGGTTACTAAAGCCCTGGATCAGTTTGACCTGAGTCAACACGTTGATGAGTCAGTTTCACTGTCCTGTGTATGTCCTTTGTATCTGTCCCTTTTCTGTTCACTGGAATAAATAAATGGTTTTGACACCAGGCTGTTACGTGGTAATGTCCAAAACGTCGTTTCCTAAAATGCTGTAGTTACCTCTACATCTTTTAATGGAGTACAACAACACGACTTAAATAGAACTAAATACAAAATTATTACTATACAGAATTACTAAATATTTGATATTTTTGCAATTCCCTTTTGTGTATAAATTGCACTTTTTAAGTATTTACTTTTTACACTTAAAGGGATAGTTCACCCAAACATGAAAACTCTGTCATTATTTACTCACTCTCATGTTGTTCCAAACCTGTAAGACTTTTGTTCATCTTCGGAACACAAATTAAGAAGTTTTTAATTAAATCTGAGACTTTTCTGTCCCTCCATTGACAGCTACGCACACTTCAAAAAGTTCATAAAGAGATCTTAAAACTAATCCATATGAATTAAGCGCTTTAGTCCAAATTTTCTAAAGAGACTCGACCGCTTTATATAATGAACAGATTGAATTTAGGCTTTTTATTCATATTCAGACATTGATCAGCGAACACAAACAGAAGCTCAACCGAATCTGCTTGATGCGCGAGAACAAACCTCTTGTGGAAGTTCAAACGTGCTGGGTAACACATGAGAATGAACCTCATTTGGTTCTCGCACAACAACATGCGTGAGCTGCCGTTTACCAGATCTGATGTGTGAGTTGATGAAAAGTCTAAATTCCATATTTTCGTCATATAAGGGGATGTGAAAATTTGTCCGAAAATTTGGACTGAGCCACTCAATTCATATACATTAGTTTTACGATTTCTTTAGGAACTTTTTGAAGCTTCAAAAATGTCAATTGCGTAGCTGTCAATGGAGGAACAGAAAGCTCTCAGATTTCATCAAAAATATCTTCATTTGTGTTCCGAAGATGAACGAAAGTCTATGGTCTACGACATCCATCCATGATTTCATCATTAATAAAATCACTCATATCTACCATAAATGCCTATCTAAAGCTATTCTGTCTGTCTCATCTACCCACAGCACATGGTCTGGGGTTCTGGACTGATCGTTCAGCAGTCCATGAGGCCGCGGCTCAGGGCAGAGCTGTGCAGCTCCAAAAACTGATTGAGAATGGAGCATCTGTCAACATAGTGGCCGTGGACTCTATCACACCCCTCCATGAGGCCTGTATACAGGGCCAAACACAGTGTGTGAAGCTGCTCCTGGATGCTGGAGCTCATGTAAGGAGCTCCTCCATACTGTAGGCCTCATGAATCTGTCACATAAGTTGTTTATTTGCTGGTGTCATTGTCAACAGGTTGATGCTCGTAACATTGACGGCAGCACTCCGTTGTGTGACGCCTGTGCTGCTGGTAGTCTGGAGTGTGTGAAGTTGCTGTTAGAACATGGAGCCATGGTGAACCCTCCCCTCTTCACCTTCTCACCCCTGCATGAAGCCTGCATGGGCGGTAAGGTGATCTGATGCTTGATTTAACCTGAGGTTGTTTATGTATGTTTATTAAGGCTGTCAATATATACAATGCCTGCATATACATGGCATACTCGCATAAAGCGGTACTATATATATTAGCAAATACAGCTCTTTATATAAAGTTGGATATACACCCACTGGCCACTTTATTTGGTACACCTTGCTAGTATTGGATTGGACCCACTTTTGCTTTTAGAACTGCCTTAATTCTTCATGGCATAGATTCAGCAAGGAGACATTCCTCAGAGATTTTGCTCCATATTGTCATGATAGCATCACGCAGTTGCTGCAGATTTGTCGGCTGCACATCCATGATGCGAATCTCCCGTTCCCCCACATCCCAAAGCTGCTCTGTCGGATTGAGATCTGGTGACTGTTGAGGCCATTTGAGTTTAGTGAACTCACTGTCATGATCAAGAAACCAGTTTGAGATGAGCTGAGCTTTGTGAGATGGTTTGTTTTCCTGCTGGAAGTAGCTTTAGAAGATGAGTGTCACCGGTGTGTCTTCTACTACTGTGGTCCATCTGCTTCAAGGTTTGAAGTGTTGTGCGTTCAGAGATGCTCTTCTGCAGTGTGATGTGTGTTACTGTTGTCTTTCTATCAGCTCGAACCAGTCTAGCCATTCTCCACTGACCTCTGGCATTGACAAGGCATTTTACCCACAGAACTGCCACTCACTAGATATTTTCACTTGTTCGTACCATGGATGGTGAAAATCCCAGTAGATCAGCAGTTTCAGAAATACACAGGCCAGCCCGTCTGGCACCAAAAACCATGCCATGTTCAAAATCACTTTAATCACCTTTCTTCCCCGTTCTGGTGCTCAGTTTGAATTTCAGCAGTTCGTCAGTGGCTGCATCTGAAATTGCATACTCTAGAGTAGGTACGCTTCATGACCGCTAAAAAAGTATGTTCTATAGTATGAGTGTTTGTAGTATGAATGTAATCAGGACATACTACATTCGTCATGTTGTCATTATCATGTGACCTACGTTAGTTACGTCGCTTCACTGCCATTCATGAATCTTCTCCCGTGGTCTCATGGGATAGTAAAGTGTCCACTGTATGCACACTTCAGAATCTCGCTGGAAGAAGTTGGTTATCCAGGTACTTTTTGCCTTCTCTTTTATGAGTACTGTAAATTCGGACATTCTTCTTTTGTCACATTGTGTTTTTCGCCTACTATATAGTAGAGAAGTATGTGATTTTGGATGCATCCTAGGCCTACATTCCTAAATACATTGAGTTGCTGTCATGTGATTGGCTGATTAGATATTTGCATTAACGAGCAGTTGAACACAGCTGTAACTTAATTGTTATTACTTAATGAAGATATTATAAATGTGTATTGTGAAAGTGTTCTAAAATTTGATATTTGATGAGAGAAAAACAATGAATATTATTTAAAGACAAATTCTTTCAGAATGATTTAAAAAAAAAAAAAAAAATTTTGTCTGCCAGGTAACTCTAAATGTGTACAGTTCATGATTGATGAAGGTGCATTTATGGAAGCCCATGACTGTCACTTTGGCACCCCTCTGCATGTGGCGTGTGCAAGGCAGCATCTCGGCTGCGTAAAGGTTCTGCTGAACGCAGGTGAGTTTCTGCATTTCCAGTTGTTTGTGTTTATTTTTTATTTGGAATACTGGTAACATTTAAAATAAGGTCTCATCTGTTAAAGTCGGCATGAAACAGAAGTTGTGATAGTCTTTTCTTCCGTATTGTGTCATATGTGAGTTAAAAATAGCTTCTTGAACAAGACAAAAATGTAGGTAGAGACTTGATTTTGTCCAATGGGAATTGATTGGATGGTTTGCTATTGGTCGACCTCATGTGAGTGACAGGTTGCCCCGCCCTCAAGCCAGTAAACACATCATCCGAGAAGAGATGTCGCTGAGGTAAAGTTATTTTGATTAAAAATTACAAGTGCAATTGAATAAATAAAAAAAGTTGTGCACGGATGAATCATTTATAATAAATACTGAAATATTCCATAAAAGATGGGAACTGTCAATTTTGATTTCATGGTGACTTTAACATTGGTTAATACATAAACTAACAATGAGAAATATTTTTTCTTACAGCATTATTAATCTGTTATATAAAATACAATTGCTCATTGCTTCATTCATGTTAGTTCACAGCGCATTAACTAATGTTAACAGATATAACATTTGATTCTAAAAATGTATTGGTAAATATTGAAATGAACTAAGATGAATAAATGCTGTAGAAGTATTGTTCATTGTTAGTTCAATATAGTTAAACAAATGAAACCTTATTGTAAAGTGATTTACTGCGATGCGCACTAACTTAAACAGAACATGAATCAAATCTCTTGTTCAGTAGTTGTAGTAGTACATAATAAAAAATACACTTTTGTGCATGTTCTTCCTATGATGTCTATGTATTTCTTTCATGTTTTTAGGTGCAAATGTAAATGCTGCTAAACTTCATGAGACCGCACTACATCATGCTGCTAAAGTGAAAAATCTGGAACTAATTGAGCTCTTGGTAGAATTTGGGGGAAATGTTTTAGCCAGAGACAACCTTGGCAAAAAGCCCATTCAGTACACCAGATCCGGCTCACCATCTGCCCTCTGCCTGGAGCTTTATGAATGTAAGTATAAGTACTCAGTTTATACGTTTTTAAACTGTTATGGTGATGGAAGATGTTGTTCTTAAAGTGGTCATATTATGAGACACACAATTTTTGTGTAAATAAAAAAAAAAACTCTTTTGAGATTTCATTGTACTATGAACCTTGGTCTAACATTCAGATCTCCATTTAACTCAACCAGACCATTTATTGAAACTAAACTAGTAAAATTAAGGGATGTGTGTTTTTCAAGACACCGCAGGAAAAAATGACCTCTCTTTTCTTTTTGTCATAAGAAAACTTAATATTAAATAATAAAAAATAATAGTACTGCTTTAAAGTCATAATAAATTGTAAGAATTAAAAAATGTTTTTTTTATTAGTTTTGCTAAAGCAGAAAATTGATTTCACTGACCCAGTGACAACTTCTTGTTTTGCTGTCTTTTCAGCCACACCCCTCAGTCTTCAGCAGTTATGCAGAATTGCTCTCAGAAATACCCTCGGGAAACGGGCGCTGGGGGTGTTGACTCAAATGGGCCTGCCAAATCGAATCATCTGTTTCCTGTCTTATTTGCCAGCCCCTCCCCTGGAGCTTGACGGTTTACCACACTGCTTCTGTCCAGGTCATCAATAATGAACACAGACTGCGATTAAGAATAAGGGACTTAGATCATTGGTTTCCAGGAAGAAAGAGATTTCTCGTTGTGATGCGCAGCTACTGTAACAGCTGTTCTCAGTATTTGTCACGTATTTGATGTTTTCCCCCCTGCAGGGAACCAATAGAAGTCATTGTCACTTGCTATGGATGCAGTGTACTGCCAAAATTCCTAGAATAATTTGACTGGGAAAGAAGCACCTTTCACAAAAAATAATGGTATTTTCTGTTTTGCATCACGTTTGACTGCTGACACATTTTGCAGTGTGGCACATTAAGACAGAGATTGTTTTCATGCAGTTATTCCAACCATATTGTTAGATGTATAATTAACTTTAATGATTTAATTTGTTATAGATTTTTAAATACCATGCGTATAAAATACAGTCTTATTTAATTTCAGGTTTTATATGAATTAATCAAATTGTGTGTATTTTAGCTAGTTCTTATTTATGTGAAATATA
Source organism: Siphateles boraxobius (assembly GCF_051911475.1). Lineage (NCBI taxonomy): Eukaryota > Metazoa > Chordata > Actinopteri > Cypriniformes > Leuciscidae > Siphateles > Siphateles boraxobius. The sequence goes on from NW_027509219.1 coordinate 30,415,556, forward strand.
CATTGTGCAAATGCTTTATAAATGTTTTTCCTCTGTTGTACATAGTTCATTTTAAAATGTTGTATTGGTTTGACTTTGTGCATAATTGAGAATAATTGTAACAAAGAGTGATTGCACAATTCACAATTACACATTATTCCATTTATGTTTCACTTGACTGGTGGTGAGAATTGACCAGACTTACTTACTATCTTTGTTATTGTATATTTTGAGTATCTATCTGTACATATCTATCATTTTAGTGCTATAAAAATACAGAAAGCAGCCTGCCGGTGTGATTTGTATTTGCCGATTTGTTTCATTTTCTCAATAGCGGTCATAAGCACAAGAAAAGCTCAAAATGGGTTAAAGACAGAAAATGCTTTTTCCACAATAAGAAAACTTTATTTCATTTAATGTGAAAATTTAATTGTATCTCAGTATGGGGGTCTTCGCAATTCCTTTCCAAGAATAAAAAGCCAAATACATAACAAGTCTGAGCTTTGACAATTCCTTATTAAAAAAATATTTTATAAGTCTAAATATCGAGATTTTAAATAACTGGAGATGGAACTTCTTGTACACCACGCACAAACCATTGAATTCGGTTGATAAATGTAAACGTTATTTTTTTTATCTACAGTCTATGGTTTTTATCCAGAAAAACCGCAGCTCACATTTGTTTACAGCGCAATTTTGCCCTTCAGCAATATGGCGGAAGCGTTGACGTATCACAGCAACGTTCCAAAGCGACCAATAGGGCGTCTATGTATTTATTACCGTATGTATATGGCCACAGCGGCTGGACTTTTATTTTGACATGATTTGTGGAATTCTGAAGCCGGAAGTCGCTCTGAATCGTGAAGTTCTGGGGGAAGCTGCTTGTTCAACTCTTATTCAAAACTTTAGACAGATTTCTTTAACTGTTGTTTTTACAAGCTGAATCTATAGCCTCCTAACTAATCCTGTTCGTAGGGGTTACGTTGTTTCCAGACGACTGTGAAGCGACTTTTAAAGTGCTCTCCATGGCATTATTTTGGGCGAGAGAGCAGTAATTAGCGGAGCCCTGTTGATCAGATCAGCCAGAGGTCGCAGAACTGCAGAGTAAGCGGTGAGTTTCCTTCTCCACGCCTTTTAAACCATCTGCCTCATATTTATTACCGTCCTCGGGTGGTTACATGCATTTTCATGTGTATTGGTACCTGTAAACACTAGGTAGTGCTTCTTTGTGCGACATAGAGGCTGTGCCTCAAATCCCAGTGAACTGTCTACATAGACAGCATTTTGGCACATGAAGAATACATGTAGTCTAGGGCTCTTTATAGGCATGTTGTCTGTTTAATAACTTGTCAAATGTATCCTTAAATGATCTTTGAAGTTTCCTTTGCCCGGTATTTACTATTTGACCTAATTTGATGTTTTATTCCACCAAAAACATCTCAATACTGTTAGTTTTAAATCACTATGTTTGTTCAAATATCTAAAACCACCCGTGAAATATTCTCTCTGGTTGGGAGCATAAAAGCCTCAGGTAATGGGATGGTATGAAACATTCATACCAGTTGAAAGTCCATATTTACAGAGCACAACAACATTTGAGTTTAAAATTGCCAAGTGCAATGCAATAAAAGTGAATGGTAACTGCCATTATCCCTAAATGACAAAATAAGGTTAACTATTTCTTTAAGAAAAAAGATTGATATTAATCAATTAGTATCCTGTCATTTAAAGTCTAAAAACGAATCAATTTTGATCAGACATGGAATCACAATTGACATTTTCATTCTTATTTTTTATGGAATATTGCAGCATAAATTATTTATCTGTTTACATATTGTTTTTAATTCACATGCCCCGCTGCTCACAACCCATTTTACTTTTATATTCAACAAGAAAAAAAGAGGGTGGGAAGTTTTTTTTAATATATATATATATATATATATGTATATATTACACACACAAATGTATGTGGGTGGTTCTTAAAAGAATGCATCCAGACTGTCACTGTATGTGAGTTTCTTAAACCAAAAGCTATTTCCAGTATTTGCATATCAGCATAGTCAGTGGGAAAGGAAAGTTGCTGAGGAGGAAGAACATGTTATTTAATTTTGATAAATGATTACAAAGACAAACGACATTTTTTTTCCTTGTAATAGGCACAGATGAATCACTCGTTTTAATTGTTAACTGTAAAATAGACGCTTTGACCTGAAGTCTGTGTCTCAGGTTTAGGTTGAGCTAGTAAAAACTGTTCAGGGGTCAGTGACCTCTGCAGTTCATTTTTTTCCTGGCTGTACTCTTGAGAAAGACTTTTGACATTTAGCCATTCTATAAATAGATTGCAGGGCTACTGTTTGCAGATGGGAGTGATTTCTTAGAGAAACAGAATAGCTTCCAATGTAGGCTAAGTCATAAAAATATGAGAAAGTACATAATTATAGTATTCACTGTTCAATATGCCGTCTGTAAACTCAGTGCAAGTCACCCAGACGACTGTCGAAGACATCCATGGGCGACTGTCAGGTGGTGCGTTTTACTTTTCTCAGTGATTTTAGGAATGAATCAGCTGGACCAATCACAGTTATTTGATTATACAATACTGTTCAATAGTTTGGGGTCAGCAAGATTTTTAAATCAATTATTTTTATTCAGCAAGGATGCACCAATTGATCAAAAGTGAGTGACAGTAAAGAAATTAGTAATGTTACAAAAGAGATTTCTGAAGAATCATGTGACACTGAAGACTGGAGTAAGGATGCTGACAATTCAGCTTTGCATCACAGAAATAAATTACATTTTAAAATGTATTAAAATAGAGAAAAGTTATTTCTAATTGTATTTTATTAAACTGCAATTTTAATAAAATAAATGCATTCTTTGTGAGCATAAGAGACTTTAAAAATATTGTAAATCTTTCCAACAGCAAACCTTTTAATGTTTGTAACTTATTTCATATTTTCCCTTTTCTTTATCTCAAAAAAGGAATCTTTTTAATGACATAGTTACACAAATGTTATTAAGTATTGATTTGTATGTTAAACTTTTTATGAATATTGTGTTATTAATGTATGCGTGTGCACTCTCTCTGTCTTGATCACAGGTGGTCTCTGAGGACTGTAAGATGACCGAGTATAAGTTGGTTGTTGTGGGAGCAGGTGGTGTTGGGAAGAGCGCATTAACCATCCAGCTTATTCAGAATCACTTTGTGGATGAATATGACCCCACTATTGAGGTACTCAATAAAATGACCTCATCTTTCCTTAAGTTACGACTTTACATACACTACAGTTCAAAAGTTTGCTGTCAGTAAGATTCTTTCTGAAAGAAGTCTCTTATGCTCAAAAGGCTGTGTTTATTTGATCAAACATACAGTGATATTGTGAAATATTATTACAATTTGAAATATGTTTTCTATTTTAATATTTTTTCAAATGTAATTTATTCCTGTGATGCCAGTCTTCAGTGTCACATGATCCTTCAGAAATCAGTCTAATATGCTGATTTGCTGCTCAAGAAACATTTCTTATTTTACTGTGGAAACCATTTTCTCTGGATTCTTTGATGCGTCCAAAGTTCAAAAGAACAGCATTTCTTTTAGGGTAAAATCAAATTACATTTGATAATTTTAATGCATCCTTGCTGAATAAAAGATTTAATTTCTTTCAAAAAAATCTTCCTCACCCCAAACCTTAGAACAGTAGTGTACTTGACATTTAACACACAGCCATCACCGCTTGACATTTTCATTTGTCCTCATAACCTGCACTGAATGCTTTATTAGAATAGGATATATAAATCCATTACACAGGTTGATTTATGTAATGGTGAGACTATCTGGCTCAATGCAAATATTCAGTATATCATGTCGGTCCCTGCAGGACTCTTACAGGAAGCAGGTGGTGATTGACGGTGAGACGTGTCTGCTGGACATCCTGGACACTGCAGGTCAGGAAGAGTACAGCGCAATGAGGGACCAGTACATGAGGACAGGAGAGGGTTTCCTTTGCGTCTTCGCCATAAACAACAGCAAATCCTTTGCCGACGTGCATTTGTACAGGTCTGATGAATACGGCTTCAGTTATATTTTATGATGAATCCTCTGGATTTTAAGTAGCGGTAATCTGATTAGATGAACCACTTTCGAAGCTTTTAAGTTTAAGACATGTCAATATAATAGTATAAATTATATTATAAATATGAAGGAGCATTTGTAATATGTGGTGTACAATGTCTATAATGGTGCATTTGATACATTTTAGAGAGCAGATCAAGCGCGTGAAGGATTCAGATGATGTTCCCATGGTCCTAGTTGGGAACAAATGTGATTTGGCCAGAACGGTGGACACCAAGCAAGCTCAGGAACTTGCCAGAAGCTACGGCATAGAGTTTGTAGAAACTTCTGCAAAGACCAGACAGGTTGGCAAATACTGATTATAATTTCTTTTTATGTGTTAGCGCAGTTTGCTTATGTTCGATTGCTTTTACTGTAATTCCCGAAGCTTAGCATAAAGCTTCACACATAGCATATGTGTTAATGAAATATCCTTTGTCTGTTTTCCGTAATGTTTTTCAGGGAGTTGAGGATGCTTTTTACACCCTCGTCCGTGAGATCCGGCATTATCGCATGAAAAAGCTCAACAGCAGAGAAGATAGGAAGCAGGGCTGCCTGGGTGTGTCCTGTGAAGTCATGTGACTGCACTGTCTCCCCCTTTGTTTTTTTGTGTTTTTTTAGCAGTTTCTTGACCAGGCAGCTGGAAGCCTCATGACGTGTGTGTGCGTGCGTGTGTGCAGAGTTTGCCCTCTGCTGGCTGAAAGGGATTAATGCACAACTGGTCATCTTTCCTGTTGGCCTGCTGTAATAGAAAAATGAGGCCACTGGACATTAGCTCACTTGTCTCATTTAGTACTTGGGTTGTCCCTCTTCCTTTGAGAAGAAAAACATATACGGGCATTGAGTTCTTCTTTTTTCACTTCTGAACCCTTATGAACACAACAGCACATTGGTGTTGATTAAAGAAATTCTAAATTGCAGAAGGCTGCATCTCTTAAAAACCTGCTCAAGTCACATTTCACCAGACAATCTAAAGAATAAATCATTAAGGAAATATATATCTTTTTTTCTTTCTTTTTTTTTCTTTAATTTTATGAACATTTATCACATCCCCAACACATTCTCATAATCATAATGCATCTGAATTTTTTTCATGCGTTGCCGTGATTCCCAGTGTTGTAATGCAATACATTTTTACTGTAATATAATATTTTCTTTAGTAGGCATAATCGACTGGTAGTTCAACATCTACTACTATGATGCATAATTACTTGACAGTTTAAATGAACAGTTCACAGTTTTTGTTTTTTTCTCATTACCATACTGAGAAAAGTTTTTTCAACAAATATGACGGTCACGTTGCAAAAACATCTAAATAGTCCTAAAATACTATTCATTTTTATTTACCCAAAATATAATTTCATAATCATTCTATTGATTTTTGACCTGTTTTTGGCAGGTTTGTTGGAGTCACCCAAGAATTTTTTAATTACAAGAAATACATATTTCATGGAAGAGAAGGAACTGCATTTTTAAATGGTATTTAAATTGAAATAATGTAGATTATTAGCATATACCTTATTATGGAAGCAGTTATTTTGAAGGTTTTAGAAACCTCAGACCTGATGTTGTAAAGGCCTCAGAAGAGAGAAAGTGAAATGCCCTTTAATCTTAATCCGCAGGTTCAACGCTCAGGAATACTGTGAACACAGAAGTTCTTCAGAAATGTGTGGGATTATTTCTTTCCCCTTTTTTTCATTTGTGTAGCCAAAGAGTTTATTTAGCATTTACTTTTACCATTTTCTGTCATATAGTTCCATTTACTCTAGAATTTCAACTTGTTCTTTTATTCTCTTTGCTCTCAGATGTGAATTGTAAATTTTGACATATAATACAGAATGATTTAGCCTAGATACAGAGAAGTCAATCAGATATTAAGCATGAGGTGTGATGGATTTTACTTTAAGGGCCTTTTGAATAATGGTGCTGCTGGTGTACACGCCAAATCTATGTGCCTCCTTCTGTGTCCTATATAGCATGACATCTTTTAGCCCATGTTAAATAATGTCTTAAACCTTCCAGTGAAAGCTGTACAAATGTTTGTTTTTTGTTGTTGTTGGGATTGTAAAAGATCAGAGTTTGTTGCTATGTTTATTTTTCATGCCTGAAGTCTCTTCTTGAGAGCCAATGAAGGTTTATCAAGAAGTTAAACGAGTCTTCGTGTTGACTATCATGTTATTTATATGGCATTTGTCTGAATCTGTGCCTGATTTCATCACCGGTGAAATCTGCAGTATTCGTACTGCTGTTGCGTTTGGCCTTCTGTCCTCACTTTAACAGAGGCAGGATGTTTTATAAAAAATACAAACTAAGTTTGCCTTTACATTAACAAACCTTTCTTTTCCAACTATATCAAAACTTGATTTATGTATTTGCAGTTTTAGCACAATTTATTAGTATCACAGACTTTCCTTAATCAGAAAATCATGTGAAAATGAACATTTCATGTCTTTTTTGGGGGCAGGGGGGAATATTCATGTGTAACAGATGTTTAATGTGCCTACCATATTACAACATGTTTTACCAGTAAATTACTTGGAAACTGAGCATATTGTGTGTAATTCTCCATCATGTGTGTATACTTACATAATATCTTCTTTTCCATGTGTGAGCTTGCACTTGAATCTGTCTGTCTGTTAAAACTTAAAATAGAGTTGAACACACAGAACCTGGAGCGTCAAGCCCCTCGTATCCAGTGCGGGTACACGGCTCTGGTTACACTGGGCAACCACTGCTTAATATTGCACTGTTGCAGTGTCAAACTGCACACTTCCCCGCTACCGAGGCTCAGTGTCGGACCGACCAGCTTTCTGCAGGAAGAGTGATAGTGTCAGAAACCAAAAGCCAACATGCCCAAAGTCGCTCTGCCCGGTGAGTGTCCATTCACCACCTGAATCCAACACACAAAGAGAAGATTTGGTTTTAACATTGCATTCATCTATGAAATTTGCTTTACATCACAGAAAACATTCAACTGAGCATATAATTGCTTAATAGATGTGTATGCAAAGTTAATTGAAGAATATTAAAATGTTGCAAAAGTTCTTGACACCACTGTGGTCTCTTACGGAAACTAATCCAGGAATGGGAGTGTCCAAATAGTTATTTCTTTGCCGATGAAGTCTTAGAAGTTTGTACAACAAATACAGTAGGCAAGAACAACTGCATTTGTTTTTTATCAGGAAGTGGTGATATATGAGGTATTTTAGGGACTTTAATTCAAAGACTAGAGCAACTGTCAGGCATTGCATTCTTCAACTGTGCCAACACCCTGACATTTTAAAAAATGGAAGCAGAATGAAAATAGAGGCGTTAGTGTTTGCTACTGCCTCATTAACACCTGTGATGGATTAATCCACACGTTTAGATATAGACTGAAGTGCAATCATTATGCACTCTTGAAAATGTTGTCAGATAGGCTGTCTTATGTATGCATGCAGGAGTTCACACTGAATTATTATTTTTTATTTTAATTTTTTGCTGCTGTGGCAATGTGTAAGATCTGACTCCATTAACGAGGTTGTGCTTATGAGTTATGACTCACTAGTTACAACACACGGAGTCTTGCTTGAAAATGCAGGATAACCTTTTGCTAGTCAGTGGATTCTGGTGGCTCAAATGTCATGCTGATGCCTGACTTGCCATCACTCACCTGAAATTTAATTTTACATCATAAATATTTTAGGGTCTTGGCGAGTTAAGTTGTGCTCATATATTTTCATACACCTGGCATAATCTGCAAGACGTTAATAATTTTAGCTAATGAGTTATCATAAAAATAGTATGTTTTTATGATTACCCTTATTTTATTACAATTATTACCATAAAAACAGATTCTGCAAGGTGTATATAAACTTATAACCACAAGTGTATGTGCACTGATTATGATAGTACTGATTCTTTTCTTCTCCGTAAGATATTGGGTTGATTTGAGAATTATATTTCTAGATATGCTGCTTCCCATGCGCAGGCTATGAATAATCTGAATTTGAATTTGCAGACTGTTATAGGATATCAGTCACTAATATCACCAAGTTTAAAAATAGAAACACTATCATTTCGAGGCTGCAGGGAAGGCCATTAAATGGCTGTGCTTCAGAGAGAGTTATTGAGCAGGCTGTTATAACACTCAAACTCTTGTTTGCCTCTCTCACATGAATCCTGTCCCTTATCTGACGGGTACATACATGTTACTAACCCAGCAGAGGAGAAGCGTAAGTATTGGAAGGAATCATAGGTGGATGATTGTTTGTGTGTTTGGAAAGAGGGGTGAGCATGACCTGGTAGATATGGGAATCTCAAAACCAAGGGATTTACCATGAAACTCCAGGTGGATACAAGGCATGTGTTTTTTTTTTAAAGAAAGTTTTTGAGGGTAAGAATGTGAATTAAGAGATGTTGAATATTATTTAGTATAAATAAGTTGTTTATTTGTTTAGTGTTCACGATCCATGACATTGACATTGGCTGCATCCAAAATCACATACTTCTATAGAAGGGGGAAAACATATGTGACAAAAATTCTCAGTACTCATAAAAGAGTAGGCTAAAAGTACCAAGAATGCCTACTACTTCCAGCAAGATTCTAAAGTGAGTATATTATGATGGACACTTTCCCATAAGCCAAGGGAGAGGATTGGTGCATGACAGTGAAGTGACGCAACTGACACTGGTAGGCCACGTGATATTTACAACATGGTGATCCAGATTATATTCATACAATAACATACCTTTCAATGGTCGCAAAGTAATTATTCAAAATAAGTACCAACTAGTTGGCGCCGATAGCCTCTTGGGCAAGTGCTCCGACATGTAGCGCCGTTGTGCTTCGTGCGACCAGAGTTCGAGTCCCTGCTCGTGGTCCTTTCCCGATCCCCTCTCTCCAACCTCACTTCATGTCTAGCTACTGTCCTATCCTAAAAAAAGGTAAAAACGCCAAAAATAAATCTTAAAAAAAAAAACGATTAAGTGCCAACTTAAGAGAGTACGATTTTGGACGCAACCCTTGTGGATTGTGGTTTGGGCCAATGATGTGGGTGCTTGCTTGGGGCCTCTAACTGAGCTTTAGTTATTAAATATGTGCTGAAGCAGGTATTGAAATTGTAATTTGAATTAAACAGTTTAAAAAAAGTATGATCATGGAAAGTGAACTATAACAAATAAAAGTTTGCTTCTATGTGAGGAGAACAGATAGTGATACACTGTTTGTGAAATGTTAAGCCTTGTTTGGGATCTTTTGAAAGTGTCTGCAATCTTGGCATTGTGAATAAAGTCATAGTGACATGACAATGACCATACTACCCAATTGACTTGATGTGTTTTTTTGTTGTGTTTTTTTACATCATTTTGTACTTTTCACTATACCCCATCAGTCACTGTGATTTATAGCCTAAATACAAAGGTTCATGTTGACATTGTTAGTTTATTGTAAAATTCTGTTGTCTGCAATGCAGAGAGATTGTATTTAATAATACCAAAATATTTGTTATTCAGGTGGCATGTTATCCCTCAAATGTGAATAAACTGACAGTTCCAATGTGTTGCTTACTAACTCAGTCTAACCTATAACCTCATTTTTCTTTCCAAATTTTTTTTTTTATCTTCCTCACCCACTCTGGGGGAATGAATAATCAGCAGGGAGTAAGTATAAAGGAACCCGTCCGAGATCGACATGTTAAAACTGCTTCAGTGCAACACAATAATGGCAAAACATCCATCTGTATATTTTATTCACTTGTTTGTTTAGGTGAAAATATACATTGAGGTCCAAAAGTCTGAGACTATATTAAAAATCTGGCATTCATAATGTAATTTAAATCTATTTTGGGTAACACTTTATTTTTTAGAGTCTTTGTTACACATTAGCCTACATGTAGTTATAGTAATTACTATAAATTGTGCATAATTACATGCAACTAAACCAAACTTTATATTAACTACATGTAGTTAATTATTGTTACTCATTACTTAAATGTATTATCTCACTGTAACATGGACACTTGAAAATAAAGTTTAACCCTGTTTTGTTCTAGTAATATTTATAACGTAATGCTATAATGTAAAACAAATAAGAAATATTTAAGTTAGTATCACTACTGTTAACTTTTCTGCAGACAGACAGATTTTCTTGCTCGAGTGTCAGAGCAAAAAGGTATTTATAATATAATTTGTAATTAAAATTTGTATTCACCTGAAAAAAATGTGCACCTCATTGTAGTTCATAAGCAAACAAATGACTAAATTGTGTAGTTCTGGCTTAGACTGATGATTTCTGTGCATGTTTAATGTGATTCTTAAACGCTTTTAGGATGTAGGGCTCATATTTTCTTGTCTGTTTTCAATTAGTCATTTCTAAGTTATGATTTGGGTTCTGCGGAATTGTGTATTGGCTCAATGAATTTGTCATACTAGTTTTTTTTATCTCTGCATGGGAGATTTTGCTCATTCACTGCTTGCGATCACAGTGACTCAGTAGTTGAATCATTCTGAAAAAAAATTCCTTGTGCCAAAAGCATGCTCTGGTTGTCCTTTAGATATTTTTAACTATAAGAATTATCAACTTTTGTTGAACTTTTAAACCAGTCAGATGCTTTATATAAGTACAAGCTGGTTGTACTGGTTCACTTATTGTGCCCTTATGGCATTTACCATAAAGACCAACATCATCTCACTTGATGCATCTTAACCGCTTTGGGGCTTTTTAGTCATATTTTAAAAAAATTATAATGGTAGACCGCTGTCTCCTTAAATAGTTATTTAACATTGAAACCAATTTGGTGCTGCTGCTTCTTTTCTACCAGAAACGGATGATCGTGTACGTGCGCTTGCAGAGCGTGTTTTTGCATCAGAAACCAAAGATGAAGACGTCCGTGAGGAGATCTCCCTGTTTGATGTGGCTGACGATTGCCCTATCCTCAACCAGGAGCTGGCCTATCATGTAGCCGAGGATGATGACATAGAGAAGCGGTCAGTGCAGTTACATAATTATATAACTCCTTTTTTTAATATAGTACATTGAAGTCGAAATGAATGTAGCAACATATTTTTTTCTTCCATATTGTAAAGTGCAACTGAGTAGGCTATAACAGATTATTGAAAAATAGAAAATGTAGTCTGGTGACTTGGTTCTATGCATTGTTTGTTGATATTGAGATGTGGGTGTTGCAGTCAAAAATTGAGGCAGATGAACATGAGCTTGCAGTGGCGAGGTTTAAGCGGATTGATTGGGGAAGTCCTGCATACATCACCAAGGAGAAAAGTCAACTGTTTTCAAGATCAAATCTGGAATGAAACATAGACGTGCATTTAGAAAATGATACATCTCATTGAACATGTCTTTCTCTTAAATCCCATTTTCATTTGCAAAAAAATAAAGAAATGCATATAAACTATGGCATTTAAAATATTTACATGTGGTCTCAACATGGCCGCCACCACCACCATCAAGGAGGGGAGGAATAAACTTATTCTCATGTAACTGTGAGTGTACATCATGTAAACGTATTCGTCAGAAGTACTATTTATTTATTTGATTGTAGTCATTTCTTAAATTTTATTTTTAAAGGTTATTTCCATATGTTGTTGTTATTGTCTTTTGGGTTTGGCAAACCTTAAACAATGAAGGCTGATTTACTTTTGTGTCAGAAGTATAAATCAGCCTTAAGCTGTATAGGCTATGCGTTGGTTTTGGGTTTAAAGCCTGTTTTATGCTTCTGTGTCGAATCAACGGCGTACCCCCGCAGACCCCTCTGCGTCGCCGCGAACCCCTCCGCCGTAGCCCGACGTGCACCTCCAAAAAATTTTAACTACGCGTCGAGGCGACGCAGACCACAAAGGCTGTGATTGGTCAGATGCACCGTGATGCAACTCAACTTAACGCAGAACCATAAAACGGCCACGACGCCGTAGGAGTGACGGCGTAGCTACGCCGTGGAGTTGACACAGAAGCATAATGAGGCCTTGAGCCTATACTTCTGCATTGTTGTCTTAGTCGCAGACCGCTAGTAGGCAGTGTCCACGGGCATGTTGATGTGTTACCCCAGTATCAAGGCAAAAGCTGAAGAAGCAGATTCTTGTGTACGTTGTTGGAGAAGCAGTGCAGTGATGGTGGCAAATAGCGTCTTTTGTTGCAGCTTGAGTGGTTTAATATCGAAGAACAGATAATTTGTAGTCAGCAAGCGGAAATGGGTATGAGGAAATGTAACGCTATTTTTTTTTTTACCAGAGGGGAAGGGGTTCTAGCAGACCAATCACAGTGCTTGCGGTCTGTGTAGAATTGACGCGTTGTTACATTTTACGCCGTAGTTACGGCATAGGCTGTGTGTAGCACGTGTAGCCTATGGACACTGCCAATTAGCGGTCTGCATGTGTAATTGCACGTCGACACAGAAATATAAATGAAAACCGACATATAGCATACGGCGAAGGTTCGACGCAGAAGTATATCAGTATTTATAAGTATATCGACTGTTTAAAATATGTTGTAAACAAAACATGTTGACAAACAAATACACAAAAATTAGATTTTGTGATATGTAATGATAATAGACGGACAAATAATGACAGTACTTACGTTTTGTCGATGTATCGTCCGATACTGATCCGACAGCGCTCGAAAAGCAAGCAAGTTTATGTCTCAAGCCACATGAAAACGCGGCATACGCGACTTAATTTTGCGCGTCTTTTATTAAAGGGATAGTTCACTCAGAGTAGTATTTACTCACCCTCATGTTGTTCCAACCCCGTAAGACCTTCGTTCATCTTCGGAACACAAATTAAGATATTTTTGATGAAATCTGAGAGCTTGATCACTCCTCCATAGGCTTCTTGAGGGATTGAAACTTGCCGGCCTCGAAAAGTTATTAAAGACATCGTTAAAATAGTCCAAGTGACTACAGTGGCTCAATATTAAGTTTATCAAGCGACGATAATACTTTTTGTGCGCAAAAACAAACATAAATAATGACTTTATTTCAACTATTCATTTCCTTCTCTTTGGGCCTCGAGTCAGTTCACTAGTGTAAAAGCGTAGAGCTTCTGTTGTTGTACGTCACACGCATCACACACATGACCAGCGTCGGCCAATAGTGAGCCTACAAGTCAGTTAAATTAGTGTAATTGCGTAGAACTACGTCACACGTAGGCTCACTATTGGCCGACGCTGGTCATGTGGGTGATGCGTGTGACGTACAACAACAGATCATACGCTGTTAAACTAGTAACCTGACTCGAGGCCCAAAGAGAAGGAAATTAATAGTTGAAAAAAGTCGTTATTTTTGTTTTTTTGCGCACAAAAAGTATTCTCGTCGCTTGATAAACTTGAGATTGAGCCACTGTAGTCACTTGGATTATTTTAACGATGTCTTTAATAACTTTTCGAGGCCGGCAAGTTCAATCCCTCAAGAAGCCTATGGACTAGTATGGAGGAGTGATCCAGCTCTCAGATTTCATCAAAAATATCTTATTTCGTGTTCCGAAGATGAACGAAGGTCTTACGGGGTTGGAACAACATGAGGGTGAGTAAATACTGACAGAATTTTCATTTTTGGGTGAACTATCCCTTTAATGCTTTGACAGCGTTTTCCAACAAAGATTTCAGTAACCTCAAAATTCTATGGAAAAGTTCATTATATAAAATTATTTTAGTATATATTATATATTTAACAAGTCTTTTTTTCTTGTAGTATATATCCTGCAAAAATCGTTGTTTTGGCTTTCTTTGGTGGGTTCAGTTCTTATTTGCACCTGGAAGTCGTGATTTAGTACAAAGTTTACTCAAAACTAACCAACCTCATCTTTAACCAATCTCCACACAGTAAGAAGCATCTCAGCCGCACTCACCATGAGCTAGAGGATCAACCAACCTACTTGGAAGTGCCTCATTTTCAGAGAGTGTCCATCACTGGTGACTATGCTGCTGGGGTATGTTCCAATTCATAACTTCCTGTTACTTCCAGGAACTGACTGGGATATTCCCATGTTATGTAAGTTTTGATTTATATATTGCCCTTTACCAAGACCAACAGAAATAGTACAGCCAAGGGGTCTCTCTATCTAAGCAGGTGGAGCCCACCCCTGGATTTGGTTTCTGAAATCTATATCTGACATTTAGAAGGGGGATTTAAGAGAGATAAGGAATTCATTTTCACCTGTAGTCATCAGCCTACTCTTTTCTTAGAATCAAACTTAACATGACATCAGGGATGCAATCGCATTTATATATACTTTCACTCAGTCACTGTAATGCTTTCTATGACTGTTCATAATACATTTACTTGTATGTTAACTTATCGCTTTTTCATATTAAAAATATATGCATTTCAGACTTAACAATCAGGGCAAGCATTTTGGCATTTCACACAATCCAAACTGTACTGCAGGTCACCATGGATGACTTTGAGGTGTCCTGTAAGGGTCTGTACCGTGCCCTGTCCATCAGAGAGAAGTACATGAAGCTAGCTTTCCAGAGATTCCCCACCACTCCATCTCAGTTCTTACGCAAAATTGAAGGAGAGCAGTGGAAACAAGAAGATCAGGTGCTTCCAGGTAATAACTGTATACTATAATACTATGATAAAAATTTAGTTACAATAAGGTTCCATTTGTTAAAATCGGCATGAAACAGAAGTTGTGATAGTCTTTTTATTTTTTCCTATAGTGACATATATCCGAGCGAAACTGCTTCTCAAACAAGAAAATTTTTTGGGTGGGACTTGATTTTGTCCATTGGGAATTGATTTGATTGTTGGATTGATGTGATTTGCTATTTCTGCAATTTCATGTGAGTGAAAGGTTGTCCCGTCCTCACGCTGAGAAACACTTATATTAATGAATGAAATATTAGTTCTGACATGACAACTCTCTGAGGGTTTGGCATAATAATGAATATGACAATGTTAATGTGTTTTGTCTTACGCACACTTACAATACACACATGACACACTGTTGTGAGCAAGCAAGACATACTGCTGCTGTACAATCACCCCGTAGCAGATCTATACAGGTGGAGCTGGGGAAGGTGAAGGGTTTCGGAACAGTGTTGCCAGATTGTGTCGACGCTTTCCAGCCCAAACGCTCAGCAAAACCTGCCCACTCCAAGAAAAACCCACCCAAAATATGAACTGCCAAAATAGTGTGATAGACATTTTATTGCCATGTCAATCAAGGTTGATAAGGGTCATTTTTTTTTATCTACTAAAGATAAAAATAAATCGATTTCCCAGGAAAACGGATCCAAACAGGGCAAATTCATTTAACATGTTAAAACTGTAGTAAATCAAGGGATTAACAGATGACTATAATCCTCGGAAACTAACATAATATAGTGATACATAATGATAACAGTCTCTGTTGGGTTGCAGTCTTTACCTCTCCTCCTAAGGCTGGTGAGGATCCTTTCTGCACTAAGGACTTCCCACCTAACCTCGGCTACGTTGCTCGAATGAAGGATGGTGTTATCTTTGTCTACAAAGACGCAGCATCTGCTGATAAACACCAGCCTCTGAACCACCCCGGTCCAGAACTTGCCACTTTCCTCGATGACATGAACTTCCTCATCACCTTGATTTCTCAGGGCCCAACGTGCGTGCACGAAATCCCTGCATGATGCTTAATAAATTACCTCTAGTTGTCTGCATTATATTCTCAAATTTTCCATTTCATGATTTGAAAAAACATAAATAATTTAATGTGATGAAATATCAGTCGAAATCCGTGTTACATATTTCACTATTTGTTTATGATATACACTACTGTTCAAAACTTTGGGATCAGTAAGATCAGTAAGATAAAATGCAATGTATTCCTGTGATCAAAGCTGAATTTTCAGTGTCACATGATCCTTCAGAAATCCTTCTAATATGCTGATTTGCTGCTCAAGAAACATTTTATTATTAATTAAATTATTTTTTAATATAAAATTAAATTGTATTTTTTTATAATTTAAAGAAATTATAACAGTTTTACAACTGAAAATAGTCGTGCTTCTTAAAGGGTTAGTTCACCCAAAAATGAAAATTCTGTCAGTATTTACTCACCCTCATGTTGTTCCAACCCCTTAAGACCTTCGTTCATCTTCGGAACACGAATTAAGATATTTTTGATGAAATCTGAGAGCTGGATCACTCCTCCATACTAGTCCATAGGCTTCTTGAGGGATTGAACTTGCAGGCCCCGAAAAGTTATTACTAGAGATGCACCTATTGATCGGCTGATGACCGGAATCGGCCGATTTTCATGTGATCGGCCATGACCGGCGATCGGCCGGTCAGTGTGACATATTCCGATTTTTTTGCCGGTCAAATGCACTCAGGCGCCGCATGATTAACATGGCGCAACATCAGCATCACACGTGCACACGGAATGCACATGTAGGAAACCTTGTGAATTACAGCCGTTTCACACCGCAAACGTGAGCAGCGCGGTTTTTTTTTTTACCCGGCGTAAATGTTAATCAATGAGTGCATTCACACCGAGAGCAGGAGCAGCGCGTGAGCAGCAGTGAAGCGGGGTTTCGGCGCAGAGTCCTTTAGCCTGGCTGGACATGTGGCAGACGAGAGAACAACTGTTTGCGAAATAAAACTTGCCATTGATGTATAAGTGATTGCAATAGGCCTGTGTGTGTGTGTGTGTGTGTGTGTGTGTGTGTTGAGAAACATCTTTATACTGCAAGGTTATATTTATTTTATTTTTATTTGCTATTTATATATTATTTTATTGCCATTACCTGTTTTCATACAGAAGTTTAGTTTCCTAAATAAGTAAATATATCACTTTTTTTTTAGTTGAATATATGGAAATGAAAATGGTTCTTCCATACCATAAAGTTGCACTTAGATATGTGTGGATTTCCCACACCAGGAGTAATAATTTATATAGTTCTATTTTATTTAATTTGTTAACAAAAAATTCTATGTTCTATGTAAAATGTTCTATTAAAGAAAAGATAGAAAATAAACATTTGTGTTTGTTGTAAAGTGGTTAGAAAAAATGAAATCGGAATCGGCTAAAATCGGTATCGGCAGGCCAAACTCACGAAAAATCGGAAATCGGAATCGGCCTAGAAAATTGTAATCGGTGCATCTCTAGTTATTACAGACATCGTTAAAATAGTCCAAGTGATTACAGTGGCTCAATCTTAAGTTTATCAAACGACGAGAATACGTTTTGTGCGCAAAAAAACAAAAATAACCACTTTATTTCAACTATTCATTTCCTTCTCTGTGGGCCTCGAGTCAGTTCACTAGTGTGATAGCGTAGAGCTTCTGTTGTTGTACGTCACACGTATCACACACATGACCAGTGTTGGCCAATAGTGAGCCTACGTGTGACGTAGCTCTACGCTATTACACTAAGTTAACTGACTAGAGGCCTAACAGGAAATGAATAGTTGAAATAAAGTCGTTATTTTTGTTTGTTTTTGCGCACAAAAAGTATTCTCGTCGCTTGATAAACTTAAGATTGAGCCACTGTAGTCACTTGGACTATTTTAACGATGTCTTTAATAACTTTTCGAGGCCGGCAAGTTCAATCCCTCAAGAAGCCTATGGACTAGTATGGAGGAGTGATCCAGCTCTCAGATTTCATCAAAAATATCTTAATTCGTGTTCCGAAGATGAACGAAGGTCTTACGGGGTTGGAACAACATGAGGGTGAGTAAATACTAACAGAATTTTCATTTTTGGGTGAACTAACCCTTTAATAATTTTGTGGAAACCGGTATACATTTTTTTAGCTTTCTTTAATGAAACTTAATTATAACAGCGTTTATTTGAAATAGATTTCTTTTGTAACAATGTAAAAGTCTTTATTTTCACTTTTTATCAATTTAATGCATGCTAGCTAATTAAAAATATAAATTTCCTTAAAACAAATGAAAGTCTATAGAGAATAAGAATGTGTTTATTTTCTAAATGGATGCTTGTGTTTTGTCCCTTAGAAAGACATACACTCATCGTCGTCTGAAGTTCCTCATGTCAAAATTCAATGTACATGAGATGTTAAATGAGATGGAGGAAATGAAAGAGCTGAAGAAAAATCCCCACAGAGACTTTTACAATTGCAGAAAGGTATGACTCAAAACAGCCAAATGTAATTTATACTTTAAAAAAAACTGTTATTACAGTTATGTTGTTCTTCCCTTCTCGCTGGTGTAGGTTGATACTCACATCCACGCTGCTGCCTGCATGAACCAGAAGCATCTCCTCCGCTTCATCAAGAGGTCCTACCGTGTGGATGCAGATCGGGTGGTGCATGTTTTGAAGGGCAAGGAAGTGACCATGAAGGAGCTTTTTGCATCTCTTAACCTGCATCCCTATGACCTGACTGTAGATTCCCTGGATGTGCATGCTGTAGGTATCACACAACACATCATACAAATCCTTCCATGCCCGCTTACCCAAACTTTGGAGGAATATGTATAGAGAATCACCACAGACGCTCAGTTCTAAAAAAAAAACAATATGTCAAAGTATCCTTACAGCACTATGCACTGCTCATTATGCAGTTGTCATATGCTGTATTTTTAGACCATCACATGGGTTACAAAATTTAGCCGGTGTATCCTCAGCTGTTATGACAGTATTCTTAGCACTCCTAACTGCCTACGAAAACTGTTGTTTGTGATGACTTCAAAATTATTTACAGTTATTCCTTGCTTGACTTCATGCAGGGCAGACAAACATTCCAGCGTTTTGATAAATTCAATGCCAAGTACAACCCTGTGGGTGCCAGTGAGCTGCGTGATCTTTACATGAAGACTGAGAACCACATATCTGGAGAGTATTTTGCCACCATTATCAAGGTAAGACTTGGGTGAACCATGGCATTACTCATTTACACTTACGGGAAACCAATCAAACCAGCCATAATCTCTGGGATCTCACAGGAAGTTGCTAGTGACCTGGAGGATGCCAGATACCAGTACGCAGAGCCGCGTCTGTCCATCTATGGCTGTAATCCTAATGAGTGGGCTAAGCTTGCCAGCTGGTTCAACAAGCACAGGGTCTTTTCTCCTCACTTCAAGTGGATGATTCAAGTGCCCAGAATCTAGTACGTGAATCTGTTTCACTTCTCGCACTTAGTCTCTTTGTGAAAACTGTACTAACAGTATATCTTTTATTTCTCCCTGTAGTGACATTTTCAGAGCCAAGAACTTTGTGCCACACTTTGGAAAGATGCTGGAAAACATCTTCCTTCCTGTTTTCCAGGCCACCATTGACCCTAACGCCAACCCAGAGCTTAGTGTCTTCTTGAAGCATGTGAGTGAATTTGGCAAATATAATTTTAGTGAATACATATGCAAAGAGACAAGTTTTATCTCATAAATACAGAATACTAGTAATGTTCAAAAGTTTGGGGTCAGTAATACTTAATTCAGCAAGGACGTATTGAATTGATCGAAAGGGAAAAATACATACAAAATTTTTACGAAAGATTTCTATTTGAAATAAACGCTGTTCTTTTGAACTATTCAGTTTATTTTTTTATTGGATCATGGTTTTCCACATTAAGCAACACATCTGTTTTCAACATTGATAATAAATAAGAAATGTTTCTATTGTAGTACATGCTTTATTGACTCCAGCATCACCTTGCTTGTTCTGAATCAGATCCGAAGTAACTATAACTCACTACTTGAGTAGTCTTTTCATTGGATACTTCTTTACACTTACTCAGGTAATTAATAACATTATTAATTTTACTTCTACTTGAGTAATTATTTCTATAAGATTTTGGTTACTCTACCCACCTCTGCAAATCATCATATTAGAATGATTTCTGAAGGATCATGTGACACTGAAGACTGGAGAATTGAGCTTCGCCATCACTGAAATAAATTCCATTATAAAATACTATAAAACAATAATTTTAAATTGTAATAATATTTCACAATATTAATGTAGTCTGTTAACCCCTCCATCCCTGTGTTTTGTCCCTCTGCAGGTGACAGGCTTTGACAGTGTGGATGATGAATCCAAACACAGCGGTCACATGTTCTCCACCAAGAGCCCCAAGCCTGAGGAGTGGGACATTGTGAAGAGCCCCTCATACACTTACTGGATTTACTACATGTATGCAAACATCGCCCGACTCAACCAGCTGCGCAAGTGAGTATCTCAATAACACAAAAAGAAAAAAACTAGCTATAGGACATTTATAGACTAGATAATTGTTGTACTTGATACTATTATGATTGCTTATAATTGAAGTTAGGGGTTTGTTTCAATCCCTGACCCTAAATAATTAAACTTTTAAACTGGTGTATAGACCTTATTCACATCTGTGCCATCTTTGATTTTTAACGGGAATGAAAGCGAGGCTGTAAAGCCCAATTTATACTTATGCGTGGAACTCATGCTGTAGCTACGTCGTAGGCTGTGTTTAGAAATTTCAGTAGACAAAAACCTCCCAACAATATGAGCTGTGGAAAATTATAAGTGACCTAAGAGCTTTATACAGCTTTTTACAGCAGATGCCATTGAAAACACATGCAAGTCTATCCCTCACAGCCTCACTTTCATACCTGTCATGCCGCTGCTTTGAATAAGGTCTATAATACATCCCACACTGTTTGTCCCATGGACATGAATAGTACTTCAAGTTGTAAAGCTTACGAGGAGAAGTGTGCTATTAATTTTTAGAGCTGTTTTTTTGTTTGTTTGCTTTCTGTTTGCATCATTGATCATTATTTTTTAGCTGTTAAGCTGCTTTGAAACAATCTGTATTGATGTTGACTGATAATTTTTTTATTTTGGACAATGAAATTGGCAACAAAAAAAAAAATCATAGATTTTTTTTTTAATGTTTTTGAAAGAAGTATCTTATGCCCACCATATTTTTATTGGTTAAAAATACAATAAATATAAAAGTAATATTGTAAAATATTAATGCAATTTATAATAACTGTTTTTTATGTTATTATATTTTTAAATGTAATTTATTCCTGTGATGCAAAACTGATTTTTCAGCATCATTACTCCAGTTTTCACGATCCTTCAGAAATCATTGTTGTAATCTGATTTGCTGCTCAAGAATCACTTCTTATTATCAATGTTGAAAACAGCTAAGCTGCTTAGAATTTTTGTGGAAAAAAAAGGACTCTTTGATGAATGGAAAGTTAAAAAAGAACAGCATTTACCTGAAATACAATTTGTGTCTTTACAGTCACATTTGATTATTTGAATGCATACTTGCTGAATAAAAGCATTACTTAAATTAAAGATGTGTTTATAGAGCCCAGAGTAATCTTGTGTTTTTGTGGCATCCAGGGAAAGAGGTATGAACACATTCCAGTTCAGACCTCACTGTGGGGAGGCTGGAGCTGTCACTCACCTGCTGGCCTGCTTCATGACTGCAGACAACATCTCTCACGGCCTCAACCTCAAGAAGGTTAATACACCATTTACCCTGACCATTAGGGGGCATCCTTCATCTTACCACTTCATCTTACCCTCATGCTCTTTCTCGGTCTTCGAAAGAATCACAACAGTCACTGTCTCCTCATGTTCCACAGAGCCCTGTCCTGCAGTACCTGTATTACCTGGCCCAGATTCCCATTGCTATGTCTCCTCTCAGCAACAACAGTCTGTTCCTTGAGTACAACAAGAACCCTCTGCTGGAGTTCCACAAGAAGGGACTGATGGTCTCCCTGTCCACCGACGACCCCATGCAGTTCCACTACACAAAGGTGTGAGGCTTCGCCCCTTTCAATATGTAAAACTGCAAATCTTCTCCCTCGGTTTCCTTTGATTTGATCATGTCTTTGAATTGATCTGAATTCCTGCATCAATAGGAGCCCCTGATGGAGGAGTATGCCATTGCAGCCCAGGTGTTCAAGCTCAGCACCTGTGACATGTGTGAGATTTCCAGGAACAGTGTTCTCCAGAGCGGCCTGTCTGATGAGGTGAGGTCACCTGATTAACACATCTCGTTTGGACTACAAAGCGATTTTTCCCAATCTAATGAAGTCACAATGTTCCTCATTTAAATAATCCCCACCCACGAAATACGCATAAAAAGGGGATGAGGCCTGGTTGAGCTGCATTAGAGAAGGCAGTGATGTCGCTATGTCAAAGAGTTTTTTCCACAGCGTTTCCAGAACTCATGTGTTTGACCTTCCTAAGGCTGACGAACTTACAGTGGTTAAAACGTATTTTAAACACTGTTCCTGAACATTATAACCCCACCTTTTATCTGTACACTGCACATTTTACGGAGAACAGCTTGTTTTCTGTTGCTTTTGTAAGCTCTCGCTTCTGTTAGGCAGTTCACCGCTCCTTAGGAAAATGAACCATGTTTAGTGATCGATTACTGTTTGTAGTACCTCAGATTTTAGACAAAGATCACAATTAAATGGTGGATAACATTGTATCTCTAATGTATAAGAAAATTACAAAAACAAACCACTCAGAAACGTCCTGTGAAATTCGTGCTTGCAAAGTCCATGCATGAAATCCGTTCTACACGATCCTCTTGTTTGTTAACATTGTCAGGGTCTGAATCGGGCTCAAATTGGTTTGAAATTGACGCTATCCTCAATATTTACACTAGAGAAGAACTCAGTTATTAAGGAGCGTGACATTTCCCAAACACAGGGCTAAGTCTGCCAATAACAACACACTGGGCCAACTAACCAATCACAGCACATTTTGTATTTCGTAAGGAGGGACTTCATCGAAATTGGTGTGTTTGCGACAGATTGGGGGGAGAGGTGCTATTTGCAAAATATTGTTTTTTTTTAACAATAAAGCATGAAAACATAAACGTAAAAGGGCGTAATAGGACCCCTTTAACAGTAACAACACTGATTTTTTTAAACTTCAAAACAATTATTCTATATCTAATAATATGGAATTAATAATTCAAATTATTCACTCATATATATATATATATATATATATATATATATATATATATATATATATGTGTGTATATATATATATATATATATATACAGGTCCTTCTCAAAAAATTAGCATATTGTGATAAAGTTCATTATTTTCCATAATGTAATGATAGAAATTAAACTTTCATATATTTTAGATTCATTGCACACCAACTGAAATATTTCAGGTCTTTTATTGTTTTAATACTGATGATTTTGGCATACAGCTCATGAAAACCCAAAATTCCTATCTCAAAGAATTTGCATATCATGAAAAGGGTCTCTAAACGAGCTATTAACCTAATCATCTGAATCAACTAATTAACTCTAAACACCTGCAAAAGATTCCTGAGGCTTTTAAAAACTCCCAGCCTGTTTCATTACTCAAAACCGCAATCATGGGTAAGACTGCCGACCTGACTGCTGTCCAGAAGGCCATCATTGACACCCTCAAGCAAGAGGGTAAGACACAGAAAGACATTTCTGAACAAATAGGCTGTTCCCAGAGTGCTGTATCAAGGCACCTCAGTGGGAAGTCTGTGGGAAGGAAAAAGTGTGGCAAAAAACGCTGCACAACGAGAAGAGGTGACCGGACCCTG
The DNA here is from genome assembly GCF_051911475.1 of Siphateles boraxobius. Taxonomy (NCBI): domain Eukaryota; kingdom Metazoa; phylum Chordata; class Actinopteri; order Cypriniformes; family Leuciscidae; genus Siphateles; species Siphateles boraxobius. The sequence goes on from NW_027509219.1 coordinate 30,439,128, forward strand.
GGGAAGATTGTGGAGAAGGACCGACTCCAGACCTTGGGGGACCTGCGGAAGCAGTGGACTGAGTCTGGAGTAGAAACATCCAGAGCCACCGTGCACAGGCGTGTGCAGGAAATGGGCTACAGGTGCCGCATTCCCCAGGTCAAGCCACTTTTGAACCAGAAACAGCAGCAGAAGCGCCTGACCTGGGCTACAGAGAAGGAGCACTGGACTGTTGCTCAGTGGTCCAAAGATGAACTTTTTTCTTTTTTCAGATGAAAGCAAATTTTGCATGTCATTCAGAAATCAAGGTTCCAGAGTCTGGAGGAAGACTGGGGAGTAGGAAATGCCAAAATGCCTGAAGTCCAGTGTCAAGTACCCACAGTCAGTGATGGTCACGGGTGCCATGTCCGCTGCTGGTGTTGGTCCACTGTGTTTTATCAAGGGAAGGGTCAATGCAGCTAGTTATCAGGAGATTTTGGAGCACTTCATGCTTCCATCTGCTGAAAAGCTTTATGGAGACCTGGCACCTGCTCACAGTGCCAAAACCACTGGTAAATGGTTTACTTACCATGGTATTACTGTGCTCAATTGGCCTGCCATAGAGAATCTGTGGGATATTGTGAAGAGAAAGTTGAGAGACGAAAGACCCAACACTCTGGATGAGCTTAAGGCTGCTATAGAAGCATCCTGGGCCTCCATAACACCATAAATATTTCAGTTGGTGTGCAATGAATCTAAAATATATGAAAGTTTAATATTTATCATTACATTATGGAAAATAATTAACTTTATCACAATATGCTAATTATTTGAGAAGGACCTGTGTGTATATATATATACACTGTGTTTTATCAAGGGCAGGGTCAATGCAGCTAGCTATCAGGAGATTTTGGAGCACTTCATGCTTCCATCTGCTGAAAAGCTTTATGGAGATGAAGATTTCATTTTTCAGCACGACCTGGCACCTGCTCACAGTGCCAAAACCACTGGTAAATGGTTTACTGACCATGGTATTACTGTGCTCAATTGGCCTGCCAACTCTCCTGACCTGAACCCCATAGAGAATCTGTGGGATATTGTGAAGAGAAAGTTGAGAGACGCAAGACCCAACACTCTGGATGAGCTTAAGGCCGCTATCGAAGCATCCTGGGCCTCCATAACATCTCAGCAGTGCCACAGGCTGATTGCCTCCATGCCACGCCGCATTGAAGCAGTCATTTCTGCAAAAGGATTCCCGACCAAGTATTGAGTGCATAACTGTACATAATTATTTGAAGGTTGACTTTTTTTGTATTAAAAACACTTATTTTATTTGTCGGATGAAATATGCTAATTTTTTGAGATAGGAATTTGGGGTTTTCATGAGCTCTATGCCAAAATCATCAGTATTAAAACAATAAAAGACCTGAAATATTTCAGTTGGTGTGCAATGAATCTAAAATATATGAAAGTTAAATTTTTATCATTACATTATGAAAAATAATGAACTTTATCACAATATGCTTATTTTATGAGAAGGACCTGTATATAATATGTTATATATATTACACATTTGTAGTGGTCACCACCAGGGTTAAGCAATGTTTTTGTTGAAATTTGATGCCTAATAATTTATACCTTTCAATTTTGATAATCACACTGCAACAAACTTTTTCTCACACAAACAGGAAAAGGTTCACTTCCTTGGTGCCAACTACTTGAAGGACGGTCCAGAGGGAAACGACATCCGCAAAACCAACGTGGCTCAGATTCGCATGGCCTACCGCTACGAGACCCAGTGCTATGAGCTGAACCTTATTAAGGAGGGCGTGATGGCTGACTAAAAAAACATGCAAAGTGTTTGTTCTGTACTCTTTAAATTATGTTACTGACAACAACATTTTGGCTAATATTATTGTGAAGCCCATGAGATAATGTCAATGAGACAGAGCTTATCTTAATGAGAAATAACACTCCAGAGCAGAGTCTTCTTGTACACAGGTGTTTGTTGGCTTGTGAAGTTTGTCTTATGTCTGATCTTTAGGTCTTACTGCTGTTTACAGTTTGAAGTTTACTAAGTTTACATCCCCTTTGTGCCTTATTGTATCTTTATCCTTATTGTTTATTGTATCCTTATGTTTTTTAGTGGTCTTGCTTTGGAAAAAAAGCCTGTTACATACAGTTGACTCAATAAACAAAATATATATTTAAAATCTATACTGTTTCGATTTTTGCTCTTATATTTAACACAAAGTTGACAAATCTGTCATTATTCACTTAACTTTGTTGTTCCAAACCTCTTTAACCTTGGTTAACTTTTTTCGGTGGAACTCAAAAAAATAAAAATAAAATTTATACAGATGTTAATTCTGCCCATCTTACATACATTGAGACCAAAGGCTGTCAAGTCTAAAAAGGACACCAACTTCTGTAAAAGCAATACCCACTCACTGTATTCCAAGTCTTCTTATGTCATACAAAAGCAACAATTCACCTTCTCCCCCTCTGTAGCTCTCAAATGTCATTCGGACATCTGCATATTAAAACCTATAGGAACCTGACATGGGTACATAATTGTTGTCATTAGTGCCAAACCAGGCACTATAGGTCATGCATCTTGATGTATGAAGTTTGGGGTACAGTTTGAGATATTCTCTGTATGGAAAGATTTTTGAATATCATTTACATTTTGTTGTTTCTCAAACCTATTATATGACTACATAATGTGTATTCTGAAATGTAATTAGCTATTTTAAACATTAATATATTATTATTATATAAAATTACATGATAGATTACAATGCAATGTCATATTTTTCATAATATAATATATAATTCATAATAATTAATTTTGTCAATGCTTCAATGCTTTGTGGGTAAAACTGTTCCCGAAAATTTTTTGCCAATGCATTTTAACATACAGCACTTGTAACATATATTTCCCTCAAGTTACTAAGCAGTTAAAACAATATAATCAAAGTAGCATTTCCGTTTCAAGCAAGTTTTGTCTGAACGAGTCGCTTGTAGTAACCAGGAAGACACATTGGTCATTTTATGAAGACACTTTCATTGCAGTAATACTTCTTGAGCTGATTCATCCATTCAGAGGAACCGAAGCTCAGAGAGGGAACTGACAGCACAGGAGGAGCAGGATTACACGAACACATCCATCCACTCTTTAAGGAACACCGATAACTGTTTCTGTCGGGAATATAAACAACACCAGGCATTACATTGTTGCCAGGAATTATCTGTTACTTTGTGACCCGTTGTTTACTCGCTGTGAAAGTGAATTGGATACAAAGTTTTTTTCGAGGAAGTTTTTAGCCGACAGGCTAACCAGCCGTGAAATATGAAGACTTCGGCTCCACAACAGAGTTACAGACTCAGTATTTACTCGAAATGAGCTCTCATGAGACATTTATTTCGGTTTATTTCAGTCGAACATATGTGTTGTGCGGACAAGTTTGCGTAAGTAAGTTAATGTTTCTTCATAACAAAAGATCTGAACTGACTGTCAAGAAAGAGCTCTGGTTCGCTGCTTTTATTTAGGCTATTTGTTTTATTTTATAAAATTTAAAACAGTTTCAAAAACTATTAAATTGTTTTTATTTAAATTTATTTAAATTTAAACTTTATTTTCATTAATATGTTATTTTACTTTATTATTTTCTTGTATTTTTATTTTTTCGTACCTGATTTTAGAGCTTCTAATAATAAATTCTCATTTTTTCTTCCTTTGTTTAATTTACCATTTAAATATCCTTATAGACACCTTTTATTTACATGTATGCCGAATTCTACCTTTCACGTAAATATGCTAATCAAAAATTAATTTATTCATGTTGGACAAAGTCGAAATCTAACGCTTTTATCTTTTCGCTTGGGTGAAAATATCTATAGTATTGACACCATAGTTGAGTTATTTATTAATAGTTTATTATTAACTTCTTTATTAACTCAGTGAGTTGGGCAGTATTTGACAGAATGTTGTCTTATAGACATGATTATGTTTAGTTTTGACAGTGAACTCACTCACTTTCTCACCCTCTTAATCAACCCCACCCAGAAGCATGTCCCCTCATGCACAAGCACCTGGGGTGGTTGGATCACCTGTCAAAAGTAATATTATAGTTTATTTATGTCTTGATTGCCTACCATTTGAGGGCTGGGGTAATACTAGTGTCTGGTTGATGTTGGCATTGTAGGGGTGTTTTGTGTATGTCTGCGGTTGTTGATGAGTCTTTTGATCACCAAACCCCAAATGCGGAGCTTCGTTGCTGTGCGGTGGTATATCTGGAAGCAGGTGGCTTGGAAAAAAGAGATAGAGGATTTGTTCTGCCTCTCAGGTTGTGGGTTTTGATGCTGGGAATGTCATGAGAAGTTCCTCCTAACATGCAGTCGGGAAGTTTTAAGTCAGGATGATTGGAGTTAGACGGCTTTCCGCAGACTCCGCAAGTTGTAATTAAACGTTAATCTAGCCCGTCCAAACCTACACAGACCATCTGCACCATTTCAGACTATGCGTCTGTGAACTTCACCGCGTTATGTTTCATACCAGTCCTCTTGAGTCATAAAAAAAACTAGCATGGAAATACTACACCAGATTAAATGAGTAAAATCATCGTTATGGACATTCTGCTGATCCGATCTTCCTGTGAATCAGGAAACACTGGCCTTCCTGCACACACTCACAGACACAAGTGGGTCAGTAGATGTGATGATCCTGTAAGGGGGATGGGATCTGGCTCGAATCATGGAGAGATTCCAGTTTGCACGTTAGATGTAGGTCATCCAGAAAAAGGCATAATTTTTGGGCCCGTCTGATCAAATGTGGTCAATATATCAAATTATTATGTCGTTCAATCCCAGTGCCAAGGAATTTCAGCATGTCCTCATTCTCAGCGTAATGTGCAACGTGTCCAAAACACTTTGGCCGCAGATGAGGACTTGTGTTGAAGCTGCCAGATCCATCCCGGCTACAGTAGACGCAGGGAAGAGGAATTTCAAGTGGCCTCTTTTTGTTGTCAATTTGGTGCATAGACACCAGCGTTTATTAACGTGCATGAAATTGTGCATATTTTCGTCATTGATGTGTTGAGCACTTGTTCTTGTACCACAAAGAAGGCCCTTCTATTATGTGCACATGGATGTGGAAATACTTGGAATGCCTGTCCTTTTCGTGCCATGGCTGAAAGAAGCTTTTGGAGAGGAGTGAAATTGAATTGCATTATGCTCAAGTGTGTTAATGCATGGCAGTGCTTTGGACGGGCCCAGCTGGAGAGGGTGGGAGTGGGGGTGGTGGGTGTTCCTGGGGATAGAGGCCTCTACAATGCTTTGTCTTCTCCCATGTTCCTGTCGTTGTCAGTCTCCTCTTTGTTAGGTTTTTTATTTTTGGTTTCAGTGCTGACCTTGACAGTGACTATCTTTGGTTTCCTGCATTTATGCAGCATGCAGAGACCATCACCTTTTGTGTTTGCAAAATGTGCTTGTCAGTTGAACCCACTTGTGTTTTTTTCCCCCCTTTGCAGTCTCTTAAGTGAAGAAAGAATGGCAGAGGAACTGAAGACATAGCTCTCCTACAGGAAAGAGGTTCTTCTGTGAACTTTATTAACTTATTTGCACCGCAAAAGAAGGGGTTCTTCCTTAATATGCTTGCTGTTGCAATGCCAGACGGCCCTGCATTGTGACGGCATCCTCGTCGTCATGCTGGCTCCTGGAGTGGACCATAGAAAAAGAGGGGGGAATGTCACCACAGGAGGACCAGGAGGGAAGACGGCGACAACAGCAGCATGGCCACTCTCGCGAGAGCCTGGCGCCAACATCAAGCAAAAAATCTTCCAATGGGAGGGACTCAGCCAGCAGGAGGGTGTCCAGAGGGGAAAAGTTCAGACCCAGCGGACTCTTGCTTCTCGTAGGCTTTCAGGGGACCTTCTTGGAAATGGACTTGAATGCAATGAAGTAGGTCGTAACAAAGTGATTGTATCAAAAAGCCTGGGTTTGGATTTTAGAGAAAACCAAATGACTTTAAGACCGGTTACAGGTGGAATCCAGTCAGATTTCCCAAGAAATCACACGCATTCAGATAAATTTGTAACATCAAATCCTGCAACTAAGTCTTTAAGCACTGTGACCCAAGTCCAAGTGACTAAACTGAATGTTAAAAGCAATAATTTTAAGTCAAACCATTTCCCAGATGTCGAAATTACATCTCTACCTCAGTGTGTAGATGATCCAGAGGCATTGCTGCCTCCAGGGAACTTTTACACCTCCAGGGGTTTCTGGAAACGACTGGAGGCAGATGAATCTTTCTGGGAGAAAGAGAAAGATTCCTCAATGGTGACTAAGTGTCTTGGTGAAATTGGACCTTCTTCCCCTCCACCTAAACCACAGCGCACATTCCAATACAAGGGTGCGAGCAGTCCGCCCGGCCAATGGATTCAATTGGAGAACCAGACTCCATCAGTCGTTAAATCGGATCAAGTCCGGAAGCATGACATCATATTAAAGCCACCCAGCTGTCCACCTCCTCCTTGTCCAGTCAACACTTTCAACGGGTTTTCCAGAAACAGAAAGAACAGGTGAATATTTTTCCCCGCAGTGCGGATCACATTACACAGTTAATCCCAAACATAAAAAAGGAAATATTTAGAATATGTTCTAACTTCTAACAGTTTTTTTCATTGGTGCTTTTATTGTTTTTTTTTTTTTGGAAGGTTACTTGCAGGCATGTATACAACAAAGTAATCATAGAGGTTACAAGTTCCTAGTCACAGTTCCTTGCATAGTACGTAAAGTATAAAGAAGAGGGAGGGAGGGTGACACAAATTAAACACAGGAAAAGTATAAGATCAAAATCATTGTTATGTGCATCCATAACTCATCCCAAAGTCTCTAACACCATTTATTCTAACTGAGCATAGATTCATATGATGCAGTTTCCACTATTGCAGTGGCCCACTCTTTCAATTCTAATTCCAAACAAAGCCTAATTGAATAATCATTTTTGAGTTTTGGTCATACCATCCAATAATTCATTAAATAATTGGGTTAATAAAAAGTCAACTGCCAGAAACTAGATTATTGAACCCCTTATATAATTACAAAACAGGTCGATAACCTTTTATAAATAGCGTTTGGCTGGTTATCAAAACCTGTTAAACCTGGTTGCAAATGATATATCCTAACGAACAATAGGTGTTGGCCCAAACATTCTCATACTGTTATGCCTCAGCTTGATTGATAGCTCAAATCATGTGGAATGTTGAGAGAGGTGTGGTGTTTTTTTTCTAAGTAATCAGATTTAAAACAATCCCATAGATTTACATTGAAGGTCCCAAGCCAAAATACCATAGAGTCTTAAAGGACAGTTCAGGTGTGTAAATTATGACACAATTATAATTTTTGGTGAAGTAAGAGGACTTGGGACACGAAGCAACCACATAGCAACATGCTAAAAACCACCATAGTCCCTTTCAAGAAAAGATTTGCAATGCCTATAGGTAGCTATTTCGCTATTTGAATGGGGAAATCCTAAAATCTCAAAAACCGCTTGCAATACTTGCATTTAAAGAACTGTCACATAAATGTTGTTTCTTACTCTCAAATAGCATTAAAGGGGTGGTTGATTGCGATTTCACTTTTTTCATTTTAAATAGTGTGTAATGTTGCTGTTGAGGCATGAACAGTGATAGGTTCTTCAAAGTTACTGCACTGAAAGTTCAACGTAAGCAGAGATATCGTCTTTTAAAAATCAGGAAGTTTAATGCCTACAAAAACAACTCGAATGGGACTACAACGAGATACTCTAGGGTTTTATACGTAACTAACCCATAATCAACCCTCCCTCCGGAATATGCAAAAAAGGGGGCATGGCCATATTTCTGCGGATTTGTCCAAGAGGAAGAGTTATAGTGGAGAGCTGTAGCCATGCCGTCGAAAGTGTGTTATTTTCACCCAGCTGTCAGGTCTTCTGTGTTCGGGCTTCCTACGGACGCTGTAGTTCGTCAACGATGGCAACAATTTATGTTTGATTATGTTCGTGAAAATTACAATTGTAATTTAGCTCTCTGTGCTGCGCATTTTACGGAAGACAGCTTCCAGAATCTCCACGAATTCAATGCCGGATTCATCTGTTACTAAAACATGAAGCAGTTCCAACTTTAAAACCAGAGGCAGCAGTTGTTGGGCCACAACCTGTAAGTAAGACTTAATAATTTTAAATGTATTTGCATGTATAATTTCAGACGTAATGTTTTAGTTTTATCAAGGACGTAAACAAATGCCAGCGCTGGCTTTAGTAGCCACTTAGTTACGCGTACAAACATTTTGGACCTGAATTTGTAATTATGTAGCCTACTAATTTTGTAAATGTTTTTTCCATGTATACTTTATGACGTAATTTTTCGATTTGATCAAGAACGTAAACCAATGCCAACGATGTTTGTTTATAGTAGCCAGTTAGTTCGATGCTATTTTGTGTGTGTAAGACAAACGTGTACACCTAAAGAAAACGATACACTGAGTAAACTAAGTTTTGTGAATAGATAAACGGTTGTTCATTATATCGATAAAACAATAACTTTAAAAAACGGTATTACTCTGTCATTTATTCAGTTATATTAAATGTTTAATCAGGAGAAAAACGTATCTCAAAAGCTAAAAGCAGCAGCATTTTCAAGTAACAGCGTATCGAAATCCTTATATAATAATATTAGAATAGAATAGAATAATAATAATAAAATGTACCATTCAGAAACATTTTGTAAGAGCCGTGGGGAGGTTCTGCTTGACTCTCTTCATTGCCTCTTTCTGGGTCTGATTCTGGCTCAAACTGATACGGCAGTAGGCTATTGACTCTATTTACATTTGACCGGAGCACATGCAGCTTTCGTCCATAAAGGTAATGGGCGTGAAGTTTTCGGACTACGTGCACTATGCAATTTAGCCAATTACAACACACCGGCCCAACTAACCAATCTGAGCCCATTGCCTGTTTCTGAGGGAGTGGTTTCATAGAATCAGGAAGTCAACCGGTCGTTCAAATGACAGAGGAGAAAGCGGCTTACAATAAAGGTGAATTTTATGAAAAATAAGGCTTTTTAAAAAAAACCACACACTTAGACATGTTATATTGCACCCCATAAACACAATCATGCAAAGAAAAAATGCAGTAAACCACCCCTTTAAACAATCTATTTCTGGCTGGACCAGCCAATGCGCGTTTGCAGGCCTAAGCGTGAGTCTCAGAACACTGGCTGTTTCTATAGCAACTGGAGTGTCTGAAGGCAGCTGCAGTGATGCAGTGAATTTACCAATTGGCTCTTTATTTAGATGGTGGACTTAGTCTACCTTATTGCCCATTGCACTTTCTCCCATTCATAGTAATAAGAGTGCACCGTCTTGGTATATATATTCTTTTGCTGCATCCCAATTCGCCTACTTATACTATGCCTTAAAAATATGTACTGTTTTTATGAAGAATACTTTTAAGTCTAGGCAAGCTTTGGGACAAACTACTGCGTCATCATGGCGACTTTAATGGACAGCACTGTTGCGTAGTTACATCCATCCTGTCACCATTTAAACTGTCCTGTCAATCATCTCGTCACAGTTAAAATCCTCCACATTCAATTTAATTTAATTTCCTACCTTTGAAAAAAGTCAATGATGAAATGTATCTTTACAAAAGTTCACAATGCTGTTGCAGATGAAATATAATGTGGATAACATAGGAGTAAATAAAAATAAATATATTTTCATCCAATTACATACTGATTATTAATCACTTAAACCCCTTTGAAAACTCGCACGTCCACCATGTTTGTAGTTTTTTAACACTTTTAAAAAAATATTCGTGTTTGTAGTTCTAATCGAATCTAACCGGAAAAAGTAGACCATTTGGGTATCTTTGGAATACTCATTTTTAACATATTACGATTTGGAACACACTTATTTTAATTTGGAATACTATTTAGAACAGATAGAATGTGAATTGGGACACAGCATTTGAAACCATTTAGAACACATTAGCAATTGCATAGCAATGACATGGTAACCACTTACAACACTCTAGAATTATTCATGTGTAAACACTGCACAATTTCTAAAGAAAATGTAAAATTTTACTTCTTGTTATTGTTTATTTAATACTTTGAGTTGGACAGCTTTGTGTCAGAGGACAGTGAGGAGAGTTTAACTGTGAGTGGGTGATAGTCTAGCTGTCTGGCCTCGTCCCCAGCTGTGATGTCAGCTGTACTTTGGCAGAATTGCAGCCCATTGTCCACATTTGGCCTACTTCTGTTTCAGCAAAGACTGCAGTGGTCACGCAAGAGCTTTATGAACACTCCTATGGTCACACTGTTGTGTTTACTCCATCCTCTAATTGTTTTTCTGCTTGATCATTTGGAACCCGGAGTCTGTTCAAGCCATAATATATCACATCTATATCATGTCTATTTGAACTGTGACATGCATTCTAGTGCATTCCTTTTTGGATTAATGGTTACCCTTTATGAAAGACTCGAAACCTGTATTAGATTACAATACAGGGACTGTTCCTATCTTGATCCTCTTCTCCACAGGAAGTCGTTTGAGTTTGAGGATGTGGTACGGCTGTCAGCCCAACAGGCCTCTAGAGTGAAGGAGGGCCGCCGTTCGGGTCTTTTCCACGCCCTGTCTGAAGACAGCATCTATGAGGACATCATCTGTGAGTGATTCTGAGAATCCCAAGGCACATGTCATTGATCAGATATTACTGTGAAGTACGATAAAAAATATGTCTGCCTGAAATGAAAATCTCATCTTGATATAATTCTAACATCTTGATTTTTTCTCATACACTATTATTGGAAAGTTTGGGGTCTTAAGGGATTTTTTCTTTTGAAATAAATTAACTTGTATTCAGCTTTGCATCACAGGAAAAAAAATCCATTTTAAAAGGTATAGAAAACAATTATATTCAATAGTTATCATTTTTCAATATATTAATGTTGTTACTGTATTTTTGATCAAATAAATGCAGCATTGTTGAGCATAAAATACTTCTTTCAGTTAAAAAAAAAGTCTTACTGACCCCAAACTATAAAATTTTAGTGCTATTGGTATTGTTCTATTTTTAGTGGTGAAAACCCTCTCAAAACGGTTGCAGCTTAAATTAATTTCCTTGAAAGCATAGTCACTACAACCATACACAGTCAGTGGTCTTTTGCATCCCAGACAGCTGCATTAGACCATTCAGTTGTCTTTGAAAGCAAGAAGGCATCTTATGTATTGTACACACTCCCTAAGAAACAAGCCTAATTATAGAGGGCTTCCTTAAGACCGACAACCCACCGACTAGTTGATTTTAAAAACATGTTTGGCACATTCCTAATTGAATTGGAGCCAGCGTAGGGAACACAAAATGTTTTTTGCATTTTTTAAAATTATAATAGTAGTGTCTTCGGTTACATTTTATTTTGATGGTCCACTTTAGACACTGTCCTAACTATAATTAACTTTGCAACTACATGTCAACTAACTCTCATTAGTGTATTAGTAGACTGTATTAGCTTGTTAGTACAATGTTAGGTTAGGGTTCGGGACGGGTTACTAGAATAAGTTGACATGTAGTTGTAAAGTTACTTATAGTCAGAAGAACATCTTTTGTGTGAGCATCAGAATAAAGTGTCAGCAGATATTAAGCAGACATTCTACTAATACTCTAATGACTGCTAGTTGACATTTAGTCACAAAGTTACTTATAGTTAGTAGAATGTCTAAAGTAGACCATTGAAATAAAGTGTTACTGTGTTGTTTCAACCAATCTTTTACAGCGGATATGCCAAAAGAGAACCCATATGAAGACATCAAGATTTCTCCAGCGTGTTTACCTATAAGACGGCCACGAAACTACACAGTTGGACAGAGAGAGAGCCCACACCTCAAGGTGACTCATTTTAAATGCAGAAATGTTTTTACCAGTTTCCACAAAAAATGTTAAGCTGCATATTAGAATGATTTCTGAAGGATGCTGATTTCTGATGCTGAAAATTCAGTTTTGCATCGCAGTAATAAATTCGATTGTAAAACGTATTCAAATAGACAAACATTCTTTTAAATTGTGCACATATTTCACAATATTCCTTTTTAAATGTATTTTTCATCAAATAAATACAGCCTTGGTGGGCATAAAATACTTCTTTCTCTAAGTTAATGAAAAGTTGACTGAAAGCTGACTATAAATTTAAATAGAAAACCCCTATTACCTATTTTCAACCTTGCTGCAATTTATTTCCACTATTTATTTCGATAGGAATAATACATTTTACATAAAGGCCACTGGATAATTGTGTAACTAAACTGTCTGTTTTCTAATCCACTGTCTGTTATCTTTATGCAGCTCTCACCGAAGACCTTCACACTATTACCTAATGGCGACATGCTGCATAAAATGGGACGGGAACGCAAAGAATCCGTAACGTCACCTAAACGTACCTTCACTACAAACACTCCTAAATCATCAACAGCCAAACCTGCTACTGCATACAAGACAAACCAACAAACCCCGGTAAACCCACACGCACAAACACGTGGCTCAGACGTCATTAAACATTGCGCAACATGTGCCTGACATCACCTGTGTCTCTGATTGTATGCATGTGAACTTTAACCACACTTTTACATGACATAATCAATTCTTTAGTGTTTTATAAACAGAAGAAGCAGGAGCTGCACCCAAACGCTTATAATTATTTGATCCATAAACCACATTTCTCTCAAAACAAAAAATAGCTGTGAATATAAGAAGAAAGAACCAGACATGAATAATGTATGAAAAACAGTCTAGATAGAAATGTCAGCTTTGGTGCTTGAAGAAAGAAGAGGGTAAGAGAGGGAGGAAGTGGTAAGGAGATGGATGGATGGTGGCAGAAAACACTTCCTTTTGGAGCACGAGAGGTTGAAGATTATCATGAAGTGCCTGTGCATCATAGCGGACGCTGCTGAGTAATCAGCTATATCCAGCTTTGTGCTAGCATGATCCATATTGTTATTTTGGAAAGGCCAAATTCAGCAGGCCAAGGCCGTGTAGATGATGCTCACAGAGGAATGCTGTTTTATTAATGAAAGCGAGCAGAATGAGCAGGTAAGAACACTCCTTGAACACTCATTTTAATATCAAACAGCATGTGAGAAATGTGGAAGTTGTCCAGTTCTTCTGTAGGTTGTGTTGAGTGGTTTACACATGCGTTCCAAAAATAAAACATCTATAGATACTACCAAAAGTTTTTAATATTATTTATATACTATTCAAGTATTTATTAAAATATTGTTTTTATATTAAAATGTTTCACTCATTTTATTTTAACTTTTAGTAATTTTGTTGTATTTTATTAGTTTTTTAATATTTCCATTTTTATTTAACTTTTAATTTTATTTCAGTTTTATTTTTAAGTAATTTCAGTACTTCAACTCAAGCTGATTTTATTTCAGTTAGTTGTCAAGGCAACATTTCTGTTTACGTTTTTCATATAATATATATTTTTTCAATTTAATTTTAGCTGTATTTCAATAAATTTTAATAGTTTCTGTTAACAATATTAACACTTGTTTGGACAAATCAATAACAGCTGCAACCCTCTTTACTTGTCTCTTTCACACACTTTCAAAGCTTTTTCCATCCCATCAAATGTCTAATATAAAACTATAAAAATGTAAAATAATATATTCTGTATTTTTTAAACTGCTTCATTCTAAAAGGAAGTTACTTCCTGACTGAATCTGTTTTTTACCCACAGTGTTAATTGTATTTAGTTTAAAGTGATGGCTTTTTAAATTAAATTTGTATTGATAATTTCATACAATACTATATTTTTTGATAGTTTTGCTGAGGAGCTGTGGGGTAAATGTTTTTAAAGGGTAACTAAACCCCTTTTCAGAGCCTGACTCCACTCACTGGCAATATTTGAAAAATGCTGGAAAAGTGGGCAGAGGCCAGCGGAGGGGGGCGTGCACCAGAGACTCATCTCTCTGTATGGAACTTGCCTACGTCACCAACAAACCCTTACGTCACGAACCACCCCAAACATCCAATAGGAAAATTCAATTGCAGTAGCCACCGTTCAACCTGAAGAGGGAAGCACTCAGACGTTTTTACACGATATATTGTAGAATTAAAGCTATAGTATACGATGTTAAAAATCGGTCGAGAAAGCCCGAGACGTTAGGGAAGTTGTAAAAAACTCATCCCTTCCCTCCACACACACACACACCCCTCCCCTCTGTGCTACCTGATCCCTCCCACCGGGAAACGAATTGAACAACGTCACTCAGTCAAGCTGTGATCACGGTAGTAAACATCGGACACACATCATATGTAAAATTGCCTTTAGATACTTGAACCTATTTGCTTCATCAACAATTCAATGTCACGTTTGAGTTCACATCAACGCAAGATTAGCAACACATGAAATGTTCTAAACTCCCCACCACCATTAGTATAATACTACTAGTATTGCTAAGGTTTTCAGTAATTGTTATTGCAGCACACAGCGCATCTTGTTCAAATTTCGATCGGCTCGAACAGAAACTAGCTAGGCCTACTGAAATATATTCAAGGACTTCAAGAAATATAATTACTTTGACCCGTGATAGGCGATGCTATAAACGGCTAACACTCCAATGCCGACCGCTTGCTGCTGTCTTCTTTTTTTATCCATTGCTGATATGCTACTTAGCTAGCTACCATAGACTGTTAGCTGCTTACGCGTGCAATTTCATGTCGCAGGAGGGGGGCGGGGGCGGGGGCGGGGGCGGTGGAGACGCGTGCGCCAGGCGGAGTTTCAAGTGGAGCTGGTAATTGGATGAGAGCAGTTGACCAATGTAAGCTGTCCGGCCGGACAGCTTACATTGGTCAACTTCTCTTCGGCTGTACAGCCAATAGAGTGAATGGATTTTTTTCATTCTTTTTTCTATTCATATTGTTAGGATTTTACTATATAACCATAACCAGCATCTAAACGAGGATATTAATAATGAACAATCTTTGAAATCTTATACCATAGCTTTAAAACACTTTATACACAAATGTCAAAAAAGTAACTCGAATCAATTAACAGTACTAATAAAGCCCCATTCATACAGATCATTAACTAAAAAAAATTGGTTTAGGGTTTAGTTACCCTTTAAATGTTCTTTTTGTTTTACAAAGAGTTAATTGAGGCATATTTTTCATTTACTTAAACAATCTTTACTGATTTATCTGAGATGAAAATCTGAGAGATTTATATCCCTCCATTGACAGCTACGGAACTTCTGACACTTCAAAAAGTTCATAAAGAGATAAAACTAATCCATATGAATTGAGTGGTTTAGTCCACATTTTCTGAAGGGACTTGATCACTTTATAAGATGAACAGATTGAATTTAGACTTCATTCACACTTAAACATTAATCAGCGAACACATCAGATCTGGTAAACTGAAGCTCAAGCATGTTTGCTTGACATGTGAGAACCAATGAGGTTCCTTATCGTGTTACGCAGTACGTTTGAGCTTCTGTTTATGATCAATGTTTATATGTGAATAAAAGCATAAATCAAATCTGGTCATCATATAAAGCTATCGAAAATTGGGATAAACCACTCAATTCATATGGATGAGTTTTACGATCTCTTTTTGAAGGTAGTTGCGTAGGCTGCTTTTGGAGGGACAGAAAGCTCTCAGATTTCAGCAAGCCCTTACGGGTTTGGAACGACATGAGAGTGAGTAATTAATGACAGAATTTTCTATTCTATCTAATTTTCTAGAACTATCCCTTTAAAAAGGCCTTTACCATCTCCACACATGGAGAGCATTACGTTTTTATCTGGGTGGAAGTACCACCACACTGTTTCCGCTCATCATGGGCAAATGCCACCACCATGTGCTGTCTCACTGTGTGATGTGGGCAGACCGCTGTGGTCTCCATGAATATGAAACATAATTAGCATGTCATGTTCTGCTAACCAAAAGAGAATAACAGGTCTGACATACAGATGTAGACGCAGGTCATTGTGACACATCTAGTCACGTGATAATGTTTAAGCATCTTAGTTATACTTTTGTATATTGTTTGCATGCGTTTTGTATTTTAAACATTCATTTGCAGGGATTCCGTTGTAATATGTAAATGTTTTGCACACTACTGTTCAAAAGTTTGGGACTTTTATTTATAATTTTGGGAAATTTATAATGTTGCAAAAGATTTCAATTTCAAATAAATGATGTTCTATTTTAAGAAATGTATAATTTTATTTAACAAAGATGCATTAAATTTGACAAAAGTGACAGTAAATACATTTATAATGTTACAAAATATATAACTTTGTTTATCAAAGAATCCTTAAAAAAAGTATCTTAGTTTCCACATATATTCAAATATTAAATGGCACAAGCCGCACAACTGTTTTTAACATTAATAATTGTAATCTTTAGGATTATTTCTTAAGGATCATGTGACCCTGAAAACTGGAGCCATCTCAGGAATAAATGACGAATATTTAAATAACGAATATCAAGTTATTTTAAATGGTAACAATATTTCAGTTTTTACTGTATTTTTGATCAAATAAATGCAGTCTTGGTGTGCATAAGAGACTTCTTTCAAAATGTGACCCCAAACCTTTGAACTGTAGTGTACAAACTTAAGTTGTATTTAACCAGCAATAGTGTGAACAAAATCCTGAGGGATTATTAATTGTGTTTTTCTCATGTAGCTCGTAAACAGGATCCAGGAGATTTTTGAAGCCAAAAGAGGAAGGAAACGAGTATGGGTGACGGCAACCAGAGGTGAAAAGGGATGCATAACGTTATTTCATATTTACCTGGTTTACCAAGAGAAAAAGTGTAATCAACCTGTAAATGTATGTTTTATGGCAGATGAATTGAGTGGAACAGAGAGTGATCCTGAGGAGAGCTCTAAAGGTCAGTGTCTCCCTCAGGCCTCGGCACAGGGAACTCTTGTTTATTCAACTTTAACTTGTATATCAAACCAGTTAAGCATTTTTTATAAACCCATCAATGCTGTTTACAATTTTTCTTCTTCTTGTAGATCGCTCCCAGCGCACAGTATATGTTCAATCAACCTTAAAACGGCGTCCGGGTTACCGCACTTTAGAGAGGGACTTGATCCAGCTTCAACAGCAGCAACTTTTTCAGCAATTTGTTGTGGTGTCGCTTAGAAAAGGTTCCCCTGGACACACGTATATCCCCGAGATTACACAACAGTTCCCTACGAAGGTAAAGGGACCTAATGACAAAATGACGTAACATTTAACTTTTTTTTGTGGAATGTGTGTTTCACCATTTTCTTTTTAAATAATATTTTTTAAATATGATATATGCCTTTTTATATTTATATATTACAATTAAAATCTGTTTTTATAAAATAATAAAATATATTAGAATAAAATTATTTACATTATAATTTTAAATAAATGTTAATTATAATATATATTTATTGTAATGTAATTATATATATTATAATATAATTATATATATTTAAATATTATAATTAAAATAGATTTATTTATTCAATTGATAATTTTTTTTTAAAATTTTAAATAAATATCAATTGTAATTATAAAACAAATGTAATGTATACAAATGAAATTATTAAATATTTGATTCATATAAAATATAATTTTTCTGTTTTTATTTTGCATTTAGTTTGAGAAGTCTTCTCGTCTGTCTCGTGAGGCCGAAGATAGATTAAGGGCGATTCCCAAGTTCTGTTTTCCTGACTGTCATGACTGGTGTCCCACCTCGGACCACACCAGGTAACATGCTGATATTAAACAGTTTTATGTTGGTTGGCTAACTAATTCACTCTTCTAAGATGATCTTTGATTATCACCCACAGTGAAACATTTTCTTTTGTCCTGACGGGGGAGGACGGGAGTCGTTTATTCGGATACTGCCGCAAAATCCTGGTTAGTTTGTAAATGTGGTCATATTAATTCAACAGAAAAACATAATCTCACCCGGTAATTATTTTTCCAAACATGTGCATTCATCATGTCATTCCAAACCTCACATAAGGGGCTTTGGAACCTTTTCATAGTTCAATGGTACTTTTTGGTGTGTTTGTACTGCAGGAACTGGGAAAAAATTTAGTTCTAGTAACGCCTATTGGGGGAACTAAATTAGCTTCTACTTCTATGCCGCAAACTGTACATACTTTACGTTCTTTTGAAAATCCAGCATTTAGTTGATCCTGATAAGCACTCATTGTCACAGTTGTAAACACAATGGCGTTGTTCTTCCATGAGGGGGTTTGGCGTTATGGCATCTTTGTTTCCTGGCAGACCGTTAAAGTATGCAAAACACATGTCTCCTGGAAATCCAGTAGAATTCAACCAATCAGATGACGACTTCGAAACTCATGAAGTGTTTCCAGTTTTGTGTGCCATATGCATCAGATGTTCAGCCAACGGTCCGTGGGTGTGACGTCTGAGAGTAGTCTCAGCACAATACGAACTACCAGTGACTTAAGTGTACGTTGATTGGTCGAACACATGCCATACGAAACACCATTTTTAAAAAGATGTGCATACGCACACATAACACATAACATAAACATACAGAAAGCTGATGTTGACAGCATTTACCTGTTGCCTTTGTCTGCAGCGTTGTTCTTTTTTCAGTCTCGATGAGATGTAGCACCGCAAGTTGTTGTAGGAGATTTAGTCTCTTAGCTCTCCGTTTTTGCTTTTCGACATTCCATCTCCGTTATCACAAATCCCACGACACACAACAAAAACACAGCTCTGATCACGGCGTCCTTTATTCTCCAGTTGTTGGCGTTGTTGAATGCTGCGCTTAACGTCAGTGTCGGCCAGCTCAAGTCACTTAAGAGTTCCAACTGGTGGTGCGAATGCAACTGGGAAAATGGCCTTAGGGGAACATTTAGTTCTCGGGGAACCACCCTGGTGGATCCTATAACTAAGTTCCTATAACTACCCGGTGCGAAAGCCCCTATAAATCATCATGGAGGTTTGGAACAACATGTAGGTGAATAAATAATATTCAGTCGGAGTATATTGTGTATTCTCAGTGGTAAATATGCACTAACCTTGATAATTGTCCTGTGTGTTCTGCAGCCCGGTGGGAAGGGAAAGAGACTGCCTGAAGTTCATTGCATCATCAGCAGACTGGGCTGCTTCAATCTGTTCTCAAAGGTCAGGGGCATTTCTGAGACCAGATATGAATTTCCTGTTTGATCAGCACTAAATCCTTTTAGATTGATGCTGAAATGTAACTGCTTGAAATGTTTGGGAGTAGATCTTGGAGGAGGTGGAGAGGAGGAGAGAGATTTCTCCTGCTTTGGTTCATCCTTTCATGAACAGTGTCATGGAAGCTCCCTTCCCCGCTCCTGGACGCACCATCACTGTCAAGAGCTTCCTGCCAGGCTCTGGCAATGAGGTAAGCTATTGTTTAATTCTACAAAGAATTTTAAATCTCATAGAATTTTATACGTTTATTTCCATTTTTCTCTGAAACATTCTCAGAAAATATAGATTTAAAAAAACTAGCAAAATGTTGAACTTTTGAATTTAATTTGGTTATTTTTATTCCATAAAAGATGATTGTGATGTTCTTGATATTAGTACTAGTTATGAAGGCCAACTTGACCTTTAGTTTTTTTGTATTACATTTATTTTACAAATTAAGAAATTGCTGTAACACCAGTTAAGAATTATCATTAAAAATTTGTTTTTATGATGGTATCAGTAACATCTCAAACACATGCCACTGATCAGAATAAAATCAACAAATTATAACATTATTTTGTAAAAAAAATAAAATAATATATATATATATATATATATATATATATATATATTATATTATATTATATTATATTTTAAAAACACATTTGTTATATTTTGTGCTGATTCTTAAAATATTAAATAATTATTTTAATTAAATGTAATCAAAACTGATAAATAATTATTTAAATTAATTAATTTTTAATTAATACATGTTTTATTTATAGTTAAAATTATAAAATATATATATTTCTACAAATTCCAACAAGGGTTTTTAGGCACTTGACACATTCAAATGTTTTTTTGCCTCATACAATTTTTACAAAACAATATAGAGTCAAGACTATTTCATATTATTTTATAAATTGTTATAGAATTTAGCCTTTTACATAGAATTTCTTGCCTATTTAAAACCTTTTTAATCACTCAAATGTCAAAGAACAGGTTTTTCACAATATTTGTAGAATCACGTGTGTGTCTGTCGTATACGTAGGTTCTGACTCTGTGCAGGCCGGTGGACTCTCGTTTGGAGCACGTGGACTTTGAGAGTTTGCTGCAGTGTCTCAGTGTGACCAGACTCCTGCAAGTCTTCGCTTCTCTGCTGCTGGAGAGGAGGGTGATCTTCATCGCAGACAAACTCAGGTACAGACCGCTAACCATGCGGAGACCCAAATATACCATTCTGAATGCCAACTAGAATTAAATTCGAACCTAACTCTCTTTGTCTCTGGCCAGTGTCTTATCCCGATGTGCTCACTCTGCCTTGGCACTACTGTATCCCTTCACATGGCAGCACACGTTTGTACCAGTGCTCCCTGTCAGCATGCTGGACATATGCTGCTCTCCCACTCCTTTTGTAATGGGGGCGCTTTCTCCATCCCTGCCTCAGGTGCTGGATATGCCCATCGAGGAGGTCAGTTGCCATATTTAAAGGGATAGTTCACCCAAAAATGAAAATTCTGTCATCATTTACTCAGCCTCAAGTCATTCCAAATCTGTATGAATTTCTTTCTTCTGCTAAACACAGAAGAAGATATTTTGAAGAATGTCGGTAACCAAATAGTTGAAAAGGGCCCCATCGACTTGAAAAAGATACTATGGAAGTCAATGAGGCCCATCAACTGTTTGGTTACTGACATTCTTCAAAATATCTTCTTTTGTGTTCAGCAGAAGAAAGAAATTCATACAGGTTTGGAATGACTTGAGGGTGAGGTTGATACTTAAATTTTTTTGGCACCAACAATTTTACATTTTTAGTGATAATTTCAACCCTCTTTCTGAGCTATATAGTAAAGATCTTTATTTAAATTTTCTGTTATGATTGGCTACACTTTTGAACGCTGAATAAATGTTGATGTGCAAATATTGTTGATCATGTGTTAAGGGTTGACATCACAACCATTGATTTCTAGCCATTTTCTCATATTAGTTTCAGTAATTTGACTGGGTTATGAACTTTGGAGTGTTTTACTTCAGAAGAATAAAAACATTCAAGTTTTATATGAACTTCCTTACTCGGACTCTTCTGGCCTTTGGAACACAGACTGCCAGAAGGGGATTTTTTAAGGACGCTGTCATGGATCCCATTTAAGATGCTTCTAAACAACAGTGGAGAGCTCTGAGATTTGATTATGACCACGGCCGGAGTTTAATTTAATAACTCTCATGCCTTGAATT
Source organism: Siphateles boraxobius (assembly GCF_051911475.1). NCBI lineage: Eukaryota > Metazoa > Chordata > Actinopteri > Cypriniformes > Leuciscidae > Siphateles > Siphateles boraxobius. The sequence goes on from NW_027509219.1 coordinate 30,460,552, forward strand.
GTTTCCATTGTTTAACAGCTTGAAATTCCCCTTGCTGGCAATAAAGTACTATTTGGCAGAGGTATAAAGTATTAAATCATATCTATAAGATGCTCCAAGTTTAGTATACTCTTCGACTTGGTGACAAAGTAGAACATGTTTAGCATTTAAGGTGTTAAAATATGTGTTCTAAATAAAAATCTTCACAACTCCAGAACTTTTTAGTGAACACAAGATTGCATTCGTCTTGTTTTAAGAACCTGATGAACTTTAGAAAATTATACAAGCTTGCCATCTGAGGTTCCTGTCTGGTCCATAATAGTGACTTTTATGTGATTGAATGCATAGGAGTTTTTTAATGCTTTCTGTTTTGAAAGAGCATGAAAGACACATGCGTTTAACTTTGTACTAATGGGTTCTTGTATTGTTATCATTTTCACCTTCCATCCTTCTTTTTTCATTTTGTCTCATTCTTTCAGGTGCTTATTGTGGATTTGGGTGCTGACAAGTTTGTCGTTCAGGTGTGTATGCAGGTTTTAGTTTTCTAATACTACAAGGGTGTGTCCTTTTGAAAGTGTGTTTGTGAGGGTTTGGTCTGAAACTCAAGTCAGGGCCTGAGTTGCTGAACTTAATTGTCAGTCAAAGACATAAATGTGGTGGTTTTAAGTGATCTTTTTGGCCATATTTACACTGGTAACAAAAGTTGTTTCCCTCATACACTACCATTCAAAAGTTTGGGGTGGAAAAGATTTATTTAAAATGTTTTTTAAAGAAGTCTCTTTTGATCACCAAGGTTGCATTTATTTGCAATCCACTTTTAATCAATTTAATGCTTCCTTGATGAATAAATGCATTCATTTCTTTCAAAAAAATCTTACTGACCCCAAAATTTGAACGGTAGTGTACATTAGACACAGATCATATCTTTATTGTTGCATGCTGTAATACTTGATTAATTATTATTCATATTTGGCTTTAATTTGCACTTTCAGTTTCATAGGCGACTCATCCATTTGGTCTCTATATCAATATTTATGTTTCTTTCCTAAATTTGCTCTTACATTCATCTCTCCCTCCCTTCTGTTGTCCTAGCTTGGAGATGAGGACTGTATCTTACCTAGAAAGCTGCAGGCAGCGCTTCAGGAGATACTGGAGAACAGGGAGGAGATACTAGAACAAAACACAAGGGACAGAAACGGAGGTTAGACACATCACACGTGCCGTTATTTCCTTCACAGCCAAACCCAAAGTTCAGTTTTAAACTGGTTTCACTGTGTGATTGAAGGTTTGGTCTGTTGTCTTGTTGTGTCAAATGAGTTGTTCACCTTTTGAAATCTATTGTCTGTACATTCATGATGTGATGAGTAACCAACCGTTAAACAAGGCCAGTCTGGTCAGGAACATGCCGACAAGTATCAATTCAGATGTATGTTTTGTTAAGCTGGCCCAATGGTAAACGGTCACTTGCTGGTTATACTAAATATTAAAGGACCAATGCAACGGCTTGATGAGCAAAGTTTTCTTTCCTTTGTTGACATATTTCCTCTTAAACCAGGAAGGTTTAGGTCTCTTTTTGTTAAATAGGCAATCATTTTTGACATTCTCATTCTAGAGAGCATTTGATTGAAGAACATTTGAATTTGAACCAAAAAACAATATTTTGTTTTGTTTTCCTAGAAGGGGCATTTAAATGGCCTTAAAGCTAATGGAGATGGGCTAAATGCCTCAAAAAACAGATTTTATGGGCTATTTAAGTGTCTGTTTAAAGGCATCAAATTTGTAACTTTCTTTAGTGTGTAATGTTGCTGTTTTAGCATGAAAATCAATATTCCTCATTTAAATAATTCCCATCCAGACAGAGGCTTGGTTGAGTTGCGTTAGTGTGCATGTTGAAACTCAGAGTTATGGTAAGGGGTGTGACATTTCTGAAACACGCTGGAAGAGGTTGACCAATCACAACACACTGGTCCAGCCGACCAAACAGAGCATATTGCACTTTACGGAAGGAAGGGCTTCATAGAGGCAAACTAAACAGGGCTGCGTTTCCCATTGTAGAACCATTGCTACTAATAAACTCTATGATAAACTTAGCTCACAATGCTTTTTTAAAAATCCAGTTCAAAGCATTACTCACAGACTGGGAAGAGAGGTGCTGCAGCATTGTAAAATATGTGAAAATGAATGTGTTTTTTAAATATTCAAGCATCAAAACTTATTTTAGTAGAGCCCAAAAACAAAGACTTTGAAAAGGGCATCATAGATCCCCTTTAATGTTATTTTTTTACACTGTGCATTATCAGTGTCACATTGCGGTTTTATTTTCCAAACAGAGAAGTCAGACCTGAGCACTTTGGTGTCAGAGGCGTTCGTGTGGTTCCTTGTTGAGCTGGTCGGACATTATTCTCTCTATATGAGAGACGTAGGACCCGGTGGGACCCGAGAGCTGCAGAGAGACGCTTTCATGAAATCTCATCCTTCCCGAGGAGTGCGGCAGTTTCTTCAGCTCTTCATGGACACACAGATGTTTGCTGGTTTCATTCATGACCGAGAGCTCAGAAAGGGAGGTGTTAAAGGTGAGAGAAGGAATATTCCTGGTTAAAGTTGTCATTTTTAGGATTAACTGTTCCTTTAAGTTATGAGAGGAAAATGTTGTTGTCGTTTAACAGGGTTGTTTGAAGTGAGAGCTGCAGATTATTTGGATTCATATCCTGAACCTGAACCCAGTGGAGTCAATAAATTTCTCAAGGGGCTTGGTAAATCTTTTTCTGCTTTTGTCTTGAATAAAAAGATGAAGACAGTTTTTTTACTCACAAAAATGTTTGTTTGCAGGGAATAAAATGAAATTTCTGCAGAAGAAATAGAGAACGGTGTCCAGACGCCAAGTATGAGCAGCCAAGTTTTTTTTTTTCTTCCTTCAAAAGCATGTGATGACTCAACCAGCATGTCAGTTCCTCTCCCGTAGCGAACACTCGAGGGTGGAGATGAGGTCAAGACTGCAATCAGCTTGTTCTGCCCTGAATATTCTCCGGCTTGGATTTGCCGTCCTGTCACAAAAGAGGAAAAGACTGGAAATGAGTTTATAAGCACAAGGAACAAAGACAACTGAATTAGAACAAAGAGGAAAGGGAGGAGTCTCTCATGTTATTGTCATTTTGACAGATAAGGAAAAAACTGACTATGAATGCATAATAACAAGGTTTGGGTTAATGTCCATTTCAGATGTCTTACATGATTTTGTCTTTAATGTATTTTTTATTAAGCCAGACAATAAGGTAAGCTTAAGTTTTAACCTTAAACCTTTTCCAACTGGAGACTTAGTTTAAAATAAAATATGATGAAGGATATTCCCCTTTAATAATTAATTTATGATTCTTCATATGTACAGAAATGTCAAACATTTCTTTTTTTTGCCACATTTGCTTTTTGTGAAATATCAATGCAGATGTCTCATTTTATCAGAGGCTTTTACATTTTGTATAGTTTTTTTTTCTTTGTAGACAAACTAGACTTTTTGTAACCTTTGAAAATAAAAACATCTTTTAGTTTCAGAGGTGGGCAGGCAGTGTGTATCAAACAATGTGATCTTGTTGTGGAAATTAGAAATCTGAATGAATGTCCAGCGAATGAGAATATCCAGAATGCATTGGTTTAAAAAGTATAGTATGTATAAACTTATAATGAAAGTGAAGTGTATTATTAAAACATGTGAATTTGGGGGCTACAAACTAATAGTTTAAGCCATTTGTCTTTGACATTACATGACTGCATTTGTTATTTAATAGTTTTGATTACTTTCCTATTATTTGTATCCCTTTCGTGCATAGAGGTCACTACAGTGTACAGCTATTCAAAAAGCAATTTCTTGCTTATGCATGGTTTTTGATTCCATAGTTGCACATCAACCCAAGTGTCAACCAAGACAGTAGACATTGTCTGCATCATCTTATACACTGCCATCAAGTGGCAAGCAGTTGTATGTGGATTTTTTTTCCCTCCAAACCAAGATAGCGCCAGAATAGGCAAAATTCTTGCAGGTAAAAAAAGAAAGAAAAAGTTTTTAGTATGGGATAAAATTCTGATTAATCATCTATCCACTAAATTGGATATCATGCATCACTAGCTATAATTCAGCTACAATTCATACTGTTGTTCTTGGAAATACGTCATCTGCAGTAACACTTTGGTTTTTAATAAATTGGTGGAATTAAGTTATTAAGCAGTTACATTAAAAAGCTAATCTGATGATGCAATGCGTGACTTTGTTTACTCGTTACATCAAAAAAGTAATCTGATTACGTAATGCGGCGTTACACGTTTCAGATGAGATTGAAAACACCTGATCTAGAGGTTTTCTCAGAGAGGAGAGCTATGGTAGAAACTTGGCCATTTTTATCAATAAGATAATTATCAGCTATTAGCTAAGTGCGGTAGAGTGGAGGGAGCATGAGCGTTTTCTACTTAGACTGAGTTGGGTTTCCACAGAGTTGTACCTCTTACATCCTCATGTTCTGATATCAAAGACATGCAATGTTAAACTTGTATGAAGTTCTTCTCCGCCTGCTGGTCGAACAGGAACATTGAAGTTGTATTATATTTTTTGGATGTATTTTATAGTTTTTACATGATTTTATACATTGGTTTGTTAAATATATACAGTATTACTGTGTTACTACTGTATTATGTAAATACAGTAGGCCTATATCTCTTCAGTTAAAACCAAAAACGCATACCGTCAAGTGGACATCTGAAAATCTCTGTAAAATATGTCTAAAAAAGTTCAGATCTTGTTTTTCATGCCCTAAGAGCAATAAAAAGAAGTAGGAGAAAAAAACGTAACTAAGGTTGTCATAATTAATGCATGAATGGGTTAAACATAAATAATAACAACACATAGCAGTTGCGTCAAACTTCCGAAGTATATCCTCCGGTACACAACGGGGCGCTGATGTTCATAAGTCGTTCCATCAAATCACAATAGAAGCAGAGCGCGAAGCGTGTGTTTGTAAAGTAAAGGATGGCAGGACCGGCCTCAGTCGCTGGTGATGTTTTTGTTGATGCTCTGCCGTATTTCGACCAGGGTTATGATGCTCCAGGGGTCAGAGAAGCCGTAAGTATACTGAATATTTATGTTTTTTCGTTCTGTCTTTTTAAAATGATGATCAATAATAAGTATTTGACCTGCTGTCACAAGGCAGAAAACGTTAGCTAAAGGCTGCGTCTAACTAACGTTACTTCTGGTGGAGACAGTTTGGCTGTTTAAACTTATATTTGTTTGGGTTACGTATGCTATATAATTACATTTATCTTTATTATGGGGGATATTAATCGGTTTTGATCCATTTCAGGCAGCTGCTTTGGTGGAAGAAGAGACAAGACGATACAGACCAACCAAGAACTACTTGAGTTACCTGCCCACACCAGATTTCTCTGCTTTTGAGGTAAAAGAAAAAGATCCTTTCTGCTTCTATTTTGCCATAATTTACATGTTAACGCCATAATTTGAGTGGTGTGTTGTTCTCATTAGACGGAGATCATAAGGAATGAGTTTGAAAGACTGGCTGCTCGTCAACCCATGGAGCTGCTCAGTATGAAGAGGTAAGTTAGTTTACTGAGCAAAACTTCTGTTTCAGGTCGTGAACTGTTGTCTTTTTGTCCTTCTTAAAGGGATAGTCAACCCAAAAATGTCCCAAAAAAGTATTAATCGCCCTCATGTTGTTCCAAAACCGTAAGACTTTCGTTCATCTTTGGAACACAAATAAAGATCTTTTTGATGAAATCTGAGAGATTTTTGTCCCTTCATATACAGCTACGCAGCTAAGAAATTTGACGCTTCAAAAAGTTCATAAAGCGATCTTAAAAAGAATCCATATGAATTGAGCAGTTTAGTCCAAAATTTCATGAAGATACACGATAGCATTATATGATGAAGAAATTGAATTTAGGCTTTTATTCACATATAAACAATAATCAACAGACACATCAGATCTGGTAAACGGAAGCTCAAGCATGTTCGCTTGATGTGCGAGAACCAATGAGGTTCATTCTCGTGTTATGCAGCACGTTTGATCTTTGGCTAGAGGTTAATTCTTGCGCATCTATCATGTTCGGTTGAGCTTATGTTTAGGTTTGCTGATCAATCTACATATGTGGATAAAAGGCTAAATTAAATCTGTTCATCATTTAAAGCGATCGAGTCTTTTCAGAAAATTTGGACGAAACCGCTTAGTTTTATGGTTGCTTTATGAACTTTTTGGGAGGAGAAACTGCAGTAATATTGAAAAATTGTAACAGATCTGGAAGTAATAATTTTTTACCCCAACAGTTTCATTATAATGAAACTACTGTTGTTAATAGCCAATTTCCCAGTGGAATATTACACTATCCATTATCCTGCTATTGTGATATATTGCACATGTAAATAATGGTACTAGCTTCGTTGTTGACAGAATACAATGCAGTGCAGATAGTTTCGATTTCCCATACAGTAAAGAGCTCATCGAAATGTTATTAAAAATTTTTTGGCGCTTGCTGTTAGATCTTACATGCTTGTGCTTGCTCCTAGATATGAGCTTCCTGCTCCATCGTCTGGGCAGAAGAATGATATCACAGCATGGCAGGAGAGCGTCAACAACTCCATGGCCCAGCTGGAGCACCAGGCAGTGCGCATTGAGAACCTTGAGCTCATGGCCCAGTATGGAACTAATGCATGGAAGGTGTCTAATGAGTAAGTATAGAGCATTGAGTCAGTCTATTCAAAATGTGAGTCTTTATCAGAAATCTGTGAGGGAATTTGATGAATTCTTTGTTTGACGACCTGTCAAAAAATTGTCTGCAGTCTGCACAGTTTGACATGTTGAGTTATCACAAATGACACAATTGACTCCCAAGTACAATTTTGCAATTTGCTTACAAAGTCTTTTAACAATTTTTTAATAATAAAGGGTGAAGATTTTTGGCCACTACTATACATCCGTGTTATATTGTTTAAGGGGTTAAAGGCAGTATTGAATACTATTTGCAGGCTCTATACTTTAATTTAAAAAGCTATTTAATTCTTTTCTGGTGCGATTTATTATTATAAACTGAAAGAAATTGTGAGGTTTATTTGTGCGTTTGCTGGATTTAATGTTGATCATAATTGTTTGTTTTCTCTGTGAAACAGTAACTTGGCTTTAATGATTGAAAATGCACAAAAGGAACTGCAGAAGGTTAGGTAAGTTGTAGGTCAAGACAATTTAATTTACATATTAATGTTGTGTATTCTGGTTGTGCACAAACTATTTAATTAGTTTTTAAAATTAATCTTAGGCCCTATTTCCACCTGGTATTAAGATGCGTTTTATTCGATCAGATCACAAGTAGACAACGCTAAATGCAAGTGTTAACATTTTGTGCTTGTCCACTTTTGACCACTTCCAGACGTAGTCGAAAACTGATCTTTCTCTACGAAAACGCTCATGTGGTCGAATGTCTTCGAACAGCCACAAAACGCCGCCCACTGACCAAATGCATAAACACTTTTGGAAGCGCCCTAGCCAGACGGGATTTGAACTGTCGGCTTAAGGCCCAATTTTGGTTTGAAGACGAACAACGTACCAAGCACAATATTCTCTCACCATTCCTGATTTCTAACATAACACCCACGCCAGAGTCGCCGCATTCGGATTGGTCTTACGGCTACCAGAGCATGTTTTTCCAGTCCCGTTCATATGTAAATTGCACAAGCTTATTTTGTCAATTAGATAGAAAGATCTGGAAAAGCCAATACATTTACTGGCCCATAGACCCTCCCCTTGAAGAAATCAGGACTGAAGTGATTGTAAGTGGACAACAGAGACGGATTAAAATACTAGGCGTGTCCATCTACTGGTGATCCGATCGACCAAAACGCATCTTAATACCAGGTGTAAACAGGGCCTTAATATGAAGCCGTTGTTCATTAGCGGGTTTATAGTAATTTTCCCCCCAATGTGCCTCTGTTCTCATTCCAGAAAGCAGATACAGGATCTGAACTGGCAGCGCAAAAATGACCAGCTGGCTGGAGGAGCAAAACTGCGAGAACTTGAGTCAAAGTCAGTACTTCATTTTATGTTCTTATATGAAAACCATTTGCAAAATATTTTGAGCAAATCTAAATGCATTTAGTTGACATTTCTGCTTCTATTTCTGCAGCTGGGTGTCCCTTGTTAGTAAGAACTACGAGATTGAGCGAGCCATCGTTCAGCTGGAGAATGAAGTAGCACAGATGAAACAGCAACAGGGCGATGAGAACAAAGAGAATATTCGACAGGACTTTTAAAAGATGAAAACAGTTTAACAGCATCTTGAAACTGTGCAGACTTTAAAAAACACAATGTCACACTTTGGGGATCATTTGCTTTTGCATTGATCACTTTGTTCCGTTTTCCTGATGAACAGGGGAAATAGTCTTTATGAAACACAAATGAGCAATAATGTTGTGGTGCAAACAGGCTCTGCTGGTGTGTACTTCATGATTTTGTACCAAAAGCAAAAAAGAAGTCAATTTCAACTCTGGAGATTAGTAACTCACGTTTGTTCACTATATACATAATAGTTTTGCAATGCTCATGTGGCTGTATTGTCATTTATACTATTTTTTTTGTCTTATGTATTACCTGACGGACATTTAGTTAATCTTAATTGTCATGTTCTACTCTATTTGTAATATTTTTTTTTTAAATACTAAATAAAATGCTGAAATAATGAGTTGGATTGTTAATTTTCTCAGTCAACAAATATCCTCGGGCTAAACGGCACACATCTTGATTTTGTCACTTTTCATTCCTGTCTCATATTATTTAAACAAACTGTAGAAGTAGTTGTAGGGACCTGTATTGGACAGAATGTAGTATAGTTCAAAAATTATTTCATTTGGTGAAGTTTGGCTTATCTTTTGCTTTACCTTGAACATTTAACTTTTGTTTTGAGTTTTTTTAAATTTGTTCAAAGTAACTTGTTGTAAACTTTTTATATTTTTACATTCAACAGTGGTTGTTTACTTGCAATTAGTGGTCTGTGGGTCTTGAGGTATTTGTAATGTCTTGCTTAATTGAGAGTTTTTTTCTTTGATCTTTTCCCAAAATACTGCACACTGCTTATTAGCTTGACATGAAAAAAGAATTTACTCTATAGTGATTAGAATGCAACTTGGTTGGTTACTAACTCCCCCATTATGCTTGGGACAATAATATTTTAATACTCAATGTTTCTTCAGAATCTACAAAACTTTAACTTGACTAGCTCATGAGCAAAGCTCCCAGATGGTGAATAAAGTTACATCAACATCAAATTAAACTTTCAATTCTAATGTAGCCTATTAAAGTGATATTTCACCCAAAAATGAAATTCTGTCATTTACTCACCCTTGTTTCAAACCTGTTTGTGCTACTTTCTTCTGCTGAACACAAAAGATATTTTGAAGAATGGGTAATCAGTATGGGGGAGAAATACTATGGAAGTCAGTGGGGTCCATCAACTGGTTGACCACCAACATTCTTCAAAATATCATCTTTTGTGTTAAGCAGAAGACAGAAATTCATACAGGTTTGGAACAACATGTGGGTGAGTTTTTTGGGTGAACTGTCCTTTTAAGTAGTATTGATCCTATCGTATGTGTTTGGCTGTGACTTGTGATTTATTATTTAACATTAAAATAAATGCATATAATGAAAAAAAAATAGTTAGCAGATAGTTTTTAATTTTCCGTACACATTTTTTTTTTAAATCTGCAAAGTACGTGATCACGTGATCTCAAGATATGTGCCTATGATCTCCTCCCATGAGGCGACCCGCACCATGTAAAATAGAAGAGCATTTATTCGGTTACAGATGAAACTTCTCATCTGAATGATCGAGTAAATAAATATACATTTCGGAAAAGTTCTGTGAATTATTTATGTGTAACAATTTTTAACGACTGAGTAGAGCTTTACAAAATAGTGAAAGACGCAATTAATCGCTTACAAACAGCTCACTTTCGAAAGAGAGCAGAAAAAGAGAAATTAAAATATTAAAATATTTTAAGTACACTACCCATGACACCCCCTCCCCCCATAACACACACACACACACACACACACACACACACACACACACACACACACACACACACACACACACACACACACACACACACACACACACACACACACACACACACACACACAATTTATGTAATTGAGGAATCAATATCGATGATATTGTTTTTATTGATTTTATATGAATAAAGCAACTGCACAGCATACGTTTTACATAACGTGAACTAAAAAGTGACAATTAATACAAAATAAAAATACAGGTACAGAATATGGATTTATAACGACATTTATAAAAAACATTTGTTTTCTATTTAAAAAAGTAAAAAATATGTTATTGTAATTACAATGTAAATTTATGTATATAAAATGAATTGACCGCAAGTACAACTTTATAATATGTTTTCATTAATGGATACTTTAAAAAAAATCTTTATTAAATCTTAACGATACAAATGGTAAGAACATACAAATAGAGTCTTTAATACAGAAAACAAAATATTAAACAAGAACAGAGCCAGGGGGAGTTTCAAATAAATATATTAATTATTCTCTGTGACGAACATGAGAGCGACGGAATGACGTCAAACACATCGGATTTTCTGAGCGCGTTGAACGTCAGGCGGTTCAAAGAGGAGCAAAGATGGCGGACAACAAAGGCCAAGATTGTACGGAGAGCTCCGAAAATATGGAGGTAGAGGCTTCGGGAACAGAAGATAACGGAGATGGCGGAGCAAAAGACCCCAACGATGAAATTTTAATCGAAGCAGTACCGAAAGAAGGAACAGACGAGCTCAAGTCTCAAGAGACCGTTCCCGAAGCGCTGACGACATCCAGCGGCGGTGGAGCTAACGTTACAGACGGGACACCAAATGCGGAGAGCACTGAACCGCCACCGCCACCTCCGCCTCCGCCGTCGTCCTCCTCCGCGGACAGCACCGCTGCCGGTCCATCACCCGCTCTCGTTAACGAGATGTCGCCTCCTCCTCCAGCAGCAGCAGCAGCATCCTCCTCTTCAACCCCTGCCGCCCCGATAAACCTACTGGATACGTGTGCTGTGTGTAAACAGAGTCTCCAGAACCGTGACTGTGAACCCAAACTCCTACCCTGCCTGCACTCCTTCTGCCTCAAGTGTATCCCGCAGCCGGAACGGAAGATCACCGTCCCGGTGCAAGGGCCCCATGGACAGGACACTCGTATTGGTAAGTTAGGAAAAGGGAAGTGAGATTTTTCAGTTCTGTCCCGAACAATCCAGAAACAATCCATTGCTTAACTGTTTACACATGATGGCATGTGCGATCATCAGCTGGTGTTTGGTGTTTAAATCATGCAGTTATGGTTATACCGACTGATTGTAGTATTTTCATACACGAGTAACTGTCAGAACTTATTAACTCTCAACAAGTCATGTGAAATTAGCTAGTTAAATATCAGCTGCGTTTTCTCTGTGTGCATATAGATGCACAAACCCAGGGGGGGTTCATTTTTTTGGATTGCCAGATACCCCCAAATATGTGCAAGGGACTCCTTCCCTAAATTTTAAAAGGCATTTATATACTTTTATGTGCAAAAATTAATATGATACATATGTGTAAAATTATTTAGAAAATATTTATTTTCTATTACATTAAATTAGTTAGTTTTTTTCTGCTCTCTATGGCACTATACTGTTAGATGTTTGTTTGTTCTCTCTGTATGTGTGTGTGTGTGTGTGTGTGTGTATATATATATATATATATATATATATATATATATATATATATATATACACAAGTATATCCAACTCTATTCACGTACATACAGTATACTCATGTAAAGCAATATACTATATTTAATCTTTGTGATTGTTTATATCATCGAAAAGTATTATTGTCTAGCTCAAATTTGCTAAATGCAACTGTAAGGTGTGAAGATATTACTAACATTAACATCATAATTTTCTGTAAAGCTGCTTTAAAAAAAAATTATTGTGAAAAGCGCTATACTGATAAAATTGACTTGACTTTACCCTTTATGACCCATTTTAAAAACCACTGCATTAAGCAGTCTTTACAAGCTAATGATGGATTTTCTAATGAACTAACCTATTAAAACAGTCAGCCTCGCATACTCAAGTTCTATTGAATGTATAGATGTTGCAGCCTCATGCACACCTCATGTCAGTCAGTGATGGGCTCTTTTTTTATACTCTGTGGACAAACTCAATTATTTGCTGATCCAGTTTATCAGACTATAGTCCTGATATTTTGACACATTATTGTCTATGTATCGATGATCAGATTCAGTCCTGTCACTATATTTGTGCCGTAGGAGCCACCAGTGAACTAATGTGGTGGTCAAACACAAGGTAACTAGGATTAACCATCCAGAGTTATTGATAATGCAGGGGTCATGGCTTGTGACCCCAGATCATGTACACATTGATGCTCTATGGTTTTCTTTGACAATGGACACTATGCCATCCCCAAATGCTGCATTTTCCGCTGATAAACCAGTCTAGAAGCTTTTTAATTATGCATGCTTAGTTTTAGCATTGTTTTTTGGAGCATTATCACTGTCTCTTAAATGTCATTATTGGTGCAGTGGAGATATGAGGATATTTTGGTCAATGCACTTGCTTTGTGCATTGAGTGCAGTGTATTATGATGCATTTTATTTGTAATGCGCCTTTCTCCAACCCAAAGCGCTACACACAGTATGGTAAACAAATATAAAATAATTAAACAATAATTAAAACAGGAAAATCAAACAACGATATACAAGATAATACCAGACATAATGCACTTCAAAGACAACAAGCATTTTTAAAAAGATGGGTTTTTAAAGACCTCTTAAAGCAGTCCAAAGTTGGGGAATTTTTAATCGCAAAAGGAAGTTTATTCCACAACCGTGGGGGGTTAACCGTAAAGTAAAATGGAATGAAATTATCATTTCATTGTGCTTGCGTCTCTGGTAATAAGTTAGCACCATGCATTGTAGTTAATAATATATTAACTAGATTCAGCATTAGCTGCAGCCTGTAAAACTATTTAAATTTTTTTGTGTGGTTCTGGTTATTCACCCATATAAGAGATCACTGATGCATATTTACAAGTCCAACGCTGTAATTTCTTTTTAAATCTCTTCACTTTTCTAAGACTCTTCACTGTTATTGCAGAATGCCATCAAATCAATATTCTCATATTAGATCAGCGCACATATACAGCAGAATATTTTGCCAGGCTATCAGATTAAAAAGTTCATTCCACTGACCACAAGTATAAAAATTGAAGCCAGGTTTCAGTGTAGTGATATAAATATGTACAAAATTAATTTTTTCATTGTTAGGTTTGTTGAATATGGTACACTTAGTTTCACATTCCTTTTTTTATGCATTACAGGCATGACTCGTCTCCTATGTTTTTCATAGTGAGAAGAAGTTGAACCGAGAACGATTAGACATGGTAAACTGAACTATTATCTAACTTAAGATTCCCAATTCAGAAGTCTTTACTTTCTCGAATGTATCCAAAAATCTAAATCCTACAATGTCAGAATTTGGAATTGATATGAAATTAATTGTTTTTTATTTATTAACCAAACCAAGCAAAATTTGTATTAATTAAGCAAAAATAAGACGAGTAAATAATCTCAGTGTTCTTGCTCAGTCATTCACCCATGTTCAAGTTATTGTATGGAAAATTACCAAAATAAATTCTGTAATTAATTTTGTGCATTTTTCTGTAAAAAGTGTTAGTAATTATATAATTATTCTGCAACAATCATGTTGTTTGCAACCCTTTTTCCTTTTTCCATATTTTTTTATACATTTAATTTAGTCTTTTATTTAAAGAAATCACACAAGTCATATTTTCAAGCTGTGCATTTCCCAAATGTTTATAGGGAGGCCAAATTCGCAATCCTCCTCATATAAGAAAAGTAAAATAGATCGACTATTCACCTAAAGTTGCTGATCAGCATTTTCTGAAGATTAAGCACCTAATTTCACTGACATTTGCTGTTATTTAAGAATTTTAAACTGTTATTTGGTGGTTTACTCCTCCTCTTTTTGCGATCTGTAATTGAAGGGTTTGTTCACTTGCCAGGTTTGTTTTGGGCTTGTCGTAGACATTACATTTAATTTCAGGGGGAGGTAACTCGGCCTCTACCAGCGTGACTCATCACAGTAACCTGACTGAGAAAACTATCTGTGACACACTGTGCTGCTAGTTGAATCTCAACAAGCACTTTGTTGTACTCAAGCCTGCTGTCTAACTAGAGTTGTTAAACTGTTATTCTCAGCTTGACTGTAGCCGTCTGGTCTATTTTGCTTTGTTTTCAGACACTTCTTGGCATCAGCAACCAGTTTTTGTAGACATAGTCTACACCATTTTCATTAACTTGAATAGCTCTTAGCTAGCTAATATTTCGATAATGTGAACTAGTTTATGAGATTTTTGTGAATTTTGCCAGACTGAATCTTAAAATGTCAGTTGTGTTGTAAATAACAATCTTGGGTTTTATAAGACTTCAAACCTTAATTGCATCATAATTATTAAAGAAAGTGGTTTATAACCCTCTGTATGAATAATAAAGGAATTTTAATTGCATTACAGGGCTCTGCATGTGACGTGTTGTGGAATAGATGTGCCTCAGGCAATGCATCACTGGCTCCAGTTAATATCAGTACAGAGTAACTCAGCAGTGAGTTGCACTGTGTTTCAGTGCAGTGTTTCTCCAGCTGCTCTCAGTAGCCAATCATTAGCTGGGGTTTGCAGCTGGGTGCTTAAGGGAAACCGGCTGAAAGCTGTATGAGCCAGTGCAAACTGGCTCAAACCGGTTTGGACTAGTTCTAGCTGTAGCTTTGTGGGGGATTGATGGGCTGTCAGGGAAAATAGGTGGGGGGTGTTGCATGTGATGTGTGGGGGAGGGGCATGTCCAATCTCTCAATATGTTTTCAAATTAAATTAAGATGAAATTAAATTAGTTTTATGAATAGATCATTATTTGTGGTGAAATGCTGCTGCATGATGCATACCAAGAGCAGAATCTTTATTGCAGAAGATGGCAATAATAGTTAATAAAACCTTATGAATTATTAATGAATCAAAATCCTTTTTTGGATTTTAAATGCATAAGAAGCCGACATTACTTTGTTTCTTATGCATGCACCCTCAGTAAGGAATTCAACATTCCCTATAGGAAGGTTTTTTCCATCCTTTCCCATAATGCAATTTAAATGAAGAAGACATTTTCCAGTTTTATGATATCTAGTTCTAAGACTGCACTTAGTTTTTCTGGCTGCATAATTCATCTCTGCGTGTGTGTGTGTGTGTGTGTATGTATACATTCCATGAATGTGTATCTGATTATAGGCTGCATGATTTATTATAGGTAAAAACAACGATGTGGCCGAGAGAAATCAACCATTCACATTTTTAAATTTGGTCAGTACAGTCAAGCTGCCAATTACCATTGCTGATCTTTAAAAAAAAATTGTTTATTAAAATTATTTTATTATGAATTTTTCCTGTGAGTTCTGTAAATACCAGTTCTTCTCAGTTGTAATTAGGGATGTGTCCTTGTAGTCAACTAATATACTAGTCTAAGTAGTTCCATTTCTATATATAGTTTATAAAAAAAATCTACATGGGGAATAGAATCCTGGTCTGCTCGCACAGCAAACAAAAACTGTAATGCTGGCACAGTTTTCATTTATATTATGAACCAAGTAGTTAATCAGTGTTTTTGTCTTTTCTTATTTATTTATTGTCATGTCAGTTATTGTCCAGGGCTTCAAGTGAGTACTAATCATAAATAGATGCATGAATCTCCTGTATCACTCCTCTGTTTTTTTCCAGGATTTGCTAACTTTTTTTATTTTATTTTTATGTTTTTGTGCAGTGAATGTCATGCGTTGCATGGTGTGCCATCAGGAGTACAAACAGATTGACATGGTGGACAATTACTTTGTCAAGGACACTTCAGAGGCCACAAGCACATCAGTGGAAAACTCAACACAGGTCAGTATCAGCTCTGTGATTTTGACTTCACTTGAGTATAACAATCCTTCCATCAGTCCTAATAATTTTGCATTGAATAATTTATTTAAAATGCCTAATGAATCCTGCTATCCCATAAAAGCATTTTAGAAAGTTACTGAATCGCATTGCTCTTCGATTTGTCAAATGATATTGAGCAAAAATTTATTTAGAATCAAATTCATTGGTATTCACACCCCTAGATAAAACCTTGCTTTATTAGCTTGCATGCTATCATTTATCAACTTTTGATTGTTAGCCAATACTTCAGTCCTCTAGACATTAATTTAAAAGGTGTTGTTCTTTATTTGCTCTGTAACAGGTTTGTACCAGCTGTGAAGATAATGCCAGCGCCATTGGATTCTGTATGGAATGTGGGGAGTGGCTCTGTAAAACCTGCATTGAAGCACATCAAAGGGTCAAATTCACGAAGGACCATAAAATACGCAAAAAAGAGGAAGTATCTTCTGGTACGTGCTGTAGACTCATTTATTTCCATTTTCAATTGCTTATATTTGCAAGGCAGTTGCGATATGATTGTTTTCATTATGTTGAAAGATGCTATGGTCTTGTGGTCTTGTTGTAGTTTGGATGTTTCAGCAACGGTGTGGAGCATCTGTTTTGCACGTTTATCAGGCTGAGTCGTAGTACAGTTGCTATGGCAACAGGCAGAGTTTTGAGTGAGTCGCTTGCTCTGCCTGTACTGTTTTCATTAGAGCTAACCCATTTAGTTTCCCTCTTTTCGATTGAGTTTGGCAAGGCGCATGTGAGAACATATGGCAGTCATAGACTGAGAGAATAGAGGGTCGGGGAGGAAATAAGCAGTAAAAGATTAATTTGACTATGGTGGTTCTGTTTTGTAGAATCGGTTGGAACGTCAGGCCAGAGACCCGTCTTCTGTCCAGTGCACAAACAAGAGGCCCTCAAGCTCTTCTGCGAGACATGTGACACTTTAACCTGCAGAGACTGCCAGCTGCTTGAACACAAAGAACACAGGTCAGCCAGACCACACTGTTTACAGTAACCATGCACCATCTTCATCTGAACTGTATTAAATCAGCTGGCAATATATGAAAGAGTTTTTAAACAAGACAATCAAATGAAGAGAGAATTAGTACCTACACCAATAACATGGCATTAAAGGAATAGATCAGAATAGATCAGATGTTTTTTTGCAGGTACCAGTTTCTAGAAGAAGCCTTTCAAAACCAGAAAGGCATCATTGAGACATTCATGACTAAGTTGCTTGAGAAGAGGAACTTTGTGGAGTTTTCTGCATCTCAGGTGCAAAACAGGTAGGACTTCTGTTGCATCGGTTTTATAGTTGATGACGTTCAAATTTGATTGGCAAGTCTTACTGATCTTGTTGTTTCATTAAAGAAAAGTAGCTGGACTTTTTTGAATCTTTGTCAGAATTGTATTGTATTATTGTTTAATGAACTACTGCGACTTTTTAATGTCTTTTATTCCCTTTTTCCCTTTTAGAATCAAAGAAGTTGCCGAGACTCATAAGAAGGTGGAACATGAGATAAAGATAGCAGTCTTTACTCTCATCAATGAAATCAACAAGAAGGGCAAATCTCTACTGCAGCAGCTGGAGGTAAGCGTACAGGCATCAATAAAGGAAAAACTATTTGATTTCCTAAGGAAACAAGTCTGAAATTCCAATTAAAAGATGTTGGTAAGGACAGCAGAGGTGATCTTAACAAATAACTGAGTGGCCAATTCTATGACTTATATCTGCAGACATAATCCATCAAGCATCATTGACAGAAGGAATACTGTGCATTTATGTTATAAGCAGTGTAAACTGGTGCCATCTCATCATAATGTACTTGTGAACTGGATCAAATGACAAAGACAGACCTGTCCATCAAACTTTACAATAAAACTCCAGGGTTATGGCTTTAAAAGAAAAAAAAGCCCTTGATTTCAACATGCAGCAGCACAGACAATTCAATTTAGATGAAAGCATCTGCTAAATTATTTAAAGGGGTCATATGACGGTTCTAAAAAAAATTATTTCGTGTATTTGGTTTAATGCAATGTGTTTACGCGGTTTCAGGTTTAAAAAAGTACATATTTTACCCATACTGTACATTATTGTTGCCCCTCTATGCCCGCCTTTCTGAAACGTGTAGATTTACACAAAGCTCATCTTTCTGAAAAGCGCGGTGTGCTCTGATTGGCCTAAATACATTAATGGTGTGGTGGAAATGTCCCGCTCCTTACCATATTTGGAACATTAGCTCCCAAAGCAATAATGACAGGTGATAATGTCGTTACTACCTTATCAATTCGAGCCCGAATCTGATCTGGAAAATGCAGATGACCAAGCTGATCAATCAACTTTGCCAGCGCGACTGGACCAGAACTTATCAGATTGGTATGGTTTTATTTCATTGAGGATATAATTACTGATTATAATGACTTATACTGTATTTTTACGCATCACGCCACGCTACCAGGGTGAGAGCACTATGTAAACATAAAACCATGTTTGCATTTGTGATTGTAGAAACTAGAAGCGCTGCTCAAAACTCTAGTTTGAATAGTCAGTAGTAAATTCGTAAAAAATGAAAAAAAAACATACAGGCTGTGAGTCAAAAGCGCCAGAATGTACTTGCAAAGAAGGAATTGCTCCACTTTTTAGAATCAGCCTTTGAGCATAGCCTTGTACTCTCCCAGGTTCTGGAAACAGTCCTCCAAAAAATGCGTAGCACACAGGTGAATATTTTGGTTGTACTGTTCTGGAACAGTGTTGTAAATAAATCTTAACCACTGTTTTCTAATTGTGTCCTCTTTTGGAAGGCCAAACAAATTAAAAACAAAGCGTCTCTACAACATGGCGGTGCTGGCTGCAACAATAATACATCGTGAATAAAAGATACGCCGCCTTTCTTTGCGTATACATTTGGGCAGTGTTATGAAACTCTGCCCCCAAATACTTTTTTGATAGATTTGTGGGGGCTTGTTTGAAAAAAGCGTTTTAGGAAGGTGTGGCTGAGCCTTAACTTTTAAAAAGAAGATCTCTTTGGGTTTGAGATTTTGAGCTTTGTATCTCTGCAGATATTATACATGCACAAACAGCTACATAACACTAAAGAAAAAGTAAAACAAAAAATCGCATCATATGACCCCTTTAATGTATATGCGAAGATGTGAAGCTCGTAGATCCAAAGCTCAGTTAAGACAACTGCTCAGCTAGAATATGAGTGTCATGTTTGTTCTGAGAGTAAAAAGTATATGTGGGTATATTAAGGGCCTGAATTTAGTTTAGGAAAATGGGGGGGAAATTCTTTCCCTTTTAGGTGATTCCTATGGGGAGAGGGGCATTTTTTAGACACTTTAAAAAACAAATTTACATTTATCTCACCTAAATGTTTGCTTACTTATTGTTGTTGTGTTTTTGTTGGACGAGGCCACGCCTCTTGTGGAGTGCGCTCTGACACCTAAAGAACACTGCAGGTCTTTGGAAGAGTAGGCCAGCGCTATGGCATCGACTATCCACCTGGATAGGCTCTGTTATGATGCGGTTAGTCCCTTAGAACGTCCGCTGAACAAAACAAAGAGCTGCTCAGTCTGTCTGAAAAGAGACGAGCGGGACACATAAGCTCTTAATGCCCTGACAGGGCAAAAGAAGCTTGCGTCCTTCTCCTCGTTGTAAACCGGAGGGGCAGACAGGGAAATAACCTGAGCCCTGAACGGTGTGTTGAGGGATTTAGGCACGTATCCGTGTCTTGGTTTGAGTATGACCTTCGAGTCATTTTGCCCAAATACCCTACACATTGCGCTCACTGAGAGCGCTTGTAAATCCCATATGCGCTTCACTGAAGCGAGAGCCATAAGAAACACCGTTTTGAAAGACAGATGCTTCATGTCTGACAAATGGATCGGCTCGAACGGGGCACCTTTCATGGCTTCCAAAACCGTAGAAAGGTCCCACATGGGGAATGAAGGGGATCTGGGAGGATTCAGCCTCTTAGCCCCCCTAATGAAGCGAATGACCAGATCGTTCTTCCCCACTGAGTGGCCAGACGCTGGTGTAGTAAACGCAGCTATGGCCGCCACATAAACCTCGAGCGTAGATGGGGTTCTGCCCTTATCCAGTAGCTCTTGAAAGAAGAAGAGAACTTCAACAGCCTAGGGGTGAAAAACCTTGAGCTTTACACCAGCCAGAAAACACAGACCATTTTGAGGAATAGAGTCGTCTAGTAGACGGGGCTCTAGCCTGCGTGATCGTGCTTAAACACTCCCTCCGGGAGGTTAGCGGGTACCCGTTGATGGCCCATGCATGCAGGGACCACAACTCCGGGCGAGGATGCCAAATCGAGCCTTTGGTCTGAGAGAAGAGGTCTTTCCTCACCGATATTGGCCATGGGGCAGTGCTGGTCAGCTGCATCAGAACTGGGAACCAAGCCTGGTTTTTCCAGAGCGGAGCCACAAGCGGCACTGAGCATCAGTTTTTCCCAGATTCATTCCAATACCGGCGGCAGGAGCGAGACAGGGAAAAAGCATAGAGTGGGCAGCGGGGCCAGACGTGGGCCAGTGCATCCCTGCTCTTGGAGAAAGATTTCGGACAGTGAGCGTTTTCTTGGGAAGCAAACAGGTCTACCCGCACTCTGCCGAATGTCTCCCACAGCAGTAGGACCGTCTGCGGGTGCAGAGACCATTCTCCTGCTGGAACATTGTTTCTGGACAGTCTGTCTGGTCCCAAATTCAGGTGACCAGGCACATGTGCTGCTTTCAATAAGAGCAGATTGTGCTGAGCACAGACCACGAGGCGTTCCGTCAGCCTGCAAAGGTTTCTGGACCTGACGCCACCCTGGCGATTCATATAGGCCACCACTGACATGTTTTTCAAACTGACCTGGACGTTGTGACCCTTTATCTGGGGACAAAAGCGCCTCAGCACGTTGTCGACTGCCATCATTTCCAGACAGTTTAAGTGTAGAAGCTTCTCCCGTTCTGACCACTGGCCAAAGAACGGTCTGCCCTCGAGCAGCACTCCCCATCCCGAGGTGGAGTCGTCCGTGGACACCACCTTCTCACTCGAGGAAGTCCCCAGGTTTACACCTGACTGATATCAGTCGATCGCTCTCCAAGGTTTCAGAGCTGAGACACATTTCTGATCGACCTTGAGGCGAAACAGACCGGAGGCCTACGCTTGAGGTGGTATTCGCGCCTTTAGCAACAACTGCAGCGGGCGCATGCGAAGCAGATCCAACTGGAGTACTGAAGATGCTGAGGCCATGAGTCCCAGCATTTTCTGAAACCTTCGGAGCGGGACTATAGTGTCGCAGCGGAAGGATTTTGTGATGCGCTGAATGTTCAGTCTGCGCTCTGGTTGACAGTCGCGCTGTCATAGACCCAATTGACTGTGAGACCTACATTCTCGAGGTGCTCGAGTAATATGGTCCTGTGTTCTATGAGCTCTGAGTGTGATAGAGCTAGAATTAGCCAATTGTCCAAGTAGTTCAATACTCGCATAACCCGAAGTTTCAGGGGTGCGAGTGCCGCGTCCATGCAGATCATAAATGTACGGGGGGCCAGGGACAGGCCGAACGGCAGGACTGTGTATTGATATGCCTGGCCCTCGAAGGCAAATCTCAATAATCGCCTGTGACGTGACTCTATTTGTATTTGGAAATTAGCGTCCTTCATTTTGATACCCCGGGAAGCTTTGCACATGCATGAATAGCTAAAGGTAGAATGAGATCTGGCCACAACATAGTGGCGACCGGAGAGCTCCAGTGTGCTGTAACATAAACGCTGTGTTTGCAGCGTCTGAGGCGGGGGGCGCGCCTGGCCGCGCTCGATTTCTCTATGGCAGTTTGCGGAGAGAGAGCGAGCGGGACAAAACCCCGTGGGATTCAACATGTCTGTGAGAGAATGTGGGCGCAGGGAAGAGGGACATTTACTGCACTGAAAACACCGTTGGCCTGAGCTGACTGAATGTGTGTGTTGGTTTCGTTTTCACAGAAACCGTGAGACATGCATTATGTAGTGTTTGTGGGCACTGAGATGTGGGAACATTCACTACATGTAATGCACAATCAACATGAATCGCTGGCCGCGCCCAATTTCCCTATGGCAGTTTGCGGAGATTGAGCGAGCGGGACAAACCCCACGGGGTTCAACATTTCTGAGAGAATGTGGGCACGGGACAGCGGGCACATTTACTGCACAGAAAAACACAGTCGGCTTGAGCTGACTGAATGTGTGTAGGTTTAGTTTTTACAGAAACCGTGGGACATGCATTGTGTAGTGTTTCTGGGCACTGAGTTCTGGGCACATTCACTACATGTAATGCACAATGCCTCCCGAAACGCGAGAGTCTATCGCCGCCTGCAGTGCGCTTGATGCTTGACTTGTGCAGATGCAATGTGGTGATGTTAAGCTCATTTTGAGAGAGAGATGACGCTGCACCACTGAATCTCTCACGCTATTTGTGAAATTACGTCTTGCAGAAAGTTTTAAAATTAGTGGTTTGATCTTATAATCTGTGTGGATTCATTCACTCATACAACCTAAATGCTAAAGTGAATAAATGTTTGCAGGAATTTCTCGAATTATAGCATGTACCCACTTAAATTATATACAATACCCACATACCCCTAATATTTAACATGTAGTAAGTGATCCATGTATTGAAATGCAAAATCTGCTCACAAATGCTTGCAGCAGATGCTTTGGAGCTGCATGTTAATTCTAGATGTAAACAGTGATTTGTCTCAGTTGACCATTTGTGGTCTGATCACCTGAGACGCATGTTAATAGCTAGTGCAAACAAGGTCATTGTTATTTTCTAGCGACCACATTGGGTGAACCTCAGCACATGCCATAAACCTTGCGAATCGCTGTGGGGGAAGCTTTACTGATTGTATGAATTGGAGCAAAACTGCTAGTGTAAGAAAAAAGGTCACCGGTTTACAAGTGATTGATGCAAGCCAGAAGTACAGACCCCTCCAGGAAAAATTCAACAATGTATCGACATCTGAAGGACGAGGATCACATGTTAAAGGACAGTTTTGAAAACTGAAGACCGATGGTTTGAGAGAGGCCAAATGTGAAAGTGCAGAATGTCTGAAAGGGACAGTGCTGTTTTTTCAGAAACCTACAACTCTGTGCTTCACGGCTCAACTCAAATTAGCCACAATTGACACCTTTGACTGCGATTCACACCAGTCAGTGATGAATCAAGCCCTGCAGATGTCACAGTGTTTAATCGTGTTACATCTTCAGGGAGTCTTCAACAGTCATGAGATTCTAAAGGCTGATTTATACTTCTGCGTCTGACATACACTGTAGGCTACGCGTCAGTTTTCATTTATACTTTCAATTACACTTGCAGAGGTAGCATGTAAAACCCCTCGGGTTTTACACTCATAGAGGGACCAATCACCGGTCCACATAGAATTGACACGTTGTTACATTTTTGGAGAGAGGCACGTCAGGGTATGCGGTAGGCTACGCACGCTACGACGTAGCTACGGGGTGAGTTCGACGCAGAAGTATAAATTGGGCTTAATGGTAAAGCCACTCAAGTGTAGTTAATGTCTAACTTTGGTGAACCAATCACAAGTGGTAAGCAGAGGCAGATTGTAATTTTTACTACACATCAGATATTGCAAATGGCCCACATTTCCACTGGCTTGAGAGCCAAACAATGACACAACTGGTTACTTGACTACTTTAGGGGCTTTCGCACCGGGTATTTCTAGGAACATGCCACCAGGATGGTTTCCTGAGAACTAATGGTTCCCCAAGGAAAATTTTTCTGGTTGCATTCGCACCGCCAGTAGAAACTCTGAAGTGACGTAAGCCGCACTTGTTGTTGTGACTTTTATTTTGACTGTGCGGCAAACCTTTATTTTGACGGCGCTGAGCACACAGTGCTTGCATTCTCCGTGTTCGTTAGTTTATAATCTATCTAACAGTCCTGTCTTATACGTTATTAGATAGAACTGTTATACATAGAAAGTAGACGGTATATGAAAAGGTATTATGACATATGCCGTGTGGTTGATGTCCAGTGTTGCTAGCTGAGCAGAAATGCATACATAATCATGTTTTGCTTGGTCCCCTCAAAGTTGCATTGGATTTTCTCCTTAGGATGATAAGGTTAAGAGGCCCATCTATCACTATTTAGTTTCTGGAGTAAATATAGAGGCTATAATCTGTGCGTTTACCAGGCTTCTGCACAATTCAGAATTGAATTGAGAATGACTCCTAAATTACAATTCAATTCTTGAATTTGAATTTGAATTGATGTCAAAAACAGGATCTAGAATTGCAATTCAAAACAAATTCTAAGAAATTCATATAGATATTTTAAATGAAGTGTTAAACAATGAAGCTTTACAGTATATGTCAGATATGATTGCATTACATATTCTATAAATGATATTAGTTTGAACTACTTGTACAGATTACATTAACAGGAAATACTTTCCCCCAGCAATGAATGTTAAAAGCTCTAGTCACAGAACAAATAATTAAGTTTGATTTATTGTAATTGTAATTTTGTGGAACAAGATAGAACATGACTCCCAGAATTACTTTAGTAAATCTTTAGAAGAAAAAAAAAACAATTTTAGGTGGACATTTGTTTATATATTAGAACAAAATGTATGCAGGGTTGAGGAGTGAGTTAACTGTAATGAAATTATTGAATTACAAAATGAATGTAATTGTATTTAGTTGTATTACTGAGGTAAAATGTGTAATTTAATTAGTTACTAATCAAATTTAAAGGAAATTGATTTACATTGATAAAGTAATCCAAATAAAATAATCCAAACCACATTTTTAATGGGTAACTTATAACAGTAAGCAATTACATTTCCAAAGTAACCTTCCTAACGCTGAATGTATGTGAGATTCAACATTCTTTCTGTTGTGTGACTAGGGTGAGCACCTGTCACGCTTTGTGTTGTACCGCACAGCATTTTCATCCCTTGTCCCCCACGTCGTATATTGAGAAAATGTCCCGCATTTTTATCAATCTGTTTGTTTTTAATTATCATATTAAGAAAATATGCATGCGTTCTTTTGGCTTTTTAAGAAAGCATTTTATTTATTCTTTTTGCGCCGTAGTTTTTCACCTATATGTAACAGCGCTTCGTCAGAAGTACAAATACAACAACCGTTTTTAAAATCATATCCAATAGTTGAAAAGAAAGGAGTAAACACGCTCACTAGTAGGTTGTCAATCAAAATGTGGAGCGGTGATTCGTTCCATGTGTTCCCTTTCAGAAAACAATGGATAATTCGGTAAATTAAAATTTTAATTCAACAGAATTTATCAATTTATTGCCTGTTGTAGTTGTTTTAGTTCACATCCTTTCTAAAAATATGAAAGTGTTTGGTGTAATATATTCTTAATATATAAGGCTGTCAATAAACTAATATCATGTTGTTTTATATTTTATTTGTTCATTATTTATTTTATTAGATTTTAGTTGGACTTAGAACTGTTTCAAAAATAGTGATCTGCATGATGCCTGCTGCCTTGCTCAGTGATGTTGAATTTAAATGGAAAGTAAAATAAAGACATGTTATGTTACATTGTTATTTAGTCCCTTCCAGACAACACAATTACATCACAAAGTATTTTTATCAGCTGAAATGCAGAATACAAATGTTTTTATTAAGTTAAATGGACATTATATAACAGTTTCAGGTTATGTTTTAGTGTTGATAACATGTCCAACACAAACTTAGTAATCGTCCCACATTTGGTTTGTTTGATGGTGGTCACCCTATGTGTGACTGTGTGGAATTTCTTCGAATTGCCATGAATTTAATTCCACTTCCTATCATTCCAATTCAAATTCAACTTCCTGTGGGGCGGAGTCAATTCAATTCAAATTCCAATCCATGAATTGAATGGAGGCCAATTCTGAAATTCTGAATTTTGCACAAGCCTGGTGTTTACACAGCTTTTTTTTTTAAATGGAGGGTGCTGGTGTTTCACGTGCCAATCAGCATACACTTACGTCACAGATAGTTCCTATAGTGCTGGTTTAGATCCTACTCTGAAGTAGGAGCTAAATTAGTTCCTCCAAAAAGAGTTCCTAGAACTAAAACCGTTCCTAGTTCCTGCAGTGCGAACACGCCAAAATCCGGGTACTTCCACCAATAGTTCTAGGAACTATGAAAAGGTTCCTCCAGTACGAAAGCCCCCTTTGATGCAGTGGTTGTCACTTTTTAGATTTTAGATGGATGGGGAAAATGTAGCTGAAGGCACTGTGCAATGTGACGCATAGAAACAGGATATCCATTTAAATGCACGTCATAGTACCAATTGTGTAGTTAGTGTAAACCAGTGTGGTTTTTGGAAACTAAAACTATAAAAAATATTCACGATTATTAAAATAAACTATAAATAGTAGATAACCTTAAACTTAAAAAAACACATTAGAAAGATTGCATTGGCTACTAATGTGAAATGTGGTAAAATTACTAAAACAAATTGAAATAAAAAAAAATGAAAGCTGAATAGAAATTATTTAAGATCAAAAACATCTAATAAAAATGACATAATTATTAAAACTTAAGCTAATTAAAAAAAAATACTTTTTTAATACTAAAAATAATTCTAAAATAATGTGTAAACTGATATTATTTTAAAATTGACTATATCTGATTGTGTGTTATCTAGTTTTGCATTAAGGCCAGTTCACAGCACACTGACAAACGCCAACAAACATGTTGGTTGGGTTTTGTCGGATCAGTGTGTTACCTCATTGGTATTTGTTGCCGTTGATTGGGGTTTGATTTCACCCAACTGAACATGTCCAGTCAGTGTTTGTCAGTGTCTGTTGGGCCAGTGTGAACATGAGTTATTCTTCATAAAATTCTAAATCCAACAGCCAACTTGTTTGTTTGTGTTGGTTGCCATTTGTCTGTGTGGTGTGAATTGGCTTTTAGTATAACAAGTCAAGTTTTTGTTCTGGAAACTTTACATGTGAGCACATTATCCTGCCCCTCAGCCTCTCACGTTTATGGTTTGACACTAGCAAGTCCAGAATTTGTTTAATTTCAGTCATTCTTAATATTCTTCTCTTCCCTCTTCATTCCCTCTATTACTGTATAAAGAGTGTGACCAAAGAGAGGAGTATAAAGCTGCTCAGCCAACAGAGGGACATCAGCATCCTGGCCCAGCAGATCATCCACGTGCTCAACTTCACCAACTGGGCCATCAGCAATGGAAGTAGTACAGCACTTCTATACAGCAAGAGACTGGTCAGCCACAACGCTTAATTCTCTCACAAAACACCTGTTTCCTTTTCTTTAAGGGTCCATTTTTGTAAATGTGTAATCTTTACTGGCTTTACACCTTCCAAAAATAACAGTTCTGTCGAGAAACTTGTACTATAGAAGAAACTTGTACTATTTTAAACAAAGCCAATTCTTTCATTTTAAGGATAAAGGATAAGGATGTCTATACCATATCAACATCAACTTAAATGACAAAAGCATTGCTATTATAGATTCTTCTCTCCTTTGCGTCTTTCCTCATTCGCTTTTTTGTTTTGCTTTTTTTCCTAACTCTGTAGATCACATACCAGCTGCGTTTCATTATGAAGGCCCGTGTGGACCCAGTACCTCAAAATAATGGAGCAGTCCGCTTCTTCTGCGACCCCACCTTCTGGGCCAAGAATGTGGTTAACCTCGGTATTGACTCAACTTTAACTTAACTTGCGGCTGAAACCTGTTTTTATTTCACACAGAGAAACCATGTCCAAATTTCAGTGACAAACATACACAACCAGAGTTTACAATTAAACTGTCTGAAATATCATACTATGGTTATTTTATTAAAAAAAAATTAAATACACATTGCGTCTAAAATATATCATTGTGGGCATTTATTTTATTAATTTAATTTGATATAATTTAGATTTATTTCATTGTATCATTTATCAAATTAAACATTGTCTTTTAAGAGAGTGACAAAAAATTCAGACTTTGTGTGAACAGGCATTTTCCCCTGCTCTCCTTTTTCGTTCAGGCAATCTTGTTATTGAAAAAGTGTCACATACAGCTCCTCCACCCAGCATGATGGTCAATCAGCAGATCTCTCCCAGTCACAACCACCCAGGTAAGCACTCAGGACAGATCAACCTGGCCCAGCTGAGGTTGCAGCACATGCAGCAGGCTGCAATCGCTCAGAAGCAACAGCACCAACAGCAGCAGCAGCAGCAGCAACAGCAGCAACATCAGCAACAACAACATCAGCAACAAATTCAGCAGCAGATGCGCATCGCTTCACAGATGTCCCAGCATCCCAGACAAGGAGGTCCACCACAGATGATACAGCAACCGGTAAGTTAGAGATTAGATCTTTCCTGCTTTCCATGCATGTCTGGTTTATTCTGGTCTAGCTGGTGGACCAGCATTGTTTATGGGCAGAAGTTGATGACCAATGAAGTACATCTCTTCTTTAATTTTTCCTTTCCCAAGAAAGGAAAATTTGTTTTTGAATTAACCTCATGATTGGTTCAGAGTATATGTCAGCAGAATTATATTTGGTTTATTCTTATAAATATTGAACATTTTTAAAGTGATCGGCATTCAAAGTGATAATTCCTGATTTGTATGTTTTGTTCATGTAAGGACCAGGACTTCATTTCTTCCACTTTCTCACTTTTCAGCCTCCGAGGCTCATTAGTATGCAGGCCCTCCAGAGGGGTGGGGTTAATGGCTCCTCCCACATGTATCCACCGCAACACATGCGCATGGTATCAGCGCAGAACCGCATGCCCTCGGCGCAACCCCGACTCAATGGTCAGCCGTATCCCATGATGCAGCCTCAACTTCAGAGACAGGTCAGTGCAGAGACTCCAG
Source organism: Siphateles boraxobius (assembly GCF_051911475.1). Lineage (NCBI taxonomy): Eukaryota > Metazoa > Chordata > Actinopteri > Cypriniformes > Leuciscidae > Siphateles > Siphateles boraxobius. The sequence goes on from NW_027509219.1 coordinate 30,489,461, forward strand.
CAGGTCACATGACAAAAACCCAAATGCTAAGACGTCACTCTCTTCTTCTTCACTGTTGTTGATTTCTACTTGAACAGAAGAAGTGAAAGTCTAGTTTAAGCTGCTCAATCTAGCCTGCTTTTTTAGATCCGTTCTGGTCGAGTGTCAGCCATAATTGTAATCAAGGAGAGTGAGCATTTCTGTTATTGACACCAACAGAGCATGTGACAGGCTTCAGTAAGTCACATGACATAAAACAGTCAATCACTGGAGACAGCCAGGAAATAAAATAGCAGGTTTTTAATATTATCCTCTGTCCTGAGATGGGAAACTTTGCCTGTGACCAATGTTTAGTTATAAAAATATATATATTGCTGCATATTAAATTTTGTCTGTGGGTTAGAAACAATAACAATTATATTACCATTATATGGGACAGTGGGACTGATATTAAATTGATAAATTAAGTATGTTTTTATATATTTTTTAAATAATATTTTTGTATTAAATTAATTATTCTTATTTTTGAATATATTATATATTAATAATAAAATATTAAGGTGCAAATATACATTTTCTTATAAAAAAATATTTATTAAAGTGTGTATATATATATATATATATATATATATATATATATATATATATATATATACACACACGCATACATATATATATATTTACACACACACACACACACACACACACACACATATATATATATATCATAATTCATAATTTTTCCAAAATTTTTGCATGAGAAAACAAAATCAGTAAATTGTTGCATTTCACCTAGGACTCGTATACACACCATTTTCCACAATCATAAATAATTAAATTTAACTGCTGTATGAAAGAGTTTTAGCCATTTTCCTGCTGTATGAAAGAGTTTTAGCCTTTTTCCAACACATTTCCCTTTTTCCCCCCTCATAGCACTCTAATCCTGGGCATGCTGGCCCCTTCCCTGTGGCGTCGCTACACAACATTAGTGCTGCCAACCCCACCAGTCCCACCAGTGCCAGTATGGCCAATGCCCATATTCACCGTGGCCCCACCAGTCCAATTGTCGGCCCCATAGAGCTCATACCATCAGTCACCAACCCTGAAAACCTGCCCTGCCTGCCTGAAATCCCTCCTATTCAGGTAACTTTACTATTGCATTTTCTTAGACTGATTGTGAGATGATCAGATGCTGTGGTGAGATTTAGTGGTTACAGATCTGGCCTGGTAACTGAAATGTTGTAAGTTCAAACCCCAGAATGTGTGATCATGAGGGCACAAATCTAATAATTGTGTGGAAATGTAATAACTTTTGAGCCTGAATGTAATAAAGCATTTAAATGTAATAAATTTTGGGCCCAAATGCAATAAAGGTTCTAAACATAATTATGTTTAAGGCAATGAGACAAAGACAATCCCTATACTTGGATCTGTTATTATTGTTCTTCATATAACAGATGCTTCATAACCAAAGTGAAGACAAAGCTGAATTGTTTTAGAGCTCTTGTGTTGCAAAAAACTGACTGTTTTTATAATCACCAGCTTGAAGATGCCGGTTCGAGCACACTGGATAACCTTCTCAGTCGATATATTTCTGCTAGTTCATATCCTATTATTGGCCCGACCAATCCCTCACCGGGACCTTCGACACATTCCCCAGGATCATCAGGTACTCCAGCATGTGGGAATTTTTGCAATAGACCTTTCACATGAATTTTTGACACGCATTGTTTTGGGATTCAAATGTCAGTGTAGATTAGCATACATTTAAATAATGTCATGAAATATTAATGCAGATTAGTATTTTATATGTATAATATTTATATATGCCATACTCTTCGTGCCTTCAGTACCGTATGGCTGAAACTCTCATCCGACCATACGCACCAACCCGAGGGGCTAAGACTTTGCTGGCTCTGCTGGCACCATTAATGCATGCTCAGTGCCTCTGGTTCCGTATGGCATAAACTCCAGTGCAGCCATATGCACCAACCCTGGGGCTAAGGCTGCATTAGCCCCCCCGCCATCGTTAATGTGCACCAAATGGTGTATTACCTCACCACCACACAACCAACCTCACCAACAACTCTAGCTAGCATATATATACTTTTCACCATTATTACATCATGGTTATTTGATTACCACGATTGTTGTTGTTACTGTTATTTCAAAAAAGGAAATATTAAGCGTAAATAGAAAGGCAATAAAATGTGCATTGCAGCAGTTTTCTTACTGCTCCAAATGAGCTCATGTTTTAAACATTGTAAATATTTCATATATTAATCATATCATTCTACCTCACGCATTTTTTTTTTTTTTTTTTTTTAACAAATCCTAAAATGAAATCATACATCTCCTAAATTATTTTATAAGTGTATAAATGGCTAAAGGTCATTAAATGCAATTTCTTATGACACTTAAATTGGTGTCCAAAGTTTCATTGTCATGTCAGCAATAATCATCATCATATATTAAATTGATTTTTTTTATTATTGCAATTTTACAAAATTCTGATTAATTTTGCATTTTGTGGCTATTTGAGATTTTAAGGCAGATTATGCATTAATAAAATGTAAATAATTCAGATTGATGTTTTGCCCTCAGATAGAACAATGTCTGCTACCTTTTTCAATTTTCTAAAGATTTTCAATTTTAACATGCTCTTTCTGTGTCTCTCATTCACAAGGTTTATCTAATTCTCACACTCCAGCTCGTCCGTCCAGCACGTCAAGCACGGGCAGTCGGGGCAGGTCAGCATTCCAGTCCTTTCATCTTTCATGTTTAAAATTATTATTATTTATTTTTTTACCAGCTGTTAATTGTAGCTTAGAACTGAACAAAGAGAATTATGTATTTGATTTCTGAATATTGTTGTGACATTGCATGCAAAATTGTTATGGTATGTCTTTTGTTTGTTTGTTTGTTTAGTTGTGGGTCAGCCAGTAGACCTGGAACGGGGAATACAACAGTGGACCAGGTGAAAGTCAAACAGGAACCGGGAGTTGAGGAAGAGTGTAGCTTTTCTGGAGCAAACATCAAAACAGAACGCAGTAAAGATGGCAGACGGAGTGCTTGCATGGTATTTACCTTGAGCTTACAGTTTAAACTCGTTACTTTGTCCCAAATGTTTCCATTTGTTTATTTTATATAACTTCCTTGGACTCAAAAAAGTTTCTTTTTGTTAAGAGACCCCACATAGCACAGTTTATTTTAAGGTGTTCTTTTTTACAGTGTGTTTACTCAAATAAGTACTACTGAGTAATATTGACTAACAGAATGTACTTATCCACATTATTCCTACGCCCCATGATGCTTTGCGCAAATTATGGGTGTAACTTCTGTTAAGCTGTAAACAATCAGTTAAAGACCAGCTCTATGGACGCAATATATATATTTTTAAACTGTGTCCAATGACATTACATTATTCTACTCACCCTTCAAGCATTGAACATTAAAAGGACATTTAAAAGTGTAAGAATCAACAAGGTACTTTCAACAGACAATGAATAACCCCAAACGCGAATCTTTCCAAAGCAAAATCGAACTGTTAGAGGTATAGCGGACGATCTTTCCGAATTTTAGAGAAGACCCGCCCTCTAAAAATGCACATGCGCAACACTCTATTTGCTCCTGAGAGGGAACGCCTATTAATTTAAACGTGTTGAGTGACCGAGGACTTAAGACATGATATGCAATGGAGAAGTAGCTTGTTGCATTTGTGTAATAAATACCAGGATGAACGCATTTTAATTATCGTAAATGAACACACAAGGTTGTAGAATATTTCAGCGTGATACCATTTGGTCATAATTCTACTTTAGACAAATTGAGATGTTTACCGTGTCTACGCGGTGCATGACTTGTGCCAGGGCTAGCATCGCTAATCATAGCTTACATTAACTTTTACTAGCAGTGATTTTAAATGGATTTCTCCTAATAGCATGACAAACTTTACCTGTCTAGTAGAATCTTTGCGACTGCGGCATCAGTGGAAGCACAACCTGTGCTTTTAGCGCACGCAAGCGTGTGAAATATTCACCCAAAATCACTCTGGTCTTGTTTCTATATTCTGCGGCCTTTCTCTTCTTATCATACACTTCGTATACATTTTTTCTCTTTCGACCCTCAGCCATTTTCAAAGGAATGGCTGAAACCGTAACTCATCACACATAATACACCTGAAAGTGTGCATGCGCAGAAAGCCACTACATAGGGACGAGCACGTACGACGGCCTTATGTAAACATATCACCAGAATGATTGACACTTAGGTGGACCAATAGTATAGGCTACCCACCCGGAAAAAGAAAATCCTCCGCTATACCTTTAAATATCACTGTGGTAATCTGTATTATGTAACATACGTTGCCTTAATAAAATAAAATACAATTATTTACTTCAGCTTTGCGTGATACTATTTCAAAGTGATTTCCGTCATTTTGACCGATGATAAATTAGTTTGACGGATTAGCTTTATTTGTAGGGCAATTTTATGATTTGAAATGATTAGTTTCAGTCTTTTTGAATGGAAGTTCCCCAAACCGGAAGTGCCACCCATAATTAAAAACGCAGTAAGCTCGTCAGGAATAAGGTGGATAGGATTTTGGGTAAGGGCTTATTTTAGGGTCAGTTGCTTTTAATAATGCATTACTATAGTAAGTACATGTAATAAGGACAAAGAGAAAATTTAAGATCAAAATTAGTTGAATCTTAAAAATGTAAAATTGTGAATGAAAAGCATGATTTTCACCTTCTACCTTCATGTTTTGTACAATAATAATAAAAGTTTCATATGTGAATTGTTTTATATGATCCAAAAACTAAAATGATGGGGAATAAAAAAAAAAGTCCCCCCTTTTGGTTCCCAAGAGGCTAAACCTTTTCTTTCTGGCTTTGATAGTTTTTTTTTTTCATTTTGCACAATGTCTTGTTCTTATTTCTCCTCAACCAGATGAGCAGCCCAGAAGGAAGCGTTACTCCCCCTCTTCCCATCGTCGGCTCTGTTTCCACTGGTTCAGTCCAGGACATTTTAAGAACACTAGGTGAAAATGTTAAATCTGAACCACAGAGTGATCAACTCTCATCTTGTACGAACCCAAACTTCAGCGCACCTCTAACCAATGGGACCACCACAGGGTCAAATGGAAGTCAGCGGGGAAGCACTGCTAACGCAAACAGCCAGACCACTGTAGGAAAGGAAGACGACCCGAATGAGGACTGGTGTGCAGTGTGTCAGAACGGTGGAGAACTGCTGTGCTGTGATCGCTGTCCTAAAGTCTTCCACATGACATGCCATATCCCAACACTCAAATCTTCTCCCAGGTAAAGAATGTGGCTTTATTTACACAGACAATGCAACACTTTTGGCCTAAATTGTGTTAAAATTTGTCATATAATTTAAGATTGCATCAAATCATAATGCATTTGGATTTCAATTCATAAATGACTCATTTTATTTTATTTTTACCATTTCTGATCATGAATGAGTTGTTCATTTTATTGGTTTGGTATTTTATTTTTAAAATGCCAGATTATATTCATAACTTTTATTTTATTTTTGCTTTTTTATTTTATTTAAAATTAAGATGCCATCAATAGTATATTATTGTATTACATGACATATTGTTGTCATAAAATATTTAATTTTATGAAGTAAGGGTTGAACCACCAGTGACAAGTTATATAATTTTCTAAGGGCCTGTTTACATTTGGTCACTTCATGCATTTTTACTGATCGGATAGCTTGTGTCACACTATTATGTCATAATGTGACAAAATACAAAAAAAATTCAATAAAAGCTGTTTTTATTAATTTCTCAATTCCAGTTTAACTGTGCCAGTGAGGCTAGCCTTAACCTTAACCTAGTCTTAAATGGGTTGGCATGTACAGGGGTGCGGTGGAGTCTGGACAAACTTTTTTAATTGTGTTGTTAATTATTTTGTTAGGCCTTACACTAACCTGGGAAAAAAAGATGAGTACAGAAATAGATTACTGTAAATGACATAGAAGTAATATAACAGATGAAAGACTTTGTGAATCTGTTCCCTTTAGATTTTATGGCTTTAATTCCTGATTTTTGTGTTAATCATGTGTTTGTACCCTCTTCTGCTGCAGTGGAGATTGGATGTGCACGTTCTGCAGAAGTCTCACAAATCCAGAGATGGTATACAACTCTGATGACGATTCACCCAGTAAGAAGGACAAAAGTGAGACTGAAATGAGTCCAGAGGACCAACGAGTGAGTCACAGAGAAACAAACACAACAATAGTCACAACACAAGGATCTTCTATTAGTACTTTACCCCGGATTGGTAGATTGGCCAAGTAAGGTTCCTTTTACGAGGAATCTCGTCATTAATTTATCCCAATGCTTTACATGACACACTATATTATATAATATAAAATACATACAGTATATTGTGAGATTGTTTGGCTCTAAAATATTTACTTCGCTAAAACATGAACCTGAGTGACCCAGTATGGTCTTAAGATATAATCTATAAACCTTTTCCAACTAAGTTAATGTTTTTTGCAGAATTGCAGATTCTTTAAGTTTCTTCTTGTGTTTTGTAGCGATGTGAGCGCGTGCTGCTGCATGTGTTCTGTCATGAACTCGGTACGGAGTTTCAAGAGCCTGTTCCTGCATCGGTGAGTTTCCATCAAGACCACAATATCCTCATTTCCCATAAAAGCAGATATTTCTCATGAAGTGTTCTTTAAGGGCAAAGCTCAGATGTGTAATTGGACCATTGTTCAATATGATCTGAAGTATTTAATTGCTGCCTCTCTGCTAGATCATTAACACTATTGCAAAAAACAGCAGCATCGCTCACATGTACTTCTGTAGTGACTCCATTCATCTGTTTTCAAACATGTATTGAGCCTCTGGGCCATTTCCTGCTGTTATTTGTTATAGCGGGAATATGATTCTTGCGTAATTAAGTTATTGAGTGAATGCAATAATGCATCCGGTTGAAGGGTAATAATGTTGTCTTATATACCACTTCACTTTGTTCTTGCATGACTACTGTACTCTCTGTAGTCCATAGTTCTGTTCTAAAACGTAGTGAGCTGTACTGTTGTCAACATAGGAATCGGCCTTCTAAGTCAACACAATTTAGGATGTCATTGTTGTCAGATTTTATTCCTGATATAAAATGTAATTTAATGGTTGCAATGACTACATTTACATGTGCACCAATAATGTGATTATTTCCAATAATCAGACAGAGTAAGGGGTTGTTTACATGACACAAGAAACAATTTTTATTGTTCTGATTATTTTCTAAGATTTGTGGTTATTTATACCGCCATTATTCGCATACCTCAATGCACAGCACAAAGGATGAACTCACATAGGGTGTGTGTTGCTGGCCAAGCTCCTCCAGCGGACACGGATTTGATTGGTGATTCTTTGGTATTGGGGCTCTGTCAGTTTTCTTGTGATGCATCTAAAATGTTTCAACCATCAATATACTGCATTTATATTCATGTCATGCAGTGTTGTCAACACCGCACCACATGCGCACTTAGGTCAGAGTAGAATAGATGTGATTAAATTGTTTACATGCCTGTTATTGCGATTAAAATCAGCATACGCCCCGTTTACTGTGATTATCGTTGCTAGGATTACGAGCATCGTGAAAGTGACATGTGAAGGCCAAGTATGGTAACCCATACTCAGAATTTGTCCTCTGCATTTAACCCATTCAAGTTAGTGCACACACATTAGGAGGAGGGAGTAGTGAACACACAAACACACTGCAAACTGTGGACAGACACACCCGAAGTTGCTGTGGCACCCGGAGAGAGATTGGGGCTTAGGTGTCTTTCTCAAGGTTACCTCAGTCATTTCCTGCCGGTATTGAGACTCAAACCCAACTGACTCTAACCATTAGAACAGGACTTTTAAACTTTAATCGCAATATTGCCTAAATCTCATTATAAATGCATTATGAAGGTGCATGTAAACGTAGTCATTGACAAACAGAACTTGGTTCTTTCCCCATTTATAATATATATGAGCTGTACTTGCATGACTGGAGAGTGCTACTAAGATGTCAGCTGAGTAAATTGACTTTCCTTACAAGGGTATAGAAATTCTACATATTAGGTGAAGATCCAAGCAGCAAAAACGGAAAAATTTTAATTAGATGGAACCTTTTTCTGTCTATATTCTTGAAATGTTTGTTTTTAATAACTATTTCCCTTCTTTCCCATTATTTATGTATTATTATAGTATCTATTGATTACTATTTTAAAAGATCTTTTATTTTTATATTTTCATTTCATTTAATTTTTAGCTTTAATAATAGTACTTTTTCATTGGGATACAAATATCCTACCTAAAAATGTGAGTTGATGGGTAGATTATTTGGTGTTGGAAGAGAGCCGCATATCTGCAACATTATTGTTTTAATGCTGAAGCCTTGCTTTCTCTCCAGGTACCCAATTACTATAAAATAATAAAGCATCCAATGGATTTGACCCTGGTAAAGCGGAAACTACAGCGAAAACATCCTCTGCATTACAAGAGCACTGCAGAGTTTGTGTCCGACGTGCGCCTGGTCTTTAGCAATTGTGCCAAATTTAATGAGGTGAGTACGGGGAATGTCCTTAACCTGTGTGGGGGGTGTGATGGGATGTTGCATGTAAGAAACAAGTATTTGGAGAGTATGAAACAGACTAAAGCAACACAGCATGAACATGTGATCGGTTGCATGCTTTTACTTCCTCATATGTTCACCAGTCCAGTACTAACAATTAAAGGAATGGTTTCAGTCGAGCTGAGCATTAATCAGCGGCGCTGTTTTTCTTTTTCTTTTTGGATGTTGCACTATTGTGTCAAAGGGCTAACACACTTTTTCACTCCGTTAAAGGGATGTTTATTACATTTTGTTTGAGGCATTTGATAATTGTTCTGCGCTTTTTTTTTTAACAATAAAAATGAAAATGACAATCAAATGCATGATGTTAACGTCAGTTTTGCAGTCGTTCATGGCTTCTGACATTCATTCAAGACCCCATGAAGCAAAGTTGACGAGTGTAAGTTTATGTATTACCGGAAGTTCTGGTGGGTCTTGACTTTTTGCCAATATGCTTTAATTGGGAGTTTTGCTAGTCGTAACGAGGAACTTTCTTATTCTTGAGAGCAAGTGAATTCTGTCCGCTTTTTGGAGTAGACTAGTGTAATATTAATAACTTTAAAGCAAACATACATGGACTAAAAGCCACAACTCTCATTTCTATTTCATGGGGTCAAGTGTGTATGTAGAGTGTTTAGTGACTGTAAAATAAAACTATTTGGCAGTGATGCTTTTAAAATCACGTAATGTTTACAACTGATATGATTTAGTTTTATATCCCTTAGAAAGTCGTTTAAGATGTCATTTTTAGCATTTAGCTGATGTGTGTTTTGAATGTTACCGTTTGATGAGGTTTGTGTTATTGAAAGCAAAACTCAAGTCACACTGTTTATTTTAAATTGAGTGGCAATACATTAATAAAATGAAAGATGTGATTATTACACACCACGTTTTATAGGGATTGTTTGGCTTGTTTCACAAAAGGATGTGTACATTCCTTCATGTCCACTTAAGGTGATTACAGTGGATGGATTTGATCCGTTTGAGTGTTTGGGTTCATCAGTGGCCAGAGAATACATGAAGTGCATAAATAGGGTGTTTGTTGTGGGGAAATATAACTTTATAGTCAAATCCTCCAAGACACCCATGTTAAAAACTGTAGCACTTCACACTGTCATTGTGATACTTCAGAGAGGTTACTGAAATGTTTATTTCTGTCTGAGGGAGACATTTTACTGTCTTCACAAGACTTGATGGCATTCATGTCAAAGAAGCACGTTATTATTAACTATTTTAGAATTTTCTGTAATTTTTCCCTCCAATTTATCTGTTGCATTTAGTTTGGGTCTGTCAGCATAACTGCCACTTGTGTTTTTTTTTTAAGAGTATTTTAAGGCAAATCCCCTTTTGCTTTGCTTATGCCTTATAACTTAAAGGCATTCATTATGACCAAACCAAAAATTGTGCTCCTTGGACATTTTTAAATACAGATGAGGTTGTGACCTCACTGTGTGTATGGTATAAAATCTGTCTTCCCCCCCCTTTCTTTTGTATTTTTTTTTGTTTTTTTGTGGCTGTCGTTGCCCTTTTTAGATGTCTCGAATAATCCAGGTTTATGATGAGGAGAAACAGAGTAATGTTCAGGTAAGATGTTTTGTACACCACACCGATGGGTTCAGCAGTGCTGGCACCCAAAGCAGCCGAAACTGGAGTTTTAACCCTTTCTGTGATTCTCTTCTCCTCCTCTTCCTCACCCGTTCATTCCACCCACTTTCTCCTCCCCTTTCCTCACATTTCCACACTCTTTCCCTTCTTCTCCCTCTCCTAGGCCGACTCGGAAGTGGCAGAAGCGGGCAAAGCTGTGAGTCAGCGCTTCGAGGAAAAACTGCTGGAGATTTTTCCTGACCAGACGTTCCCAGTAGTCGCGGAGAAGGAGACACGACCCGAGGCCGATAAAGAGGATTCGGAGGACTCCGACGATGATGTGGTACAACCAAAACGCAAACGTTTAAAAGTGGATGCTGAGAAGCTGATGCACATCAAGTGAAGAAACTGAGGAAACGTCTGCAAGAAATAAACTGTCTTCCTCTCAAGCACAGTCTTATTCTGCTCTCTGAAGGGTGGGATAACGCTGGAACTGATGCGATTCAGATGCTTCATTTATTTCATGGTGTTCCCCACCCCGACGATCCATTGTACATACTGCGTGAGAACTTTCAAACTTGCTTTGTGTCATTGTCTTCGGAGGACGAAGAATGAATCGTTGAGTGTCGATGAAGACACTTGTACAGATTTAAATAGTCTTGTTTTGGTCTGATTTAGTATATAACATTCTTTTTTTTCTTAAACTATGACTTATTATTATTATATTTGTAAATCTATTGTGAATGATACTTTATAAATGATACACTCATCTCTCCCTCCCATTGTATGATAAAGTTTATCATATATGGTCCACCTGCTTCCTTTGCATGTGTATTTTCTTATTCCTACAGTTTAAATCCCCTCAATAGGAGAACATTTGATCTTTATTTTCAATAAAATGGTGACCTCTGTATTGTTTTAAAGTTTAATCTTCAAAAGCTATAAAACATAGTAAATGGGTGTCTGTGGCACCTGGCAAAACCAAGTACACAAGTGCTTCCAACAAGCATTGCTTTTTATTCCAATAATACATAAACTACAGTAATGCCAGTGTTACATTTATAAGGGTTACAGTCTTAAATGTTGAGGGAAGAATTTTAAAATATTAAATTCATTTTTTTTATTAGAATAAATTAAGGCAATTTAAAATTTGTATCTTTTTAAAATGACATTTTGTGAAATGTATTCTTCAAACTAGAATTACTATAGTATTTTCACCAAGTGATTGAAACAAAATCACATTGACATTCATTCAGACAATTCAACTATATTATGAAGGTAGATTTTTAACTAAAAAGTTAAACCGTTTCATGCCAAATGTATTTTTTAAGGTGTCAGATTGGGGCATGCTGTAAATACTAAATTGATTTGTCACATTTCAGAATGGTTTGATATTTATGCATTTTCACTTTTTCCATTTTTAACCACTTGCTCAGTGCTTTACAGTTGATTTAATCAGTACATAATTGATAAATAACAGTTTTCATTTATGGAAACTTAATTCATTTAGACATGTTTCCACAAGTGCAAAAAACAGTGTTCAATCAGTGTATTGTATCTTGTTCCCTTTCGAGAGGTCTTTCCTATTGCGTAAGTAGCTTACGCTATGGGAAAACTCCTTTTCTCGAGAATATTGAAGTCTTTATGTAAAACGCATTGCAGCTGCACAGCTGACAGCAATGAACGAAGGCAGCTCGGTCATTGGCTGTGCTGCGGCAACTTGCTCGAACCAATGACGGGGCGACTCTGAATGCGCGACCAATGAGCGCGCTTCGCGCCCGCGCGCGTCAGAGCCCGCCAAGATGGGCGTGGCCAAGAGCTATATATTGGGCGCCCCGTCATGAGAGTTCTTTAGATTTAATCTCCTTCAGCGAACACCTTCTTCGCTGGATCCTCCGGATTATTGAAGCTTCGCCGTCGAAAAGCATACCAGCGGGATTTGCTACGAGGACGTCGGCACCTTCAGCCGCCTTCTAACGCGATCCTACTGAGCCATCCGGCGTACTGCTCACGCAAGTATTTACATCTGTTCGCTCTGCGACACTTGTAAAAGAGCAAATTTTCCAAGGCGTTGTTTCAAATGCCTTCCTGCGCGTCGTGCAGAGACCTTCTCCCGGACGGGGATCGTCACATCATCTGCGCTCGCTGCCTGGGCCGGGACCACGCAGAAGCTGCTTTGACCAAGGGCGGATGCCCCGAATGTGACGACCTGGGTCTCTCCGCACTGCGGGCTCGCCTCGCCGCTTTCGCCGTGAGCGAGCCCATCGCCGCCATCCCTCTGTTCGAGCCGCGCACTAAGAAAAAGCGCCGCTCACAGAGGCTTCCTGAACCTGAGCTCAGTGACGTCACGCCGAGCCAGTCTCCGCGTGCTTCACCGCCGCTCTTGCCTTCCCCACCGCCGGTTCAGTTCACCCAGCCGGACCCACACCCCTCTAGCAGAGCGGTGGGCCTTGTGACTTTCGGCGCGTCCGAGGACGACGGGGGAATGGATGACAGCTTGTCAATCGACGCTGCATCGGACGACTGGCCGGGCTCCACTCTCGACCCCGCCCCGTCGACGCTAGCTAGCGCGAGCGGGGGCTCCACCATGGATAGCGAGATTATCCGCGTTCTCTCTAAGGCCGTGGAAGACCTCGGGCTCGATTGGTCTTCTCCCGAAGAACCAACCCGGAGCCGACTGGATGAGTGGTTTCTGCAGGGGCGCCAGCAGGCCCCTCGGCAAAGGCCTTCTCCCTTCTTCCCGGAAGTTCACGACGAACTCACCAAGTCGTGGAAAGCCCCCCACTCTGCGCGCCTAAAGCCTTCTTTTTCTTCCTCGCTCTCCTCTGTGGACGGCGCGAAGGAAAGAGGCTACGAGGGAACACCGCCCCTCGAGGAGGCCGTGGCCAATCATCTCTGCCCGCCCTCCACCACCGGATGGAAAGCCAAAGCTTCCCACCCCTCGAAGCCCTGCCGCACTACTTCAGCTCTCGCCGGTCGCGCCTACGCCGCCGCCGGCCAAGCTGCATCAGCGCTTCACTCTATGGCGGTACTTCAAGTGTTCCAAGCCAAGCTTCTCCGCTCTATGGACGAGTCTGGCCCCGAACCCGAGGCCTTTAAGGACCTACGCAGCGCGACTGACATAGCCCTGCGAGCCACGAAGGCCACCGCCCAGTCTATCGGCCGTGCCATGGCTAATTTGACTGTTCTCGAGCGCCATCTGTGGTTGACTCTGACTGAGATGAAGGACGCGGATAAGGCGCCATTTCTCGACGCGCCTATCTCCACCAGCGGGCTGTTTGGACCGGCGGTTAAGGGTTTCGCCGAACGCTTCACTGAGGCCCAGAATGCTTCACAAGCTATGCGGCATTTCCTGCCCAAGCGCTCCAGCTCATCACAGAGCAGACAGAGGCCGCCGCAGCCGCAGCGGGCTAGAACAGCCCCCACCGCCTCTCAGCCCGCGCCTCAGGCTGACGCTCGACGCCACTCGCGCTCTCACAACCGCAAGCCGCCTTCTGAGCGACGGGGTCCTCGGCCCAAGATTGTGCTGAACCCCGAGCCTCGAAAGCCGTCCTAGCCACAAGAATGAAAAGAGAGAGTGCGTGTCTCGCAAAAGCCGGACCACTCTCTCTGCAAAAGCTCAAGCATTACCCAGTCCCCTTACAGGCGGCTGGATATGTTCATACAGCAGTCAATGGGCCAGTCACAGAGCTCGCTCACCTGCAAACAAACGCCGTTTTTACGGCGACGCACAGAAAACACAAAAAGAGTCTTTTTCTGCCTGTGTCACTAAGGGTTCACATGTCCACAAGGTGTGCATTCCCAGATACTGTCAAAACAGTGCCAAATTCATTCCCAGCTCAAGCTGCGCACCCCATGAATGTAGATCACGTGCCTACGGTCATGTACGCACCACTACACACAAGCACTGTTCACACAGTTATAAATTCAACCCCAGTAAAAGCGGGAAACATTATAAAAGTGACGCGTGTGCCTACCACTGTTTATGCACCCCCACTTATAAACACTGTCCTTACAGTGTCAAACACAACCCCAGCCCAGGCTGCGAGTTTTACAGACACAGCGCGCGCTGCTGTAATCACACACGCGCCCATTCACTCAGCTGCTCAGCGCGCGCCCGCGCCTCTGAGAGCTATGAGCTCAGGCGATTCGCTGGCCGGGTCCCTGCGTCACAGCGGCCCGCCCCTAGCCTGTATTCAGCCCATATCTGTACACGCAGCGGCATGGGAAAATATTCCAGATATGCCGAAATGGGTATTGAATATAGTAAAGCACGGATACTCGCTCCAGTTCGCTCGCAGACCACCACGTTTTACGACTGTGGTCGAGACGAAAGTGAGAAAAGAGTGCTCACATGTTCTACGCACCGAGGTGCGCAAACTAATAGAAAAGGGTGCTGTGGAAACTGTTCCCCCCTCTCTGAGCGAGGCAGGTTTTTACAGCCGCTATTTTCTCGTCCCGAAAAAGGATGGCGGTCTCCGCCCCATCCTAGATCTCAGACACCTGAACAAAGCACTAATGATTCGCTCGTTCAGAATGTTAACAACCAAGCATATCCTCGCGCAAGTACGCCCAGGAGATTGGTTTCTCTCAGTGGATCTGAAAGATGCTTACTTTCACATTCCAATAGCGCCTCATCACAGGCCGTTTCTGAGATTCGCTTTCGAGGGACAGTCGTACCAGTACACAGTACTTCCGTTCGGCCTGTCCCTGGCTCCCCGTACATTCACGAAATGTATGGATGCAGCACTTTCCCCCCTAAGGCGAAGGGGAGTGCGAATACTGAATTATCTCGACGATTGGCTGATTCTAGCACAATCAGAGAGTCAGTTAATAACACACAGATCTTGGATTATCAGCCATTTAGAATGCCTGGGTCTAAGAATCAATTTTGCAAAAAGCATACTATCTCCCAGCCAGAGGATTTCTTTCCTGGGAATAGTTCTAGACTCGATGCAAATGACAGCGCGTCTCTCATCAGAGCGCGCGCTCACCATCCGGCGCCTTGCAACATCATTCAGGGCGGGCGCGCTCGCCCCCGTCAAGCGGTTTCAGAGGATGCTCGGTCTCATGGCCTCAGCATCGGCCGTACTCCAGCTAGGATTGTTGCATATGCGCCCTCTCCAACGCTGGCTCAAGAGCCGCGTCCCTACTCACGCGTGGCGTTCGGGCCACCTTTTAATCAGAGCGAACCACGGCTGTATAAAAGCCCTGACGCACTGGAAAGCCGCCGACTGGTACCAGTCAGGCGTGAGTCTGGGTGTGAACACAAGGAGAAAGATGATAACGACAGATGCCTCCAAAATAGGTTGGGGGGCCCTTTACGAGGGCAGGCCTGTCTCCGGCTTTTGGTCAAACCCGGAGAAGCGCCTACACATAAACTGTCTGGAAATGAAAGCGGTCGCTTTGGCTCTCAGAGCCCTGCTCCCACAGCTGAGAAACGAACACGTCTTGGTCCGAACGGACAACATGACGGTAGTATCGTACATAAATCGCCAGGGAGGACTCAGGTCGAGCTCCATGCATTCAATGGCCAGGAGACTCATTTTATGGTCCCAGCACAACTTGCGCTCGCTGAGAGCAGCGCATGTGCCAGGTGCCCTGAACCAGGGGGCGGACATGCTATCCAGAGACAAAATTCTCCCAGGAGAATGGGCTCTCAACCCGCTGACGATTCACTGGTTATGGAAAACCTTTGGCAAAGCGGAGATCGACCTCTTCGCCTCCAAGGAGAACGCGCACTGCCCTCTTTTCTTCACGAAAAGCATGGATGCGCTCGCCCAGAGCTGGCCGAGCCGTCCCTTATATGCCTTTCCCCCGATCGCGATGCTACCGCAGGTCATCAGTCGGGTCAGAGAGGAGAAAGACGCAGTGCTGCTGATAGCCCCACTCTGGAAGAACCAAACATGGTTTCCAGATCTGATGCAAATGCAATCTGCACCACGGCCGATTCCACTGAGGCCAGACCTCCTCAGTCAGGCCAACGGGATGATATTTCATCCCCGCCCCGATCTGTGGGCCCTTCATGCATGGCCCCTCAACGGGTTCCCAGGAACCTCACGAGCGGAGCACTAAAAACCATCGCTGAGGCGCGGGCGCCCTCCACGAGACGCTTATATGCCCAGAAATGGAAAGTGTTCAGTGTCTGGTGTAATGCCAAGGGCCTGAACCCTGAAACATGCGAGATTACGAACGTACTCGCTTTTCTACAAGGGCTTCTGGAGGCGGGCCGCGCCCCCTCCACGCTCAAAGTATATGTGGCGGCCATCACAGCATCACACGACCCTGTAATGGAACGTCCATTGGGAAGAAACGACCTAATTATTCGTTTCCTAAGGGGCGCTAGGAGGATGAACCCTTCACGCCCCCCCTCAGTGCCGATCTGGGACCTAGCTACTGTCCTAGACGCTCTTAAAGGGCCTCCGTTCGAACCACTCCGAACCGTGCACCTTAAACAGCTCTCGCTCAAGACTGCGCTCTTGCTGGCACTCGCCTCGGTCAAGAGAGTGGGCGACCTGCACGCGCTTTCGACAAGCGCTGCCTGCCTAGAATTCGGACCTAACGACTGCAGGGTCGTCCTTAGACCGAAACATGGGTATATTCCTAAAGTGCTCACCACTCCCTTCAGAGCACAGGTTATCTCCCTAACTGCGCTATCGTCCCCAGCAGACGAACACGACGCTAATCTACTCTGCCCCGTTAGGGCTCTCAGAGTGTATTTGGAGCGTTCTGCCCTATTCAGACAGACAGAACAACTGTTTGTATGCTTTGGCGGCCGTACGAAAGGTTCCGCCGTTTCAAAGCAGAGAATCTCTCACTGGATAGTTGAAGCTATAGCGCTGGCTTATGAAGCTAAGGGACTTCAATGCCCCTGGGGAGTCAAAGCACACTCCACCAGGAGTGTGGCTTCTTCCTGGGCATGGTCGAGCGGGATACCGATCGAGGATATTTGTGCGGCGGCAGGCTGGGCCTCACCGTCCACATTTATCAGGTTCTACAACCTACAGGTCCCGACACTGCATTCCAATGTACTATCAGCATGATGCTAGTTGAACTACGAGTTCGTATCTAGATTATGTATGTGCTTGTGTCACACTGAGCGCCTTCTAGCCGCTCTGTATTCTTTCCCACATATAAAGCTCGCCTCTGCCGGCTAGTTGGATGATAACTTTGCTTTTTTAGCTCAGGCACCTGCCTCTGGCTATCATAAGGCGAAGTTCAGCACGCACGGCGTTTTGCATGGTGTTCCCATAGCGTAAGCTACTTACGCAATAGGAGAGACCTCTCGAAAGGGAACGACTCGGTTACTAACGTAACCTCGGTTCCCTGAGAGGAGGGAACGAGTATTGCGTAAGCTGCCGTGCTTGTGCTTGGTTAGTTCGCTTCAGTCGTTTTAACCTAAAGAACTCTCATGACGGGGCGCCCAATATATAGCTCTTGGCCACGCCCATCTTGGCGGGCTCTGACGCGCGCGGGCGCGAAGCGCGCTCATTGGTCGCGCATTCAGAGTCGCCCCGTCATTGGTTCGAGCAAGTTGCCGCAGCACAGCCAATGACCGAGCTGCCTTCGTTCATTGCTGTCAGCTGTGCAGCTGCAATGCGTTTTACATAAAGACTTCAATATTCTCGAGAAAAGGAGTTTTCCCATAGCGTAAGCTACTTACGCAATACTCGTTCCCTCCTCTCAGGGAACCGAGGTTACGTTAGTAACCGAGTCGTTTTCTGGGCAATAATAGTGAACAGCTTAATGTAGACAAGACTTTAAGTTATTTCTATACAGAAGATGGCTTAAAAAACGAACCTACCATGAGAAACATTCGATGAGGCAAAAATGGTGACAACTAACCTCTTCATTTTATACATTCGTCACCATATACACTCGTGTAAACATACATGACTACATTACTGTAGGTTGTATACTCTTAAGAAATCGTTTTTTTTTGCGTCACGTTTTGCTGAATGGGCTATTGTGAAGTCAGGCGTGATGATCAGCTGATATGAGCGGAGCTGTTTGTGTCTTGAGGCGACGGAGCGTTACTTTGACAAGGTAAAGAAAATGTTTTAAAACTATATATTTTTTTAGAACACGAACTTTTTCTTTAAACGCACGTAACTTATTTTAGTTATAAATGTTCATACACGCGGCTCGAAGCTCTGGACGCAACACAAAATCCACAGTTTACTGCAACAACAACAATAAATTTCACAATGTTTTGTGAAAATGTGAGACATGTTGATCACCATGTAGTGCCTCTTTGTTGACACTACCCGACCAAAGCAAAGTCAGTGGGAAAAGGACCAGTACACATTTACAAAGGGTAAGCATAAGTATTAGATAATAGGTTTTTTAGAATCAAATCAGAGTTTCTTTCTTTAACCGGTGATTGCGAAAATGACAACTACGACTTGCACACGGAAGAGTTTAAAGTTTAAACTGCTAAACATTTTGAACGGATTAGTCAATCTGAATGATTAATTCATGAAATCTGAATCATTCGAGCGATTCTTCAGTTAACGTTTACGTTACCTACATCAGCAGTAGAAATGATACAAATGTTTGCCTCTTAATTACATGACATATATATATATATATTATACAATTATAAAACACTTTTTAGAACAATTATTTTTGTTTAATGTAATTTCAGAGTACAGAATATAATAGTCCTTTACCACAGTCGAACCATAGACTGTAAAAAGAGTCGAACCCATGAGTCGAACGCGGAAGTGTGATAAAGGCCTAACAGCTTTGTTGGAACGTTTGTTTCATGAAACACGTGACGCATTTACGTCACGACGCAAAATAAAGTCAAATCACCTTAATTTATAAAGTGCTTTTAACAGTATTGATTGTCTCAAAGCAGTTTTACAGTGACAATAGAAATGACCGTAATCGTAATAAAGCCGATTAGTTTTAACTAACCGAACTGTTCAAAATAAACTATTCGCAAAAACTAGTCGGAATTCCCATCACTAGAGCGAGGCTTCTGATCTCGTCCAACCCACTCTGGCGCTGCTTTACTGCACGATGACGTCGCGCTTCAACCATCCAATCATAGCGCTAAGCGATGTCCTCGTTGTTTTGACGACTTGTTTGTTTTCTTCTCTAGGTGACTGCGGCATAAGATCCACATACTTCTACTATTCTACCTCAGCAGCTGAAGATCTACACCACAGGTAATGCGCTAAATGTATTTGTATTTATTTTTTAATATATTCTGCTTCAGCTATAAGTGTTTTAACAGCACTGCACTCACTGTTACGTTTTATACTATCAACACATCTGTTTTCATTAGAAATATTGAAAACAGCCCAGGCGGTATTCTTATGAAAACAGAAGAGCATGCAAATTAGATGTATTTTTATATCTGTTATGTTTCATTACTGCTGTTTTTTCAAGGGATGTCGGACGGGCTTGTGCTCGGTGGTGATGGAAACTTCAGCTCTCTCTGCCCACATGGGATCGAGTGGATTTGGTATGGACTTGGGGAATGTGCCCAGGATGCCAGGGACGTTGCCAGTGTAGTTCTGGGACTGCTGTCAATAGTTTGCTTCATGGTGTCCTCACTACCGTAAGTACGCCAACTCTTATAAGAGGATAATGTTGCTCTGTGCCTCAGTTTTGCCATATTAGAAATAAAATGTTCATTCAGGCACAGCAATAATTTTGAACACTCATAAACTGCTATTCAAAAGGTTGGTGTCAGTAAGATTTTTATGAAATTAATACTTTTATTCAGCAAGGATGTATTGAATTAATCAAAAGTGACAGTAAAGACAATTTCTATTTAGTATAAATGCTGTTCTTTTGAACTTTCTATTAATCAAAGAATCCTAAAAGATCATGGTTTCCACAAAAATATTAAGCAGCACAACCGTTTACAACATTCATAAAAATAAGAAATCTCTCTTGAGCTGCAAATCAGGGCATTGGATTGATTTTTGTAGGATCATGTGACACTGAAGACTGGAGAAATGATGCTGAAAATTCAGCTTTATCATCACAGGAATAAATTACATTTGAATTCAAACAGTTTTTAAACTGTGTAATAATATTTCACAAAATTACTTTTTTATTGTATTTTTGTACCAAATAAATGTAGCCTTGGTGAGCATAAGAGACTAATTTCACAAACATTAAATTACAGAACCAGATTTTTGAACTGTAGTGTAAAGTGACATTTTGCACATGATAAAATATAACGAGATCATTCTGTCTGTTACTTTAGGCAATACTACAATTCCTGCAAGACAGGAAATATGGACAGCGCTCTGTCTGTTTGGTTTCTGTTATTGTGGCTGGCAGGTGACTCGTGTAATCTTATTGGATCATTTTTAGCCGATCAACTTCCACTACAGGTAAGGAACAATTGTCACATTTTTCATTTGTTGCTTTGGATAAAATCTCTGCTAAATCAATTAATATGTAGGTTCAAGAAAATCACCCTAATTGATTAATGATTGATCTTCATTTAGCTGTAGTATAAAGTAAAGCCTGGTTATATTATTATCATTTTATATTCCTTGTTTCTTCTTTAGAAATACACTGCAGTGTACTACGTCCTGGCAGACATGCTAATGCTGTTAATGTACACGTATTATAAACTAAAGAATAAAGCATCTAGGGGTGAGTTGGAAATCATGCCTTACATGAGACTTGTAATGTTGGTTGAATGTGTTGTGAGTAGGCTATATGTAATTGGTTGCTTTCAAGGACATGCCTTGCTTTCATTCATTTTTAATGTAATATTTATATTTTATTTTATTTCAGCTTCATTTCAATTCCCAGAACTGATTTGTAATAGCTTTAGTTAACAATAACACTGCTCGAGAACGTCTCTACTGTATATCCTCCCCGACCCTCGGCCTTCACAGTGTGTTATAAGATTGTCTTGATGCCTGAAACACTGATTCATGGAACTGTCTTTCTCCTCTGTAGACAGTAACAGTGCATTGCTAAATGCAGTCAGTATGCTGTGTCTTCTGGGAATTACATCTTCCCTCCTTAGCCTCCCTCGCTCTGCCCTAGAGTATCAGATTCCCGCGGGGTTCAAGGGTCGGGCACTGCTGGCCGTGGAGGGCAGCGGTTCGGTGCAGGTAACTAGAGTTGCTTTTATCATTGAGTTGAGTTGCACTTAATTAACTTATGTGGTTTCAGCATTGGTTTGGGACTTAATGATTTCATTTTTTTCAGCCCTTCTCAACGAAGGAGATTATAGGCTTTTTCATCGGCTCTTTATCTTCAGTACTCTATTTATGCTCCAGATTGCCACAGATGTACACTAATGTAAGTTTTACATTGATGTTGATTCTCATATAATCTATCAAGAACATGTCCAGGTGATATTTTACCCCATAATTAAAAGAAAGACAATTTAATTGATTTACAGTTATCTTCTGTTTTAGCAAAATATAAATTCCATTTTTTTTAGGACTATTAAATCAGGGTGAACACTGTATGATTTTGACCACGATTTGGCTGAGACATATTTTACGAATCCTAAGATTCCTCTGATCCTAGGCCAAAATCGGAAGACTTTGATCGCTAGTTTGACATGTTTACCAACAGCCGATTAATGACCAATAGGATTAAAAATGAACCTCTGACGAAATTCTGGCAGTGTCATAAGTTTTGAGGCACAGTCCTGTAGTGCGACTTCTCCTACGACAACCGTCAAATCTAAAACCAATAGGAGCGCAGAACCTGATCACGCAATTAGAACGACAACAACAAACCACCACTTGCTCCACACACATCGTGTTCGTTTTTTCTATTTTTCTTTGCAAGATAAGCCATGGTCAAAATTAAATATGGAATGACTTTTTATTTATATATTCATACAACAGAATATTCTGCGGGCCATGAAAGTTTTGAGAATATGATACAACAATGCTCCTGCTGGCTGGCAACTTAAAAAAAACACTGGCATCAAAAGTGTAATTTGATGCTTTTAATAAAGCTACAATTATTATTCATACATTTTCATGCTACATTTGCATTCAGATCTTTAAATTAAATATATACATATGTTGCTTCTTAGGCTACATTCACACTGCAAGCCTTAGTGCTCGAATCTGATTTATTGCTCGGATCAGATTTTTATTTTATTTTTTTGTATAGCTGTTCACATTGTGATTTTAAATGTGGCCAATATCAGATTCCAGTGTGAACAGATCATGGTCCATAACTGACCAGAATGCGCAAAGAACAATAAAAAGACTTCAAAAACAGCACGCTGACATACGGAAGTAAACACGAAGAACATAAAGTAAACGATTACACGCTTAAAGTGTTATCTGCCGCAGAAGTCAGTGAATTTATGCACAGCCAATATAAAAGACAAAGAGAAGAATGTGAAAAAAGAGCAGAATATTTAAACATTTATGATACAAGCCCACGTTTTGCTTGAATATTTGTCACTGTAATTCTTTCTACTGACACCTTTCACAACGATCTCGATAACTTTGGGTATGTAAAAGTGAATTGAGATTGAGATTGAGGTCGCATTGCAAAACATCTGACCTGTATTGGATTTAAAACCACATATGGAAGTGGCCCAAATCGGAATTGCGTGAATTGCGGATTCCATGTGGTTTGTGCTGTTCACACTGTCATGAGAAAAACAGATCTGAGTCAACAAAAAACCCATCTACATTTACCTACAGTCTGAACGTAGCCTTAGAGTAACTTAAATATATCTTGCTGTCTTGCAGTATCTAAGAAAGTCAACAGAGGGCGTATCTTTTTTCCTGTTTGCTCTGGTAATTCTGGGAAACACAACATATGGGATCAGTGTGATATTGAAGAACCCAGACCCAGGGCAGGGAGAGACCAGCTACCTCGTGCACCACCTCCCCTGGCTCATCGGCAGCCTGGGAACGCTCTCACTGGACCTTATCGTATCCTTTTAAGCACAGTCCTCATGGACCTACGGCCACAAAAAGATGTGAAATGGAATATGGAGGACTAAACGTGCTCATGAAATGTTGCGAGAAAAATTCCATACAAAAAATCATATTGCTCTTAAAGCAGGATTTATTTTAGTATCTTTTTATATATTTGAATAGCTTATTTTAATATATTAATGTTTTATTTTAATAATTTAATAATGGATTAATGTTTTGTATAATGCATCAGGTTTAACTGTGTTGGGTAAAATGCATAAATTGATTAATTGACAAAAGTTTGTTTTGAGAACATTCAGTCAAAGGTCACGTGACTGATATTATAGACAACATTGCATAAATGTCCGAGTCATCGTGTGTTTGACGTTCTGGATCACTTGAGGTCACGTATATTGACAAAACTCTGATCGTTGCCAAAGATTCCAACTACATTTCTGAAGTCATGTGACTTCCTTTCATGTGAAGCACATTTGTCAGAATCCCCTGAGCACTGAGCCTTGTTGTTTAAAGGGGTTATCGAATGCAAAATTCACTTTAATATAGTGTTTGCATATAAATGTGCCTTTACAGTGTGTGGACACTGATGTCATATTGCTCATGCTCCGCCCACGACCACTGATGGACTGTCCCGTATTAGCATATTTCCTGATTGCTTTCAAGGACATGCCCTGCTTTTAACATTTTTAATGTAATATTTCTATTTTATTTTATTTCAGCTTCATTTTAATTCCCAGAGCTGATTTTTAATAGCTTTAGTTAACAATAACACAGTTGCTGAACAGTTGCTCCTTATCATTTAAAGAGACATGCACCGAAACGGGTCGCTGAGAACAGGGCTGTTTTTGAGGGGGTAAAAAGCGTGTTGTTTTACACAACCATTGAGGAATTTTAACCAAAGTATGTTACAAACTTTATACGAAGACCCTAAAGAATCATACCACCTTGTGGAAAATGGGCATCCGATGACTCCTTTAAATTTATTCCGGATAGTTTGAAACTTTTTCAGCTTTTTTGCCTTAACGCTTTTCTTCAGATATCCGTGCAGTTCATGAAGTACAGCAAATCTCCTCGGGTTTCTGCAGATGGAGATGAAGAGACTGCTGCACTCCTCCAAAACTGAACTATTCCCATTCCTGCTGTGATTGGATGAAATGCTGAAGATGTTTTTTGAGCATCACGTTTCCACAGCCACAGCTGACAGATGTTTTTTTTCTAATAGTTTTTTTTTTTTTTTTTTTACCAATGCATGCAATCATGTACATTTTCTTTTGTACAGTAGAATAAACGTTGCATTTGGCAGCTCTAGCAGTCTTGACTGAGAAAGAACTGTGAAAATGAGCTGCCGTCAATCTGTACTGTAATGATAGGTTGTTTTCATATATTATAGAAATGTTTTGCTATTGTAAAGATGTTTTTAATCTTTATATTGTTGCCTTTGATTTGATTTTGCACTGCACCTTTCAGTCACTTGGTAACTTCTTTTATTGAAGTTCTTATTTTTAAGTCTTATTTGACTTTGTCTTTTTTTTGTTGTTGTTCTGTATCACAGCACAACATTCACTAAAGATTGATGTTTTTCTGAGGCCAAACTTGCTTGAACGGTTTCTTTATTTGGTGTGTGTGTGTGGTGTCCAGGTAAGCCCTATGTTAAATGTCCCCACAAAAAATGGCAATATCCAAAATCCTTGTGGGGACGTTTTTTGGTCCCTATGTTGAAAATAGCTTATAAATCATACTAAATGTTTTTTGAAAATGTGAAAACGCAGATAGATTTGTGGTGGGTAGGTTTAGGATTAGGGGATAGAATATAGAGTTTGCACAATATAATAAAGCAATAACGAACTGCAGGCAGAGCTGAATGTGACTTAACAGTGGATTGCCGCATCACTGGTATCCACTGTTGAAGAAGCATTTCCACTTGGAGGTCGAAGGTCAAGTTCATTCCCTGAAGAATCTTGATGAATCTCAATGGTAATGATTATTTCCAAATAAATTATTATCTATTATAGGGTAGACTTAAAGTTATTAAAACGCGTGATTTATACTTTCTCAGTAAAGGTGTTTTAATGGTGTTTGTTGTAAATAAAGGATCTGTTCAGAAACCTAGTAGGTTGCCATAATGCCTTCTAAGAAAATTTTACTTGGGTACTTGGGTACAATCATTGATAGCACTTTAAGTTTTAATGTTAACTCAGAGAGTATTTTTAAGAGAGCTAACCAGCGATTATTTTTAATTAGAAAGTTGAGGAGCTTCAGGGTCAGTCAACACATTCTTCAGATGGCATATAGGGGCCTGGTAGAAAGCATTTTACAGTTTAATATAACAGCTTGGTATGGCAACCTGAATGTGAAAGACTAAAACAAGCTTTCCAAAATTTTTAATATTGCAGGGAAGGTGATTGGCAAGTCACAAAGGCAGCTTGGGGATGTATTTGATAGGGCGGTACTCAGGTAGGCCCGACAGATATCAGTAGACACCCTACATCCACTCAACTCAGAGTTTGAGTTGCTCCCATCTGGCCGTAGATTCAGGGTCCCAAGGGCCAGCCGGAACATCTATAAGAGATCTTTTATTCCCAATGCCATACAGGAACTTAATTCAATCTGAAAGCATTTTTAGTCGCTGCGCTGCTTTCCATTTCTGTTGTTGTATGTTGATGGTGGTACTGTCATACTCTTAACTGTGTGTATTTTTGTAATTTTAACTGTGGCATCTCTGATGCGTATCTGTTTGGAGAAGTCGAAGACAAATTTCCACTAAGGTGGACAATAAAGTCTAATAATAATAATAAGGTAGTAAATAAAATGGAAACTTAATTTGGAAAATGGAAACTTTATTATTTTTTATTTAGTATTATTTATTTTAGTATTATTCATATTCTACAATAGTAATTATTAGTACTTTCAATTTGCTTTTATTTCTACATTTTCAGATTTCATTGTAATTTTAGTATGCACTTTTGTCATTTTGAATTTTTTATTCAGTTTTAGTAATTTTAGTACTTGTACAAACTTATTTTATTCCAGTTAGTTGCTAAAGCTTGTAATTTTTTTCATCTAATATATTTTATTTTATTTCAGCTTTATTTAAATGTAATGAAAATTGTTATTAATAGTTTTAGTTAACAATAACACTGATCTCCATATTGAACAATTTTGTGTCATATCTCCTGATGCATGTCTCCTCACACAAAGTATGTATAAAATTACACAGCGGCAAAAAAGGTTTTTAAAAAGGTTTGACATATTGCATAAATTTGAATGAAATGCTTTTATTGAAATATTTTATATTCTACCAAAGATAAGACTGTGCTAGACGTTAAGTTTTGTGAAGAAGGGCCACTAGGATTTGAGCTGTGTTTATGATCATTACTTTATAGTGGTTTTCAGTTTGCATATCAGAGACTGTTAAATATGTATTTTAGGTATGGGAGTGGCATATTTGGAGTTTTGATATTTGAGATACGGTCATTGGGCTACTTTTGATTGGCAATTAGTCATGTTAGTTACGCAGACCTGGCAACCCTGGATAAGTGAGATGCTACCTTTGAATTTGGTAAAAAGAGTTGTTGTTTTTTTAAAGCTGTGTTATTGTGCTGCCTACCTTTCGGAACAACCTTTGCGTGACTTTTGTGCTAATGCTTCCTTAGAATACTGCCTATGTACTCAACTCACTAGTTTTCAAAACTTGAATCTCTGACACATTTTTTTTCATTTCAGGAAGAACCTTGGCTCCTTATTTACCCCATGGTTCATATCAGCAGCCCTGTTGTTCCTGGAAAAACACATCTATGTTGTTTTTCCTCATTACAACAGTCGCTGTCATTAGTATCCTGTGAGCTAAGAGCATTAGGGATGGATCTGCAAACCGCAGAATGTCCCCTCTGCCCCCAGTTAAGGACATAAAACGCCCACCCATGGAGCCAAAGAGAGTTTGGGGTCTCTCTCTCTCTGTGTGTGTGTGTGTGTGAGAGAGAGAGACAGATAAGGGGATCTTGAGTTGCGTGCGTCCAGCTGAATTCTGTAGTGACACGTGGGAGTTAGTCAGGGTGGTTGTGAAACCCGGGCTGAGCAAGTACGTTCTCGGAGCGGCAGGAAGAACGGATAGATAGTGAGCGCTCATCCATCAGTTAGATGAACTAGGGCTGTTTATAAACACTGGGCTGCTGGGAATGTTCTAATGAGCCCACTGTTTCACGTAGTGCATGTCCAGAAATCACTCATTATTTCACTTAAACAGCTCCTCGCTCCCACCACGGCCCTCTCAGATTTTGTTCAACAGGTTCAAACTTTTAGATATCCATTCTTAACTTGTACGCTGACAGTGAGGTTGATCTTCGAAGCTCTCGTTGCCCTCATCACGGTTGCAGGACAGTGTTAAAGTCCTTTTTTGTGTATTACCGACTTTGTGTGCCCTTGTCTTTAAACTCGCACACATATTGGTGTGTTTGAATTAATGGTTTGCGTTGGAGGGACGCGCTGTTTGCTTTGCGCATGTGTGTTCCAGTGTGTGCTTGGCAAGTGTTGGATGTCAGGGGCTGAACTGCTGTCAACATCACAAATGCAAGAGGCACATCAAGCTGAGATCCAGCACATGCAACATCAGCACTGGTGAGTACACAATCTGCTTTCTCTAGAAACTGTACCAGTTGAAAGGATTGTTAAATGCTTAAAATATCAATACTTGCATAGGAATTTCTGGTAACACTTTATTTTAAGGTGACGAAGTTATATTGTACTAACTCAAATAAGTGAGTGACATTAGTTAACTACACATACTTACTATAGAGTTATGGTTAGGGTTTGGTTAAGTTAGCTGTTTTTATTTAGTTGGTTAAGTTTCGTAATTGTGCATAATTTAACGTTATTACTATAGTAAGTACATGTAGTAACGTGTAACTATGTCACCTTAAAATAAAGTGTTACCGAATTTCTTCACAAGATTTAAAAAACAAAAACAAACTATATTTCTAAAGGTTTATTTGGAAGTCTGTGAAGTTAATACATGAAGTCTGCTTTGTTTAAAAAGCATCCTAGGATGCACCTCATGAAGTTCCTCATGATCCTCAGGCCTATATTGAGATGAATAATTTTGATTAGTTAATATATTAATATTTATTATTTTTTATGTAGTCTACCGTTTAAATGTTTGAGTATATAATATTTTTTTTTAATAAAAATCTCTTATGTTTACTGAGGTTACATTTATTTGATCAACATCTTGTAAAATATCATTACAGTTTTAAATAACTCTTTTCAAATAATGATAAAATATAAATAAAATATAATATATATATATATTAAAATGTAATTTATTCCTGTGATGCAAAGCTGAATTTTCAGCATCATTACTCCAGTCTTCAGTGTCACATGATCCTTCAGAAACCATTCTAATATGCTGATTTGCTGCTCAAGAAACATTTCTGATTATTATCCGTTATTATGTTATTAACCGTTGTGCAGCTTAATATTTTTGTGGAAACCGTGACCAATATTTTTCATGATTCTTTGATGAATAAAAAGTTCAAAAGAACAGTGTTTATTTGAAATAGAAACCTTATGTAACAATGTAAAAGTCTTTACTGTAATTTTTGGCCAATTAAATGTCTTTGCTAAAAAAAAAAAAAAAAATTATTTCAAATAAAATATTACTGACCCTAAACTTTTTAACAGTAGTTCATTTAGACTAAACATTCAACAATAACACAATGCATAAAATATCTTTTGAGAAAGATATTTTGTTGAGTTGAACTAATTTCCATGAATGCCTTGTTTTTTCAATCACTTTATACCTTTCCAACTTCCTTTGCTAAGTAACTGCTTTTTTTATTTATTAGTCTAGTTCACTCTCACACAACAAACATCATTATCTTTAGTTCTTGGGTTTGTTGGGTCAGTGTGAACATGACAGTTCTGTTTCCCAACATTCTAAATCCAACAGACAACTTAAGAATGTTTGAAATGTTGGCATTTGTTGAGCAGTCATTTAGACATTCTGTCTGTGAGCTGCTACACAGAAGTCAACACCACTGACAGAAGTCAAAGAGAAGTTGCCATTTGATCAATATACACGGTTTTTAATAGAATAGACTGCTTCAATTGTGTTATCTATGCAGATACCATTGAGATAGTTGAGTTAATGTCGTGATCTCCTACAGTCAAAACATTACAAGCACCTCTGGACTTTAGTCCAAAAACCCCCAAACTGTCCCTGCGCAAGGCCGTCTAATCCAAGAGTCCTGTTTCCTGCTTAAATCTGTAAACACAGCCTGGCTACAAGCAGATAGCCAACATCAAATAACATAACAGATGGATAAACGAAGACATGCTGGCAAAAATAGTGGATGCAGTGCTTTTTGGATGTTTCGAGATGTATAACATGATGGTTCACCATCTTCTAATGCAAACTGTGTTCTCCCAGTGAGGGCTTCTCACACAAAACCTTCATCCAACACTCGTAAAAATAAAGGTTCTTCTTAGGCATCAAAAGTTCCATGAAGAACCTTTAACATCCAAGGGAACCTTTCCATTCCACAAAAGGTGTTTTAAAGTAGATAAAGGTTCTTCACACTAAGACAAAAAAGGGTTCTTTTGAGCACTGTTCACTAAAAGGTTATTTTAGGAACCAAAAATGGTTCTTCTATTGCAGGGGTTTTCAAACTGGGGTCCGGGGATGCCCAGGTGAGTCAAATGATGTCAGCAAGAGAGTGATAGGGGGTCCGTGAAAAAAAGTAGAGGAAAACATTATGAAAATTAATTCTTTAGCTAATCTTTTTGATTTAAAATAAATAAAAACATTTGATTTAAATAATACACAATTTGATATGGAGCCCCTAAAGAGACAAAAATATGAGATGGGAGGAAAATTATATGTCAAAGCTTTTGCACTCTCTTGCAAAATGTTTGGGTTTCCCAGAGAAAACAATGTTTTGTGAGCATACACGTACTGCAGTTTCTCAGGCGAATGCAAGCGTTTTGCGAGCGAACGCAAAGTTTCTCAGGGAACGCAAACGTTTTGCGAGCGAACGCAAACGTTTTGTGAGCAAACGCAAAAGTTTAGTGAGCGAACGCAAAGTTTGTCAGGGGAACAGAAAAGTTATGAAATATATTTTATTCCACCACCATGTCCCTCTCTTTAGGGGCTCTGTAATTTTCCCAGAGAAAACAATGTTTTGCGGGCAAACACATACTGCAGTTTCTCAGGGGAACGCAAACGTTTTGTGAGCGAACGCAACATTTTTCAGGGGAACGCAAAAGTTTAGTGAGCGAACACAAAGTTTGTCAGGGGAACGCAAAAGTTTTTAAATATATTTTTATTCCACCATGTCCCTTTCTTTAGGGGCTCTGTAATTTTATAAATAAAAACATTGATTTAAATAAATAAATAGATTAAATAAGTACAATAAAAATCTACAGTCCTTTAGTAAGTAACTTAGAAACTAAATATTTTCCAAATAAGTTTAGACGTTTATAGTATACATTTATATATGAAAATATATCCCTCACATGAGGATGATCATATTTGGGGGTCCGTGGTCTAAAAGATTGGAAACCCCTGAAAAAAACACAAAAAAAACACGAGTGAACAATTTTTCTGAGTGAACAATTGTTATGATACGCTAAAGGCATGTTTATTTATGTAGTAGCTATTTATGCTCTTGTGAAAACTGAAAAATGAAGAAGTGTTCAAACTCAATGGAGTGTTGCTCCCTCTAACCTCATCTAGGATGAAACCATCCATGGGGTTTAAAGAAGGTCGTTTTGTTAATCGTGCACATTTTTTTGAAGTAAAGAACCCACAGTCATTGTGATGGATGGCATGGGAGTGATAGCAACAATTTCCCTCCCTTGGGTCTCAGAGGCACTAATGATATCTATATTTCGACACTGTGAAACCGGGGTCAGCCTTTGAGATGCTACCACAATAACGCCATAGAGGATGTTCTTTGTCAGCGCAACAAGCAGGATACAAGAGGGTACGTGTGAGCATCCATGTCATAATTTAAGGGGTTTTCAGGAAAGCCCGCCCCCTTCAAGGGGTCTAAAGTATATCGGGTGGGAAGGTTAGAGTCCTGCAGTCCTCAATTTTTTCAATGTCAAAGATTAACTGCATGACAAACAGAGCCGTGGCAAACACTGCATGTATAAACACTCCCTAAAGCTCTGGAGATGAGCTGGATGTCACTCTGTCATTCCTCTTGGGAAACAGAGAGCGACCCACATTTCCACAAAGAACACAAAGTTAAAGTGAATGAGAACAGAAGGAATAATAGTGCCCGATCAGCATTAAAAATAATTTAGTATAAGGTGCTGGAAACTAAAATATTGAGCATTATAGAGTTTCGGAGAACTCAAAGATGATTGTTCAAAGCATTAATAGATAAAAAGTGCTTCTGAAATACAGAAATCGGTTATTATATATTTGAGTATTATTTCACAATATTACTGTTTTTATTCAAATAAATGCTGCCTTGGTGAGCAAAAGAGACATCTTTTAAAACATTTTAAAAAAGCTTACCAACAACAAATACTTAATACAGAAAAGTATATACATAATACAATAACACTCATATATTTGCAGTATATAACAGCATGTAACTAAAAACTGCTGAATATTCCCGTATCTCCTAGGTATTGTTGCAGACAAAAATTCACATTGACTTATTGTACAAAATTCAGATCACCACTATGTTCTAGCAATGGTGTAAAACAAAGCATTTTCTTTCACTTCTCCACCATCCACGTGAACATAAACAATAAGTATGAAACTGAATATGTGTCACTAGATTTTTTTGAACTAGACTGTTCACACAGCAACCCATTTTGCATACTACTCCATGAACATGCCATTCTTGAAGAATTAAGAATACATCTCTAAATGACTATGATTTTGTCAAGTAGGATGTGTTCCTGATGTGTTCACAAATGCTACTTGTTGAAAGCTTTTAGAAGGCTTATGTATGCTACTAATACTAAAATGAGTAACTTGCACTTAACTAGCCTTTTTTGTGTGTGCAAAAAACTATTGCATTTAACACTTCTGCTGTAGCATTTGTGCTTATGGTACTTGATATTCAGAATAGTAGCACCTTTGGATTATTTGCTTCTACTTTCATTAATTGCTTCTGAGAGTCTTCTGAATGAATAATTCAATATAATCCTGCACCCCTTTCTGAGTAAGAAAATGGTTACCAGTGAATGTCAAATAAAAAGCCAAAACAGTTCATTTAAAAAAAATGTATAACATTTTTGGATCCAATAGGGTGGCCATTCTCTTTAAAGTGTGTTGCAGGTCTTCTTCTGAGTTACTGGTCAAAGGTGCGTGTTTAGGTCAGCTACAGGCCAAACCTGTTGAGAGCAATTGGGACAGACTACTCTTTGTGAGGCCTTTTCTGTGAAACTCGTGCCAGAGCAGCTGTTCGGACACATGGGCCTCATCTCTCGTCTTATTCTCACAGTCGATGCTCTTCAGATCCTCTCAAAACCCCAGAGGAGCACAGACTGAGATCTCTGCAGCCTTCACTGTGTTCTGTCATAACCTTTTCGTGACAGTGATGCCTAAAATAGCTCATAGCTCTCTGGGGTTGGAGTTCTTGCTGAAGAAATGTTTGAAGGCAGTGGATTATGATCCTCAAGTAGGGTGAATTAAAGTTTTTGTGCTCTTTTATAGATCCAGATATTCTCTGTGAAGAGCAAGAATCCCACTGATCAGATGAGAGAGGGCACAGATCCTGAGATAAGCATGTCAGTCGGAGGCTACCTCTCCGCATCAGACACGTTTGACATCCCAGAGCCGCCGCAGTACTATGGTAAGATTACACTTTATTATAGAAATCAATATAATTATACACTGCCCGGACAAAAGAAAGTTGCTGTTTAGATTTATATAGGCACATTCTTAAGAGTCTGTGATTGGATTATTCTGATTGCATCCTTCTGTCTCGAAAGACAATGGAATCTGCGCCTTAGGGTCTCAGACATTTTGAGTAACAGCGCCTGCTGCGACTAGAGCCTGCTTCTTGAAAGACACGTTCTGTTGCAATTAATGCAAGTGATCATCCTGCCTGTCTCTGTCTTGGGTCTGTTCTCTGTCATCTGCGCTCTCTCCACTCTACCCACTGGTGCTCTCTACTCTTTTCGCTAATTTCGATGCCTAGTTTGACGACGAGCCTCCATCCATCGCATTCTATGGCTGCTTCTTCCAAGTCTTCTAGATTGATGTTGCTCGTCTATAGGTCTTGTTTACACACATCTTTATAGCGGAGTACAGGCCTACCTACTGGCCTGGAGCCAGTGGCAAGTTCGCTGTAAAGAAGATCTTTAGGCATTCAGCCGATGTTCATGTGGCTGACATGACCGAGCCATCAAAGATGTCTCTGGGTGAGTAAAGCAAACATACTAGGTAACCCCGCCTGTGCGAGAACATTTTTGTTTGGAACGTGGTCCTGCCAGGAGATACCGAAAATCCTTCTTAAATTATGTAGATGGAAGACATTGAGTCTGCGTTCTTGGTAGGAATATTGAGTCCACGTCGGAGCTGTAGAGCAGTGTGTTAAGTAGGCAGGCTAGATAAACCTTCATCTTGGTGTTGATTGTTAAGAGATGGAGTTATCCCAGACGCTCTTTGCCAGGTGAGCCATTGATCAGAATCAGAATCAGAAAGAGCTTTATTGCCAAGTGTGCTTGCACACACAAGAAATTTTCCTTGGTACTGAAGCTTCCAGTGCACATATACAAATACAGATACAACAAGTAATAGTAATACAAATAGTAATACAAATTCTACAAATAAAATTATAAAAAATATGAAAATACTATAAAAATATATGGTCACAGTTGGGTTTTGTCAGAATAAACATTTACAGATTATGAACATATTTACAGTATTTTGTTTAGTATGAATAAATATAAATATAAATATCACCTGAATTTTTAAGATATTGCACTAAATAGTGGGAGTATTGCACTTACAGGCATATGCCTTGGGAGGAGTGTTAACTGTTCAGAAGGGAAATGGCCTGTGGGAAGAAACTGTTCCTGTGCCGAGATGTTGTTGTGGCCAGTGATCTGAGTCGCCGTCTTGACGGTAACAGTTCAAACAGGTGGTGTCCAGGGTGAGTGGAGTCTGTGATGATTTTACCTGCTCTCTTCCTCAATCTGGAAGAGTACAGGTCCTGGAGGATTGGCAGGGGGGCACCAATAATCCTCTCCGCAGTCCGGACTGTCCGTTGTAGTCTCCTGATGTCCGATTTGGTAGCTGAACCAAACCAGGCAGTGATGGAAGTGCATACAGACTCAATGACGGCTGAGTAGAACTGAATCAGCAGCTTCTGTGGCAGGTTGAACTTCCTCAGCTGGCGAAGGAAGTACAGTCTCTGCTGGGCCTTTTTCACAGGAGTCAATGGGATAATCCCACTTCAGGTCCTGAGAGATGATAGTGCCCAGGAACCTGAATGACTCCACTGCTTCCACAGTGCTGTTCATGATGGTGAGTGGGGGGAGTGCTGGGCTGTTCCTCCTGAAGTCCACGATCATCTCCACTGTTTTAAGCGTGGTTGTTATACTGTTTTCAGCTCAAGGTTGTTATAACTGCTCCAGACAGCCAGCTGTTCAACCTCCAGTCTGTAAGCAGACTCGTCACCGTTTTGGATGAAACCGATGACAGTGGTGTCGTCGGCAAATTTCAGGAGCTTGACAGTGGGGTCTTTAGAAGTGCAGTCATTATTGTACAGGGAGAAGAGCAGTGAGGAGAGAACGCACCCTTTGGGGGCACCAGTTCTGATTGTGAGAGTCTTGGATGTGTGTTTCCCCAGTCTCACTCGCTGCTGCCGGTCCGTCAGGAAGCTGGTGATCCACTGACAGATCGAGGATGGTATGGAGAGCTGGGTCAGTTTGGCTGTGAGAAGACCAGGCATGATGGAATTGAAGGCCGAACTGAAGTCCACAAAGAGGATCCTTGCATAAGTCCCTGGTCTGTCAAGATGTT
Organism: Siphateles boraxobius; assembly: GCF_051911475.1. Lineage (NCBI taxonomy): Eukaryota > Metazoa > Chordata > Actinopteri > Cypriniformes > Leuciscidae > Siphateles > Siphateles boraxobius. The sequence goes on from NW_027509219.1 coordinate 30,524,560, forward strand.
GCAGGATATAATGCAGTCCCATGTTGACTGCATCATCCACAGACCTGTTTGCTCTGTAAGCAAACTGAAAGGGATCCAGCAGGGGTCCAGTGATGTCCTTAAGGTGGCCCAGCACCAGTCTTTCAAACGACTTCATGACCACAGACGTGAGAGCGACAGGTCTGTAGTCATTAAGTCCAGTGATTTTGGGTTTTTTGGGGACAGGAATGATAGTGGAGCGTTTGAAGCAGCAGGGAACTTCACACTGCTCCAATGATCTGTTGAAGATCTGCGTGAAGACCGGGGCCAGTTGGTCAGCGCAGGCTTTTAAACAAGCAGATGAGATGCCATCTGGGCCTGAGGCTTTCCTAGTCTTCTGTTTTTTGAAGACTCTGCTCACGTCCTCCACACAGACCTTAAGCTCAGGTTGGATGGCAGGAGGGGGGAGTAATGGGAGTGCAGGAGGTGATGGTGAATGTGTGAAGTGCAGATCAGACAGGGTGTGTGGTGTGAATGAGGGCTTTTCAAACCTGCAGTAAAATGAATTTAAATCGTCAGCCAGGTGTTCATTGTCCACAGATCTTGGTGACTTGTAGTTGGTTATGTGCCTCAGGCCATTCCAGACTGATGATGGGTCGTTGGATGAAAACTGTTTTTTCAGCTTTTCAGAGTAGTTCCTTTTAGCAACTCTGATCTCCTTTGTCAATCTGTTTCTGGCCTGGTTATACAAGATTTTATCCCCACTTCTGTAAGCATCCTCTTTGGCATGACGAAGGTGTTTGAGTTTCCCAGGAAACCATGGTTTATCATTAGTGAATGGTAAGAATGTCCTGGTAGGAATGCATGTATCCTCACAGAAACCTATATATGATGTTACAGTATCTGTGAGCTCATCCAGATCGTTGGTAGCAGCTTCAAAAACAATCAAATCAGTGCAATCAAAGCAGGCCTGTAGATCCTGCTCTGCTTCATTGGTCCATCTTTTTACAGTCCTTATTACAGGTTTAGCTGATTTCAGTTTCTGCCTGTAGGTCGGTATGAGATGAACCAAACAGTGATCAAAGAGCCCCAAACCTGCCAGTGAGACCGAGTGATACGCGGTGATACGATATATACGATACAAAACTTAACATATTAGTGATACGATACATCCGAGTGATGTTGCTGCCTTTCCAATCTGTATGTTCAGCTCAGCCTCCAGAGAAAGATTGCTGGAAATAGTAGAGCCGAGGTACGTGTAATTCTCCACCACCTCAATAGTGAAGTCACCAATAGAGATTCTGGAACATTGCAGTGATTATTATGTTTCTAGCATGTTATATATTTGGCAACCATTCTTCTTACCCTAATTGGTTGAGTGTGTAGCTTGTCAATACAAGATCTTGATGGAAATAACATCACAACATTTATTTCCATCAAGAGGTGCATCATTTTTTGGTCAATACCTTGTATTGACAATTCAAGAGTCCAGCACTCTTAAAAGTCTCCTCTAGCACATCTTAAATGACTTTCAATGAATTTAAGGTCAGGACTCATGCATGTGTGAAAATGATTCTTCATGATCCCTCCCAACCATTCTTTCACAATTTGAGCCTGATGAATCTTGACATTGTCCTGCTGGAATGTGGCCATGATGTGTGGTTGTTTAAGAAAAGCTACACACTCCATAAATTAGGGTTAGAAGAACTGTTGTCAAACATATAACATGATAGTAACATAAAGATCATTGCAATAATGATCCAGTCATAGACTCCTAAGCTTTTGCCTATTTAAATCCAAACAGCAACTATTTATTTATTTTGGCTGGGCAGTGTGTAATATAAAAAATGATAATAATATATATATATATATATATGTATGTATAATTCGTTTAGTTAACTGAAGTAACTATTAAATGAAAGCTAAAAGCTGAACTAAAATAAAATAAATAAGAAGTTATAGATGAAAAACTTAAAATATTAGCAATATTGCCTTGTAAACTGAAGTTGAAGTACTTAAATGACTAAAACTGAAGTATAGCTAAATAGAAATATTTAAAGAAAACAAAATTGACAAAAGCACATAAGAAAATTACTTAAACTAAAATTAAAATTGAAGATACAAAAATAAAAGGTAATTCAAAATATTAATGATATAATAGTATAAAATAATAGCCTACTATTTTTTGGCACTATAACTGCAATTTAAAACAATAATACATGTAAAATATGTATCAAGCTTTCCAGGACACATGGAGCCTTCATTTATATAATGTCGTGTAAAAACATCCTAGATTTGATCTTATGATCATTTCTCAAATGTGTAAGTGTGATTCGGAGAACGAACATACGCACAAAAAAAACAAGCCTTGTAAACGCCACCTAATTAATGTCATCAACATATAAAATAGAATTGCTTAGATTTCCAAATACCTGCAGTACTCCCGACTTTCTAAAAAAGTGCGCATGTCTGCTTAGAACGTGAAGTGGTGCTGATCACTTTTCCACTTCAAAGACCATTTTTATAAATATGAATGTTGGTGTGGATTTTAGCATAAGCACAAAGTTCAAATCTGTGTGTGCACGTTTCTAGTAGCATTTTTAGTGCTGTCCAAATAAAAAATAATAATAAAGTTCCTCTGACCACTCTGGACAATTTCCCAGCCAATTTATTTTTGACAAAGACCAGGGTTTTCTGGTTAATTTGAACACTAATAAAAAGGATTTGTAAATTGCATGAAGCACAAATGTTTTTAGCCAACTATTTAAAATAAACTACATGAATAATTACTTAAAACCGGATGCCATCACTGATGTTGTGTTGGTCATTCCCATTCATTAAATGTCATCTCAATGTCCTAAATTATTATTTCACAGACATCGCCTTGAGAAACAATTACAGTCTGAATAGTGCTTTGTTAAATGTTCAGTTTTGTTTTGTCATTTAATTCACTGTCGTGTCTCCAAAGCCAGTCAATGCTAGTATTTTAGCAAATCTTCTCACCGACATTAATGTTTATGAAGAACTCCAGTGGTTTACAAACAGATACTAGCTCTGGAAAGTTATGCTGAAACGGGACATAAAACATCTGTGAGAAAAACAGGATTGAAGGCCAGTAAAGAGACCACCACACAGCAGAAGGATATTTATGAATGGCATGGAAAAACAGAGATAAATTTGCTGGAATTGGTTTGATTAAATGTGTTTTACTCAAATATTATATTTTTTCGCATGTGAAATATTTTTTTCTTGCTTATTGTCACAATTAGTTCTTAAGTGTCCGTTAAAAATGGGGGGAAAATGTCTTGTGCAGATGTGCTTCAGAAATGCTGCCAACTGTGACGTGATTCCTCAATGTTGGATCTCAAATCTAAAATCCATCTTCATAACCTTCCCTCTGACAGAAAAAAACATCAGGAAGGCTCAATTCTGTATGGTTATAAAACCTCGATAAGCTACAAAGCAAATAACAGCCATAAAAAATTGTAACTTCAGCTGCATCCTGTTTCCAGAGACAGAAAAGATTCAAAAGGTCTTGCTCTGGGTTTTTTTTTTATTATGTCCCAATGGCATCATAAAAGTCATTAGGTAATTCAAGAATCATGTGAAAAAAGAAACATATTTCTTGTGAAACATTTTCAATCATTTCATTCATCAAGATGTTCTCCTATCCTTGCTGCAGATGTTCTTGTGGATCCACTGAGCTGCTCTTACCAAGAACCGGATCTACAAAGTCCTCTCTATGGGCAGCAGCCGTTCAGCCCCGTTAATGTGCAGTTCTCCATGTACGGAGCGCCAAACGTTCAAGCATGCAACCCGCCGTACCACTACAGCCATCAGTGCTCTGAATACATCTGTGAGCCCGAGATAGAGGTCCAAAGCCCAACAAGAGGCAGCATTATTGGTCTTCCAGTGCTGAAAAGGCCCAGGATGGGCCATGGAGCTCGGGTAAAAGGCCAGGATGAGCTGTGTGTGGTGTGTGGAGATAAAGCCTCGGGATATCACTACAATGCCCTCACCTGTGAGGGATGCAAAGGTTCAAAAACTGCAGTACTGAATTTAAGGACAACATTAAAGGGATAGTTCACACAAAAAATTTAATTTGATCATCTACATCAATTATTTAGTTAAAAAAAGTTGCAAATATTAGAATTTAACCTGTAGTTTCGTAGAAGAAATTGTTTATCCACTGGGTTTGTATGGATTACCGTCATGATCGCTGCGTCAACCGAGTGGCACCCATTCACTATTATCAGAGATGGTTTGTTTTCCGGAAAATCTTAGTTTGTGTTTATCTTAAGAAAGAAAGTCATAAACATCGGGGATGGAATGAGGGTGAGTAAATGATGAGAGAATTTTAATTATTGGGTGAATTATCCCTTTAATCCTTGATGCACTTCTTGAATGTATTTACTAGTGTCCAAAATCCATATTTGATTCTGTGAAATGGCTTGACATATTTCCTTTTAAAACAGGAAATCGAGTGGGGGTATCAAAGAGCTTGTACCTTAAATAGCCACTAACAATGAAACAAGATTTACCCGCTATTGATAGTTGCTTGGATATATCCCCAAGTCATCAAAAAAAATTGTCTGTTTCCCTGGACAACCAATTTTAAATATAAATTACAATCCAAACATTTGAGGTTAGTAATTAATTTATTTGAGAAAGAAATTAATACTTTTGTTTAGCCAGGAGGCAATAAATTGATCAAAATACTGAAAAAATGCATAACTTTTTTCACAAAAATATTAAGCAGCGCAAGTGTTTTGACTATATTATTAATACATGTTTCTCTAGCAGCAAATCAGCATATTAGAATGATTTCTGAAGGATCATGTGACACTGAAGACTGGAGTAATGATGCTGAAAATTTGCTTTGCTTCACAGGAATAACTTACATTTTGAAATATATTAAAATAGAAAACTTATTTTAAATTGTAAGTATATTTCACATTTTTACTGTATTTTTGACCAAATAAACGCAGATAAGAGACTTCTTTCAAAACCACTGAAAACATTTTACTGAAACCAATCTTTTGAAGAGTAGTGTATATCTCTCTTGGTTTAGGTTTCTTCAGACGCAGTGTGACTAAAAAGGCTGTGTACCGCTGCAAAAGTGGTGGAAGCTGCGAGATGGACATGTACATGCGGAGAAAGTGTCAGGACTGCAGACTACGCAAATGCAGAGCCGTCGGGATGCTGGCAGAGTGTGAGATTGACGTAAAACCTTCTAGACTGATTTAAATCTTTACGTGTGGCTTTGAGTCAGTCATTTCTGGAAATCTAAGACAGATGCTGCTTTGCAGAAAACAGTCTAATTGGATGTTGAGTTGGATGTTCCTGTTGTCTTTTTGTCAGGTCTGCTTACAGAAGTGCAATGCCAGTCGAAGAGACTGAGGAAGGGCTACAAGAACAGAGGACACAACGGGTCAACAGGAAGAGCTGAAGATGACTACTCTGAAAACAGAAGTGTCTCGTCCACCAGCAGATTCACCACACGGGTAAAATCCTCTCGCGTTATATAGTTTTTCCAAGCATGAAATTGTTCTAAAAGTTCAGAACAAGTTTCTTATCTTCAAAAATACTGTTAGCAGGTGTCATCTAGTTTCTCCAGAGAGCAGAGATGCATTCTCGGTAGAATTGTTGAGGCTTATCGTAGGTACATAATTCAAGACAACACGCACTGCCCGGTATGTCACAGAACTTTGTTTCTTTTTTTATTAACAATGCAATAGAAATACTGCCCATAATATAAGATGATATTCTTTTTCTTTTCCCCAGGTGCCTCTGTGGTCAAGTTTAACAAATACTGATATGACTCCTCCTCAGATGGAGAAGCTTTTGCAATTTTTGAGGAGTGTACCTGGTCAGTTTCCTACAACTTCTCTCAGATCACAAACCCACACACGTCTAAATAAAACTAATTTGTGGTCATCTGTTGTTTAGGGTTTGAGCTTTTGGATAGTTCTGACCAGAACACACTTCTGTCCAGCTCTTCAGTTGAAGTCATGTTCCTACTCTTAGCTCAGCAGTTCTCAGAGAACCCCATTAGTGTTAGCACTGGTAATGACATATATTATCACACAACCTGCTTGTTAAGTCTGATGTCATGAATCTTCGTTTTTGGGTCCAAATGCTCTATCAGATCCCAAAAGCAAACAACAAACTGTTAATAAATATGTTACACAAAAGGGGGTTTTCACAACAATGTCACAGAAAAACCATTTTGGGTTCCCCAAAAGAACCTTTCAGTCAACAGGGCCAGTTGCATAAACGTAGTCCTGGTTTCACAGACAGGCCTTAGATTAAGACAGAATTAGGCCTTAGTTCAATTAGGACATTTAAGTAGGTTTTATAAACATGCCTTAAAATGTATTTTAATTTTTTTACATATGTGCATCTAGAGACAAAATGATGGCACTTTTTTGATAAATGTCAGTGCAAGTTGCTTTCAGATGAAACCACTCAAACATGTATTTTAGTCTGGGACTAGGCTTAAGCCTGGTCTGTGAAACCAGGGGTTAGTGTCTTAAGAACTAGTTTGACCATCTAGCAGTTAGACAAGGGGTTAGTAGTCTTATTTTTTTTATATATCAAATTAGACCAATCTATCTTTTCTTTTTTTAAATTGATTTTTTTTTTTAAGAATAACTTGACTGGTCTAAGCACTTTATGCAACTGGCCCCAGTTCTTAAAATATTTTTTTTTACTCTGTGTGAAGAATATTTTTCTATATTCCACTTTCAAAAAACTTTTGTGCAATGGAAAGGTTCTGTGGATGTGAGAAGATATTCATGGAATCATCAATGCCAGGAATGAAAAGAACTTTTATTTTTAAGAGTGTATTCACTCATGATGTGCTGTAATACTACTGAAAAATTCTCACCATTATCTCCTTAGCAACTTTTCAATTGGCCAGACACAGGATTCATCTTTTACGAATCATTAAAATATTGGTGTCCGAGTGTTTAAAAGCTTAGTTTTAAACTGTGCAATGCACAATGAACATCTGTTGAGTTAATATATTATCAATTGAAACAGGGTAGAGGTTTGGAGTTGGACCCGGAAACAGTCTCAATTTAACAAGCGGATTAAATGCATTATTTTGTTCTCAACAACTCAAAACATTATGGATAATTTATGACTCACTGATGTTTTCTATCACCAGCTTTATATCCAGCAAATTCAAATAACTCAAATCCTGATTGGGCAAAAACTTTAGAGTCCAAAACTGGGAACAGCCACAGGATACTGACACACTCAGGTGATCTATGACGCAAAGCTATAATCATAGTGGGAAAATATCACATTACATGCAGTGACAAATCCAATGTGACGATCACTTTTTAGACAATATAATGATGATACATCAAATTTATTGCCTATGCTAGGCTAATGTTGTGATTTTTATCTCTGATCAGGGTTGAATGATGAGCTCTTGAGATCTGTGGTAAATTTCCTCCACAGTATGGTGACTATTGCGGTAACCGAGGCTGAATATGCACTTCTAACGGCGACGGCAGTGTTGTGCTCAGGTTTGTGCATTATGATTAACACAATTGTGACTCATTTCCATGTGAACTTCCACATGATGTCACTGTATTCAGAACATTCATTTATAGGTCGAAAAGCAAATGACATCATTTTCATGCAACAACGGGCCCGGCTATTTGTAACTTGAGTGTGCGAGGCTCCCGGTGTCATTATGTTACCTGTACAAAAACAGTCAGTTATGCTGTTTTATATTGCAAACTGGTATTTGTTATATTATTTTAATTTATTATCGTAGTCAAAAACACACTGTTTGTTTGTAGAGAAATTAGTTTTACATTTTACTACACTTTATTTACCCATACTGGCTAATGAATCCGAAGTCTCGCACATTTAAAGAAAATATCTTACGTCCACTGTGGATGTTTCAAATGACCACCTTTTGTTTCCTGTTGCCAAGCAGACAGGCCATCTCTTCGTGCGGTGAGCTGTGTTGAGAACTTACAGGAGTTTGTTTTGGAGCTCCTGTCCCGGGCTTGCTGCTGCTATAGTCAGGGGACAGCACAGGACCCGCGACGCTTCGCAAGGCTCCTGGGACGACTGACGGAGCTGAGAACACTACGACACAACCACCTCACCCTTCTCCCACAGCAACTCTGGGACATGCAGTCCTGAGACAACCTTTAGAAAGAGAGATTTATGACATCTGATCTCTGTTGCAATACACTTTTAATTTTTGCCCAAAACAATATCCCAGGTCAATGTACTGTAGGTTACCCATGAACAAACATAGTTTAGTTTAATAAAAAAAAAAAAAGTAAGCCTCATGATGTGATGTTTTCTTATATGCATTAAATAAAAAATTTATTTTGTGTTTTTTTGCATTTCATTCATGGTATACATATCAACTTAATGTGGATCTGAAAATTACTAAATGAACAGAATATGTAATAATTTTCTCATGCCCATTTAGATTTTAAGCCAAGTGAATTTTGATTTACCTTTGCTAATTGCGTTATACGATTTACTACATTTTGATTCCATAATGTAATTTAAAATTTTAAACTGAAACCATTTGAACATTAGTCGTCTTGCCAAGTTACAAGAGATACACAGCAACGTTTTTTCTTTTGCGTAGATCAGATCATCTTCCAGCCATTTAAAGGACCAGCGAGAATCTTGACAATGTATTCACCTTATTATGGAAGACAAATCATACTGAACATGTTCTTCAATCACCAATACTGACTCTCTGCTGCCCCCTACAAGTACAAGTACACACACACACACACACACACACACACACACACACACACACACACAGAGAGAGAGGCACCAACACAAATTTTGAGGCACCAACAAAACTTTGCAATAAAATATAATTTCGACTAATGTTCCTTAATTAAACATCTACCTCGTGACCTCACACAAGATGCAAGTTTAAAGGGGAAATGAGATGTCCATGTTTTGGCACTGGTAGTAGCTACACTGTATTAGAAAAATCACATTGCCTAAGATTTTATATTAAAAAGTTGTTAAAACCACAGATATGACTAAATTATTTTCGTAATTTCTAGCTAGCTATCCAACTAGCGAGTCGCCATTTTGGAGGGACGTCACAGCCTACGTAACGGGGTTGGTTGGTTCTGTTGATGAGTGAAGAGAGTGAAGCGTGTCTGGATCGGACTGAATACGCACTTGATTTGAAATGGAGGAAGACGAACTTGAAAGACCTGTTGAGCCCGTGTGTCCCATTGCTGCATTTGAGCCGATTCGGCGTGGGAACCGAGCTAGGGTGACCACCTGGCTATTGATCTGTTGCAGGTCAACAGACCTGATTTTGCGGGACACAACGGGTCTATTCAATCTAAATAATTAAGTGAAAATAATATTCGAATCGCTAAAAAGCACATTTCCAAATAAGCACATATAAATTCCATCAGGAAAGACTAGAAAATTCGTTCTTACCTGATTCAGTGCATCTTGAATTTATATTTTTTGTCTGATCTGGCAGCTTCGAGTAGGGCCTTCTCATTTATTATGTGTCTGTAGAACTCCTGGCAGGTAGCTCATACCTGTCAACACTCCCGTTTTCCCCGGGAGTCTCCCTTCACATCCATCTCACGCATGTCACATCCATTTCTCCCGGGAAACTCCTGTAATTTGTATTGCCCAAATCTCGTTATATGCAGGAATGCAAACGGCGCACTTTATTTTAATGCAACATGTTAAATGCGTAGCACTAGTTTATTCCAAGCGCGCTGTATCTTTTTTATGAGCATGATGATTGAGCGATGCTCAATTTACAAATGAATCACTCTTTTTTTAGTCGATTCTGTTCAAAGACTTCATCAAACATGTTGCCAGATCTGTCTAAATCGGTTCGCGAATCAGTTGAATGATCTGTTCAGTTTCCTGCACGCACTGAATCACTGAAGCGCTTTCAATTCACACTCGACTCGGAGTCGTAACATCAAGAGCGTTGGATGAAGTGGCGTGGACCTACCAACAGTACAGTCTAGTGAAAGCAAATCTGCAAATCTATCATATTGTTTGCCAGCGATGAAGATCTTTATTAGTTGAACATCTTCATATGATGTCTGTGAATGAATGATTCCACATGACGATACATTCGATTTCATTTCATTCAGGTAATACATTTTACAACCAAACCGCGATTATTACGCCACGATAGCACGATCCATCTGCTGTCAAGACGCTGAACTTGACCATGTATTGCAACCATGGTGTTGACAAAGAGACAGGAATATGATGACAGGCAGACACTCGAACAATGTTTCCATGTGCAGTTTGTTAACATTAGACGTCGTCTTTTTGTCTGGTACTAATAAAGTTCAGTAGCTTAACACTAAGTTAGCGTTAGCTAGTTCATTCTAGGGGTGGGCAATACTGCAAAATTCGGTATCGATCCGATACCAAGTAAATGCAGGGCCAGTATCGCCGATATCGATACCGATACCAATACTTTTTCATTTTAAAAGCATGCACTTTAACTTACATGCACTTTCCTGTGCTAGAGCAGTGTGTCATTTTTTATTGGGTGAATGCATCATTAATATGCTAAATCTGCGTTTTCATGACCACTAAATATTTTGTGATTTGTGCTCTCAACTCGCCTGTTATTAGTCAGTGACTTTTACCAAACTACCCTAATTATAGTAAATGCACTATTGTACACTAGCCTACTGTTCAAGCGTTTGAGGTCTGTAAGATTTTTAATTCTCTTCTGCATTTATTTAATCAAAAATACAGTAAAAACTGTAACATTATTACAAAAATAACATAGGCTATTCTGTAATTTATTCCTGTGATCAAAGCTTCATTTTCAGCATCATTACTCCAGTCTTCATGATCCTTCCTGTCCTGAAGAGAATTCTTTTTAATATGCTGATTTGCTGCTCAAGAAACATTTCTTATTATTATCAGTTGAACACAGTTTCATGTTTTTGTGGAAACCATGATACATTTTATGCAAAATTATTTGATGAACAAAGTTGAAAGAACAGCATTTATATTAAATAGATTTTTTTAACAGTGTAAAACCCTTGACTGTCACTTTCGATCAATTTAATGAATCGATCCTGTTGAATACAAATATTAATTTCATTAAACAAATCTTACTGATGTCAACATTTTGCACCGTTATGTAAACTTTTAACTTGTTTATTGCGAAATAACTCCCGATTGTTTCTCTGTCATCTAAGGCTTTGTTTCCAAAACGCACTGTGACAGAAGCACCAGCATCGAACACTCTCTGTGATTGATTGGCTTCGTCTTGTATCCAGATGAGAAATAGTTCTACCCTACACAATTATTCGCTACATCCGCTCATTTTTCAACTGAATTGAATTGCGTTCTAAATTAATAAAAATTACTGTTAAAAAATGCACACATTTGGATCGATATTTCTATGTGAGGATTGATCCTTTTCGATACCACGTCAGTATCGAAAGTATCGATACTTCAGGATCGATCCGCCCACCCCTAGTTCAGGGGAGATCATTTTGTTACCGAGTTGAAAAAGTAACATATAATTAGTTAGTTAGTTAAAATATTGTTAGTGCATATAAATAGCCATTTGGAGCATATGTTTTATACACCTTGGAATGTATTTTACCGAAATTTCAGAATCCTCAGCAAGCTGACTAACGTTTATCTAAATTGCGCAGTGAATTTTATATGGTTGTCAACGGACGAATGGACGCTACATTTTATTCAAAATTAAATAATATATCCAATACATTTTGGCTTTCATAAAATTTCAACAAGAAATATGCAAGAATAACCTGGTGTCCTACACGATTTGAATTCTTTCCGACAAACAGACGAAGCACTTGAACTCGACAACGCGACGAGGAAATTTAAAAATAGCGTGTGCTCTGTCTGACTCGAGCTCTTTAAAGATTTCAGCCAACCCGATGCAGACAAATCCGCGTGCGCACAAGATGGTTGACAGTAAGAGTGAGAGCGTTTCTGATTGGCTATTTTTAAACAATGTAGAATTAATTATTGTCATAATGAAAAATTGTTATTAATAGCTACAAAGTTTTGTAAAGTTATTATAAATTTATTTTGTATGAAACATCTTTAAAGTTTCTGAGAATACAATAGTGGTCAAATACTGAAACTTGAGTCTTATATCTTTTTAATGATGTATAGTTTGTCAAGGTAATAACATTAAATCTGATAGTAACTTTGAACTAGCCTATATAAAAAAAAAAACGCTTCAGTGCGTCGGCACACTGGCAATGGTTAACAGGTTTTAAGATGCTAAAGTCGCAGTTACAAAACGCGTGACTGTCCCCTACCCTGCTCCTCTTCAGAAAAGTAAATTCGCTGTCCCATTGATCGTGGTATTTACATGAGGGTTTTGGTTTTGTGGCAGGAGTGCCTTCCGTCTTTGTCGTAGCGTCCATCATCGGTCTCCGATTTTTTTTCTTTTTTCCCCCCGCCTTGTCACTCATCATCTGACTTCACACACTATAACCTTGCGACAACTGCCACCTACAGTACCCACAGTACCTGTAGTAGGCTACTGCAGGTGGCAGTTATCAAGTGGCTACTGACAGAGCTCTGATTGGGATGTTTTTTTTTTATCCGCCCGGGCCATTATTATTTTTTAATAGCGCAGGTTAAAATACGGGAGATTTACGGGAAAATACTAATACGGGAGGACGGCGGGAAAGAAGGGTTAAATAAGGGACTTTCCCGGCCAAAACGGGATACTTGACAGGTATGTTACATGATACCAAACAAAGAGAATGTACATCGATACACGTCTGTATAAAGCTGCCTGTTATATATGAAATACGAGTTTCCTAGTCGGAAATTGGACATCAACCCCTGCTAAAGTCGTATTTTCTACTGGGAAACTCTGAGGTAATTTTAGTTCAGCGGATGGGAGGAGGACATGGACAAAAATGTCCATGTCAAAAACCTGTAATAGAAATTTGAAGCTTTGGAGCACAGACTTGGTCTCATTTTTTAAAAGACCCTTTGCCAATTTTTGTTGAAGTGAAAAACAAAAGTTAAATAAGTGGAGCAATAAAGTTATAGAGGTTTAAGTTTATGAAAATGACTTCTGAACATTATTTTATATAGAAAATATATATTTAATAAAAAACATGTTGAACTCAAAAACTGCAAGAAAGTCAAAGCCATAAATCTAAACAAGTTGTGTTCCAAATCTGAGGTTGATATCTCAAAAAATTAGCTTTCAGTAAGATTTTGTTTGGGCGCAGTACCACATTTTTTCCCATTAAATGGCAGCAAGGCTCCACTGGTAAACACAGTGGTTGGATTTGTGATTTTCAGTAGAGTTTTTCTCGCTCAAATATTACACGCATATACAAATCAAACTCTGACATCCACACCAACACGCCCACACAATTACAGCTGCATAATCTTTCCAATAATATGCTGAAGCAGAAAACAGGAATAAGCGAGTAGCCTATTTGCTTTATAGGCCAAACCTGAGAAAATATCACGTTTGTTTACAAATAAATAAAGTTGAAGCCTTGCCAACAGAATGAAAGCATATTAACAAAGACTGCATAATTTTATATATATTTTTAAAATTGCAGTTTCAATGGGGACATTTTTGTCCTTAAGGTCCTGAGTGTAACTATTTTGTGTACCTACTACCTATAGTGTAAAATACTGGTACCTTTATTAAAGGAAATGAGGGTGAAATAGTAAAATTCCAATAAAAATACATTATTGTATGTCCATAAGGACGCACACGGGTTGAAAATAGCATGTAGCCAACAAATCCGTGCGCACAATATGATTGACAGACAGAGAGCACTTTCTGATTGGCTATTATTATAATCGGTTAAACAAACGTGGGGCACTCTTCTATATGACACATTTCAGTCCGGTAGTGGGGATATTTTATGTGATATTAAAAAAAAGGAAACATATATACCGGTATATATATATATATATTTTTTTTTATAGCACCTAAAGGCGTATAGTATTTTCGTATGTACATATGTAACAAGGAATATATCAGAATATTTACATTAAGTACACATTGATACAGATATACTATATAAAGCTGCTTGTTATATACTCAAAAATGTAAAGCAAAACATTTATTTTGTTGACCTAAATACAATCATTATGGTCTTGAAATCAACTTACAATGGCAACAGGCATAGTAGACTTCCAATAGAAGATTTATTTTCCCACAAGAGAAAATACTTTTTGAGACAGGTTATTTGGTGGGTAGGTAAAATCTGCAGTTTATACAAGCTTAAAAGTTCTTAGAGGTTCCATCTTATAAACAGTGAACAAAAGCTACACAACTTTCTACAATAAATACAAGTTTCTGTGCTTGATGGTGAAAAGGGACTTTTACTGTCTAACAGCAAGTGTACAATATATAATCATTAACCTTCGAGCATTTCACCTTGAAATCTTAAAAAGAACCAGAATCTTAAAGCACATGTGAAGTAAGATCTTAAAAGCCTATGCAATAGTTTATTATCTTAAATAAGAGATCTGATTTCCATCTTGAACCAATATAATTTAATTCCTTTATCTCTTTGCGGTCCATAAATAAATGACTTTTTTGTATCAAAAAATGAGAATATATATTTAACCATAGACAACTGTGAGTTGGTACATATAGACATACATACATGATTGTATGCCGGTAATGTACATATATATGAACACACTCACACTATCCGATATCAAAGACAAGCAGGATACACTATGTAGAAAGTTGGTTCATTTGAAAATCTTTTTACACGTATATACACAACCTTCATTTCTTCATTCCTCCAGGCAATTTATTTCACAATAAACAAGAGAAGAAAAAAAAACATTAAATTAGATACTATATGATAAAAAAACATACTTATATACACAAGTGTCTTTACAATATACAAGAAGAAGTGGTTTGTAAAACTTTAAAAAGTAAAAAGCAATCTTAAGAAAATGGCAGTGATTCATTCAAATGTTTATATTCTTTAAGTTCATCGATTGAATCATTTAAAATATTAAATTATTCAGAAATTAATTGCTCTGAATGTACCCAAATGCTAAAACTATGGGTCTGGGTGGTTTAGACTCTTCATCACCATAAAGTGACACCTCATAAAAACACCAATCATCAATAGAAACCGTTGCCCTTTCGTGACCCTTGTATTAGGAAACATCTAAACCTGGAGAAATAAAAACAACTGGACTGAATCTGAAATGACTCCACTACTAAACACATGGATAAACTAAACTAAACTGACTGATCAAGAGTCTAGTACCTGTTGCACTAGCCAAATGGCTCTGAACCTGCCTTAGAAAGCCCATGTGAGTGGTACGTGAGGACACGGTAGGCGTTTCTGTTCTACATGAAGTTGGAGCCGACAAAACCATGATCTCCTCGAACTCGGCTCAGGTGCATCATAGCTCGGTCGTAGGCCACCTGCACAGACTTCCGGATACTGGTCTTCTTCCCCTCCATCATACGCAGTTTATCAGCCGTGTCGTCAACGCCAAGAGGGATCACCTTATCTCGTGGCAGCCACTGCCTGCAGATACAGACACAAGAAAAGATAACTCCCTGACAGTTCTTTCTAAAATCCTCAAATCCAGGGGATACTTACAATGGATATTTGGAAAAGCAAACTCTGGTGGATAATCTAAAGGAAAACAAAGTAAATCTCCAGTGCTGTGCTCACCAGGTGCGTTTGTTGTCGAAGAAGAGAACCAGGAAGAGTTTCTCGCCGGCATCCTCCTGTCTCTGGTCCCCCAGGCGCAGTACGTCGAGCGGAGGCACAGGGATGGGAACGCCGTTATGCAGCAGACCCTCCTGAGGCATGTCTGGATCTATGATCTACGAAATAAGAGCAATTTCAACCACTCATTTAACCTTTAAATGTCAGTGGTTTGCTATAACACTGCGTTAAACACAGTTTTTTGCTTAAAAAAAGGCACTTTTTCATACAACAGATTGAAAAATTTAAAATAGGGATTAGTAATGTTATCATGTAAAATGTAAAACTAATAAAATAAAAAAACAATAAATGTATAAGAAAAGCAATCAAAATAGAACACTTTAGATTTTTTTTATTTTATTTGTTCATCTACAGAACTGCAAGAGATTTGTTAAAAAGCTAATTAATTAAATAATAATGTAAAATAAAAATAATTTTGATAAAATAAAAACATCAAAATATAATAAATAATAGCAATCAAAATAAAACACTTGTTTTTTTATTTGTTTACCAGCATTGTCATGTGATCACTGAACAGAGAATCGTGAACATGTAGACATGTTGTTAAATGATAGCATCATTTAATTACAGAAATATAAAATTCACAGGGGTGTTTTAGGTCAAACAGGTTCGGCTGGCAAAAATGTTCAGGAATCATTTATACAATCCTTTTTATAAATAATTTATAATGAAACTGGGAATGTGTATTAATGACGTAAAAAGGGTCATTTCTGATGTCAGGCTCATCTCGTCATCATTATGGTGAAAGACTGATAAAATTCTCCGAAGCCAAAAATTGACTAATAACATGCTCTCATTTTTTAAAGTGGACCTATTATGCCCCTTTTTACAAGATGTAATATAAGTCTCTGGTGTTCCCAGAATATGCCAGAATGAAAACTCATTTTTTGAGTTGAAGCAAAAACATGTTGTTTTTGTACATGTATCTTAAAATGCAAAAGAGCTGCTGCTCCCCGCCTCTCTATCCAGAATAGTGCAACAGTGGGTCCAGGAAGTAAAAACTCATGTTGTCCATAGGGAAATTGATTTTGAACAATAACTTATAAACCTTAAAATAAAGACCTACTGTGAGCTAGGAGGTTGTTAATCGATGGTATTTGCTTCTGTTGAAGACGTCAGTCCGCATTATTCCAGCTTAATTATTTTAAATAATTGTGTTTAACAGCAGCATTCCAGGTGAAAAATTAAATTACCCATGATGTTGTACAGTAAGTTACACAAATCAGAGAGTCGAAAAAGCAACAGAGGCCAAAAGATCGTTACCTCTGTGCACTCCCAAGAAGCACTGCAAATATTTTTCTCAAAATACTTACGTTTATTGCAAAATATGCATATATATATAGAAATATTTAAGTTGTTATATATAATCAACATTTGTAAAAGAGCAGTTTTGTGTTTCTCCATCATTTTTAATTTGATTATGGTGTTGATTATTGTAGTTCTTTCCTTCACTAAAGCCGTTGAGGACACAGTCTTGTACTTTTCAAATACTCTTTGCTTCAAATCAAAGTTTGTGTTGTGATTCACCTTGTAGCTGATTGTCTTGGTTCATGGCTTATAACAATTTAACAAAGACTTATTTTAAAATGAATGGAAAAAATACTTCAGGAACCAGCGCCGCTGAAAAGGGGGGCGGACACTATTGCCAAATAGGACACTCAATCAAAACCAAACAGAAGTTTTGATAGTTTTTGGAAATCTTCTCTTTTGTGGTCACGCTTACGTTGCATTGCAGTTCATCATGAAAGGTTATTATTTGCATGCGATTTAAAGCCATTTCAGTTTAAACTTCTGAAATGGTTTTCTGATCAGACACATCCGAAGAAAGCGCACTCCCAAGAAGTGCAGCATGCATATTAAACTAAGTTCTCTCTCACTTATTAGTATTGCGTTTAAACTGTCAAATACACATGAGGTTATGTCAAAAACACAAAGTTCACATAAACAGTCAGTCATGTCTGTGAACGTAAACCGAGTACGTATGTGTACATAAAATCTGTGTATTAAAGTGACAGCAGCATAATATACAGTACCCATTAATATGAATCAAACAACAAAAGAAAAACAGAAAGTCACTCACTGGTCTTGGCTGAATAACTTTAGTAGCTTTAATAAGAACACATTTCTTACTTGAATGCTGCTGTTAAATGCTCTGGCGAGGAGATAAACATGGCGGACTGTGTACAGCTCACTCAGGGGAGGAGCTAAGCTAATAGGGCAGATTCCGTCGCCAATCGTCACACATTGAGAGTACATTCCTGAATGGCTCATTTTAAGACACTTTTTCAGATTTATGGGGAAAATAACAATCAGGAGTGAATGGATTTTTACCACAATAAGGTGGCTGTGTACACATACTGCGGACACATAATTATGTTCAAATAAACAATATGAAAATTAATTTAGCATAATAGGTCCCCTTTAAAAGATATTGACAGATATGCATGACTTCAAATAATGGACCAACATGCAGTATGAATGTAATGTGTGTAGAGCGCCCTCTCTCACCAGAGCAGGATAGGATGGATATCCTCTGCTTTTGGCCCACACCAAATCCAGAGGTTCAGGTTCAGGCGCGTCCCCGTTCGACAGCACATCTACAAAGAACATAGAACATGGAATGTAATATCCACTTAATCCACTCAAAAACAAATATATTGACATTTCATTGGGATTCATTTCTTACCAGTCCCAGTGTAGTCAGAGTCTCCGTTAACAGTTTCTAAGAATGGTACTTTGGACAAAGCAGGTTTCCCTCTGCTCTTTTTAGGGGGTGAGACACTAAAACCAACAGAAGAAAATGTGAGATAACTGCACAAACGGAGTTAACTGAGCTATATGATTTTAGTCCTTTTTTTCCTCTTACAGTTCTCTGATAGTCGGAGAGGAGCTGCATTCTGAGTCAGAGCCGCCATCTTTGTGCTTTCTGAATCCATTTGTGAGAGCTAACAAATATATAGAGAAAAGGGTTTTAGGAAAGTTAAATTAATACAAAATAACTACCCATGCCACAATTTCAGTTGTCATAAAAAACAGGATTTTCCATGCTTTCTAAAATAATAACAATAAAAATAATCCCACACATCTCCCTCCAGGCCTTCACCCATTTATGGAAACTGAGATACAAAATGAGTTTGTCATGGTTATGATGTTGCTAACATGAGCATATTTACATATTGTGTAAGGTCTTTTACATATAACAGTCATGAAGGTGCAAGTAACCTTGACTAAGTGGACTTCAAGGAAAAAAAACTAAGACAATAAGATAAAAACATCCACTAAAATAACCATGTAAAATAACTTCTATCCCCCAGTGTAACTGGCACACGTAAATAAAGCATATTTGATAGCTTGATGGTTAAACATTTGAAAAAGAAATTGGGCCTGAGTTTTATGTATTCATACAATGTACTACTCATACAATATTAATATTGTACACAGAACACACAAGGAACTTTAAAAAAAAATTGCATTTTAAATCACAGAAGCAATTTTTATCAGAAAAATACCAATAACATTTTCCCCCAAATCGTACAGCCATGCAAGTAAACGTCATAAGATCAGTTGTAATGCAGCATGTAAAGCAGTTGTTTTCTTTACCAGGCTCTAGTGTGAGTCGAGGGGGCGTTCTCTCACGCTCTGGACTACAGCTGCGACTTCTTGCTCTCTGTTTGGCCAGGGTTGACATGGGCGGAGGTGTTGGAGGTTTTGGCTGGGCAGAAGTTTCAGTCTTGATGGTGGTGGTGCAATTTGGTGTGGGTGCAGGGTCCAGGTCAGTGCTGGCGACCTCCTCCCTGTTTCCATTCTGCATCTGATTGTCTCTCTCACGCTGGAGCTTTGCTCCATTCTTTGCTTTTTTGAAGAGGACGGACGTTCGCCGCCCGACCCCGCCCATGGCGGGCCGGGCCAGTGACTCGGTGGAAGACAGGCCATTGATCAGTTTGTGCTCAAGCGGGCAGACCTCGGGTTTGGCGCAGCTGTTCACAGGTGCAGCATCTGAATCGGCCTCTTGGCTCTCGCTGTTGAGTTTGAGGCGCTTGGGTAGGCATGGGAAGGTCCTGGGGTCAGATGTCATGGGTCGGAGAGTCGGTGGTTCTTGGGGGGTGTCTCCTGGTGGAGGGGACAAAGCCAGGCCTGTGGGCTCCAGCATGGGTGGCGGAGTTGATTTACAGTCATCTAGATAAAAAGAGGGACAGCCAGACGTCAAGAAAATCTGGAATTAGACTGGCATTGTGGGGGGGAAAAAAAGATCAATGGTTAAACGTTTGATAATGAAGAAATTAAGACATAAGTATTAGTACTGCAATTTAACCGCTTGACTGTAAAACATTTTTCCTAAATACTCGTGCAATAGTCAAATTTCTTATTTTGTTTAATATATTTTGTAGTAATAATCATTATTATTATTTTCAGTCGATTGAAAGAAAGGGGCAAGGTATAAGCAGACCAAATGATTGAACAAACTTCACCAAAGAGTGGTCAGTCAATTCACCGGCATATCCAGTTATAACATTTCTATTAAAAATTACAAGGTCGATTTTGTTTAAATTAAATTTTCATTGATTAATTATTTCCAATAAGATCAATAACGTGCATTTAGAAAATAGGGTGAACTTTGTTTCTTTATAAACTGAATGTTATGGAGAGAAAAAAACAACCAGAATTCTGAAATCATAACCAGAAAGAAACCGCATTCTGAATACCCATTTCTCAATTCCCAAACCTAGTCAAGTTTCACCTTTATCTGACGACGACGAAGACAGGTTATGTTCACCATCCATCTCTTTGTCTTCATCCTCCTCCTCGTCTTCCTCTTTGAGGTCTCCATTGAGCATGTGCGAGTTCCGCCTATAGCGGACGTTGTTGATTTCTCGCCGCAGCAGGCGGATACGGCGTGTGCGTGCGCCGCACGAGCGCATGGACGTCACCACGTCTAATTTATCTAGCAGCTCCCTCAACTGATTTTCCGTCGTCATGTGCAATCGATTATCAGGGTCTAGCAGCGTGTCAACTACACACACACACAAACAAAAAACCATTAGTAACAATAGGTAAACTTCATGCTATTTGCTTTAAGGGTAGAAACCAAAAAATGTCACTATGAAAATATTATTTACAGAAAATGTTTTTGACAAAACTAGAAGAAAAAGTGCCATGTCGTTGCTATGCAGCAGCTAAGGTGTTGCTTCAAGAAATTACACCCAAATGTATGCACTTTACCACTGCCATCAAGTAACTTTATTTATATGATTTCTTGTGAACTACTCACCATCTTCCAAAGTGCAGCGGTAGTAGTCATTTTTGTGTGGCGATTCTGCCAGGTGCATGCCTGAGTCCAGGTCGAAGCCTGTGCTCTGGGCTTGTCTCTGAGCGTGCCTCAGGATAGCGCCCCCTAGGTCCCTCAGACGTATTGCAGCTTGGTAAAACACAGTGTCTTTAGCATTGTAAAGCAGGCAGTTGGAGATCATGAGGTTGAAATCAGCCTCCAGGTCAGTGACAGAGCGATATTTGTGAGCTTCCAATTTGGATTTTATTGTGGAGAAGTCCATGGGGTGCGTGATAAACTCCAGGTAATCTGGGACCTGAGAAGCCAAGGGCACAGTTTCTGTTTAAGGCTTGAAGCATCCGTTAACATACATAGGTATAAGACAAGAAAATTAAGACATTAGGATTTTAATATAAGAGATAGTTATTTTAAAATTTTAAATGGATCCATCAGTTTGAAGCGGTTATATAAGATCAATTTAATTCATAACAACGTATGAAACAAAACATTCCCATTTCAAATAAATGCTATTATACTTTCTATTCTTCAAAGAATCCTGAATTTTTATCTCTGATTCCACAAATAAAATTCAGCAGCACAATGGCTTTCAACATTGATAATACAAAAAAAAAAAAAAAATCTTGAGCAGCAAATCAGCATATTAGAATGATTTCTGACGGATCATGTGACACTGAAGAAGACTTGAGCAATGATGCTTAAAAATTCAGCTTTGCATCACAGGGATAAATCAAATTTTAAAATATACTAAAACAGAAAACACTTTTTCACTTATTACAGTAAACTGTGAGCACTCATTAAAACCCCCAAACATCAATGGTAGTGTGTATAAATGTATATAAATATAAGACAGACCTCTTTCAAGTTGACAGGCTGTCCAAATATGTTTGCATTATCTTTCTCCTGAAGCTGGTCTAAAGTGGACCGCAGCAGTACCAGGACCGGAGTTAACTGATGCTCAGTCACAGCCTGGTGAATCTTCACCTACAGAAGCAACACATGATTATAGTGAGACACCTGGATCATTTGTATATGGTCAGGGTGACAGAAACATGTTAGAGAGACAATCAGTAACAGGTCAGATTACTTCATGTCTGAGAGCTGTCTGTCCAATAAAATGTTCTTTCCAAAGTGTACATCCCCCTTCCCCTAAATTATAATAATATTATAGTAGCAAATTATGGAGTTGTCAATGTGTGTTCAGTTGTAATAATGCTTGTAGATTATTTCCTTTTCCAACAAACAATTAATGCAAAGGATGTGGCTGAAATGTATTCACTGTAAAAATGTCTTATCACTTTCATCTATTGTACAACATGTGGTTTTGCTGGGCTGAAAAAGCAGCCATGTCAAAGTTAAAGAAATGATCATTCTAGCTTACAATATTTGCCAAACAAAGTAACAGCCCGAGTCGTAGGGACGTTTTACACTGCAGTGTAATGGTGGTGGTTTCACAAAACATTCTGTGTTGACACATTGAGTATTCTCTTTGATAACAGCTATAAATTATGAAATGGTTATTGGGAGTGAGCAACTGAGAATCATTTTCCAAAACCAATCGAGAACTAGTACAAGATTGAACCTCATGAATTGTAATTTTCATGAAGATGGGCGTCATATTTACACCCAAATGGTAATTTACATTAAATTTTGGGGTGAACTAACCCTTTAATATCAACAATTTATTTAAAGTATCCCATAGTTTACTCAAGCTATCTAGGCTTCTAAAAGCGATAATAAAGGCCTTCTGAAGCGAAGGGATGCGTTTTTGTAAGAAACATATCCATATTTATAACTTTATAAACTATAATCGCTGATTTGCGGTAACGGCTGTATGCGAGTCTAGATCCAGATACACCTAGGATGGCTTGAGGGTGAGTACATTTTGGGATAATTTTCATTTTTGGGTGAACTAACCCTTTAACTGCATAATCGTCTGGATTCTGTAAGATTTACTGAAAAGAAAGTGTTTGTGCCACTTGCACAAAGCTAAACACGTGTCTTTTTTCATTCAATAGTTGATTTCAGCGTTTTATGTTGCTTCATAAAAGCCTATTTTGCAAATGATCATTCACAGAGTTGAATGGTGTGTTTTTAATCAATTCAGCTTGCCTCATGGGGCAAAAATAGACTCAGCACTGCTAAGGCTTGCATTTTGAGTTCTGGAAAATGTAAATATGAGTACAGAAATAACTACTCACAGGCCATACAAAACATGACTCAGGTTCAAATTAAGTGAGTTTACATATCTGGTTGTAATGATTTATTCAGAATAACTTCACAGACTTTGTAATGCAAAAATATGATCTAATACAGAAAATGTCAGTATGTTACCTGCTCTCTCTTTAGTTTCTCTCTCTTGCGGATGAGCTCAATCAGAAGTCGTGCTCTCTCCAAATCATGACGAAGCTTCTGCCAGTATTTCAGCTCTTCTCTCACAGCATTCAGCTTTTCATCTGGCTCTGCCTATACACAGTTTATAAGATCCAAAGATAAGCAAAAACACAAAAATATTGAAGTTGTGTTTAAGGGGTGTGGCTTATGGATACAACTAAGGCTGCACAATTAATCAGAGGTATTAATAATATACTATAGAGTTAATATAAGTAATAATGAAGATTTAATATAAAGAAATAAAGAAACTATTGCATTTTAAAAATCAATATTTTTTATCAGAATAAAAATGCACAACATTTAAATGTGCTTAAACACTGACCTGTTCTGCAGTCCTCTGGCCCTGCAGATGCGAATGTAAACGACGAATGAGAGGCACTCCGTTGCGTGACTGACGCTTAAGTAACCAATAATTGTGAAGTCTCTGCATGAACTGACTCTTCTTCTGTATGATCACATCTTTAGAAATTTTGTTCAATCTGTAAAAAACACCAAGAAAATAATAACATAAGTATTAAATATGTAAAGCTTATTTGTAAAAAAAAAAGATTTAAATATGCAAACTTATTTTTTTTAATGTCAGTTAAATAAAAAATATATTTATTATATGTATGTATTGTATGTCTGCTAAATAAGAATATACATATATATATATATATATATACACATACATACATACACACACACACACACACACACACACACCTGTGAGTCGGTATTTCTGGGACAGTGACCAGTGGTGTTGTGACTTTTTTGGACATTTCTTCCTTCTTTCCTTTCTTCTGCTGCTGCTTAGAACCAAGTTTATTGCTTCGTCGCTGCTTCTTCAGCTGTGGCGTCTGCGTGTAGGCACTGCGACCCCTATTAGCCCTACACCCCAAAACCCTCCCCCCGGTTTCTTCATCATCTGACCCGTCCTTCGCGGCCGGTGAGTGCACCTCACAAAACGCAGTCTTTTTCACCGAAAACGTATTTCCATTCACAGTAGTCTCTCTGATTGGCTCTATTTTCATAAAGAGTCCCGCCCTCTGCGCACAGGTCACATGGAAGGCCGTGTAGCAGTTGGCCTTGTGGCACTGGATGGATGCTCCACAACCTTTCTGCTTGCACAGGTAGCACGTTAGCTTCCACCTAGCCGGTGGAATGTTGTCCACCCCCTCAATGGGCTCAAGGAAGACTGTGTTGGCAAAGCACACCTCTGGGATCCAAATAGCGCAGACCACATGTGCCCATCGTCCGTCACTGGTCTGTTTAAATGCTCCGCCCCGGTTCGGGCAAAGCACGCAGTCCACGGGCCGAGAGGGCGACTGCAAGCAACAGCGGCAGAGCCACTGGCCCTCTGGGATGTAGGGAACTCCGTAACACTCCTGGTGCACAGCCAGGTTGCAGATGTCACAGAACAGGATGACGTTACTGTTGAGACACTCGTCGTCGAGACAGACGCAACAGAAGGCGTCTTCGTCAATGACGCTCTGCGAGGGCGCTTGGCTTCGTGACTCCAAGAACGACTCTTTTTCCAGACGATCTATCAGGAGTTCGAAAGTGTCGGGTGATACTTGTGGCTGGCCTTCAGAGTCCCGTCTATCATTCACCAGCTCCAGCCAGGCCACGTCTTCCTCGTCCATGTCATACTCCGCATCCGTGTCCAGCTCTTCACCGGACTTCTCAATGTAGCGGTAATATGCCGAAGGGCGAGGGGGCGCCTCCACCGGTTCATAAGACTCCTGTTCTCTGAAAGTAGGCTTGGGTAAAGCACTATGGTGGCTGTTCACATTTGACTGTGTCTGAGATTGTCCGTGAGAGTTGGAACAGTTGTTTTGTGATGAAGATGACGATAACTGCTTCACATCCTTCTTTTTACCCCTGTGGGCCGCTGATCGGCGCGGCGAGCTAACAATGGCGGTCACTGATGTCTGCTCACTGTTTTCTTTGTTGCTGTTACACTCCGCAATGTCCTGAGCAGTCATCTCATCTTCAGTGATCACAATCAAGGGGTCAAAGATGCTGATCCGATGCAATCTTCCATCCAGGTCCACTTCCACAATTTTCTGTGCCTGGGCGTATGTTAGGGTTTCTCTGGTGGGTGAAACTTTCAGCCGGTTGGGAGAGGGGGAGCGTGGCTGTGATGCCCCCATGCCTGATGTACCCGTGTCCGCGGCATCACTTTGGCCCCCGGACAGGCCTCCCCTCCGTCGTGGTTTTCTCATAGGCACTCACACCACGCAGCCCCAGTACCTTGACCTGTATAAAAAAAAGAAAAACAACAAACATAAGATTTCTTATTTACAAAGCAGGACAATACCAATGTGCAACTTTCACTCCATGTCTTGCCATCCCACAGAGTCAACAGTAAAAACAATACACATCACCCTTGGGCGACTGAGTCGTGTGCCTGTAAATACTGCATGCTCACATTTCCTGGAAGTGGTCACAACCCACATCATAACATGTTAATGATTTTTCATTTTTTACATGACTTTAAAAAAAACTGTAATTGTTAAATATAATATTGACAGATAAGCAGACCCATTTTGTGGTTTTATCATAAAATCTTTTTATTTTTACATCTTCATTAATTGCACAATTTAAAAACAATAAAATTCTGTACAAACACATTTTGTACACATTTGTTTGATTATATATTGTGAGAGAACATTTCAAATTGTATTATGCTAATATGCATTTTTGCATTATGTTAATAAAAAATAGTTTAAAAAGTCATAATTTTGTTACATTCTAGAATAAACAATATGATAAAACATTACAAGATACAAACTATTCAAAAGATTAAAGAAGCCAATTAAACTACACTGCAGTGTTTTGTATACATGTAAAAAATAGGTTATTATAATACTTAATATATATTATTATTATACTCTGCCACACTTCTATTTTTGCATAATTGAACCAGACATTTTGTAAAAAAAAAAAATTATTAAATAATTGCTCCTTATATTTTGTGAAAGAACATTTGTATTTGTATTATGTTAACTTGCATACAATCAAAAAAGAATATAGAAAAATGTCGAATAGCAGAATTAACAATACTACATAAGAATGAAACGAAAAACTCATTGTGACAAAGTATTCAGCAGAGCAAAAAAATATTTCAATTCTTTAAAACAGTAATGTTTATACAAACTACTGTACATGTATATGTTTATACAAAGTTCTGTCAACTATCATGTGCTATTCAAACTTATAAATCCATACATTTCAAAATGAAATCAATATATAGGTATGCAAATGTATGTAAATGCATTGCTAGTTAAATTCAGCATACTACATTCAATTACACAAACTCATTAAAAGGATTAAGTTCAGGCTGTTCGCCAGTTTAGTATGTTTTTATTTTTGCTGTCCAATGGGCGGGACTTTTGATCTCAAGGCCTCTAGCAGTTCGCACTCTTTCTGTAAACGCTAAAACCGCTTTATTATTGTAATACAGGGTCACATCGCCGTTATACATCCGTATAACATCTGCCTCAAACACGTTAAGAGAGATATTACAAAACTTAATGTGGAGTTTTGGGGAATTTGTCACTAAAGAGACGACCAACATAGGCTGCGAAGTTTATCAACCCCACATACTTAGACAACCAATCACAGCCGTCCCCCCTCTTCATCTAGCCAATCAGCGGCGAGAAAAAGTATAACACAAGCTAACGTTAGGTTGAGCGTCCTCGATTCTAGAACGAAACGTCAGCCATATTTACGGTCCAAACATAACTTCAGATTCAGCTAAGTTTCACGAGAAACCCTTACACAAAAATGAACAATGACAACATCGTTACCACTTCAAATCATAAAACTGTTCCTCTGAGACAGCGTATATACGAATATGCTTTATGATTAACTCCGAGACGACCGAAACGCCGAGGCGGCTAAAGCTGGCAGGGGTAGTTAGCCGCTCTAGCCCGTGTAATCAGCACAGTAACCCCGCGTGCGGTAACCAGCCAGCCGGCTCAGCTAAGCAACCGTTGACATTGACTTCACAAGTTGAATTGGAAACACAAAATACACCATAAAAAAAGAAAAATTACCGTATTTTCCGACCACAACTTCCGCAGAGAAGCAGAAGCTTTTTGCGAAAGGCTGTTTAAGCTGGGGGCTTGGCCGAAAAGCCGGTAAAAATTCACCGATAAAATGTCCCTCGTCTTTCAGTCTTCCATAATTTCCTCCTGCAAATGTCTTCTGCGCACTCATGAATTTGGATTAATTTCCAGCATTTTAACTTCTGATCGACTCGGAGTTGGATTAGACGGGAGCAGCAAAGCTAGCTGGCTATTTTCAGCTTCGACTACTACAACCGTCGCTCGCTGCCTGGGTAGATAGTTAGTAGCTCGCCAGATACACAGGCAGAACGGAGCGGAGCTTTTCAGTCGAGATAGTAAGAACACGCCCCTTCGGAAAAGCAGGCCATCTACTATGTCAGCTATACGACTAATTTAATAAAGCATAATGTTTATTAAACTCATAAGGGCTGGAAGTTTGTGTCACTTGAGTGTGCTAAGGTGCAAGTGTGCTTCCCACACACAGTTCATGCTATGGTCAGAGTTCATCACGACCTGTCATCCTTAAAGCATACAGCTCGATTGGTTGGAGGGATGCAGATATTAGGGCAGTGAGCAAAGAGGAGCTATATATTACTAGATTAACGAAACAAGAGTATATGTCAACAAATATAACCAAGAACCCAGGCGAGTACAAACACAGTTTGCATGAGAGAGAGAGAGAGAGAGAGAGAGGTGGGGAAAAAAATAACTTTCCAGGAGGCTACGCAAGACATGAGTATATTTCAAGTACGGTTGATTAATGCATGCACATACAACAAACAATTACGACTAAAACAAAGAGAAAAACAGTCGACAAGTCTTTGTCAGATCCCACATTTTATAACAACATCTCAATCTCTAACACCAACGTGTTACTCAATACCTTGTTGGTGCCATTTGTCATGGCCAATCAATCACTTCCACAAGCTAAACATCCTGTAGCACCTTTCAAAGGATTTGAAGGTAGCAAAAACAAGCCATAAAGTCAACATGAGATTAGAACTGACACCGTACTGTCTTAATACACGTTCTTGGTCTTAATGTGAATACTTTTAATCCAAATAAAAATGTCTCTGTAATCTTTAAAATAAAATGCAAACTGTACTTAGCCGTTCTTATTTCTAAATCTCTCCTCTTTAACCATCTGTCTTCATTATGAATGTAACTTTAACACCCACTATTTCACTATTCTTAACTCCCACTGGATAAAAATCTCGCTAGAAAAACAGGCAATGCCAGAAAAAAATTTGCTAGTAGCATATCCCGTTTCACTCAGAAATATACCAGATTATCAAAGTAAATGGGTTGTAATAGCTATTTCATGTTGACTAAGTAGGTAAACATTTCACAATACTAAAGCTTTCTTTAAGTGTTTAACTGAAGTCAGTAACAGTGGTTACAGTGTCTGAAAGCTTTAGACACAGCATCTATATATTTATAAACATTTTCTTTATTTTTTTATATATATTCCATCATTCAAAAGTTTAGAGTTGGTCAGATTTTTTAAACATGTTTGACATAAGTCTCATGCTCACCAAGGCTGCATTTATTTGACCAAAAAACGGTAATATTGTGAAATATTACTGTTATATTTTAAAATGGAATTTATTCCTGTGATGCAAAACTGAATTTTCAGCATCATTACTTCTGTTTTCAGTGTCACATGATCCTTCAGAAATCATTATAATATGATGATTTGCAGCTCAAAGTCTTTCTTATTATCATTATCAATGTTATTTAATATCATTGATAAATAAAACTACTAATTTCTTTGAAAAAATAAATCGTACTAACCCCAAAATTTGAATGGTATACAGATTGTGAAATAATAAGCCCAATAACACTAAAATACATGAAATTGTATATGGCTGTCCTTTTATAGAGCATTTTAACCTAATAGCAGATAGGGGATAGTTTATTAAAAAATAAATAATTTTTTGTGGAAAGAATAAGAAAATTCAGCAAAATTTTGCTCCCCACACAAAGCTATCGTACAACTTTACATTACCACAGATGTCACTAAAAATAAAATGCTCATTCACCAGAAGCCCAGATATCCCACTGTCCAAAAGAAGTTGCTTATTGTACAAAATACTGCTATTCATATACTTTATAAGGAGTGAATAAACATTCTAAATTGTTTCAAGGCGGAGACTAAATCGCGTAATTGCAATACAGTACAGCGTTAATGTCAGACCCACTAACACTGGGACATTGTGAGTGTGTTTCTTCTCTTTGAATCTCTTCTTGGGAAAGGAACAAAGCTCCTCACTTCTTTAAATGATAAACCTGTAAAAAAAAAAAGTCACGTTACATTTGCATACAAAATTTATGTCACTATAAAGTACAGTGGCCATAACTATCCGTTTAATATGTGTTGCTCACATTTCCACTCTTCTAAGGGCATTGTGGCATTGTCGTAGCTGTCATCGTACGACGTGGGCTCTGGCCAGTCCTCTGGGTCCCTCAGGCCATCAAAATAACTGTGAGCCAATGCACCATCAGCAGTGAGACGAGCGTCAGCATCTAGCACCAGCATCTTCTCAAGCATCTCTACCGCTGGGGTTAGTTACAGTGGCAATGTGGGACACAATGTGTCAAAAACAAAATGACAGCATTAGAATAGCAAGAGCTGATACATGTATTATTATGTGAGCATTATTGTATTAGTACAGGGCAAGCTGAGCTATTGTTTGAGAATAGAGTGCATTAGTGCCCATTCACGTTTTAAAAGGCGTTTGGTGTTCCGGAAGTATTTTGGCTATTAATTTCTTCCATAGGGTTCTCAAAAAAGTCTTTGTTAAAGCATTATAAGCCATGAACCAAGCCAACCAGCTACGAGGTGAATTATAACATTACAAGCTTTGATTTGAAGCATAAAGGTATTTGAAACTCATAAAGGATTAGTTAACTTCAGAATTAAAATTTTCTTTCTTCAGTCGAAAAGAAATTTCGTTTTTTGAGGAAAACATTGCAGGACTTTTCTCCATATAGTGGACTTTAATGGGGTACAACGGCTTGAAGGTCCAAATTGCAGTTTCAATGCATTTTCAAAGGGCTCTACACCAGTGGTTCCCAACCTTTTTTTGTCTGAGACCCCCTTTTTCCCAAGAAAATATTTTAGGGCCCCCCTTCACATTTAATATTGTCGCTCTTGTAAGCTTGCAGCAAAGATGACAAAATGTTTTGTTTTTAAACAAACAGTATGTTTATTACTATAACCAGATATGTTTATGCACAAATAATAGCGTATAATATTGAAAAAATACTATAAAAAACCAATTTAATTTAAAAACGTAAGCCTAGGAGTAGCCTATTAATTGGGCCTATTTGAAATGCAATAACAAAAATATCAGTATTCACACTGGTGTGTAGGGAAAAAATAATTAATTATAGGCTATTACAAAATTACTGGTGCCTGGGACTTCATTGAAAACCCATTTTTTGGTCAGCCAGTGGATCGTGAATAAAATTCGCTAATGTAATATGATCGTTTGGCGCTCTAGCGATTAATAAACATGTGTTGATTAACAGAATAATGCGTCTTGCGGAAGAACATTGTAGCCGGGGCTACTTCTCTCTGTTTGGGTACGACCCAAACGAGTGTAAAATAGTCCAAATATAAACACTTATTATAGGTGTACCATAGTGACTCAGGATAAGACAAAAACACGGTTTGGAAAATGGATTCATGACGTACTCGCTCATTATAAAAATTTTGTACACAAAAAAAGTTAAGGACTGCTACTTTAATGCTCACTGTTCAACACTTTTCAAAATATGACGTGACCCCCCCCCCCCCCCCCCCCCCAAAGAGCTCGCTGCGGCCCCATTGTGGGCCGCGACCCCCCTGTTGGGAACCAATGCTCTACACGATCTACACGTTTATTTTTTATAGATAATGACATCATTTACATACTTTTTAACCACAAATGCTCGTCTTGCACTAGCTCTGCGATGCGCCACACATTTACGTAATCACGTTGAAAGGTCACAATTGTTCCGGTTCAAAAGGGTAGGGTGAAAAACTATCTCATTTACTCCTCCAACTTCAAAATCGTCCGACATCGTTGTTTTACCATTTATTTATAAAATTCTCTTGTAAATGGCATTTGACTTAGTCTTTGCACCATCACTTTGTAAACACTAGGTGGGTACTTCCGACTACGTCACAGGTGATCTTTCAATGTGATTAATTAATGTGTGGCGCATTGCAGAGCTAGTTCAGGATGAGCATTTGTTATTAAAAAGTATGTAAATACGTATTTTTTATAGAAAATGACAGATTGTTTCGATAGATAAGACTTTTATTCCTCGGCTGGGATCGTGTAGAGCCTTTGAGCCTTATATGGAGTCTACTATATGGAGGAAAATCCTAAAATTTTAATTTAATTTCTTTTCGACTGAAGAAAGAAAGACATGAACATCTTGGATGACGTGGGGGTGAGTAAATTATCAGTAAATTTTAATTCTGAAGTGAACTAATCCTTTAATGGCTTTAGCAAATAGTGATTGTTTAGACTTACTGATTGGTGGAATTTTCTGTATTATGGGGTAATGTAGTAATGTATATTAACAACCTCATCGTTCACAGTAAGTCTTTAAAGGTTAATAAGTTATCAATAAAAATCAATTTCCCTATGGAGAAACTGAATGGAGTTTTTACTTCTGAAACTTGACAGTTGCACTCTATAGTTATTTTGTCATTTTTTTATCCTTGATTAGGGCTAGTCGGTGACTCGGGTCTAATTAAGCTTGGTTTGAGGTACTAGAATATGCCAGTATAAAATTAGAGTCAAGTTTTAAAACACATCATGGTCATCATTAGTTCATAATACCCAATGCATTAACTAATTATAAGGTGTTACCAAATCTATAAATATCAGAAGAGCTAACAAAGCTTGTTACAGAAAACGCAACATTGTATAATGTCATTAAAATGTTTGGCTGACATTTTATATTTTGTTTGGGATGCCTATTGAATTCCAAATTGCAATATATAACTAATCTAGAAGTTTCTGCTGCTGTGAAATAGTGCAGAAATTCTGAATATGTGTGGCCATATATTCTGGTGACATTCTACCTGAAGTTCGGTGTAAAAATGTAAAAACTTGCTTAAATTAAACCCTGTTGCAATTGTTCCAGGATCTTGACATTTTTGTCTGAAATAATAATGATGCATCACATTGACAGGTATTAACTATGCAGTCAAACTAAATCATAAGTTTTACACTGAAAAAAGTCTCTTGCTAAGCATGAAATGTGACAACATGACAAAGGAGTAATTTTATTGGCGTATTACTTACCTTTTTTACTGGCTCTGGGAAACAATGTAGAGAAATCCCTGCGTGGGTAGTGGGGCAGGGATCTGATATAGCTCTTAGCCTATTTAACAGGAGTGAAGAGATATTGACATTTATCAAGATCAGGAATGACAGCTGAGCACAGTAGCTACAGCAACTGTCACACAATATAATTCAAATTGAAAATTTCCCCCCAAAATATTCAAGACCATCTTATTTCGCATCGCATTAGCAATTCATTCAGAGTTGCATCAGAGATCAGTCACACATTTAATCAAGATCCAGACACACCACGTATTAAATATATAATCTTTGGTTGCATTTAAAATGTCTTACCTCTGGGCTTTCCAGTTTCTCAATAAATTCTGGACCTGGTGTTCCTGTTACTTTCATTATCTGAGTCAACTGATCCATGTCTGAATGTCAAAAGTTAAAGGCAATGCACAGCATGTCATTTCCAACTCCAAGTTATGTCTGTTCTTGACAAGCAAGACAAAAGGGAATAAGTGAGCACAGCATTTCTAAATGCAATCACAATTAAATAAATAACAGTGCCTGTTTATCAGTGAAATTTAAGAAACGGAATGTTAAAAGGATAGTTCATCCAAAAAAGTAAATGATTTAAAACCTGTATGCTGTTATTTTTAAAATATTCTATAAAGTAGAATATAAAAGAGCTACACAATTATATATATTTTTTTTATATAAAACAAAAAACAAACAAATGTAACAACATATAGGTTTGGAAGGACATGAGTAAATAATGTCAGAACTTAATTTATGGGTCAACTATTCCTTTAAAATATCTTTAA
Organism: Siphateles boraxobius; assembly: GCF_051911475.1. Taxonomy (NCBI): domain Eukaryota; kingdom Metazoa; phylum Chordata; class Actinopteri; order Cypriniformes; family Leuciscidae; genus Siphateles; species Siphateles boraxobius. The sequence goes on from NW_027509219.1 coordinate 30,558,124, forward strand.
TCTAGCCCTCAGAATGTGGTCATTTAGTAAAAATCTTGGCAAAGTGAATGCTAAAGGATACAGTCTTTTCCTTTAAAGAGTGTTTTTCCATTGAACATTTCACCCATGATGCACCCAACAGACCAGATGTCCACTAGAAAGGAGGAAAAAGGCAACAATCACAAATATTGAACTATAATAATCATTACAACCACCAGTCCTTAAAAGAATGCAAACCATTTGACATACTATACATTCACACAGAAATACTGAACCCAGCAATATAGTTGATCTTAGTAATAAAAAAAATCAGAGCACATTCAGACTAACTGGCAATTAAAGACTGATATCTACATTAAGTGTTATCCTTGTTCAGCAAACATAACTATACATATTTTAGCACAGTAAATATTAATGTTATCCCATTAATATTCATGTGAAAAAGAGATATACACAGAGTTCTAAACTAAAGGTTAGGAGGAGCTTGTCTATCGAGTTCTGTCAGTCCCAAAATAAGAGCACATATAAGTGTAGGAATATCACAGGTGACTGAGTTCAATACTTAGACAACAATCCCACAGCCAGCAAATGTAGAAACATTTGACTTTTTATTAATTACAATTCATTACCATATGTTATTAATACATTTAATCGCATTTTAATTCATCTAATTTTTTGTAAATACAAGAAAAGAGCCAGTCAATCAATTCAATATTCTATGAATCTTAAGAAGATTGGTAAAGATTTACATATGTAAATTTGTTAGAAATAAATTGTCCATATTGTTGATATTGCATTTCTATCCAAACAATTCTATGTTAGAACTACAGTAGTGGCCAAGTGAAGTATGGAGGGGATATTTGTTATAATGATCCAACAAGTTTGATTAAATCATTAAAATATGGTGAAATATTGAATATTTTTAAAAATATTTTAAACATAAGGAAATAACAAAACACTAAACTTGGTTAAGATATTTATCTGAAAATTATTTGGCAAAAAAAAGCAAACTAAAGATGAAAAAAATGCATAGAAAAACAAAAAGCTCACAGGAAAAGCATATATTGACTACAAATATAATCACTTAATATTTTGATGGTTTCCTCTCGTTTTAGCATGTGTTCATAATTTATTTGTATGATAGCCTTGCCAAAAATTGTCCACACAATTTGGCATGTTTCATTGCGTTATCACAACAACAACAAAAACAACAATTAACTCCCAGCACAACTATGCAATGTGCTTACAAATGCTTGGAATAAAGGGTGTAATGTCAATTTGCCTAGGCTGGAGATCACTTCTGGCCACTATTGTAAACCTATGAATCCTAATGAGAGAATGCTATAAATGCTCATACAGACCAATAGAGGTGCTATTGGACAGATTTCAAGAAACTAACTGGACTATAACAGATGACTGAATCAATAATTAATTATTTACCTCATATATTATGAACAATTGTTTTTCCTAATCTGAAACACCTGAGTAACTCTTGTTGATAATTTGAGTAGCAATATACATCTTAAAAAATGAAAAACATCTTGCCTGTCTGTGTGTAGTGCATCCAGTTTAGAATGACCTCAGGGGCCCGGTACCACCGCGTCACGACATAACCTGTCATCTCTGCTTCTGCATGACGCGCCAGGCCAAAATCCAATATCTGCAGCCAGAGCAAAGGAAGGTGTTATTGTCAACTGTCTGGGGTTTACGCTTTTCTCTTTATGGTAAAAGAATGGTGGCACAGACCTTCAGCTCACAGTCTTGGTTCACAGCCAGGTTTCCTGGTTTGAGGTCCTGCAATGCAGAAAGGTGTTAATCTTCCTACAAAGACATTGTTATTTAACAATCACAAAAGATCATAGTGGGTTTCTTAACAAATCTTTAATCTGAATTCCACAAGCTGTATTTTTCACATTTAAAATGAGCTGGGCGGCTTCAAACAGTTCTAAGCATGTACAGGCACTGCCTCACTTAACAGGAAGCCACTGGCATTAACTCGTAGGACAATGCACAATAGGAAAGCTCACCCAAAGCAAAAAGCCTTGAACTCACTGATATGAATAGAATTTGAGACACAATAAAGTACATTTCAGAAGTCGCATGTAAAAAGTTTAGATAAATCCCTAGCTTGGCATAACTTTATTTTTTGGACATTTCAATCTGGCAACAAGGAGTGTGCATCTACTACATACTGTCAGAACTTCTCCAGAAAATCCATATATATACATAATATATTGGAAATTTTAGGTAATATAATCAGACAACTTTTTGAATACTGTTAGATTACTTCAACCTTACTTTTAGTCGTAACTTGTTTATTACATAGATTTGAATAAGAGAATCTTTTTTTATAGAAGATTATGTTGAAAATTTGTCATCAACAAATTGAAGTGCATTAAACATTACATTATGTCAGGGTTTTCCAAACTGGAGTTTGCGAAGGAACTGCAGGGGGTTCGTAAGTTGATGAAAAGGTCATAATTAATTAATTCATAAAAATGTTACATTCTAGAACAATAAAAATACAACAAAAAGGTTAAATATTTTATTTGTTATGCTGTATGCCCTCTGACTTATGTATATTCAGAAAGTCTTATAGTATTGGGGAATTGCACAAGCAATAGGCTGTTTTTGAAAGGACAATTTTAAAAAAAATAGAAAAGAAGAATTAGTGAGAATCAATTATGAATAAATTACTGCTATTTCGTGAATATCAAGCAGTCAATAAAAATTTAACAGTAGTCTGATTATGCGCATTTTAAAACGTAATGTAATCTAATTACAAGGAATATGATTACATATAATCAGTTGCTACCCAGCGCTGTTCACAATATTACAGTTTTTTTAACTGTATTTACTGTACATATTACTGTAACCAAATACCTTGTCTTGGTGAGCATAAAAACCTTCTTTCAAAAACATTTTAAAAAGTCTTAACAGTACGGTTATATGCTAATTTTAAGAATCCAGTTTTAAAAAAAAAGATTTGTACATTAATTTACTTTTCTTTATTTGAAATTTTGACCCCCCACTGATATTAGCGAATTAGCTGCAAGTAAATGTAATTCATGGAGATGGAGCGAAGAGCTACAACGAACCCAAGAGATGCCATGTGCCTTTAATTCAGCAAAGTGTGGAAATGATAATTATGAGCAGATGCTGTTTATTCACTGCCACTCTCACTTACTCTGTGAATGATGCCAGCACCATGAATGTACTGTGGAGTGGAGAAAAACAGAGGGACAGAGAGAAAAAAGAAATCAGTATTATGAGATTCTTCACAGTGTTATGTTTTAGTATTTGATTACACTAATAGGATTGATCAGAAAGACTGAATTAACATTCCCTCTGGCAATGATCCTAAACCCAAAGTATACTTCTGTTTTTACACATACAATTCACTGAGCGCATACAGAACAATTTTTCCTAACCAAGCATGCAATGTACACCGTTCACCCACACTATCATATCAAGTATACTTTGAAAGGCTATGCATTTGACTGTATGCATACACTGAACGTTCGCATCAAAACTGATGTTTACTATGATCTTAAGTGCATGTCTGGTTTCCTGCAGTACTACTGCTTTGCATCAATTAAAGGGTTTGCAGGTGGATACGTTTCTTTTCTGACATAGTGAATGCCTCATGTGATTTACAAGTGCCAAATATTTGGTCTTTTTTCTCAAACATTCAGTTACTTCACTATTGTGAGACGTTTAGTCAACAGGAAACTGCATTCGCAACAATTTTTACTTCCATAATGTGATGGAAGTAAGGAAAATAAAGGCAGCAGAACTGTTTTAATCATCAGGATGTATGATGCACAGTAAATCCACAAACACATTTGGGATTGGTAAGATTTTTTACAAATGTTTTCAGAAGTCTCTTATTCTCACCAAGGCTGAATTTATTTGATCAAAAATACAGTACAATTTTTGTGAAATACTATAACAATATATTTTAAATGTAATTCATGATGAAAAAGCTGAATCAGCAGCCACATGATGCCACTGTCACATGATCTATCAGAAATCATTCTAATATGCTGATTTGGTGTTAAATAAACATTTCATAGTATAGTCAATGCTAAAAACAGTTTTGCTGCTTGCTTAAAATCTTTGTGGAAACCATGATTTATTTGAAATAGAAATCTTTGTAACATTAAAAATCTATTTTAATGTCTCTTTTGAGAAATTCTTGCTGAATAAAAGTATAGATTTATTTTTTAAAAATCTTACTGACCCCAAACTTTGAACGGAAATGTATTAACACGGCACTTTCATTTTCCATGAGAGGAGAAACTATTGGAAACTTGTTGGATCATGCCTGGTTAGGAAAATTTGGCCTCTCTTTGTGAGATGCTATTTTGGTTTAACCTTTAGTCCGCACAGCATCTGATAGACCAGGAACTGGATCCGGTCTTCTGTAAGGACGCCCTTGACTTTAGAGAGATCTGTGTACATGTACGGCATCACCAAGTAGCTAGAACAGAAAGGAATTGCTTATTTATCTTTTTAAGGAACAGTTCACCCAAAAAAAAACATTCTGTCATTATATAATGACCGCCATGTTGTCTCAAACCCATAAGCAGTTATTCTCTCCATTAGAAAAGGATCTTTTACATCAGACTGAAATGAAAGTCTCTATGAAAGTGGTTTAAAAAAAAAAGAGATAAAGGTTGAGTAAATAAAGACAGAGTTTTTATTTATGGCTGAACTATTTCTTTAAATCTGTCTTAGGACATATGGCTAACAGATAGATTTCACATACACAGGCCTCATTAAAGACTTACAAGTCTTGGAAGTTGTCCATTCTGGAGGCAGGAGTGAAGACGTCTAGCAGGCCTATTACCTTGGGTTGGACAGCAGAAAGGCAAGAAGTGAGTCACCTTCTCTTCAAGATATTATAATGGTGTTAGAAGGACTGAATAAGGCTGCCTGGGTTTCAGTGTTCTGTGTATCTTTTAGATACTAATATAATACACAGTTTATGACACTGAAATCAATCATCATTGTCCCCAGGCACCACAAGTATCCTGTACAGTGCGTGCACGTGCACACACACACACACACACACACACACACACACACACAGTCCACCAAGTTAAACATTTGATACTCACACCATTCTCAATGAAAACAAGTCTTTTGTGCCTTGCAAAAGCCACTCAAGCCATTGAAACTTCTTTCTGGTTGTGCTGAAATCTAGCACTAACAATGAAAGCAACAAGATCTGACCTCGAGGCATGTCAGGCATAGACGACACTTACATTTTCATGTTTCATATGCTTGAGTAGCCTCAGTTCACGGTAGGCTCTCTTTGCGAAGATCTCCGACTGAAAGGGTCGGTGCAGCTTCTTGATGGCCACCTTCTCTTTGGTTTTATTGTTGATGGCCGAGCTAAGATAGGGAAAACAAACACTATCATACCCAAACATTATGAACTGAGGTTAACATTTCAAGAAGCAACTGTAACAGATTCAGGAACTGATACAGAAAGTGCAATACAAATAAGAAACTACACAATCACATTTTCTGATACAATCCACACACACTGCTTTGCTGTAAAGACTAAGTTGTCAGGGCATGTGGGTTTCACAGTCGCCCACTTTCACCAGAGTTTGATCTTACAGCAGTTGTGAAGGTTTTGTGGCATCAAAACCCTCAACAGGAAATGTCAATGCTGATGGGATAGATCATATCATGACTAATTTTAGCAATAATGTGACTGCCATAGTAAATGCACAATACAGTAGCACAGATGAACATAAATGTACCAGAAGGCCAGCAAAATTAGGAATGCATGATACATTGGTGACATCAGTAGCAATGTCAGCCCATTTGCCCATTACTGGATGTTGGAAATTTCTAACTAGAGTTAAGAAAAAAAGAGTTTTAAAAACGTCAAAACATCCAGTTTTATTCATCTTTTCAACTGCACAGTACATTTGACACCTGGCTTCCACTTAAAACATGTGATTTCACTTAAATCACATGTTTAAAAAACGAAATAGAGTTCTACCATATCTGTTATCATTCGTAACAAAATTATAATTGGTTATTGTATCAGGCCAATGTTTGATTTCAGACTGCCCCTACATGTGTGTATTACATAACTCCACACAATTTTATAAGTTGATCAATAAGGATTTAAGCTATAACCAAGCTATAGGAAGGAAGTTCTGCAGAAAATTACAGTACCAGGATAAGTATATTTTTTAATTTCCTAAGTGATTATTCACAAGATACTATAACTTAATCCATTGATTAAGTAATGGGATATTGTTGTTGTTTTACCCTATGATTTTACTGGTTGACATTCACTAGATATTATAGTAGTACTTATTAACTATTTAGTAATTAGTAACTAAAGATTACGCATGAATACTTGTCAGTATTAGAATAGCGACTAGTAGCAAGTACTAATAACTAATAGAAATAATAATCACTATGAACGCTAGCACAATAGCAGTTCGTTGAAAGCAATGAATGCTAATCCGGCTTGCCACACGGCGTCTTTCTAATCTTCATGCATGTGGTAACCTGTTGAGAGATGCAGTTCATGTGCGGCTACCTGTATGTCAGGAACTTACTCACCACACGCTGCCATACGCTCCAGTTCCTATCTGCTTCAAGCAAGTGTACTTTTCCGGAACTTCCCATACCGTACTGTTGATCTCCTCTCGATTGAATTCCACCCGTGACTCCATTTAGCTGTGAAGGAAAACAGGCAGAAATCAAACGATCACCGCGCACACAGCGACTCCTACGCGATATTCTGCATTCAAGCTTCAAAAGGTCACTGCGTAGGAACGATTCTGTTTCACGCCAAAATAAAACGGCCGTTTATCTGGTTCTATGTAGTGCGGAGCGGCCGCAGAATCGACGTTTTAAATCACGATCCATCCAAACTTTGAAAAGCTGCTCGCTGTAATCGAACGCGCTGAGATCTGTCTGACGTTGACGTCATGATCCCCGCACACGCCCACTTTCGAATTCAAGCAACTGCTCACCATCATGTAAACCTTCATATTTTTTTACAGTCTATAATGTAAACGCATCTGTGGTTCAGTTACTTAGCACAATAGGGTTAGCAGCACGTGTAAGCTAATTAACTTTTAATATATAAAAAGAAGCTAATTCTTAAAAAATAAATCTTAAAATAAATGACATTTGTTATCCTCAAACTGTCCCTCTGCTCTATGATTGACATTGATGATTGATCATATAATCATATAAACTCTTTTGAAGTATCTCCCGTGACCCGTGTTCTCTGAAATGATTATTTGCAATAAAATATTAACATGAAACCAATTTAAAAGTTTGATTTAAAGAAGAATTAACTAAATTAATAAATATAATATATGGATTTTTTTTTTTACAACGGAAATGTATCAACACTGAACTTACATAAAGGGCTAGTTCACCCAAAAATGAAAATTAAACCATGATTTACTCACGAATACAATCGGAGTTATATAACAAAAAATGTCCTCGCTCTTCGAAGCTTTATAATGGCAGTGAATGGCCTTTTCTGTTTTGAAGTCCATAAAAGTGAATCTATCCATCATAATAAAAGTAATCCTCACGGCTCTGGGGGGTTAATAAAGGCCTTCTGAAGCGAAGCGGTGTGTTTGTGTAAGAAATATATCCATATTTAACACTTTATAAAGTAAAATAACGAGCTTGCGGCCAAATTAAGATATGGATTCCACTTACACCTGCGAGTAATATGTGACGTAGCCTTATGTTACAAGTTCCTTAAATTGCGCTTTAGGCGTAAGTGGAATCCGTATGTTCGTTTTGGCCGGATGCTAATTATTTTACTTAATAAAGTTTTTAGTATGAATGTCATATACACCTAGGATGACTTAAGGGGGAGTAAATCATGGGCTAACGAGCGAAATTGACAACGAAAGCCGAGGAGACTTTCAGACTAAGTTAATGAGTTCATTTATCCGCGTTTTAATATGCTCTCGTTCATAGAGATTTTTAGATGGTTACAGAGGCTTTTTAGGTTGGGTAGAATCTGCAATCTCTGACCCAGTTTGTTAATTGCAATACGCTGTGTTTCCTGCCATCTGGCATCCTGGGGTGTCGAAATACTATTGGGTGAACTGGCAGTGGCCGAGATCACACAAACAAAAACAAAAACAGACATTCCAACACGGAACTCACGTTTCAAATTAAAACAACTGGATGTAGAAGTGTTTTTCAGAGAAATGTGAACTCAATGTGAAATGTAATATTTTTATAAATATCTGGTATTTTTTTGCTTTAGTAGAGTGAAAATTTTACATACAGCACCTTTAAGCTGGACAATGACACTTCTATTGCTGCTGTGCAACCAAAACTAACTTTGTTTCATTAATTTCCTGTTATCAAAGCTGCTGAAACAATCTTGTAAGAAGCATTATACTGTATATAAATAAAGGTGACTTGACTTGATTTTTAAGCTCTTAAAAAAAGAGTAAAGCATGCTTTCCTTTACAGTTTTATAAATGCATTTGAGGGCAAACTAAAAAGTAATATTTGAGAAATTCAGCAAAAAAACAACAAAAAAACGGTTAAAAACTAAACAAAAATATGTGCTAGGCCCATAAATATATATTCACACTTCACAAAAAGAGATACTAGTCTTAGTACACAATATAGAACACAACTGTAAAAATTAAGACAAACACTCTGGAAAAACATGAGTGACATGTGTACATAGTTAAAAGTGAAATGGTTAAAATTGTGTTTTGATATTTTTTCTAAGAAGAAATGGATATTATTCATTCGAAAGCAAATCTGTGAGTTTCAAATTCACTCGTGGGACATCAGCAGATATTCGGCCTGGCTGTAATGGAAACTGACTTGTCCTATTGGTATATCAGGACAGTTATACTAATGTGATTGATAGTACAGTAAAGGTTATAGTGAGCCATCACAAAATTAAATGCAGTAGAGAATCTAGGAGTATCTCTTGGATGTTCCCTCTGGGGCATATACATCTCTCTACCAGTTTTTACAGGCACTGAACCACTCAATTATTGGAAGGCTATAACTGTGAAAGACAAAAATAAATTCTTAAAGGCTCTCCACTGGCCCATAAATGAAAGGTTATTTATTTAAACATTTGTTATCCACCAGATGGCACTGTCAGACAGTCATAATGTCAGCAGCATCACAGCAGTGTAACATTATTCATAACGCCATCGTCACAAATATATGAGTGATTCATGACCCAACTTTACTGCATTTCCCATCTTTTAGGTTGTGAACCCATGAAAACTTATAAGGTCACGAAGTTTAATAAATTAATATTAATATGCGTTGGTATAGAAGTAATATAAAAGCATTAAAAACTAGGCTTGTCTAATAAGCCCTTATACCCATCTAACATTTTCAGTGTCAGAGAGCTGGCTGACATGCTCTTGTAAAAATGATGAATAAAAAAGAAGTCACTCTTTTACGGCCACGACTTCCTGTGTTGCAGTGCAGAGATAATTGGCTCATTAGCAGCAGACTGCGTTGTGGTGGGCTCTTCCTTCCTGTACTAACGGTTGTGGGGGGTGGGGGGCTCTTTATCCCCGATCTGAATAATCACACTGGATCTAAATGTCAGTAGTGTCACTCTAATATGTATTCATAACACGGGGGGTTTTATATATTAAAAGATCTGGGTGGTGATGTAAACCCAAGCTAAAATACACATTTAAACCTGGATTGACACATCTGCAAATCATTTCAAATGAATACATTTAGGCTCTTCTATCTTGTTTCTTGGAAAGCCTTACTAATGCACTATAATAATGCATTCAGAAGTCTTAATAAAGCATTCAGTGTAGGTTTTAAAGGGTTTAAATCTTGCAGACTGTTTTGAACAGAGATAATTTGACAGGTAGCCTATGAGATTGTGGATCCCAACTGGCTTTTCTTCAGGACCAAGATTTTACATATAAACAACAACTGGCCTATGTTGTCATGGCTTCAAATTAGAACTAATTCACCTCGGTTGAATGCCTTCACTGTAAAAAATAAATAAAAAAATCATATGATCAATAAGTTATGACAACATATGTTTTTACTTTGCTATAACTCACCAAAATAAGTTAACAACTTGTTTATAAGTTACACAAGATTCAACAAATTTTGAAGTCAGTTTAATTTAAAGGGTTAGTTCACCCAAAAATGAAAATTGTTCTATAATTTACTTACCCTCAAGCCGGGTGAATATGACTTTCTTCTTTCAGCCAAACTAGCTTCCGGTAACGGCCATCCGCGCAACTTTAAATTTAAAGCCAGTTGTATATGGATTTTTTTTTTTACAAAAATACTTTGTTTCACTTCAGAAGACCTTTATTAACCCCCTGGAGCTGTATGGATTATTTTTTTTATAAATATAACTCCAATTGCCTTGGGCTGACAGAAAAAAGTCACACACCTATGGGCTTGAGGGTGAGCAGGATAATTTTAATTTTTTGGTGAACTAACCGTTTAAGTTGAAATGACTTAAATTCTTATGTTCAATCAACTTGGCAGCAACTTTGTATAGAGTGTTCTGACATCCACAACAAAATATATGTGTAGTGTTTTTGCTTCCCTTTTAAAAGCTTTTTTATTTATTTTGCAATCTATGTATTATATATTTGCATTTAATTCATACCCTATCGGAACAGATATGCAACACATTTTTGGATCACGAACCAGTAAGGGACAATTCAATGTACTCAAATTAAGCAGTGTATTCACCATATATTACATTTTTATACTGTATCAAATCTTTGTCTTTTCTTCGAACAACCCAATTTACTCCACTTTCTCTCTAAAGAGAGTTCGGAGAATGGAAGAAGTGTGTCAGGTTAGTTTGCCTCTCAACTCATGAATAATTTAAATAGCATGAGATTTCATATTAGTGCATATTTAGACATTTTCCGTGTTCTGTCGTAAAAGAAGGACATTGAAGATGACTGGCTTGTCTATGGGGAACTGCAGTCATATAGAGGGGTTAGAACAAACAAACAAATCATTCATTATTTTCACTTGTTAAAATCCCACTTGTAATCAGATCAACAGTTCGTTCTGCGTCTAGAAAATTACACTGCTTGACTGGCATTTTTCAGGTCTTGTGTATTTAGATGTGATGTGAGAGAGAGTTCATTCAAAGGAAAAGCTGAGAGATGCAGGAAACAAGTAGAGGTTATGTTGGAGTGCGTTCCAATCACCTAATGCCCTGTGAAGTGGCCTTCAGATACTATTCGGTCTAGTGAGATTCCAAATCCAAGGGAGTTTTTATGCTTAGTCTGAAAGTAACAGGATATGAAGAGGGAAATGTAGGCTACCCATCAGTCAGTGCACTCATTAGGCTACTACATGAAATGTGGCTAAACCCTAAATGACAACTGGTTACATAACAGTTAAGACGCATACATTAAAATTATAACATTGAAACTTGAATATGCAAGGCTTCCGGTGTCAAAAACAGTCCGTTATACTGCTTGATGTAGTTTATAATTTTATTTTGATTTATCATAGTAATCAAAATAAAACTGGTTTGTAGTGCAAATTGTTTCACCATTTACTGCATGTTGTTTTTCTTGTTGTTTACCAAATATGGCTAATGAATCGGAAGGCTCGCAGATTTTGAAATTGATTTTGCACGTGAATGTCCTGAATGAATCATAGGCTGCATCCAAAATCGCAGCCTATGATTTCCCTACGAAAAACAAATAGGGCCTACTTAAAATGTGGACTCCAAACGGGTCCCTCGTTTCTGCTAGGAACGGTTTTCTTCGCGGAAGTTTTGAGTTTGATGAGCTAATAAAATATTAAAACTCAGTTGAATGTACAGTTATTTAATTATGCCATCCATCCAGTATCGTGGACTCGCTCCCTATTGTTTCAAACAAACGCAGCTGCTGCCATTTTGCGACTAACGTTATTGTTTTGTACACTGTTGGATTATGAGATACAAACAGGTACGATTTTAAAACCAATATATTTTATCCTCATAATTAATTATTTTGCGAAATGCTGTGTAATAAGTGATATGCACAGGGCTGCCAACTCTCACGCATTGAGCGTGAGACACACGCAATTGACCCAATTCTCACGCTCTCACGCCACACCCCCGATTTCTCACGCTTAAGTGTCAACCCGGTAGGTAAAATGCCTGAAAGATGAGTTTATCTATATATCTACCTGTTGAGCCACTCGCGATCGACTAGTTATACCGCAAATTAGTTAAATATCCCGTAATCTAGAGTAAAGATATTGTGCTCCAAACCGCGCGCACGGCAGAGGTAAGCGAGCGAGAGACCTTGCGTGTGCAGACCACCCCCCCCCCGTTAGTAGAGTAGGAGAGTTAGTAGATTAACATGGGAGGATTTGAACTTGAAAAACTGAATATACTGACGCCTCTCCGCGGTTAAAACAACATTCCTTCATATGTTCATTCATGTTTATTTGATGCTATAAATGAACTAGAAGGAAGAGATGATCGGTTCATGAGCAGCTTTAACTGAGGCTCTACAGCGATCTGTCACGACACATTAAAGAGCCACAAAACGGTATTTATTGTTTAAATTTATTTTAAAAATGACCAAATTTGAAAGGTGAGAGACTTTGTTTAATATGTTTAATATCAAAAGTAACAAAGTTAACCTGGTCTGTCCTGTCTGTCAGCGTATTGTCAGTCTCCTCTCTGATCCGCGATGCATTTTTCACTGCGTGAGAACATGGTGTGCGTACATAGCGACAGTAACTAAGGGGGGCGGGTCTTTGTGAAGGGTCAATTGGGATACTCTAATTTCTCACTCGTAAAGGCAATACTCTTGTATTGTTCCTGAATGAATCAGTGGGGTTGAACAAATCCGTTGCATAAAAGAGTCAATGACTGGCTCATAAAGACAGTGGCTGCATCCAAAATCGAATATTCTCTTAAATAGGTACTTATTTTAAATAATTACTTTGCGAGAGCTAAAAAAGTATGTTCTATATAGTATGAATGCAAACTAGTACTGTATTCGAGGTGGTGATGGCTTGCTTTTGGTGTGAGAGACCCGGGTTGGAAGCTACTGTGAGACACCAATGTGTCCCTGAGCAAGTTGCTCCAGAGGCGTGCGACCACTGACATATAACAATTGTAAGTCGCTTTGGATAAAAGCGTCAGCTAAATGAATAAATGTAAATATATTCACCATGTTGTCATTATCATGTGTTGTCAGTTGTGTCGCTTCACTGCCGTTCACAAATCCTCTCCTGTGGTCTCATGGGATAGTAAATCGCCATTGAATGTACACTTCAGAATCTTGCCGGAAGAAGTAGGTCATTTGGCTTCTTTTTACCTACTCTTTTAGGAGTACAGTGAATTCGAACACGCCACTCTTGTCTCATAGTTTTTCGACAACTATACAGTATAAGTATGCGATTTCGGTTGCAGCCTGAATAACACACAAATCATGTGAAGCTAGACATCTCCTGATTGGCATGTAGGAAACCTTGAACACTGCTCAGGGACCCTATGAAGCAGAACACAGCTTATCACAAGGAAGACATTCATCCTTTTTCATGAGTCCTGGTTGCCATGTGACCATCCAGGCAGTGATTAGAAACAAATTAAAGATGTGATTTCACAAGTTCCACCTGCTTTACCGAGGAATTAATCACTGGCCTCAATCAATGATGCTATCTGGGACTGGTGGTAAAAAGACTCTGGCATGATTAATGGCGACGACCTTCTCCATGACCCAGACTCCTCTTCTCAAATCTCTTCCATTTAGATGTGACCTCAGGACAGGAAGTTTTGTAAGGAGCCCACAGCATGCTAATGCTACCAACAATCCACAATAGATCGAGCAACAGCACACCATGGCTCACTAACTGCCCTGCTCAGTGCTGTCGGATCTCAGCATGTCCTTTTTAAGACAAGGCACCTTGGGAATGATGTTTCAAACATGCAGAGAACAAGTACTGCATCTTCATGATTCAGAGATTACGTGGAATGTTCTGTGATCCAAACCGTTCCGCTTAGCAACAAGTTTCTTGTTTAATTCGCCTCATTTACGAGCTGATTTGCTCTGCTTTGGGGTGTGACCTGCATGGTAAAGGCTATGTAAATGCCATTTGCCAAGTTCAGATTTCTCTTGCCTCTCGCTCTTCATTTCACCTCCACTTCCTCCACTGCTGGTTTTTAGTCAGTGGCAGTAAAAAGGCTCCTTTTAGGGCAGAGGATAGAGATAATGAAAAGTCCCTGGTCTTGTGAATGTTTCATTTGTTTTAAAGAGATTGAAATTGGATGGCAGATGGGTAATAAGCTTTCTTTCTATTCCCCCACAGACATATGGACAGTGCACACATCCACACAATCACTCTTTCTTTTCTCTTTGCAAACATACACACACATTTTTAATTATGCTCGACAGTGCCGGCGGCCCTGCTCTGTGTGACCGGTCAATGTACATTCAGGCAACAGTAAGCATTGTCATTACCATCATTACGTTAAGAGATGGGCTTGACGAGTCCTTTTTACCACACCGTTGCCAGGTTCTCTCTCTGTTTCTCTTTCTCTCTCTCTCTCTCTCTCTCTCTCTCTTTCTCTCTCTCTCTCTCTTTCTCATTGTATCATTGTTATAAACTCTTAATCAGACACTGTTGTGCCGCAGAGGCTGTTGCGCTGGTCATTTATGTATCTCAATTATTTATGCATGGGTTTATTTGCTCGTTAATTTGCATTCATTGGGAAATTAAACACATGAGACATTTCGGGTCCTCCATTATTCGACTACAGCACTTATCCCTTTCTGTGACAGAGAATATGAAACACTCTACAAAACAAACAAAGCTGATAATGAGCCAAAACTGATAAAAACAGAGGGCTGAATTTAATCCAAGATCATATGAAATGATCTGTTTTGCTCAGCCAAGCTTATGAACCTTTATAAGACTGAACAAAAGAGGTCAGAATTGTGTGATCTCTGCATCAAAGGGTCATAGATAGTGTTGGAAAAAGAATGGTTTCAATCAGGTTTCCCCAAATTCTCCATTGGTCAAACAAACTCACAGTCAATGACAGGCTAGTGCAGATGCTCAGATTAGCGATGGAAAGCCTGAAGC
This sequence comes from Siphateles boraxobius, assembly GCF_051911475.1. Taxonomy (NCBI): domain Eukaryota; kingdom Metazoa; phylum Chordata; class Actinopteri; order Cypriniformes; family Leuciscidae; genus Siphateles; species Siphateles boraxobius. The sequence continues at coordinate 30,573,202 of NW_027509219.1, forward strand.
TTTTCGAAACGCTAAATCAATATAACCAATTGCTTTGCAAAATGATTCATTGATTCGAATTCACCAGATCTATGGCCTCCAGCTGCGCAGACCATGAGAATTCAAACGTTTTGAAACCAAGGTTCGAAACAGTTTGGCTGCATTCGAAATATATACAGTAGGCAAAAAACTGTATGTGACAAAAGAAGTATATCTGAATTCACAGTATACTCATAAAAGAGTAGGCAAAAAGTACCCAGAAGACCCATTACTTCCAGTGATTTTGAAGTGTGCGATTGACAGATACCATGAAGGCACAGGAGAAGATTTGTGAAAAGGTGTGTTCGACTTGAAGTGGCTCTGCGCGCACCAATCAGAGCCATCTGCTCTCTAATTTACTCATTACTAGATTAGAGACAAAAAGAGCAGAGTTTTGTAGTGCAGGAGTCATGGCGTTTACACTTTTTAGGGGAATTAGCCAACACATTTATAGTTAAATCTGCATATTATTGAAAAAGTCAAGTCAAATCTTTTTAATAAATCAGCTGATTCAGCTTATGAAATCAGTCTGAATGATTCATTCAGGAATCAGCCTGATGCAGTTCTCGAGTTCGAACTCTTTGACTCACTCAAGGATCTGGTCATGGGCACTTAGTTATTTGACAAGACTTGGGAAGTAAAATTGCCTGTGTTTGCATCCATTTTGCAGTTTGAAATTTGAATGAACTATTCATGCATGGGGAAAAAACGATAAGCAGTAGAAAGTAAGTTATATGTGTTTGAAAAACATGAGGGTGAGTAAATAATGACAGAAATTCTATTGGCTGGTATAATAAAAAAAAAAATTGCCATTCTTCTCTAATCAGATAAATTAATTAATTAATTAAATTAATTAATAAATTAATAAAACGCCTATAAAACACACACACACACACACACACACACACACACACACACACACACACACACACACACACACACACACACACACACACACACACACACACACACACACACACACACACACACACACACACACACAATGCAGATATTAGAAGACCAGTCAGATATGACATACTTGTGTCCATCAGACGTCTTCATATATTTGTCTGTACCTAAATAGAATGCATATGTGCGTTTTTGTTTTCAGATGGGCATTCAGATGTCTATGTTTCTGATTGAGTAAATGTGGGCGCCGCATGTCACTATATATTAAAGTCAGTAAAAGAAAAATAAAAAAAGTGTTACTCACGCCTGTCATCCCCCAGCCCCAGCCGGCTACGGACCGTTAAATGACAGTGACGTTCCATGCCTAAAACTGGAGCCCAGGAGGCCAGCACCTGTAAGAGAGAGACAGGGACAGAGATAGAAAGAGACCCTTCATGTCTTCCGTCCGAATCATCAGGTCTTTGACTTCATGCCTCACATCTGACCTGGGAGAAGGTACATTTGACCTACAAGTCGGGTTGTATAGCTAAAATTTAAGTTGACTTTAATGCAGACTTGATATTCTCTGTGCCTCATCCCATTTTGCTAAAAAATTAATGCACTGAATCAGTATTGCTAAAATGCTTTGGAAGTGACTTTCAGCAAGTTTTCATGCAAGTAAATGATCAGTAATCAAATAAGTAGCCTACCTGGACTAGTTTAATGTCGAGCCATGCTTTTTGATTGTGCTCAAAGTGCTTTTAACTGCCAGAGCAAATACAAAACCTAATGGTTCCGTGATTCTTCTAAATAGCACTACTATTGATTACTTCTACTTTCTTCTCAGCACTTTGTGCCACTTCCCGTCTGACTCACTCAGTTCTTATACGCACGCACGCACGCACGCACGCACGCACGCACGCACGCACGCACGCACGCACGCACGCACGCACGCACGCACGCACGCACGCACGCACGCACGCACGCACGCACGCACGCACGCACGCACACACACACACACACACACACACACACACACACACACACACACACACACACACACACACACACTGTACCGGTCAAAAGTTTGGAAACATTACCATCAGGGCCGGGCTGCTTGGGGCCCCCTGGCCACAAGTGACATAAATGAATGAATGAATATGAATGAATGAATGATTAATTCGAGACAAGAAAATTCTGATTTCATAATCAATATACCTGCCAACAACTGCTGCTGTGTCTGCACAATTCGTGCGCAACTGTGCATAGTCACGGTAATAGTAAGCCATGTCACAAAAAATGACCTGTCCCTCTGGTGCCGAAAATAGAAAGAGGAAAAGGACAAAGAGGGAGAAAAAAGAGCAAGATAAAGTATATTTGCATTATTATTTACGGTGTGTTTTGTGCAGCAATTGACCCATTCCTATCTACGGCAAGCCCCGAGGGGAAAAATACATTGCATACACACATATACAGGTCCTTCTCAAAAAATTTGCATATTGTGATAAAGTTAATTATTTTCCATAATGTAATGATAAAAATTAAACTTTCATATATTCTAGATTCATTCCACACCAACTGAAATATTTCAGGTCTTTTATTGTTTTAATACTGATGATTTTGGCATACAGCTCATGAAAACCCAAAATTCCTATCTCAAAAAATTAGCATATTTCATCCGACCAATAAAAGAAGTGTTTTTAAAACAAAAAAAGTCAACCTTCAAATAATTATGTTCAGTTATGCACTCAATACTTGGTCGGGAATACTTTTGCAGAAATGACTGCTTCAATGCGGCGTGGCATGGAGGCAATCAGCCTGTGGGACTGCTGAGGTGTTATGGAGACCCAGGATGCTTCGATAGCGGCCTTAAACTCATCCAGAGTGTTGGGTCTTGCGTCTCTCAACTTTCTCTTCACAATATCCCACAGATTCTCTATGGGGTTCAGGTCAGGAGAGTTGGCAGGCCAATTGAGCACAGTAATACCATGGTCAGTAAACCATTTACCAGTGGTTTTGGCACTGTGAGCAGGTGCCAGGTCGTGCTGAAAAATGAAATCTTCATCTCCATAAAGCTTTTCAGCAGATGGAAGCACGAAGTGCTCCAAAATCTCCTGATAGCTAGCTGCATTGACCCTGCCCTTGATAAAATACAGTGGACCAACACCAGCAGCTGACATGGCACCACAGACCATCACTGACTGTGGGTACTTGACACTGGACTTCAGGCATTTCCTTCTCCCCAGTCTTCCTCCAGACTCTGGCACCTTGATTTCCGAATGACATGCAAAATTTGCTTTCATCCGAAAAAAGTACTTTGGACCACTGAGCAACAGTCCAGTGCTGCTTCTCTGTAGCCCAGGTCAGGCGCTTCTGCCGCTGTTTCTGGTTCAAAAGTGGCTTGACCTGGGGAATGCGGCACCTGTAGCCCATTTCCTGCACATGCCTGTGCACGGTGGCTCTGGATGTTTCTACTCCAGACTCAGTCCACTGCTTCCGCAGGTCCCCCAAGGTCTGGAATCGGTCCATCTCCATAATCTTCCTCAGGGTCCGGTCACCTCTTCTCGTTGTGCAGCGTTTTTTGCCACACTTTTTCCTTCCCAAAGACTTCCCACTGAGGTGCCTTGATACAGCACTCTGGGAACAGCCTATTTGTTCAGAAATTTCTTTCTGTGTCTTACCCTCTTGCTTGAGTAATGAAACAGGCTGGGAGTTTTTAAAAGCCTCAGGAATCTTTTGCAGGTGTTTAGTGTTAATTAGTTGATTCAGATGATTAGGTTAATAGCTCGTTTAGAGACCCTTTTCATGATATGCTAATTTTTTGAAATAGGAATTTTGGGTTTTCATGAGCTGTATGCCAAAGCATCAGTATTAAAACAATAAAAGACCTGAAGTATTTCAGTTGGTGTGCAATGAATCTAAAATATATGAAAGTTTAATTTTTATCATTACATTATGGAAAATAATTAACTTTATCACAATATGCTAATTTTTTGACAAGGACCTGTACAACGAGCGCCAATACATCATTACCGGTATTATAGTATAATAGTAACAGACTTTGTTGGATTCTGTCATGTACAATCCAACAAAGTCTGTTACAATAACAATAAAAAAAGATTTTGAGGACAGTTACACTGTATTGAGACAGTTGAGAAATAATAATATTTTTACAGTTTTCAACAATAATTGTCATTGTTGAACCCTTGCTCTTATTATGTTTCTGATTCCTCAGTTTTGTCATTATTTTAGCAAATAATTTATTTGATAAGTTTTGAGATAATTTGTTTTAAGAAGTTTCAAAGAGTTAGTAAAAGAGTGAAGTAAAAGTTAAAACTTTTTTATTTAAGTAGGCTATCTATTTTTCATTAAGTATTTATTTTGTATTAATACATTACCTCACTGTATTAATTTATAATGTATCATTATTGCGTGATATTTGTGTCAATAATCGTCAAGCACAGGTGACTTCGCGTAGTGGGCCCCCAAATCAAACTCTGCTTAGGGCCCCCAAAAGGCTTGGGCCGGCTCGGATTACTATTGTTAATGCTTTTGAAAGAAGTCTCTCATGCTCATCAAGCCTGCATTTATTTGATCAAAATTACAGAAAAAAACAGTAACTTTATTAAATATTATTACAACTTAAAATAAAGGTTTTCTATTTTAATGTACTTTAAAATGCAATTTATTTCTGTGTTACAAAGCTGAATTTTCAGCATCATTACTCACATGAACCTTCAGAAATCATTCTAATATGCTGATTTATTATAAATTTTGGAAACAGTTGTGCTGCTTATCACTCCATATAAACTATAAACTGGCACTGCATGTTTTGTGTATATAAAATACATATATATTATATCAATATATAATGATGCATGCTAAAATGTATAATTGACTGTTGTCAATACCTCTTTTTTCTATATAAAGTTATTTATGAGTTTATGGAAATAATTGCTATGTAACAGTATATAATAAAAATGTACTGACCTAGAAGTCACAATAAAATATTTAAATTAAATACATAAATATATAAAAGGGTTCACTTTGACTTGGTGTTTCATATGACACTTGACTTGCACCCCCCCCCCCCCCCCACCTTTATAAGCATATGCTGTTTTTGCAACATGCTCTTAAATAAACCTACTGACAGAAACAGAAATTCAAACTATACATATGAATAAAAGATTACCAGTGAATGTTGGATCTTTAAAATTGTGACGTGGGAGGGAAGGTGATGTTTTCCTTAATGAGAGAAACGCTGATTGCTATGTGTTAAAAAAAGAGGTGAAGAACAAAGACTTTGCTTGCGTTTTATAGTTCACAGTTTTTCTGTTTGTCACGTTTAGGGTGGAAAATTAGCACTCACAACCCTGTTTAATGTCACACCTATAACAAAGTGCCTGCATTATATACACACAAACAGACACAAACACACACACACACACACACACAAATAAATGGAGCAAGAGAGAATTACAATAATGTGGTTCTTGCACATTACTCTTGAGTTACTGGCTTCCGCAGTACGTCTAATGTGACATATTACGTTGTCAAGGCAGACTCTTAAAAGCATTTCCTAATACTGCCAGCATTATACAGGACCTATTTCTAAGAACTCAGAACCCAGTGTAAAAAGGGCTTGTTTTTGCTTTACATTTTTTTCAATTGTTTACACGCAATTTTTAAAACCGGGTTCTTTTTTTCAAATTGTAATCACAATTATCCAAACACCACACTCAATTGGCATAATTCCTATATTGTTTGCAAAACACACACTTCTGTCAAAACATACACACTTCAGTCAAAAGATATACACATATTTGTGAAAATGCTATTAGTTTTCATTTAACCAACACAGTCCTCAATGATCAGACACTATTGCAACCAGTTTCACACTGCTGTGATAAATAAAAAACACATTTGTAAAAAAACTATTTTTAGGAAATAGCATGTGCTAGTTCTCTTATGAGAGTATCTCTCGTACTGCGTAATATCTTACGCTATGGGGAAAACCTCTTTTCCACGAGATATTGAAGCCAAATATTATCCTTAATTTTTAATCAATTTGTAAAACGCTTTGCGACAGCATGCAGACATAGGCAAGGCAGCTTGCGTGCCTATTGGCTGACCTGTGGCAAAAGCAGCAGCCTATCGACAGAGGCCCTGCGAGACATGACACCCAATGGGGGCACCTCACGCCCATATACGTCACATCCCGCCAGTATAGGCGTGGCCTTGGCCTATAAATACAGATCGATAGGCTGATACAAACTGATTTTCATCTCTTCAGCGAAGCATCTGCATCGCTGGATCCGGAGTGAGAAGCCGCGCCGTCTGAGGAAAAGCATACAGCGGGACGAGCCTTTGAGTCTGAAGTCGCTGGCATCGCCGCCTTTAGCCGCCGTACCTGCTACGCTTTCCGGCGTCATATCCTTTTCATTACAAGTGTGTGTGTGTGTTCGCCGCTGCGACACACACTTTTTTCACTGTTTCTCTCCCTCCTGAAAGAGCTGCGTCTTTTTCAAGATGCATAGGTCCTGCGGCTCATGTCGAGCCACACTCAGTGAAGAGGATCGCCTCATCTGCGTTTCCTGCCTGGGTGAGGATCATGCGGCTCTCGCTCTCGTCGACGGCGGATGCCATCACTGTGAGCTACTGCCTATGGTGACTCTGAGGACTTGCCTGGCATCTTTCTCAGAGCCTGCAACTTCAACCCGCTGCAGCGCCGCGCCGTAAAAAGCGCCGTGCCCAGCGCGGCCCCTAGCCTTCTCCTGCCCGCCAAAGCTCTCCGGTTCGCCCGCCAGCTTCGCCGGTATCGCTCGAGTCCCTCACCGACGGAGGTCGACGAAACAGCCCCGAGCCTTCTCCAGCCCGTGATAGCTCGCCGGTTCACCCTTCAGCTTTACCAGCTTCACTCGAGTCGCTCACTGACGGACAACGGCCGCCGCGCGGCGCCGCTTCCGCCATTAATGACGACGAGATAGCTGCATCTGTAGAGAAGGCCAGCTGCTCTATCCTGGCGTCGGACAGAGCTCGCCCAATCGCCAGGATTGGGCGAGCTCTGTGGACCTACCCCCTTCTGCCCGCGAGTCGTCAGGGAAACGGACCAGCATCAAAACTGCGGATAGCTTTCTTTACGTTATAAGAAAGCTACCCCGCCCCCCGTGGGCATGCGTTACCGGCGAAATGAGGAAAGAGTGTGTTTTTAGTCCCGCCGAGGCCGGACCAATCTCCATTTCTCAAACATTTCTCAGCTCCTCTTAGTTTGAGCGGCTGAAAATGTCAATATTGCAGCAATGAGCCTGTTGTATAACACGCGCGCCTGCAAACAAACGCCAACACACACAAAACTGTAATGACGCTCTCTTATCTGCTCGATCTATTTTAAGCTTTTGTCGTTTCCCCCTGTGGCTCAGTGGCGAAGCTCAAAGCCTTCGCACGGGAGACCTGTGTTCGATCCCAGCTCTCGCAGCAGATAAAATGTAGTCTCGCCGCAGCCAGACTTGCACCGAAACTTTTCGCTCGTTCAGTTCCAAGAAAATACGACTGTTCCAGTGTATTTTGCAGTAAACAAGCCGGTACCATGGCCCGCTTGCCTGCACAAAAATGCCGTTTCCACGGCGACCCAAAAAATCTTATAAGCAGTGTAATTTCTGGTATTCCGGCCACAGCCGATGGTGTTATGAGTGTAATAAAAACGCCCACTGCCCAGTGTTCATTTCTACACACAAACACAGCCCGCCACAGTGCAGGGCTCGCACAAATGAGATCGACTCATGTCATTGTGCATTAAATGTAGTGAAATTGCCCACAACCCAGTGCCCACAGACACTACACACTGCATGTGCCACGTTTTCTGTAAAACGAAACCAACACACATACAGTCAGCTAAGTGTTTAAGGTGTTACGGTGTTTAAGTCTCGCCGCGGCCAGACTCCACTGAAACTTCTCGCTCGTTCAGTTCCAAACACTGACTGTCCAATGAGTGTATTTTCTGGTATTCCGGCCACGGCCGATGGTGTTATGAGTGTTGTAAGAATGCCCACGTCTCAGTGCCCATTCCCACACACAGACACAGCCCGCCACAATTCAGGGCTAGCACAAATAAAAGCGACTCATGTCGATTGTGCAAAAAAATGTAGTGAATGTGCCCACAACACAGTGCCCACAAACACTACACGTGCGTGTCCCTCGGTTTCTGTAAAAACTAAACCGACACACATTCAGTCAGCACAAGCCGACGGTGTTATCAGTGCAGTGAATGTGCCCGCTGTCCCGCGCCCACATTCCCTCACAGACACGCTCATTCATTCAAGCCCACGGAGTTTGTCCCACCTGCTCTCTCTCCACAACCGGTTATAGAGAATTCAAGCGCGACCAGGCTGCCCGCCGTGATCGGCGCGCCTCCCGCCTCGCACACTGTAAACACAGTGTTTATGTCTCAGCACACCGGAGCTCTGCCACCGCCGCAATGCAGCGGCCAGAGCCCGGATTTCATTCTACCCCTAGCTATTCACGCAGATGCGTGGGCAAAGCTTCCCGGGGTATCAGAGTGGGCGTTGAACACTATAAAAAGAGGCTATTCGCTACAGTTCGCTCGACGTCCCCGCCGTTACACGGCGCGAGTCGAAACCACGGTGAACAACGAAGTATCTCATCTACTTCGAGCCGAAATAGCGAACCTGCTGAGAAAAGGGGCCGTAGAACTTTTATCTCAGGCTCAGAGCGAAGGGGGGCTATACAGCAGATGTTTTCTGGTACCGAAGAAAGACGGGGGTCTCAGACCCATTCTAGATCTGCGACAGCTGAACAGAGTGCTTATAAAGCGCCAGTTCAGAATGCTGACAACCAGGAAAATTCTCGCGCAAATGCGCCAAGGAGACTGGTTTATGTCAATAGATCTGAAGGACGCCTATTTCCAAATACAAATAGCGTCACGTCACAAGCGATTCTTGAGATTCGCCTTCGAGGGCAAGGCTTATCAATACACAGTCCTACCGTTCGGCCTGTCTTTGGCACCCCGTACATTTACGAACTGCATAGACGCGGCTCTCGCACCCCTGAGACTTCGGGGCATGCGAGTGTTGAACTACTTGGACGATTGGCTGATTCTAGCTCGATCACATTCAGAGCTCATTGAACACAGGACCACATTGCTCGAGCATCTCGAGAATCTGGGTCTCACAGTCAATTGGGCGAAAAGTTCGCTGTTTCCCAGCCAGAAAATCTCTTTTCTGGGAACAGTGCTGGACTTGCTGTCTATGACAGCATGTCTATCGCCAGAGCGAGAACTGGACATTCAGCACGCCGCGAAATCCTTCCGCCGCGGCTCTATAGTCCCGCTCAAAAGGTTTCAGAAGATGCTGGGCCTTATGGCTTCGGCATCGTCAGTGCTCCAGCTGGGCTTGCTTCGCATGCGCCCACTGCAGTTATGGCTGAAAGTGCGAGTTCCACCCCGGGCATGGACCTCTGGTCTGTTTCGCCTCAGGGTCGACCTGAAATGTGCTTCGGCTCTGGAACCTTGGAAAATAGCCGACTGGTATCAGTCAGACGTGAGTCTGGGGACTTCCTCGAGTGTGACGGTGGTGTCCACGGACGCCTCCACCTCGGGATGGGGAGCGCTGCTCGAGGGCAACCCGTTCTTCGGCCAGTGGTCAGAACGGGAGAAGCTCCTGCACATAAACTGTCTAGAAATGCTAGCAGTAGACAACGCGCTACGGCGCTTTTGTCCCCAGATAAAAGGCCACCATGTCTTAGTCCGGTCGGACAACATGTCAGTGGTGGCATACATAAATCACCAGGGTGGCGTCAGGTCCCGAAACCTTTACTGGCTGACGGAACGCCTCCTGGTCTGGGCTCAGCACAACCTGCGTTCACTGAAAGCAGCGCATGTGCCTGGTCGCCTGAATCTGGGACCAGACTGTCTGTCCAGAAACAATGTCCCAGCAGGGGAGTGGTCGCTGCACCCGCAGACGATCCAACTGCTGTGGGACACATTCGACAGAGCGCAGGTGGACCTGTTCGCGTCCCAAGAAAACGCTCACTCTCCGAACTTTTTCTCCAAGAGCAGGGATGCGCTGGCCCACGGATGGCCCCGCTGCCCCCTCTATGCTTTTCCCCCCGTCTCGCTCCTGCCTCAGGTGCTAGAACGGATCAGGGAAAACGGATGCCCAGTGTTTCTCGTGGCTCCGCTCTGGACAGACCAGAACTGGTTCCCAGTCTTGATGCGGCTCACCAGCACTGCCCCGTGGCCGTGAGGAGAGACCTCCTCTCTCAGGCAAAGGGCTCGATTTGGCATCCTCGCCCGTATTTATGGTCCCTACATGCATGGGCCATCAACAGGTACCCGCTAACCTCCCAGAGGGAGTGTTAAATACAATCACGCAGGCTAGAGCCTCGTCTACTAGACGGCTCTATTCCTCAAAGTGGTCAGTGTTCTCTGCCTGGTGTCAAGCTCAGGGCTTTTCACCCGCAGACTGTGGGGTTATGGAAGTGCTCTCCTTCCTTCAGGAGCTGCTGGATAAGGGCAGGACCCCATCCACGCTCAAAGTGTACGTGGCGGCCATAGCGGCATTTGCAAAACCGACGTCTGGCCAGTCACTGGGGAAAAACGACCTGGTCGTGCGATTCCTCAGGGGAGCTCGGAGGCTGAATCCTCCCAGACCCCCCTCAGTCCCTGTTTGGGACCTTTCTACGGTTTTGGAAGCCATGAAAGGTGCCCCATTCGAGCCAATCCATTTGTCAGACATGAAACATCTGTCTCTCAAAACAGTATTCCTTATGGCTCTCGCTTCAGTGAAACGTGTAGGGGACTTGCAAGTGCTTTCAGTAAGCGCGTCATGCATGGAGTTTGGGCCTAATGACTCAAAAGTCATACTCAAACCAAGGCACGGGTACGTGCCCAAATCTCTCAACACACCGTTCAGGGCCCAGGTTATATCCCTGTGCGCCCTCCCGGCTCGTGATGAGGAGGAGGATGCGAGTCTCCTCTGCCCTGTCAGGGCACTGAGAGCTTATGTGTCCCGCTCGTCGGTCTTCAGAAAGACAGAGCAGCTCTTCGTTTTGTTTGGCGGACGCTCCAAGGGACTGGCCGCATCATAAGAGCCTATCCAGATGGATAGTTGATGCCATAGTGCTGGCTTACACTTCTAAGGGTCTGCAGTGTCCTTTGGGTGTCAGAGCGCACTCCACGAGAGGTATGGACTCGTCGTGGGCGTGGTCTAGCGGGATCTCCTTGCAAGATATCTGTATGGCGGAAGGGTTTTATAACCTAGAGGTTCCCGCCTTACAGGCTAAGCTGCTGTCGGTCTAGAATTCAGTATTATCTGTCCTGCTGCGCCGGCGCAGAATGCTGAGTCGTTGCTTATGCACACTGATCGAGAGAACAGCTCCACGGTTGCTGAATAACCCGTACTGTTACCCAGTTCAGGCTGAACAAGTTCAGCCTGTCTGTGTGAAACACTGTTAACATAACTAGCTCCTGTAGGATGCTATTTCATGGGGAATGATGCTTGCAGCCTCTCTTCCCCGACTCTCTGTGAGTCTATGGCGATTATGCACTATATAGGCCCCGGGCTACTGCCCTTGGGACTTTAGTGTCAGATCCCAGAACGCACGGCATGTTGCATTGTGTACCCCATAGCGTAAGATATTACGCAGTACGAGAGATACTCTCGTAAGAGAACGTACTCGGTTACTAACGTAACCTCGGTTCTCTCTAGAGAGGGAACGAGTACTGCGTATCTTGCCGTGCATGCTACAGCTTGGTTCGCTTCAGCGATGAAAACCAGTTTGTATCAGCCTATCGATCTTTATTTATAGGCCAAGGCCACGCCTATTCTGGCGGGACGTGACGTATATGGGCGTGAAGTGCCCCCATTGGGTGTCATGTCTCGCAGGGGCTCTGTCGATAGGCTGCTGCTTTTGCCACAGGTCAGCCAATAGGCACGCAAGCTGCCTTGCCTATGTCTGCATGCTGTCGCAAAGCGTTTTACCTTGATTAAAAATTAAGGATAATTTTTGGCTTCAATATCTCGTGGAAAAGAGGTTTTCCCCATAGCGTAAGATATTACGCAGTACTCGTTCCCTCTCTAGAGAAAACCGAGGTTACGTTAGTAACGGAGTACGATTTTTGGCCAGACATTGTTATGTAAGGGATAATTTAGATGAGAAAAAATTTGTGACAAACAAACAACATTCTTCATGATTAGTTTGAGATATAGGGAGAATGTACACAAATAGGCCTACTATAAACTTACCAAGCACTGCACAACACTGATTTCTGCAGACTCTGCAGACTATTTCTGAAGACTATTTCTTACCATAATCAGTAACAGTAATCAACCAACAATGAAATCAATGAAAAAAGTAAAATCTGTAGACAAATGAAAATTACTGCATGAAGTACTTACAGTTTGACTCTGAAGAAAAACTACTGTAAAAGCAACAATAATACTGTAACTATTCAGTTACAGTATCAACCAGAGATTTGGTTGAACTCTTTGTCCAGCTTCCATTGGTCTCAGTCCATGGTTGATAACATGGTCAATAAGTGTTGCACGGATTTCTTGAGTCACATTTGGTCCTCGTCTTCTTTTTTCAGGTTCTATCAACTCTACAAGTCCTTCTCTACCTCTTCCTCTACTTAGGCCTCTTCCTCTATCCCCTTTTTCTCCTCTTCCTCTACCTGGGCCTCCTCCTCTACCTCCTTCACCTCTTCCTCTACCTCCTTCACCTCTTCCTCTACCTCCTTCTCCTCTTCCTCTACCTCCTTCATCTCTTCCTCTACCTCCTTCTCCTCTTCCTCTACCTGCTTCATCTCCTTTTTGAGCTCCCCCTCTTATTCTCACTCTTCTTCTTCTTCTTCTTCTAGCTCCTTCCATTTTTGTTGAAGACAGGTGAACTCACCTGCTGCCTTTTATAGCACACCTGAGTGCTGCGTTTTCAAATTAGCACATGTGTGCTTCCACGCATGATGGATGTGCATATCCAATTCATTCATTAGTATGGTCAATGGCAAACCATGGCTTTTTAATGACAAGGAAGTAACCTCACAATCCTTATCTGTGTCTAAGGTGTGAAAATGTGTGTAGAGTTTTACAAATCACTGTGTAATGTTTTGCAAAAAGGGTGAAGCTGACAACGTGCTTACAATTGTGCAAATCTAGGCTGGTGTTTTGCTCCTTGAGTGTAAGGTTTTGCTAATAGTGGGAAAGTTTTGATTTTAGTGTGTAAGCAATTGAAAAAAACTGTAATAGCAGCACAACTATACTGACATCATTTGACATATACAGAGTAGACCAGAGTAAAGAAATGTGTACTTAAATGCAAAGAAATGGATTTATATATCTCAAACAAATAAATATCACTTAAAAGCGCAATCACCCAAGGAAATGCCAAAGTGATTAAATACTGAAAACTTGTTGACCATTTGCTGTCATGGTTATTTTAAATAACTAATTTAAAATATCTTGCTCAAAAACATGGTGACAAATGTTACCATATCACTATTGTCCCTGCATTTACACTATATCACTATAGCCGACATTTCCCCCCCCTTTATATTAACATGATTTTTAATCAAATCTTTTTGTTTTCCATTTTTACACAGATGATCCATTAATTTTTAATATATATATTTATAAATACTATAAATAATATATATATATATATATATATAAAATAATTGTACATTAATTTGTAATTTCCTTTAATTAGAGATTGCAGAGCTTGTGCAAACATATCCACATTGCGATGATCAGATGCTTTATTACCACTGTAACTTTTGTTTATTTTGTTATTGAGGGGAAAGCACGCAGCACATATTTACATATTCATCTAAACGTTGCTCTCAGCAGTGTGGTCGGCATCTGGAAGTTTGATAACAGTATAAGCACAGAACTAAAAAAACCTTTTGTACGCTAGGTGTGCACGTCTGCATGAGCGCGAGCACGAGCAGTAAGTTGTTGGCTGCAGTGTAAATTAAGGCCACCTGTGTTGCTTATAACAAAGGTTTCGGAATTCTCCATTTAGCCCCTTTAAGCACTCAAAATCAATATTAAATTCATACCTTGCCATGTAAAACCTCTTTCTTTCAACCATTATGTTGAATGAATAAAACTGTATAGGGGTCGTAATTCTACATTGACTATAGTCGTTATCCTGATGTGAAATGTCCTTAGGGGACTAGTTTTCTTTAGTTCTCTCTCTGTTGGTTAGTTCTGAACAGCTCAGGCCTGGACTTGAAACGGAAAATTTTTCTTAGGATCAGGGCACGCCTGCAAGATGATTAAAATTTTTTTCCCATTGTTTCTTGCACTTTGTCTACATGTCGACGGCATTTCCCCTGGGGTACAAAGTGTACAGAACAGTCTGAATCATTAGACTAATGCCTCTATGTGTGCCAGCACAAATCAAAACTTGTTAAGAATGACCCAGTCCATCATTATTCTGTATTAATTATACAAGTTCCAAAATTTTTGTTTCACCTTAGTTCTTCACATTATTTTGTGATCACAGGCATGCCAAAAGTATATAGCAAATATGGCTTGTGCATGATAAAGTTGCCAAATTTCAGTTTGGCCTCACTTACAACCTATATCCAAAGGGAGTCATACTTCAATACAGCAGTCTGTAGCGTTACAAATGAAAGCCAAAACTATCAACGGCACATATACTAATAATTCACCTTGCTTGTCTTAGAGAGTTAGTACAGGCTTCTGAAGTAAGAAGGCAAAGTCTCTGGGTTAGGGTTCTTTAATCCAAAGTAATTTAACAATTTGTTTAACGGTTAATGGGATACAGAACAATTATTTACTTTAAAGGGACTATGTGTAGTTTTATAGGTATTTTATTATCTAAAATCAATATTTGTATTCATAAATATGTCCTCAATTGTGTACAAATACCTCTGCCAATTATCTGACTTATCCTCGTAAACGAAGAATTTATTATCTTTATATACATGTGACGGGTAAGTCCACGGAGGCTTCCATGTTGTTCCACCATCTTGAAAAACTATAATACCAGAGAGGGTCAAAAAGTACTAGGCCAACGCGTTTCCACAACGCGTTTTCGTTCAGAGCCAGCGTCACGTAACTGAAAGCAGGAGAAACGGAGGAGCAGAGCAGTGAGAGGGGCTTGTCACTGCCCCGGCAAGTTTAAAAGGCTGCATTGCACTGTTATTTTTAATGCATATTGCCGAGGCACTGGAGAAGAAATCCTCGTCGCCAAAAAAGTCCAAAATTGAACGTAAAAGGAAACGTGACCGGTGATTACAAAAAACAAGAGTCAATGTCGGGATAGCTTTTTCCAGGTGGAAAGAACTAATGCAGGAGAAAGATTTCAAAAGAGACCCTGAAGTTGCCTGCTTTCTCCTCGACAGGTAGGCTAAGTCAATATTACAGTCTTAATGACATGCTTTTTTTCATTGCTTGGTTGTGTACTTTATTATATAGACAGTAGAACATTTATAGTTAAAAGTTAAACAGGCTCTTTGATGAATAGCAGCTATTGAATAAAGTTGAGAAGGCGCTAAAAACAAAGTTTGTAAGTTTACTGTTTATGTAATCTAGAAATCTAAGAATATATTTTATAGAGCATATGATTGTTCTTACATTGTTTGTCATAGCTTTTTGGTACATAACGGCTACCGTAGATGCAACACGCATTTGAAAAAGCGAGGCGCTGGAGAGCACAATTCGTTTGAAAGCAAAATACAATTTCACCGCCAGATGGGAGAAATGCCTACACAATGTCCCTTTAAACTATCAACAGCCTACTGTAGCTTTGCATGCTTGTATCAACACAAACTTTATAAAAACAAGTTTCAATTTCAACTTATTTTGTATACACCTTATTTTTGACGAAGGAGTGCATTGCCGCGGCCATTTTTAAACGGTGTCATACGTTTCCAGATTTTTTTAGCCTTTTCTATCTTTTAAATATAAAATTTAAAAAAGGAAAATAAAAAATATATTTTAAAATTGCATAAAAAAAATTAAACAAAATGCAGTAATAAGCATATTTCATGTGTCTTTTATTTGTTACTTCTTGACTTTTATTCATTATTACTAATAGTCACCTTTTTATATTTAGTGTTGGGGAAATTTGCTTTTAAAATTAATGCATTACAATATTGCGTCACTCCCTAAAAAGTAACTAATTGTGTTATAGTTACTTTTTTAGAAGAGTAATACGTTACATTACTTTTGCGTTACTTTTTGGATTATCACACTGACAGAGTAATCAGCCAATCATAGCGACGTAAAGGCGGTGCTTCCTCCTCCTCACACGACTTCTCCACATCCATCAGTCTCAGTATAGTCATCTAATCAAAACCGCACCTTCTTTGCCCAGGCCTGTACTTATATATCTCTATCAGTGCACTAACATGTGCAAAGCATCCAATCCAGATTTTCTGCTGATCTGCGTTGCACATGCCCATGAATGACAAGCAGTCTTTTTATTATGTGGAATTGAAGGCATTCTAGTCACAGCCTCTTTATTACTTTTTTTCTTTCTTTTTTTCACTGCTATTAAAGTGCTGCATCATTAAGCTGGATAATGCCATTTTTAAAAAGGCTGACAGTCCCGGGGTTTTTATGAGCGGCAGCGGAGACTGCCGGAATAGTGATGAAACCATATGGGGAGAACCGGTGTAAATGACTTCTTAGTGGCGCAGTGGTTCGTGAAGGACACGTTGACGGGCGGCTGGCAGGAAACTAATGATCTACACACTTCGCACCACCCTAAACACGAGGTCTCGAGGAAAACAGTCGTAATTAGAAAACACAACATCGGGAAAAAACAAAAACCTCTCAGTGATTGTCACGGCTTCTATCGTGTCTGGCCTTATAGCACAGCGCAGTGAGGTTTAAAGTGTGTCGGACCCTTGGGACCTGTCAGGGAATCACATGTGTGGGATTTGTGTGCTTGTGCAGGCGACCAAAATAAAATGGAGAATGTTCATATGACTTTATAAATGTTCATATTCCTCTGGGAATTGCACTGTATAAATGTTCCTAGTGTGGTCCCTGGTGAAGTCAGTCAGCTATAAAAGCAATGGCACTGCCTGTCAAAAGTTTCTTTGTGAATGTCTCTGGTTGTCTCTTGTTTAAATCACATACAAAGGACAAGTCTCAGTAATAGAAGCTGACAGTTGAGCGAAATTTTAGCTGTCATGGCCTAATTTAGAGACAGGTTTGCTTGATAGATAAACAGCCTCGTTGACAGGGAAATATCATTGCATAACCAACAAAGAAAAGCTGTGCATAGCAACATCTTTGACCCTAACCAATAGACAGGTTTGATAACGACGGTCTGTAATTGGTGTTCTTTCCTTTGTTTGTGTCTCATTCCTCCGAGTAATTAGGATGTTGTGTTTATTTTCCTCACTAATTAGTGTATGCTAATGATGTAGAGGTCGCAATGTGTGATCTCGGCCAATCATGTGTATCACCTGGCACTGGCGCTACACAGAAAATGGAACTTCAGACTCAGAGGAAACCGTCTCTTTGACTTCAGACCACAGATATTGAGTCCTTGTGCCAAAATGTATCGCTCCCTTGTCCTGTGGAATAGGTTCATAAAATATATTTCCAAACAAACACTTCAATCCAAACTGCATTATTATGACAGCTACCAGCTAATACACTGATGTCCAATAACAGTTACAGTATTGTACCATCGAACTCACAGTTTGAAGTATAGCATATCATTTAATACGGTGTAGCCCATGTTTTTTATGGTTATATTCTTTACTGTGTAAGGTAGCAAGAGAAAAGGTTGAGAACAGATCAATGGTGTGCGGTTTAAGCAATTACATTTCACATGGTTTTAAAAACAGTTACTATTTACAATAATATTTTGTCTTCAAGTCATTATTACACACTGCTGATCAGCTTTTATGATTTATGTCACTTTCTTTTCAGATCATTGGGTGAACCACATCAAGAGGTGCTCACATCCAAAAATCAGCAGAAAAAATAAATAAATTATATTTTGATTATTATATTAAGAATGGACTTAAGAATGGACATTAAGAAATGTTCAGGTCACATTTCACCACAGGACCAAATAGGGAATAAATAAGCATTTTGCATAAAGAAAATAATCTTGTAAATTTGTTTGTTGTATTATTTTTCAGATAATTTGACCCCCAGTTCTCATTAGTGTAATGTGTCTGTTATTGTCTTTGTCATTATTTTTAATGACGATTATAATATTATAATAGTCAATTTTATTTTACTGTTTTTCTATCAGTTTTATAATTCAATATTTTTTTTTATTAAAGGCAGCACGAATACTACAATGAATTAATATATGAATACTAAAAAATTTACACTTGTATTTTTATTTATATTTTTTATTAATTTATATTAATGTAAAATTGAGGGGTAAAATGTGCTTAATAAAATGTGCTGACGATTAATGTCAGAAAGAAAATTATAAAACATTTTTATTTATGCAAATAAATTAATGTACACTATTTTCTTAATATAATCGTACTATATTATTATATTAAGAAGATAAAGTGTACATTTTGCATAAATAAAATGTGTTATAATTTTCTTTCTGACATTATTTGTCAGACAATTAAGCACTTTACCTCTCGATTTACTTTAGTATAAATTTTTTTAAAGTATTCATATATTAATATCATTGTAGTATTTGTACTTCCTTTAATAAAAAATAGCAAACAGTAAAAAAAAACAATTATAATAGTATAATCCTCATTAAAAATAATGACAAAGACAATAACAAACACATTACACTAATGAGAACTGGGGGTCAAATGCGCCTAATTGTCTGAAAAATAATGCAATAAACAAATTTACAAGATTATTTTCTTTATACAAAATGCTTATTTATTCCCCATTTGGTTCTGGGGGTGAAATGTGACCTGAACATAATGTTGTCCAGATAGGAGAACTGTTTACTTTTTAATTAGTAGCGTTCAACTCTCACATTAATGCCACTGCCATCTCAATGAGACACAGTGAGCTCAAAGGAGGCAAAAGACATGCTGCTGAATATTCATTACTGCTGGATACAGTTGCCTTATAAAAAAAACAGTGATTTATACATTATTTGATGTCCCATTTAATGATTTTTTTTTCTGTACTGTGGATTATTTTCTCATCCAAATCTTTTTGTGGAGGCACTGCCTCCGTTGCTTAGAGAACGCGTTCCTGCAATGCATTTAATAAGCAACACAAAAGACCAAAGACATAGATATTGGCTAGATTTATCGCTGCTCAGATGTAAAAAATGTGACTCAATATCAGTGATATGATATGATCCAAACATGGAATATTCTGAATATCTAAATCAGCCATAGGCTTGTTTTATAATATTTGTTCTGTCACACAGTTCAGTATGTTCAGTCCTTCAGGCAATCAGGCCAAAAAAAAACTGGTTGTTTCATCATCTACTTCATCTTACATCATTTACTCACCCTCATATCATTCATCATGAACCCATATGGCTTTTAGGGAATGTCTTGGCTGCTCTTCTTCATATAATAAAAGCTAGGCTGCTCTTCTTCATATAATAAAAGCATGCAGTGACCAGGAGCCGTCAACCTCTAAAAAAAAAAAAAAAAAGATTAAAAAAACACCATTAAATGAGCAAAATAATATTTCATATTCCAACTGTATTCCCTTACCCTTGCATTATATAAGTCTTCTGAAGTCATAAAATAGCTTTGTGTGAGGAACAGACCTTCAGGGCATTTGTGCTGACAGCTTAAGTGTGCAATAATTAACACTTGTTTAATGTGATGCAGGCAATGCCAGTCCATCATTAAGCTGTCAATTACAGGCCGGGAATGTTTACCAATAAATAAGAAGTGCTCAGCTATACAGTCTGGTAGAATTACATCCTTTATCTCTACATAGATCAGAACTTTTTATTCCAGCAAACATGGCTTTTTCATTATTAATTTTAGGTGTTTTAGTGGAAAACTTCCAAGTATATATCCCCACAATTTTTTTAAAGGTGCTTAGGCAGGGTAGCCAAATCAGGGTTTCAAGCAAAATTGGGCAAATGTTTTGCTGTTGCCATGAGTTGGTTTTTTTGTTTTTCATACAAATTAGATCTTAAAGTTTTTTTTGTTTTTTTTACTAATCAACAGCCAATCTTCTGCAATTCAAAAGGGGCATGTTTACATTATATGGACACCCTGTTCTATTTGAAAGGATTGGCTATTCCAGCAGTGGCAGCAGTGGCTCAGTGGTTCATGTAGGTTGTCTTCAAACCGAAAGTTGGTGGTTCTATCCCCGGTTCCTCCTGACCAAGTGTTGAGGTGTCCATGAGCAAGACACCTAACCCCAGCTGCTCTCGACGAGCTGTATGGCGCCTTGCAAAGCTGACACCGCCGTCGGTGAATGAATGGGTGAATGTGAGGCAATATGTAAAGCCAGGGGTCTGTAAAAGCGCTATATTAATGCAGTCCATATACCATATAAAAGTGCCCCATTATGCTTTTTTTATTTTACATTTCACAAAATAGTTGTTTGTGAATGTATAAGGTCAATCTTACTGTCCGCGAACAACTTCTACTTTGACCCTTCCTCAAACACTGTAGTTGTAGCTGAGGCCTGGAAGAGTTTAGTTCGTGTTGTTGAGTTTTCTGCGCTTTGCATGCACTTCCAAATGTTAAGGACTTGGGCTCAAACTGATACGGTAAAACAGACACCATTGTTAATGTTCTTATCAAGTGCTGAGGAATCCTCTGGAGCTGAAATTCAGATATGCTAATGGACGTTCCATTGTGATTGTGTGTGAGTTTTTTGTACGTGTATCCAATGGGGAAAAGGTTTTGTGCAGCCCAGTCAAGCTCTTCCTCACCAGACTCAATAAATCATTTCTACATGGATCTTGCTTTGTACACAGTGCAGTTGTCATGTGGGAACAGAAAAGGACCCTCCCCAAATGTTGGATTTTCAGATTGTCATTGTGGAAGAGCATTAAGATTTGTTTTCACTGGAATTACTGGAACAGCCAAATCTAAATAAAGTGTGTTTTAGGAGCAGGGGAGTCTCTGTCCTCACTTCATATGCATACTGTAGGAAATATACTTCATTTATTACAAAAACTCTGTTGTAAATGTGGATTATAAATAAATAATATGTTTCAACTCAAGCGTAGCGTCAGTCCTGCCAGGTCACGTTAGTCAAGCTTGCATCAGCTGACTCTCAGATGATCCACGTCTACTTATAGGAATACGACGCCCATCACAGCATTCAAATAAGCTCCTTCAGTATTACAAGCAGCTATCGCGTTTCTCAGGAGCGAATTACCCTCCTCCATCCCCAGCTCCTCCTCTCGTCAGTCAGGATTTGGCATTCTGATTCCCCTTTGAATCAGACTAAATACACAAATTATGTTGTACACTAAAAAAAATTAGATCAATGATATCTGCAATACATTCATGTTGGTTCTGTTTTGTTTGGCCTAAGGTCGGTTAATGCTGCTCTCCCTGCTCTTATCCATGCTAGGCTGCATCATAAATGCACAGGGAGTTCTTGCCCAGAACAGAATCATACCGCCAATTCGAACTGTATGCTAATTGTCAATCGTATTTGACGATAATGGTCCTGACAGAAATGGTCAATCAGTCATGATACTGACATGAAACAGGCTTCATTTTGATACAGACATTACTGAAAAATGATGATAACTTGCAGTTCAGTAAGTGCGTCAGATGTTGATTCAGTAACTTCTCTGAACTAATCTGGGCTGCGTTCCATGAAAGTTGATAGTAGAGACCATTGGTGGCAATTGATCTGACCAATTTAGGCTTACGATGCTTTTAGGAAACAGCCCATTTCAGTAAAAGTAGGATTTAAATTTATAACTCCTCTGTTTGAACAATTTATTAAAGAATCGTCTCATAAGAGTCATTATGGAATCAGTCTCACAATGTATAGAATGTAGAGAATTCTTGATTTAGTAAAAAGAACTGTCTCATAATTCATTAACAATGGTGTCAACATACATCATGTGGTTTCATAAAATATACTCTATACGTGTATGATACATGTATAGAGTATTTTTTATGAAACCACATTGTGATTGCAACATATTTTTACAGGTGGAATAATGTGTCAGCAGAAATACGGTAATTATGGGTAATAGGCTTGCATGAAGTAAAAGCAGCACGACACCGCATGCATTTATATATCCAAGCAACCTTTTTAAAACCTGCCCTGCCTCAGCTAAAATGCAGTCTGCTTCATTATGTCACTTTGTAAATAATAAATTGCATATTTTAAAGATGGTTGTGTGCGTAATGGTTTTTAAAGTTTGCAAATGTTTAATGCTGCTGCTTACATTACAATCCTTAAAGTTAAAGGATCTGAGATGTGAGAATCTGAAGATGCGTAATAGGAACTCTGTGACATATTTGACATTGGGGTGCTTTTGATTGGTTTTTGGGCTGTCCAGCAATCCTGGGCTTGGTATTGTTGGGGAAGTTTGTTGGGATGCAGTCTATGTAATGACTTCACATTGGCCCCACTCATCTGGGCTCTGTGAGCCCGCCTGTCTGTTTCAGAGCGTAAATTATTCCTCTGCTCTTCCGCCTGCTGCCTCTGCGTTACTGAGCCGAACTAAATACATTTCAATGAGAGAACGGCTCCGACTTTTCCACTCCTCAGGGGGGAATGAGAAAGTGAAGGGTGCAGGCATATAAAGTTTTAAACGAATAGTTCACCCCAAAATGAAAATTCTGTCATTATTTACTCACACTTATGCTGTTTCAACTCCATTTGACTTTTTTCTTCTGTGGAAGACAAAAGAAGAAATTTAAATAACGCACTTGGTCGATCTTTTACATAAAATACACTGAATGGGGAAGAGAGCTTTCAAGCTTATAAATGACCTAAAAGCACCGTAGAAATACCATAACAGTGGATGTGTGCTATATTCCAAGTATTCTAAACTTATAAAATAGTTTTATGCTGATTGGCTGCAGAGTCCTAAAAAAATGAGGCATCTAATATAATGAAATATTTAGAAATATTGCAAAAACCTTCAATTTGATTAATTTACCCTTAACCCCTCAACTGTCACCCCCCCCTTTTGATAATTGACATTAAAATGCACTATACAAACCTAAATGGTTGTAATTCAAGAATGCTTTGGAATATAGACCTAAGTTTGGTCTTGTTTTAAATAAAACAATCAGCAGATTATTACTGAAGTGAAAGCACTTCAAAAGATTAAAGTATGAAAAAGTTATGGAAGTTAAAATTTACAGTAAATCAAATATACTTTATTAATATTTTTTTATATTAAATAAATATTTTACAAAATTTTTTTTACTATAAAATTACTATAAAATGAAAGCTATATATCTAACCAAATTTTACAAATTTAAAGTTGATATCACAAAAATTGAAGTTCCCATGAGATTTTGTTTAGGCGTTATACCAAAAATAGCCACCGGGTGCCATTGCATTCCATTGAATTTATACATAACAAATTAATACATTTCTATCCAAATATCACTTCTGTCACTAAATATGGAACCTTGAGACTCAGACCTTTCTGACAATATGTGTTTTGTCAAGATTAGAACATTTTTGATAATAAATTATGAAAGATGATGCCCAAAAGGGGAGGGGCCTAATAAAAAAAAGACAGTTTCTATGGTAACGCAACCTCCAATTTCAAAACGGTTTTCACAGGATGAATTCTGAGTTCGTAAGCTTTCAAATGATACCTAATTTATGATAACTACTAAAATATGTGATATAATAATAATACATTATATATATATATATATATATATATACATATATATATATATATATATATACATATATATATTATACTTTTTAGAGAACTTTTTACTTTACTTTTTAAAATATAATTTTATCTTTTTTTATTGACAAATACTAGATTGTTTTATTATGAACTTTTAGCATAAAAAAAACAAAGTTTCAATTATTAAAAGTGTGTGCGTCAACTTTTTGTGACAAAGGTCAGAAACTGATGTAATGACGTCGATTTTTTGAGGCTGCAATCTTGTCATAAATTCATATATTACTGTTGTAAGAAAAAAACAGCGCTAAAATATCTATTAAGGAGTCTTAGACCTTTCCAACAATATATAGTTTGTCATGATTAAATTAGGATTTAATAGTAATATTTTGAAGTAAATTTAGGTTGCCCGTATACGGGCAGGTGACAGTTAAGGGATATACCCTTTACATTTTAAAGAATACAAATACTCTGTAAAATGTAAAGATGTGATTTTATAAAACGTTACTCAAAAGAAATGTGTAAAGCAACACATTTATGCTATAATGTTACTTTAGTAATTTTTGCAGTGTCACTGTCAAATTTTTACATTATTATTTTTTATGTAAAGAGACGTAACATATTAGCTACTTTTACTTTGATTATTGAATAGGGTTAGGCTATACAGTTTTTACATGTTAACATTAACATAAAACTGAAAATGCCACTTTTAATGTAAAAATTTTAAATGTAACATTCTATAATCACAGGCTATACTCTTAACTCTCTGTGGTGATCAAATTCTGCACTGTTGATTCACTTCCGGTGTAATATATATAGTGGTTTCTTTGCGCACAATTAATTTTTCAGGCTCATGGCATTAGAAAGACTGTTAATGTCTGTCTCTCAAAGTTTGTGCCAAATCTGTGGAGGTTTCAGGCATGCGAGTCTGAGCCAAAAATGCATGGCTAAATTTTCAATGAACGTATATGCCGTCACTAAACCAACCCTCTCTCTGAGTCTTAACAAAAGCTCTTGGAAACTCTCCATTTATTGTGAGCAGCAATGCTTTTAAACCTCTAGAGCAATTAGCTTGAATGTTTGTTGAAAATAATAGAAAGAAGATCACCACATATTGTTTCTCTTTAATTGCGAACCAATTATAACTTACAAATTATAACCAACATATTTGGTTTCAATGTTGATTTTTTTAATGCACACAGGAGAAAAATTAGGAAAACCAGCCCCAAGCTGTAGAATATAAAACAGAAGGGGTGCATGCAAATCCTTTGTGCAATTAATATAAAGAGAAAGAAGTGTCTGGCTTCTCTTTGTGCTCAAGCGTGTCTCCAGTGTGTCTCTCTGTATTAGATTAAAACCTCTATTTGATTCTCTAAGGCTAATAAAAGTAGATCTTTAAAAACCTCACTATTTTCTCTCGTTTACAACCTAAGTTAAGAGTTCATTACTGTCACCTCAGTGTTTCATCTATTAATTCAGGACCTTGTCCTTTTCATGCCAGAACGGCTGGCAGAGGAACAAATAGCTATTTACGATATTACTTTATTAGGACCAAGTGGTTTTTTTTTGTCTTCTTTGATCTCCTTCTCTCTTATCAAAATCTCTTTCACGACATGTCCAGGGAATTCTGTGAACCATTCATATCTCACAATAAGATACATCTTGCAATCAGTATCAAACAGTCTGATACACCCTCTGAAAATCGATGGAACACAATCAGTGTAGCCCAAACCAAGAGCATGATTGCATTCCACCACCTCTTCCATTGATTGCAACGACACCAAATAAAAGAGTATCAAAAAAAAAAAAAAATGTTTACAAGACTTTTTTCCCCAAGAACAAAAATTTTGATGGAGTGATAACACAACAGTCCTGATAGCCAATGAAACGAAAGTAAAAAACTGCAGTAACCATCACTTTGAGACAACAATACACCAACTCATTGAGAAAAAAATAAATAAATGTATATATATATATACAGAATATACCTTGATGCAGCATGGCATTATCTTTCCATTAGCACCATCTGTATTGTTCCAAGTTAATGGTGTACCAAAACTTTTAAGCAAATTAAACATAATGACGCATGTATAATTAACTACTTCCTGAGTTTCTTTTTTGTTTGTTTATAAATGTACAGTATAGAAATCACAATGCATGTACAACCCCAAATCAGAAAAAGTTGAGACATTTTGTAAAATGCATTAAAATCAAGAATCTGTGATTTTTTCATTCTATTTAAACTTTTTTTAACTGACAAAAGTACAAAGAAAAGTGTGTGCTGTGGTCAGATTATTCCAGTTTTCAACTTGTTTTTGGGAGAAAATGGACACAGAGTTCTCAGTCCCAAAGACGAAAGGGACCAATCAGACTTTCACCAGCGACAGGTGCAAAAGCAAACATCTGTGCTGGTATTGAGGTGCATCATTGCAAACGGTATGGGTAACTTGCATTATTGTGAAGGTACCATTAACATGGAGGCATATATTTGGATTGTACAGAGACATAAACTGCCATCAAGATGACATCTTTCCTGGGAAGCAAGACAATGCCAGGCCTCATTCTGCACGTGCTACAACTGAGTGGTTTCTAGACACTCTGCACCATAGAAGGGATGTGCCTGATGTTTACTGCAGTCCAGATATGTCTCTTATGGAAAATGTATGACCCATCGTGAAAAGGAGAATCAGGCAACGATGACCACAGACTGTTGAGTGGCTGTCTTGTATCAGACAAGATTGGGCAAATATTCCACTAGCAAAACTCCAACAATTAGTATCCTCAACTCCCAAATGATTAAAAAGTGCAAGTAAAAGCAAAGGTGAAGTGACACAGTGGTAAACATGTTTCTGTCCCAACTTTTTTGGGGTGTGTTGCAGCCATCAAAATAATTTTTTTTTCATATTTACAAAATACAATTATGTTGGTCAGTGAAAACATTGGAAAACTTTTCTTTGTACTTTTGTCAGTTAAAAAACGTTTAAATAGAATTAACAAATCACAGATTCTTGATTTTAATGCATTTTACAAAATGTCCCAACTTTTTCTGATTTGGGGTTGTACAAACTACAAGAAAAAAGAAATAAAATTCTTGCTATCAAATATTGAGAACCACTGGTTTACATTTACAAACCCCAAGCAAAGAGAATTCTGATTCGGACCACATTATTTTCCACTCAACACTTCTCTATTGTACAGTATATAAATCATGGTTTATGACACAATTTATAATGACCAAAAAAAAAGAAAAAAAAGAATTATAATACCCTTCAAACACAGACACACATATATATGAAACGTTATCCCACATGCAGCCATAATCTATTGCGCTGAGTGTATGCGAGTGTGCATGACCAATTTGGTGAGGTTTAGATCATCAAATGACCAATCTCAGGTACTGATGTGAGAATTGAATGGTTTCTGGCTTTGTCACTTCCCCTGGTGGGAAGCAGCTCCCCGTGGCTTTAATTATAGAGAAAGCTCACAACTCTAGTCTTTCACTGCCACACTATAGCTCCTCTCCGTCTCTCTCATCCACCCTCTCATCAGTTCAAACACCATCTCACCTTCTGCTCCAATTACCCAGGCCACTCTCTGCAGTGACACAGAGCTAAGAAATGGTGCTATCTATCTATCTATCTATCTATCTATCTATCTATCTATCTATCTATCTATCTATCTATCTATCTATCTATCTATCTATCTATTCATCCATCCATCCATCCATCTATCTATCTATCTATCTATCTATCTATCTATCTATCTATCTATCTATCTATCTATCTATCTATCTATCTATCTATCTATCTATCTATCTATCTATCTATCTATCTATCTATCTATCTATCTATCTATCTATCTATCTATCTATCCATCCATCCATCTATCTTGTATAGGGATTCTATTCAGCACTTTCAGAGTGAAGCATAATAAGATGCGTAATAAAGAATAACACTAATTTCTTGTACTTTACAATATAATCTCATTTTAATATTATTGTATGTTTAGTTTAAATAACATACAATATCTTTTTTTATGGCATATATTAATATTAATCAAAAATGCAATTGTTCATTATTCACAGTGCAATAACTAATGTTAAGATACGTCTTTTAAAAATGTATTGATAAATGTTGAAATTACATTAACTAATATAATAAATGCTGTCAAAATATTGTTCATTGTAATGAAACTATTGTATAATTCAAAATATGAATAAATACTACTAGTGCCACTAGTGGAACCAAAAATAATTGAAAGAAATGATGTCTGTTTTCAAACAGGTTAACTGAACACAAACAAACACATAGTCCCACCTCCAAATTTATACCATTGGTTGAGCTGCTGTTCCAGGCTGGTCGAGATAAAACAAACGCTACTTATAATTATATCTGCATATTACACTGACACAAGGAATTGTATCTTTACAATACATATCACAACAGCATGCTCC
The DNA here is from genome assembly GCF_051911475.1 of Siphateles boraxobius. Lineage (NCBI taxonomy): Eukaryota > Metazoa > Chordata > Actinopteri > Cypriniformes > Leuciscidae > Siphateles > Siphateles boraxobius. Next base: position 30,601,334 of record NW_027509219.1, read on the forward strand.
TAATAAAAATGTGTAATCATGCAATTAATAACTATCTAAAAAATATTGAACAGTTAGAGTCTCTGGAAATGTTCTAATAATGTAAAATTGCCCAGAGACAACATGAGTCATCTGACTCTCTCACAAAGCTTTTTAAGTCAAAGTTACTGAAATATAGATTTTAATTTCATATATTATTTCAAATATCAGTTTGACAATGGCTGTAGGCTCTGACCATGATATGATAATCACTTTGACAGTCAATCCTTAAAGAAATCCAGGATCTGCTCCTGCAGGGGGTGGATGACTAAATTTACCCATGTTACTTGCACAGAACAGCTCTCTATATGATATAAACTATTCTTTAATAATGCTGCACAAATGGTTAATTTATATTCATCTTTAATTTTTTATTAGTTAAAAATAATCTCTTTACTTGACTGTTGTACTTTTATGTCTCTGTGTTAATTTTCTTCTCATTTAGAAAAGTAATTTCAACTCAAATCATTATTTCATGTCCATTTCTTTATTTATTTGGTAATAAGTCGTGCAAGTGGTATAATGTACAGTCAGACGGTCATTATCACAAAATAAACCTTTTCAAAGTGATACAGTACATGATCACCGTTTATTTTCTGATAATGACCGGCTGAAAATTATACCTTATTTTATTATACCCTATCCAAATGTGGCACAGTGTCTTATAAATTTGAGTGGGCCAGGCCACAGGATGTCATTTTCTTGCTGACTGAATTTCAATGAAATAGATTTTTTAGGGAAATTGTTAAAGAAGTTACAAAGAACAACAGATTGTTTTCATTCAGAACTCTAGGAACGAAAGAGAAAATTAAAATGGAAACAATATCAATAAAATGCTGGATTAAAATTACCAATGGCGCTTTTATTAAAGACTGAAAGATTTGGTTGTTCTGCTAATGTTTTTGATCCTCACAGCAGGGAACATAAAGCAAATGAATCACATTAGCAGATGTAGCAACCCAAGCAGAACCTTGATATTTCGTAGCAAATTACTCAGACTGACTCTCTCTAATAGATGGATTTTTTTTGTTGACATTTGTGACACCATGTGTTCTTTAAAAGACTCATTGACATGCCATAGAAAACGTTAAAGCATGAAAATTACATGCAAGAACAGCTTATGGAACAGCTTAGCTCTCCATATTAGATCCAGGACCACTCGTGATGTGTTTTCATCTTATTTAAAGACTCAACTTTTCTCACATGCATTCGACTGTACTTAATTTTGTGTCATTTTTTATTTGTCTTATACTTTGTTTCATAATCCTAGATTGTACGAATGTGTTAGGACCTGGTATGTAAAGCACTTTGGCCAACGTGTGTTGTTTGTAGATGTGCTATATAAATAAATGTCATTGATTGATTGTTTGACAATTACTTAATTTGACAGCATATTGATTTTATTATTTATAAAGACTGCTGTCAACCACAAATATCAGCATGTAGCTGAAACACGTTAACATTTCACTGTAATATGTTTCAGTGACTGATTTTTCATGTTTGTTGAGCTTTTATGATAATTAAATTCAACCAGACAAAGAGAGCTTGTATTCATCCTGACAGTCTTGCATTCATAACTTGTCAATAAAAAGGTGAGAAAAGGTTTCTCCATCATTTACTGATAAATGAATGCCACACTTTATGGAATTTTATCTGAATATTCATACATATTTGTAAATCTCTGAAGAAAGGTTTACGCATTCATTGCTGTCAGTTTGTTTAAATGGTACTTTTCAGTCTTCATACACACATATACAAATGTATGTCTTTACATTTGAATACCTATGTTCAAGTGAAATAAATGTTGGACAGACAGACCCATTAACTCACCACTTTCTTCACAGTCCTGTATGTTGAATGAGACTATGGGGATCTGCTTGCATTGCCTTGAGCTGGTTCTGCAGTTGGTGAGGCAGAAAGGTGTTGAAGGCTATAGAAGTCAAAGATCAGTCCTGACAGTAGTGCCAGACGTAGTCAGGTGGAAGCAGGACCTGTTGAGAAAGCAGATGAGGGCATCATCCACACCTGTGTGCCTGCAGTGGGACCGGGTCAGAGCTGTTTAAGGACCAACCTCTCAAAGGTCCTCTTGATGCGTGAAGTGAGACGAAGTGATCTGAAGTCCACACAGGTGCCAGGGAGATCTAAAATCATGCACAATGTCCTCCAGAGATGAGCCACCTTCATCAAACTCAAAAAGAACAGCTGCACAAGAGAGTTACATCTGCTGAAGATATGATTGAGCTCATTTTCTCCTCCACACACGTCTGGATTGATGTGATGGTTCAATTCTCATCAGGTGAGAGTGAAAGACAGGTGCTAATTGCTTGGTCACATTTGATTCTGTCTCAATTAAGTGAGCTCAGAGAAGTATTCTGGGATCTTTTAAAAGAAAAGCCAAAGCTTTGCAGTAATATCCCTTTGTGTCTGCTTTCGAATTAAGACTGCAATGTAGATTTAATAGCTATTTAGCAACGTAGCAACGACACGCGTATTCGTCCCCGTCACAGTACGGTGCATACAGTCAGACGACGAATACAGTCAGCCACAGGCGATCCACACTCCAATCCAGAAGGGGGCGCGTGCGGGAATGCAACGCTGTTCGCTAACCACCACAACCAGAAAAAGAGCAGAAGAAAAGATGATCTATGCACCAATCTAAAACAGGAGCGAGTAGCCTATACGCTGAGTTTCGATGCATTTTTGTGAAGCGCTCTATTAACTTACTAGCTGTACACAAATAAAAATAGACCCTTTAGTTTCAAATGATGTCTTACTCTTATCCGTCTGACCATAATGTTGGAGTATTTTAGGTTGTTTCTGCTGTTATAAGAGACAAATTCATTTGGCATTGTGCCAATTTATGTTGTGGAGGTCTCCCTAGTACAGTCCAGAGATGAAATATGAGACCGTTACTTCTGTGTTACGCCCCTAATGACTATTTAGCACTTTTTTATTATACGATTTTTTTGCAGATCAATGTACAAAACAATCCGCCAAACAACATGGCAATACACGATATTAATGGTAATTCACTATATATTATTGTTATCTAAATACTGAAGTACTCTAAGATCATTTCACTACAATAGATCAATTGCGATGCAAAAAGATATCAAAATAATGCAACTAATATAGACTACATTAGACTAATTTGCCACAGGTTCCTTCGAGATTTTCCTCTGGGGTTTTACAATTGGGTTTTTCGATTTATCTGTAAAATAAAGCTTGTGGTAAACATAACTTGACTATACTTTGACATTTTTTCTACAACGTAAATTACACACATCCATAGCAAAAACGTTCATTTTGAAGCAGTAAAACACATTTTTGAAAACGTATAAGGCGGTTTGGTGTGTGAGTGTGTGCAATGTACATTGTAAAACAAAACATCAAAGTATAGTAAAGTTATGTTTACCACAGGCTTTATTTTACTCAAAAATCGGATTGTCTTCTGAAGTCATCTGCACCACTCTATTATAATAGCACACGCATAACCATGTAATATATGATATGTATGTAAAAAAAGGAAGAAAAAAAACAATTTGATGACGACGAACACAGCATTTATGTAGGTTACCCGTCGTAAATCCAAGCACAAGCTCCACTTTCCACTACAATAACCTCCAAAACTCATAAAAGAAACTTAAATAAATCCCAACATAGCAGAACATTAAACTGTAACAAGTCCCCTGCTCAAAAACATAAAATAACATGTAATTTTAATATTTAGGCTTACTCTCCCTATCCAGTCCTGTCCAAAGCATGCTGGGGGGAAAAAAACCCTGCTCACTTTTAACAATGCTATAAAACCCATAAAAATTATTAATATAGTACCAATGCAAATGGATAAAGTAAACGTTTGTTGGACAAATTTTGATGGGCTTGCACTGAAATTAGGTAAAGAATCATGTTGCTTCAGCACATTTGAAGTAAATTAAGCAAGATAGGATTTTGATTGTTTTTGAAAATTCAAATTAAACTCCAAGGAAAACTAAAGTTCACTAATTAAATTTATCTCCTCTACAATATAAAAAAAAAAAATTGGCAAGCAAATTTTTTTTGGCACAACAAAAAAAATGTAAAATGCATTTTTATAATATTATGATTGCCAAGGGTGTCACAGTCTTGTTTGTGAAATTTCAAATTCAAACGTCTTACATATTTAATTTTCTACTGTCAGTAATTAGATTAATGGATAGAAACATAGATCAATGGAGTATCATCTTGCTGGTCTGTTGGGTGAAATTTCCGGTTTCTAACCCTCTGTAACAAATTACAATTTAGCTGAACAGGAGTTTGTTTGCATTTAGTTTTGTCATTTCACTAGAATGGGTAGTTAGCTGTGAGAAAGCAAAAGAGAGCATGTCTAATAGCTGTGTGTGGGAGAAAATACTGCAACCACAATGACAACTAAAAAAAAAACATGAAATTTAACAAACTGTAGCCCCGGATCGATGCTTGTTAAAACACTTAAACGAAATGACAACAGCAGGAGTTAGAGATGCTATATTTGTTCCCTTTAACGTCAAATGTCAAATGAGCAGAGATGTCCTGTGCAATCTGAGCAACTGCCATTGAGATGAAAAGGAATGCCTTCTCCATATATTACAGACCTCTTTGGTCCTCAATTGATTATGATAACTGATTAATATAAATTCTCATATATCTTAATTCCATAAAATGGCCACAACACGCTTACTTAACCCGAATTTCTATTTTTCATGCTGCCCTCTTTAATTCCAATAACAAGCTGCTTTCCACTTCATGAAGTCCTTTGCATCTACGGATCACAAACCCATACAGCGAATTGCTTGTAGATTACATTATATTTCTGTTTATTAACTTTCTGAAGAGGAGTAATGGGGGTAGATTCGGTTAGTGCACACGCGCCTCTACTGCTTGGCTCCTTTTAGGGAGCGAGAGAGATGGAAGAAAAGGAGGGAAAGAGAGAGTGAGTGAGCCATCTGGACATCGCCTGCCTCTGGGGACAGGGGGCACCATATTGGGTCTGGCTCTCTCTTCAAGGCACATTTCACAACATTTGCCAAGAGACCCGGATAACAGCAGCACTGCGACCGAGACCACTGCTTATAATTCATCCAAGCTGTTGGGTTGCATCTCACAACATCTTTCAATGTTAAAGCTGTCAATTTCAGCAGTCCTCCAGCCCTGGGTATTGATTAGGTTCTGGCACACATAATGCTACTTGGATTAAGGAGAGGATGCCCAGATATGATCCATTGCTGGTATATCATGCATGCACGCATGATCACATGATCTCCAAAGTGCCGTCACTGCATGTTGTTTATCTAGATTCTTCGGATTAGCCTATATCAGTTTAGATAATATACTCTAAAAGAGCTCAGCTGTTTAGTCACTATATCTTCAAACAATTTGCCTCAGGGGACATTGTATATTATGAAAATGTCATTCCTGCTTATCAGAGGGATTTAGCACAAAGTATACAGCATCATAATATATGCACAATGTTTACTTTAGATTTCATAATTTGAAAATTATGCTCATGATAATAAGCGGACCTGTACGTATTGCAGTTTTGTGCAGAGAGTACTATACAAGTAAGCCATTCATAGATTTCTTAAAGAGTGTAAATATGGGGAGTTTTGCTAAAAAAATTACCCAGAACTCCGTAGCAACCCCCTAGAACAACCTTATAGCCACAAAGCAGCACGACACAGCCATCTCAGCACCAGAGACCAGTGTTGGGGAGTAACGGAGTACATGTACCGGCGTTACGTATTCAGAATACAAATTATGAGTAACTGTATTCCGTTATAGTTACAATTTAAATAGTTGGTATTTAGAATACAGTTACATTGTTGAAATCAATGGATTACATGACAATACTTTTCTGTTTCATGAGTTTATTCACTCTCTAAATAAATTAAGGCCACTCCATGCATTTCCCAGAAGCCCCAAAATTGAAACGAAAAAATGCGCGGTTTGCATGATCAGTCACAATGGAGTCGGAAGAGGAGAAGTGCGAGCTAGATATGGAGCTGGAACAACAGAGCCAAGGCAAGAATGCGTTTCTATCTTGGAAATTCAAACAGCATTTCACATTAAAGAAAGAGAAGGGAGAACAAATATAACTGTGCAGTGCAACCTGTGCTTACAAGCAGCCATCCTCCTTTCAGCGTCCAAAGACTCTACTTCCAACCTGAAGAAGCATCTTAAAGTTTTTTTTTTTTTTTTTTTTTTTTTTTAATTAGCCAGGGGTAGTCATCTGCTGTAGTTTTACTGGTCACCTTGCTATTTTATAGTTGTATCAGGTAGGCTACTAGCTACAGGGCTGTAATGATATGCGATATGAAACCGAAATCGCGACACTCAGATCCACGAACCTGCGTCGCGTGTAAGAAGGCAGAATCGTGACACACTCCTTCCAACTCCCAGAGTTATCCTTCCCATCCAGATCCAATGCTACCACATCTTTAAATTACTATTAGTATTATTTGAAGTTAACATTTGGCTATAAAATACGTAGACCTACACCACAAAACTAGTTGCGGAATAATTATTTAAAATTTAGCAGTTGCGTTATGGACGTGACATTTGCTGTCAAAACTTGAAATATAAATTCTCAGAAAATGCATTTAATACGAATATATCGAAACGTCTGTTTGTATATCCATACTCCCTTAATAAAGGAGTCCAGACATTAGAAAAATATCTGACTACACATGCGTTTTATATTTAATATGAGGGAAATAAATTTCGATTTGTAGGCTATTAATTGTGTTAATTTTGATCAATGTTTCATCAACCAATTGCCTGGAAATAATAAATAAGTAGTAAATATAGTAGACAATAGATATCACGGCACGGAGGCGCCGGTGCGTGAACTGGGGCTAGTCTCATAAATTAACCGAAACTTAGCGTATAAGGTAGGCTATTGCCTCACAGACATGTCTACTTTTAAACCATGGGCGTAGGTTTGGTCTCAGCTTTGGTGGGGACATCCCCCCCCTTACTCCCCATTCTATTCTTAAAAAAAAAAAAGTGCATTAGATTAAACTGGGAAGGGTCATAAAACTTGCATATTGTTATCCTAGGTTTACTGCTTCTATTGTTCTCAATTGTAAGTCGCTTTGGATAAAAAGTGTCTGCTAAATGTAAATCTGTTGTGGTTTGATGCGGTCTTTCCTGCATACAAAATAGTTAATTAATTTTGTAGTCTATCCTATGGCTAGCAAGTTTAACCCTCCTACCAGATATTGTTATTTGGATATTATCAATCAAATAATGATTCATTATATTTGAATAACCAACAGTGTTAACTTTCGCCTTTTTAACATTGCCAACATGTTTTTCCAGCACATGTGTCTAGCAAGTAGGCTACACGCACAAATACATTACATAAACAGAATGTAGAAACGAAAAATGTCTCAGATGATCCATTGTTTATGACTGCAAGATTCTAAGTTAAGGTAAGCTAATTAACATTCAGTGACTTGCTAACGTAGCATTCTATCATGATAGCACGACTTCTATGAGTCTATCCGTGCTGCACACCCCTAATTAATGCTCCTAACCTTGAAAGATTTCAGAAGCTAGGTTTAACTGTAACAATATCCTCGGCAACCAGGATCACCAGTTAATACTATTTTCCACAGTAGAATCTGCATCTGAAAGCCTGGTCAGTCACTACTACTGCTAGTTATTTGTGTGGCTAGTTATTTTTGCCTACTTACACTCTGCTTTATGAAAATGCTTTGTATGTCCCCTTTCTTCTTCTTGGGTGACATAGCTGATCTACAAAGTACAATAAGGGGCAAAAAAACGGAATATTAAAATGTTTTACTCTGGCCTTTGTATATGGCAGGCAGAGAGACAGCCCTGATAACTTACCGTCGGCGTCGTCACGCGCGCACACACACGCACACACGCAGACACCACCCGCTCGCTGCCGGTGAGTGCAAGCACAAAAAGTAGTCCCGGCCCGCGCGTGTAGCCTGCCTGTCAGATACCCCGCCGCCAATCGTCGTCCTGGCCGATGGAATCGATCCAAATAGCAGCGCAAAGATCCAAATGCAGCGCAAATATCAAAATAGCAGTTCAAAGGAGCTTGCTAAATATTGGTGGGGACAAATTTGTCATCTCAAAATATTGATTGGGACTAGTACCTAGCGTCCCCCCCTGAACCTACGCCCTTGTTTTAAACAGAACAATTCAAAATGAAAGAAAATAGGCTGCTCTTTGTTTATGTAATTCGTGTGGAATGTGCATTTCTCTCCGGCGCGTTCACTAGAGTGCTGCGAAGATCGCGAGTCAGCATCATCAACTTCATCTGTGCAGCCAACACTAACATATTCAGTCATTACTTTTGCCGGTTCTTTGTGAAAGCTTTTAGGTGCTTTATTGGCAGCACCACCTTTACATGTTACATGAACGCATCACCACCTCATCACCGCACCGGTGACCGCAACATACACTTATAGTCTTTGTTCTTCTATAGCAAATTATAATATATTGCACTTTCAGGGAGACATGGGCCTAACACATTCTGCCAGTTGGAACAGAAAAACACACCAGGCCTGTTTAGTAAGCAGGATTTGCTGGCCGCATTCCTACACTTATAAAATGCAATTCAATGTGGAAGTAATCCAAGTATTCAGAATACGTTACTCAGATTGAGTAACGTAACGGAATACGTTACAAATTACATTTTTGGGCATGTATTCTGTATTCTGTAACGAAATACGTTTTGTATGTTTTCCCAACACTGCCAGAGACCAGTAAGCAACCACACTTCACACCATAATAAACCTCACATCACTCTAGCAGAACACCCTAGCAACCATACAAATACTGTGGCAATGCACTTAACCACTCACATTTTTTTCAGACCTGTGTATTTTTTTGTAGCTTTAACACAATTGAAGAAAAAATCATTGAAAATGTAAGTTGAAAGCGATTTTGATTACGCATCAGCTGTCTGTTTGTCTTTGTTATGCGAGGTCTGTTTTGTTGCATACACAATGACCTGTTTCTAAATGCTCTGTGACATTTTGTTGCTCTTGCAGTGTGCATGAGTCGTGAACAAAAGCACAGCACACAGCAGATGAAGGGTAAAGAAAAGCACGAACACAGGCGATTTCCTCAGGAAACACTCCGCCTGCAGCAAGCATCTCAAAAATTCTCTTTTCTCTCGAGTGATAAAGGCACGTCTATTTGATGCTAATTAAATGCAGGCTAGTGGCTCAATCTCATGCTTCTGAGTGCTGCATGGAGAGGGTTTGTTTCAGGGCAGTGAGATGGAAATTGTGCCTTTATCTTGTAGTTGCAGTGAGCTGTAAAAGGCTCTGTTCATTCAACCACACATTACACTTTGTGGATACAGGACTCAAGGAATCCCGAGCCCTTAAGGGATGGTACCTGTTAGTGTGTGAAAAGGTGGATGTATGTTTATGCGTGTAAAGGCACCAACACATTACAAGATAATCAAGCCCGTTTGGGGCCCAATTCTCTCCTTCCTACTAAAGTCCTGATTATCTTGATGTTCAACAGATTCATTTCCTGTGGTGTGAGTTGTTAAGAGTGATTGCATCTGCTCTGAAGAACGTTGTGGCCGCACCGATCGTTGTTGAATATTTATGATCAGAAATCATGTTGTGTTCTGGTAACCCCGAAGTCAAACGCGCACACACTCTGTAGATTGTCACATGGAATGAAACAATTCCAAATCAGAAAGCGAGATGACAGAACACAGAAGCATAACACGACTTGATCCAAATCTTTAGCTGCGTCCCAATTCGCACACTATCCATCCTAAATAGTATTTGAAAATTAGAATTAGCATGGCCCAAATCGTAGTATGTTGAGATGAATATTCCAAAGATACCCAGATGGTCTACTTTTTCCAGTTAGAACCTGAAGTGTAGATCCGTGCACACTCTAACAGCTAATATTGCCCACAACCCTTTGGGTGTTGGATGAGAACTCAATTCCGAGTCCAACGGTTAAGTAGAAAGGTTTAGATAAAGGAATTTGAGTAATTAATTATCAGTATCTAACCTGACAAAAAGATATTTGTTAAAAGTTATCCACATATTTGCAATATTTGCATTATACTGCAACAGCATTGCGAACTTTTGTAAAGATACATTTGGTCATTATCTTTTAAATGCATCATTATATTCCAATTCGAAATACATGAGGAGCGTCTCCGCATGAAAGATCCACGACTGTCTGATTTCTCCCCAAAACGGTAGGAAATTAAATTAAATTGATTGTGGAGGATTTTAACTGTGACAAGATGATTGGCAGGGCAGTTTAAACGGTGACAGGATGGATGTAACTAAGCGACAGAGCTGTCTGTTAAAGACGCAATTATGACAAAGTAGTATGTCCCAAAGCTTGCCTACTCTTCAGCTACATACTCAACATTGTGTACAAAAACAGAACATACGGACATTTTCAGAACATTTTCATTTTTTTCAGGGAAAAGCAGTCCAAATACTATTATCGCCATTTCTTCTTGCCCATCGTCTAAAATGTTTGTTTACTCTAAGTTACACTTTTGGGAGATTAACCGCATTCACAGTCAGGACTCTGAGGCTGCATCCGAAATCACATACTTCCCTACTATATAATAGGTGAAAAACAATATGTGACAAAAGAAGTATGTCCAAATTCCCAGTAGCCTACAGATAAAAGAGTGGGCAAAAAGTACCTAGATGACGACTTCTTCCGGCAAGTTCTGAAGTGTGCATACGATGGACACTTTACTATCCCCACGGGATGAGGCCACGGGAGAGTATTTGTGAATAGCAGTGAAGTGACATAACTGATGCTGGTAGGTCACATGATAATGACAACATGGCAAAGGTAGTATGTCCAGATTACATTTTTCATACTATACAGAACATACTTTTTTAGCGGCCTTATTCAAAGTAAGGCCCACTTAAGAGAGTATGTGATTTCGGACACAGCCCGGTTGTTAATGAAAGGAATCTGTAAGTGTGCTGTGCTGTCTTGGTCACATCACGGCACTGCACACATTACAGGAACACAACTGTTACATTTATAATTTTATCCTCATGTTTGTGGTATCTCACATTTTGAAAATCTGTGGATTGAGTGGGCGGCTCACAGGGATGAATACAAGGACCGTTTGTTTTGCGAAAATGACTCGTGAACTCTCCTTTGATGAATCGAGATGTTCCTAGCGGCGAACGCGTACTTATAATAATTGCTCTTCTTTCAAATACAACCATAAGCAAGATACAGTACTTTGATCTGAGCTATTAAACAAATGAAAGAAACGAGCTGGAAAAAAGATAATTCATAGATAAACAACAGTGGTTTATGATGATGATGGAGCAGGCAGAGCACAGCTGCTCTGTGGTGGATCTCTAAAGTGCTGTTGCCATGGAGGAGATGTTTCTAATGCAGTGCTAAATTCATGAGTCATGCTTGTCTCTGGTGTGTTTAAGGATTTGAAAGGGGTCAAATGATAAGAAACTGAAATTTCTTTTTTTAAATAAACGTTTGGTGAAGCCTACTATGAAAAAAAAGTTTAGAACTCAAAACCCACTTCAAAAAGAACACTTATTGAAACTAAACACCTCATTCTGAACTTCTCTAGGCCTACATTTGAAACATTTCAAATATCCATATTTATATCTTTATAAACTATATTCACTGGCTTCCAGTAACGGCCGATGTCATATACACCTAGAATGGCTTAAGGGTTGAGTAAATTATGGGATAATTTTCATTTTTGGGTAACTTACCCTTTAATATGTTTTTTCAGCAAGTATGCATTATATTGATCAAACTATTTCTCTTTCAAATAAATGTGGTTCTTCTGATTTTTTTACTCATCATTTAATCCTGAAATAAAATGTAAGCAGCACAACTGTTTTCAGATTCGATAATAAGAAATGTTTCCTGAGCAACAAATCAACATATCAGAATGATTTCTGAAGGATCATGTGACACTGAAGACTGGAGTAATGATGCTGAAATTCAGCTTTGCATCACAAGAATAAATTACATTTTACAAAATATTCAGTGAAAACAGCTAAATTGTAATATTTCACAATATTACTGTTTTTTACTGTATTTTTGATCAAATAAATGCAGCCTTGGTGATCATAAGACACTAATTTCAAAATCGTCCAAAAGTTTTGAACGGATGAGTATGCATACTTGTACACTTTTCTTGTGGAGATGTCCAAGGTGGTGGTGATGGCGCAGTGGATAAGAAACATGCCTTTGGTGTGAGAGACCCGGGTTCGAATCCACTGTGAGACACCAATGTGTCCCTGAGCAAGACACTTAACCCCTAGTTGCTCCAGAGGCGTGCGACCTCTGAAATATTGCAATTGTAAGTTGCTTTAGATAAAAGCGTCAGCTAAATGAATAAATGTAAATGTTAAAAAAATTAAAATGTCCGAAACATTGTCTATGCAAGTACATATACTTATAGCAAGCTTTATTGTGTGTTTAGTTCCAAAATTGGTCAGATCACAATTCATAACACAATGCAAGTAAACCATATTCAACAGTTAGAAGTAGGCCTATTTTGCTAAGCAAATTAAAGTCGGCATCATGTTCGTGCCAACGCCTCTAAATAACATTCAGGTTAATGACATTTGAAGGGAACTTTATCACCCCCTTGAGTACTGAGGTTTTTTGTGTATGCCTTCACATACTTGCGTAAAGAGTTACGCCAGGTGTGCCGTCAACTCCCAAATCACACAGAACCTTTCCATCTTTATGACTGTCCTCAAACGTAAGGCCTTTTCGCTCCGCTCACATAATTAAGATGAGATTTATCTCTGTAGCAACACCACTTTCTAAATGAGTTTCTGACATTTTCCTGACATTTTGCTTCCTCAAGTGGCCCAAACTCAAAATCCCAACCCTGCAAAACACAGCTGTGCCAATTCCCCTCGCTGCGGCAGTGCGACGGAGAGATGTCAACTTGATAGACATTTACAGACTCAATTATACCATATTGATCTCTGAGGCTAAGAGGTTTAAACAACATAGACTAGCCTCAAATGGCTAATAGCCTGTGTCACTGTCAGCAAACATGACAATCCAGCCACACACACACACACTTTGGATTTTACAGTATAACAGCTTGCTGCAAACGAGTGCTTGGCTGCGTTTACAGACAATTGGCGGTGGAAAGTTATGCAAATTCATCTAGTTTTGGCCTATTGCAGGTTTCTATGGCTATTATAACTGCTAAAGCGTGCACACCTGTGCATATCTTGAGTAAATACGTGCAAAACAGGGAGTGGCATTATGTTTGAGGGAGGAATCCGTGCAACACTGACCCGCAGCTGCTACCCTCCTCCATGTGTGTTTACACTGCTTCAGTTTGATTAACAACTAGTGATCCAGAACGCCTTATGTCTGACTCTGAGAAGTCACTTTTGTTCTTAGTTTACTCAATGGTGTGGACTAAACGAACCAAGGAGGTTACACTACCTCAAGAAAACAGCTCTTGCAGTCACTGGAGCTTTGGAGCATCACTTGTTGTGGCTGTTTTTTATTATAACACACATTATTTATTTTTTTCTTGGTGGAGGGTATTTTCATTAGGCTACCTCTGTTTTGTTTCCATGGTAAAAAATCATGTCCACTCAGGCCCTGGAGCTGAAATATATTTCCGTTTAGCCCTACATATAGAATCTAATCAGGTGACCTTCTGAAACAAGCTGGGAAGAACACAAGTAGCCAACATAAACTATTACTTATTTGCTCGATAATTTAGCTGATGTCCGTGTCTTTGGGTTTCTCTGCTGCAGTGGGAGGTGAAGTGTTGGATTCGCATTTGATGATGTATGTAAACTGTAGGCTATGTATGTGTGTGTGTGTGTGTGTGTGTGTGTGTGTGTGTGTGTGTGTGTGTGTGTGTGTGTGTGTGTGTGTGTGTGTGTGTATGTGTGTGTGTGTGCCCTGCAGCCAGCTGGCCGAACCGCATACAAACGCACAGATATTTCACACAGCATGCCGTAATGAATCGATGCAACTCTGTGATTATTTTTCTGCAAAGCCTGCTTTTTTTGCTGTCTTATTTACGCCTCTCTGATTTTAATCACACGTCTTGTTCCATATCCACTCTCATTGGGGGCTGTTTTGCAAAGCGTTTTTACACTTTGATCCTTCCCGAGTCGATGTTCCCTCCGGAATAACAATGTAGCCTACGTATTTACGAATTAAAAATTTCATGTCAGGCATATATATTTTTAAATCTAAAAATCTCTTTAAACACACTGTCTCTTATTCAATTTACCCCGTCAAAAGCAAAAAATTTAATAATCTCTTTCCTACCATTGTGACAAATTATCATCAAAACTCGGTCTCTTTGGCTGATGCAGGATTGACATCAAAAACGAAAAACAGGAGAAAAAGGGAAAATAATCGAGCCGCGAAGTACAATCCAATTTGGCATGCAGCACAAAGATGGCCGAGTGCCCTGGAGAAGACAAATAATATTAAACACGGCGTCAGTATTTCCAGGAAAATGCATTTTGAAAGATGTCCTGAAGCTACGCAACCCTGTTATTGCACTAAAGCAAAGTTAGGATGCCAAAAGCGTGCTGGCTGTTTTGCATGGGTAAACTAAAGCAGGAAAAGAGCACTTGCGTCTCATTGACTCATTCTGAAATCACTGAGGAGTTCACATGTTCCCTGGCTTAGTGTGTATAAATCATCAGTGCACATTATAGCAAAGATCTTTTTTTTTTACATGATCAAAATGTAGTAATTTGCATAATTTCCCTTTTGGCACATCCAGGCAGAGCACAGATATTTCAGCATTGTTTTGGATAAATGCATCTGCCAAATGCATGAATGTACACATACATGTTTTAGACTGCTTTTACAAGGTAACGAAGACTTTCTAAAGTCTATCAAATAGTTAACACAGTTGATTAATATAATGATAATTGCATTTAACACATTCTGACATTCAAGCTACATTCTATTAATTCATAAACTCCCAAAGAATCTTTCACTGTGTTACAGTGGTACAGCTCAAAAACCTGAGGCCTTTTTTTTAGTTGAGTATAATTATGGGGAAAAAATGCTTTGACTTTCATAATAAGGTTTATCTAAATGTTTTTTTTTTACTTGTGGATTCAAGTTCAATAAGCTTGCATTTTAAACTGACCATTCACAACATATAGAAGTATCTCAGTTTGTTGAGCCAAGTTATACTTACAGTATATTGAAATGGTACAAAACCTCACAGAAGAGAACATTTATCACTCTAATGGTGATTTGAAAACACAACTTTTGCTGGAAAATATAATAAAAAACACTATAGAGCTAAAACATCTATTAATTCAGATTAACAAAAAATGGTCATCATAAACTGCATGTGTTGATCACCAATGATCAAATGGATAATGCTTTGCTGCCAGTTAGTTGGACCCTCACCACAAAACTTCATATTCTAAGTCCTTTCTGTTTAATATTTGAGTATAAATTGAATATAAATTTAAAGTAATGTCGGTTTATGTTCCTACCTTCGATAGTTCAGTCAACCTTTAAATTTTTTTTTTTTTGGTTCAACAAAATAGGATTTGGACTTTTAAAAGTGATACTGTTTGATCTAGAAATGCAATAATAATTAACTATTTTGGAAAATCATTATGGAAAATGAGTAAATGCCATTTCATATAGGTTTGTGCTTGTGGACTGTTCTGACAGGGTGCTTTCTAAAATATGACTTGATATGAATCATAGGGTTGTCTTCATTCAGAGAAAGCAAATGTACACACATGTAGAGTATAAACAGATTTTCATATGCTAATTACAGCTAAAAATAAACGGTTATTTAAAATTTAATGCAGGTGTCAGAAAATGACTACACACATATGTGGGAAGTGTCCCGAGGGCCTGACTGTAGGCGGACGTCAAGTTTCATTCTCTGCACCAGTACGGCTGCATATGAGCATCTATATGAGACTCTGTTTTCCCAGCGAACGCTCAGAGTGAGGAGTGTACGCTCACATGCTCATTGGGCCAGTGGGTTGTTGCAGGGGTCATCTGATGTCATCTTTAAGTGTTTCCTTCCTTTCTAGGCCCCCTTCTCCATCTAAATAAACAGCCACATCACCAGAGCCCCATTTTAGAGCTGTGGTTCTCTCCGAGAGGTGAATTCACTAACATTCACTAATAGTGAACTACTGCACACACTTATTCACCTCTTAACACCCAGTAAGAGTGGGTGCGGCTATTGTAACTTGATTGTGTTGAGGCTTTCGATCTCATTCACTTACAGTTATTTTAGCTGCAACTGGCCGTTATGCCAAACTGATATTTGTAAGCATAATATTTTATCTTCATAATCATGAACACACTGATTTGTAGAGCAAACTATTTTACCATTTACTGCACTTTGTTATTCTTCCAGTTATTTAATATAGTGGCTAATGAATCGGAAGTCTCACACATTTATTGAAAAAAAGGTGAATAGCATTGTTTATTAGCACACGTTTTCATGGTTTTTAGTACCTAATTCAAAGGAAATATGCAAATTAGAACCTTGATTCGCAAAACATTTCTTAAGAATATTCTCACTTTTCTTAGGAAAATTTCAAATTCTTGAAAAAATAAAAGATTTTCAGTGTATTTTTTGGGGTTATTTTAAAATATTAAGCATCATAATATATAATTAGTATATCAACATACTCAATGCAACCATAATAAATTAAAAAACAAAACTGCATGCATTTTGCGGAAGAACATTGTTTTGGTTGTGCTTCGACTCTGCGTGACTGTGCGGATAAACATGGTTATATTGCTGCTCATAAAACATTCACTACTAGGCTTAAGAGATATAACCAATTTAGATGGAAAGGATCTCAAGCTGAATAGGTTACTGTAGCTTTACCCATTAATAGACACGGAACATCCTTGAAAATAAATTTCTGCACAGTGCTACAGCAACAATAATGAAATGATCCTTCCCAATAGATGATGCTTTACAAAGAATTCTGTTAAATAACTACATATGGCTAGTTATCAGTTCAATAAAATTACTCACCCACCAGTTGAGTAATAAAAATACCATTGCTTTTAATACATTTCAAATTCCTCAGTTGTTGCCATCTCCGAAAAGCCAAGCCAATGTTGATTTTTGTTTTACTTTATGCCAGCAGACTCTCCTCTGTTCTGTGTTTTAAATAGGTGATTCCCCAGAGGTTTAAGACTTATCGTGCTTCATGTCAACCTTTCTTGCTCATTGTGACGACTTACCTAGGCCACTCCCACACCATCAGTGTACCTTTAAGAAAAGGAATTACGCTTTTTTTAATAATTCATAGTGGTTAGGAACATACTTAAGATAAATTATAAGAAATTCTTATGCAAACATCCTTACTTTTAAGAAGATTTCTATAAATCTATAAATTTTCATATATCAAATTTAGCTTACCTCTATGACAGAATAACCAGTCTTCTCACAAAAGCACATGCCTTTCCTTTCGATCACTGTCTTACAGCCAGGCTGGGATGAGCATGAGAAAGGGAGGCCGCACTCATGATCGAGTGGTATTAGTATAATTGCACCAAGCAAATAGCACTGAATTTTGTAAACAAGATGCAATCTATAGTAAATTGCGTGTTTGCACTCTATGCATTTAGTGGCTGCTACACTGGATTGTGGGTGATTTGTGAAGAAAACACAGGTTTGTGAACTGAAATAATGTGTTTAGTGAATGTTAATGAATTCGTCCCTGAGAGTTCAGTGCTTTTTAAAACGTAAAATCTGACGCCCCATCAAATCCAGTCAGGAGTAGAGGGAATTCAGGGAGACTTTTTGCCATTGAGATGTCTTGGAAAATGTGCCTCAATCAACCTGATTCATCCCTATATAATTTTCTGTATTAAATCTTATGTAATAAGATGTAATTATGTGTATGTAATTTCAGAACTCACTATGCTAGTTTCAACGTACTCGAGCTGCAATAATGTCTGGGCTTTTGAGTGGGATAGCCTACAAAGCGGACCGCCACAGGTGCAAATGAATGCGGTGGTCAGAAATTTAATTCACACATAAAGACATTTTGTACTGATATTACTGCATTGATATATATATATATATATATATATATGGAATTGAGTGCTCAAAAAAACAACAACTAAAAAATCAATGGATTACAAAATCCCATGCATGTAATTTAAATATCAGGATCTTAAAGATGACAAAGAATGGTAATTATGCCTCTGCATGCTTCTATCTTTCTCAGATTATCAGCTGTTTATATCAGCTGGCCCAGACATCACCCAGCACCATGATTCGTTGTAATTAAGTGTAACGATCTCTTAATCCGGGCATAAACCCCAATTATGCTTGTATTATATAGACTTAATGACAGATGCCTCCGGGTGGATAACTACTAGAGAAGCCCTGGAAAAGTGAAGCAACACATCCTCAACTCCTTCAACATCAGCATCCTGCAGAACATGCTCCTGCGGTGGAATAGGCTACACATGAGAATTACATGCACTGTATCCATATGTGGTCTTAAATCATGAGAATGTGACAGATGAAGGCTTCATTCATGGTTAGCATTGATTGATAGATCACACGAGTGTACTGGAGCTTGATACAGCGGACCGACGGCAGAGATATTGCTGTAATAACGCAACCTCTCAGGACCGTTCTGCACGTGTTATGGCCTTATTGATCCGATACCCACAACCACTACTCACAATGAGCAAATATGTACATAAATGTCACCTAGGAATCATAGGAATGATGCTGATGATGTTGAAGACTTTTCAGGCCATTAATGAGGTTGTTCCTATTGATAAATAATAAATCACAGGTACAGTGGAGGCAGAAGCCTTGGGGACTTGCAGGATCACATTGGGATGTCGTCTGAAATGTAAAAGAATAATGCTGTCAGAGCACTACACACCAGGCTTTTAACAACAGCACTTGAGGGATAAACTCAAAGACAGCAGAGGATGTGAGCGCTGTGGAGAGATGCAGAGTTGTGTGATTTTTGCCTGGAGCGAGTAGCGTTTTATTGAAAATCAGACCACCACTCCAGGATCGCTCCAATACGGTCACGTGGTAAACAGTGTTAGGATTCTGAAAGAAATATGTTTGTGAAATATTACTTTATGAACAATGAACAAAAATACAAAATGTTTAGAGAAAATTAATGATGGACAGCTTATACTTATAAGTCTGTTTTTGAAAATAAAGTCACAAGAAATAAAATCACAATTAATGGAAAGAAAGTTGGAATTGCAAGAACTGTGAAAAAAGTCACAATTATGAAAAATACAATAAGATAAATCAGAATTATAAGAAACAAGGTTAACATCTGGAACAAATAAAATATCTACTACAATAAAATGAAATATTTACTATTCAAATGTTGCTTGCGATACAAAACAAAAAAAATTGTGATTTTTTATCTGAGATGGAAACGGACTTCATTACTTACTATCCGGTGCGGTGATTTCAAAGGCAGCAGACAGAAAAGTAAATAATAAATATTATAAAATATAAAGTAAAATATCTATTAAGAAATACTCTATAAATGCTCCTTGGAAAAAACAACAACAACAACAACAAAAAAACAGGTTATTTTGAATGGCGTCAATAAAAAAAGTGACAATGTGTAGCCAAATTTGTACACTGCATTTCACCCATCAAGTGCACATACACAGTAGTGTGCACACACACACAGTAGTGCACACACACCGTGAACACACACCCGGAGCAGTGGGAAGGCATTTTTGCTGCGGCGCCCAGGGGAGCGATTGGGGGTTTGGTGCCTTGCTCAAGGGTACCTCAGTTGTGGGTAATGAGAGTGGAAGACAGCGCTGTTCATTCACTCCCCAAAATAAATTTCCTACTGAGGCTTGAACCCACAACCTTCGGGTAAGTCCTGCCCCGCCAAAAAAATGCTGTTTAGGATCAAATGGATCCTCTCACCAGTGAGTGAAGTGGGGAGTGAGTGAGGAATAAGAATAGAAAACCTGGAATGGATCTGGACAAGAGTGATTATGGAACACTTTGTGGGAGGAGGAGAAATCACTGTCACTCCACTCCACATACACTAGAGAGATTTCATGAGAGAAGGAAAGAGAAAGAGAGATCGTCCTGCTACTCCTAAATAACTATACGCCGTAACGAATGCACACTGAACCTCCTTGAGTTTCACAGTAATTGGAAGCGAGCGATGTCGTGCTCTGCATATTTGCCAGAAGCATAACAGACTTTATTAGGAACCATAAAAACACCATTAAAATTCACAGCTGAGGAAGCCGGGTCTAGCTCGTGAGTGATGAATTACTACTGTTCACTGAAAGTGACCATATTCTTTTACTCTTTCATCTTCCGGGACAGTGCTTATTTTCTCTGCTACATGAAACCAGTTACGTTCATCATATGGATTGATCTTCTTCACTGGCCGTGTGGAGAACCGATTTGAGAATAGATCTGTGTGCTTTGTGAAAAGCAGACTGCTTTAGAGGAAACAAAGAGCAAAACACAAAGACGCTTCTTTCACATACTTGAAGTCAACATGAGACAGCACTATTTAAGTTCTACCATATTTAAAATACAGGAAATAATGTAGGTTTTAGCCACTGGAATTCAATCGATGGTTCAAATTTTGCGGTCAGTCGAGCAGGATAACTCAGCACCTAAAATGCCACTGGTTGGATGAGGTATAAGTGGACTTGGTGACGTCAACCAAAGTAGCATTAACATGCAACAATGAATTTTGCACAATAAGACCGATGTCTACTAAGTAGGTCAATTTGGACTTTTTGAAAACATGAATCAGCATTTGCAAAGCATTTAACATAAGTTTTTACGCATTTATGTTATGTTTTAAATAAATACTTTTATTAAGATAACCAATAAGACCAGAAATATTTTTTAATAACTCAAAACGATGCATTATGACTTCATGTTGACTTTAAGCAGCGAATCAGCGTGGCCCATGGAGAGACTCCTCAAAGCGCTGTGCACATTTACATGGACACACCCTTTATTTCCTATCTAGGTCAACATCCCATTGCAAGTGTCAATTTACAGTCAAAATAAAGTATTGATAAAAACGATATATCCATTAGAGACAGACATTTAAAGCAGAAAGTGAAACCAGAGAGGAAGGGACAGATGACATCCACACATTGTTTGCTAATCTTTAAATCACCAATGATTAGAGTTGACGGCATCAGTGCATTGCCATTCGCAGACAGAGCACAACAGCACACAATCTATATGTTCAAACCACGTGAGGTCAAATCTACAGGATACATCAGTCATCTGCTGCTTTGTCCTCTTTTCTCAATTCTCAATTTGAAAGGAAAACACGTTATCCCTTTACACAGAGGTGATCTCTGGTGTATATTTAAAGGTCTCTGCACATCCCTGGCCTTTTGTCGACGACATGTCCTCGCTCTGAAGACGCAGTTGGGGTCCATCAAGATAGTTTTTAAGCAACACCCTCGCAGCTGTTCGCAATGAACTTATATAATCTTGCGCGAACAGTCTTCTCTGTCTGCTTAACTGGAAAGCGAGTGAAATGTTCTCCTAGCCAATGTATCTCAAGATCAAAACAGAAACAGTTGAATTAAGTCAAGGTTTCACTAAGAAAGGTTGCACGTCCCCTGCTGTGAGATGATGGTGGCTGCTGGGACGCGATGACCTGCATGTAACAGTAGAGACGCTTGACTGATGGTGCACGGGTTCCATTTCCTGTTTGAGGGTGACGTGGATTTGGGCAGCTGATATCTTTAGCTCCGAGATGAGAGGATGGACACAAATGTGTGGGGGCTGATGGATGATTCCTGTTTGGTGTCGCTCCTGTGAATGTCAGCAAACCTGTGCACACACAAAGAGAAAAGCATCGACGAGGACATTAGGGAAATGCATTTTGCGGCATGATCAAAGGCAGGAAAAAACGACATGCATTACCTTTTCCTGCCTCGTCTTTTCATGTTTGTTGATCTTGTGTGGCTCTTTTGTTTGTGTTTACTTAGTGAATGATGATTTTTATATGACAGCATTCTGAAGAGCATCTGCTTTGAAAGGCACATGCTTTTTGAAAAATGTAAATGGCAGAGGGTGAATGCCTGTGTTCTTTAGCAAGAAAGCCTTAGCAAAATGCCTTTCAATGTGGCTGCGCACATCATGCAGTTTAAAAAAAACAAAACATTATGCCACCCGTTGTCTGCCTGAGTGTTAATTCGCATTTGGAGAATTAAAATTGAATATGTAAATAACATTGCCTGTGTGCTAATCAGCATCGTTTCCTTCGAGCTGCTGTCCTGCTAAGATATTCACTTATTTTAAATACAATCATGCTTTAGTACAGTTCCCAGCTCTATTTAAATCAACGTGCATAATTAATCTTTCGGTAATACTTTATAATACTGTTCCGTCATTAATGAACTACACATGAACAAATCAGTAACGCAATATTAACATTCTAGTAATTACTAAAGGTTCCTTATTGGCATCTATGAATCTATGAAGAACCTTTAGCATCCATGGAACCTTCCCGCTACACAAAAGTTTTTACAGCAGAAAAAGATTCTTTAGATTATTAAAATGTTCTTCACACTAAGAAAAAAATGGTTCTTTTAAGAACTGTTCACTGAAAGGTGGTTCTTCTATGACATCTCTGTGAAAAGCCCCCGTTTGAACCTTTGTTTTAAAGATATTGACGAAAAAGAAACTTGATTTAGTAAGCAATGGTGCTCACTTGAATGTGGTAGTTCACTATAAGTTAATCAAACTACTATTTTTTTATACCTCCCAAAGGACTATAAAGAACTACTTGGAACAGTAGTCCCCTAATATCGACTGAAGTCATTGAGGTTTTTGTAAGATTTTGGATAGTAATTACTCAAGTGTTACTACATCCTTTTGAAGGAATTATTAAATATTTGGAACAGAATTCTAAAGTGAAAAGCATGATAATGACTGAAGTCATTGCAAGCTTTTGCGGTTTTTGTAAGTTTTTGGATTAATACATTTCTCGACAGAAAGATGCTAAAAAAGCACAATCATGATTCAACGTACGTTGAAACTAATGATAAGAAATCTAACTATCTGGCATATGAGGGTATGGTTTAGAGGAAAAGCAAACCCGATTACCAATTAATTTACTATGGATAAATCTCTGAAATCTCTAAATGTGCTAATGAGTGGGCATTTACCTAATAAAAAGTCTTGCCTAAAAGTTCATAAAAATTGTTCAGTGGTTTTATTCTTTAGCTGAAGATTCCCACCCTAGCCAACATTCATCAGATAATGAATATACTGTAACTTTAGGTGCATGGTTCAAAGAATAAAATTAGTTTAACGTATAACAGTTTTTTTTTATATGTATGACTTACTGGATAAATTCTATTCTTGAGACTTGATTTGGATTCTGCATCGGTGATTTGTCTGATCACTATGGGTTGATGGCACGTTTTACAATACACATCATCAGCAATATTGATGACACTTACATTTATGCATTTAGCAGACGCTTTTATCCAATGCGACATTACATTAATGCATTTAAGGTACAGTATTCATTTTATCATTTCATGTATTTCCAGGGAATCAAACCCATGAGTTGCCAATTGCCAGGGCCATGTTCTACAGTTTCCAGAGTAGAGCATAAAATATAATTAATAATAATTTTAAAGGAAACAGGTTGTCAAGGCTACCATCAGGCTTCCAGTGTTTCCATCTAAATAGGTGAATTGAAAACCTTTATCTCACTTTTTTATGGTAGTAAGTTTGGGAATCCCTGAGTTAGCAATGAATTGATATGATTTTTTTTCTCTCTTTAACTTACAATCCCCAGAATTCATAATCCATAAATAACTCTCAGTTGGGATTTGTAAATCAGACATTCTCCCACATTACCCAGATCAATTTGCAATTGCCAAAACAGAGCACAATTTTGTAAATTCCAGTTTCTCTCCATGTAAATATTTATGGTGCTCTCTCTTTGCTGTTTCTCCATCTATCCGAAATTGCCTGTGATACATGTGGCGCTCTCTTGAAAGAGGAGGACACACTATGTTGGAAATGTTGATAACACTGACCAGAACGGCCATAGAGAATTTCATTTTCTAGAACCACCGTGGAGTCCACAAAGCCTACAATCCAGCCTAGTAGTCTTACACAACAGCTACCCTCCGAGATGTTCCTTAAGTGCTCACTCCGGACCCTTTTATAATGGAGCTTTTCAATAAAAACTCTTCCCTTATGACTAGCTTTTTAATAAAGTGCTTTTCAAAGAAATAAAAGGCATGTTCAACTCGAATATAGTTTGACTGTTGGAATAACACTGGCATGAAAAGGCATTGTTTCCCAAAGGACACTTTTCAATACAGAAAATCTGGTGTTATATTACTTTATTATTATAACTGAACAATATTCAGCATTATATTTTGCCATGTAATGGAAAGACTGGAAAGCTATTGCTCAGAAACTGACAGGTGCTAATTGCCTCAAGGATTAACATACATTTATGCAAATTTCGGTCCTCATATTATCCTTCCGCACTGCAAAACTAGTCTTACCCAAGCCATGTACACTCGATGGGAATCGTTTGAAGCATGACGGAAAGACAAACAACAGCTGGCATGTAAATATATCTTGTTAAATATAACCGTATCTCCTTCTTCGCTACCATCAGGCCATCTGCAATCACTACTGAGGCAGAGCGCAAGGGATTTTGGGTTTCAGCTCACGTCCTGCAACATCATCTTCTCCCTTCATCTCCCGATCCGCTGCAAAACCAGCGCCCCCAGCTGCCCTCTAATCCTGCTTCAGCCCTTCTGCTGATCAGGTGCCTCACTCTTAACACAACTTCATCAACGCCGCCGGGGCACAATTGGCTGGATAAATGATAAGATTTCCACTCGATTTCTGCTCTGCCTTATTCCACCTCTGTACCTGTGCTCTGTATCTGTCATGTTGCTTTAAAGCAAACGCTGTGATAGCGCTCTTGTCGTTCGCCATGTTTTGTCGCTGTTCTGCTTCGGACCTGCTCGCTGGATGACCTCCGTCATCGCATATTAGATTCAGAGACAATGATGACTTACTAAGGAAAAGCAAATAAGAGATAATCTTACTGAACCATCACTCACCTCCTCACGGCAATCTCAAGTCCTTTAGGATGGCTCCTTGGGCAGAGGCTATTAAAAAAAGAGAAAGAAAATAGAGGTCAGATATTTCACTAGACTGCGTTATCTCAACTTACGATATCAATGAATAAATGTCAGAAATGTTTCATCATTAAAATTCGACCAAATAACATGAAACACTGTGTAAGGGTGATTCTCAAAATATGGTGAATTTAAAATGGTCAAGAAAATCTATATAAAAAGGTATCATTCCATAACCATTTATTAAATAATATTAACCTGAATAAGTTTTTTTATTTGTTTATAATTGTTTTCCAGGTTATAAGTTTAACAAGTTGCCTCCCCCCCCAAAAAGTAATTAATAATTTAAGTTTAATGCATTTGAATTAAAATATAAAATTATCAATGTCAAACACTAAACTAAAACTAAACAATTAGTTCAGAGTAAGAAAATGCTGTTCAAATGTGCACATTATGATTTTCCTACCATTTAAAAAAAAATAATTTCCATAAGGGTATTTTAAAGGTCATTGGTTCATTTAAAAAAAAAAAAGTATTTTTTTGTGTTACAATTTATTTAGCTGAATCTGACCAGTGGCTTGTGTTATGAGATTATATTGAAACCATCATTTTTTGAGAATTTATCGACAGTGTTGCAACCCTTTCCTAAAAATAAAATAAAAATAACAAAAGTCAAGTTGTCCTTCATGATTAGTAG
This sequence comes from Siphateles boraxobius, assembly GCF_051911475.1. Taxonomy (NCBI): domain Eukaryota; kingdom Metazoa; phylum Chordata; class Actinopteri; order Cypriniformes; family Leuciscidae; genus Siphateles; species Siphateles boraxobius. Next base: position 30,627,192 of record NW_027509219.1, read on the forward strand.
CAATGTCAAAATGTTAATATTTACCTCTTTATTTACCACTTAGCTCTCTGAAATTAAGCTTTTTGAAATTTCTATCTTGTCAATGACCATAGACTGTAAAAAAATATAGACGTAGTGTCCGTGAAGTCACCCGTATGTTTCTGAAGAGCATTTTTGAAGCCCAAAGTTGACAGAGCCGGCTGTCTCCCTGCAGCACGTCATTGCACATCACTCCTGGTTAACCGAAAATAGGCAAAAAAGTGGTATTAGCTGAATTTTTTGGGGGATTAGCTGTGACGTGTGACGTGATGGCTATCAAACAGCAGACAAACGGCTAGTAGTGACAGCGGTGGCAATCCACCTGTCAATCAAGTGGCCATTACCTTAATTATGTAGAACTTTAAGGCGTAATATAATGTAAACGTTTTATAAAAAAAATTCAGCAATATAGACCAAATTCACTTTTTGTACCAGACTGTACACATGTTTTTTTTTTCTGCTGTAATGTTGGGCAATTTAACATGGGATTGGGTTTCAATAAGGGATTGACTGTCTTTTGGAGCCTCTAGCGGCCAGTCGATGAATTGCAGTTTAAGTTACTTCCGTGTTCAAGAGAGAGACAGGAAGGTTGTCGCTTGACAATGACCCACAAAAGACAATCCACCCACCCATCCATCCAGCCATCCATCCATCCAGCCATCCACCCATCCACCCATCCATCCCTCTATATACATCATTTCCGCTGAAAGATATGGCCATGTTTAGAAATGATTTTAGTTAGTTGCTGACTGTCTGCAACACTCTTAACCCTGCTAATGGTGGTAATACAAGTCCTCTGCTGTCTGGTTTATGCTCTCAAAGCAGCAAAAATTAGCCAGCACTGTATTCTGCACTTCACAAGGCTTTTTTTGAAGTTTCGAAGTTCCACTTGCTCTTTCAATGTTTATAAAAACCTCTTAACCCTCAAGACTTCGAGTCCCTCATTGGCAGGCTCATGGCTCTCGGAGCCGCTAAATTCATTGGCATGCAGAAGGCACTCTAAGCTGTTCGTTGGCACCCGTGCTGATTGGCTCGTCACTGAATCATTCACAATGGTGTTGACAGTGCCCGTGATTCTATGGGTAGAGCTGGTTTTTCCAGTGCCCGCCTGCCCGTATGCTTCTCTGCCCTGGAAGCCTGGCGCTATCTGTGAAACCCTTCACGCAGAGCATCTGATCTGCTGCACCTCTCCTCAAACATGTCATCTAAATGCTAAGCACTCATGCTGAATTGTTAAATGAAAACAACAAGAACAGCAAAAGCAAACAAAAAAATCCTGCAACTGGCTGCAAGCTTTTTTGATTTGATTTTTTCCAATTTCTGTTCTTCAAGATCCTAGACTAGTTCTTCCTTCACCTCGAGATGTGAGGAGAATTCTGAGAGTGTTATCACGTAAGCTCAGTGCACACTACTGTATATGATTTTTGCCACAGCTTTACTGTCTGAGACAAACTTTGGGAATTATCTTTGATTGCTGGGTGTGACATGATCGACAGCGGGTTAATTGCTTTGGCAATGAATCTTAGCCTCAGATGAAGTTTGAGCAACAGTCCTCCAGTGTCAAATGAAGAACTTGTCTACAAGATAAGCAAGATAATTACATTGTGCATTAGAGTTCTCATTATTACAATTGTACTAAAAATGATCTTAAAATCCTTCTTTCAGCCAGCGTGAGCCAACAAATTGTAATTTAGCTGTGCGCAGTATCATTAGCATGTCAATGATGACACAACAGAGTACAACAGTGCCCAACCACTTTCTATGGAAGTATTTTTCCTATTGGGATTTTTTAAAAGTCTTTATTTAACAATTATAAGCCATGAACCAAAACAACCAGCTACGAGGTGAAACATCAGACAAAAAGACTGTAAAACTTCATAACTTGGTCACTCTTTCTTTTAAGGTGCCTTTGTTACACTGTAATTCTATATACTGACAATGGATGGGTATTGTCTGAATTTTATCGATTCCTAATTTCGATTCCAATAAGGTAAAACATTAATTTTTTTAGATCATTCACATTTATTCTAAATCTTATTGCAAAATTTTTTATTGCAGCTGAATACCATGAACAAAAACCAAAAGGCTAAAGAACACTTACACAAGGAACTTTTTGCCTATGGTTTAAAAATAGCATAGCAAAAGCAACTAGTCTAACTAATATACATTTCAAGCATTATTAAAGACAAGTAAACACTTAGTAATTAAAAAAGAACAAATAAAAAATTAGCAATCGCACAAATAAATACAACTGAACAAAGATACGATTGAAATAAACAGTGTTTCAAGATACTTCAAGTATTCAGGTATAGAAACTGTAATCAAAAGTAAAATAACACTGCACTTTATGAATAAAATGTACAGTATACATTACAAATATAGTTACATAAGTTATATAGTAAAGACCAGCAAGTGAAGTTTCTTTGTCTTTTGTTGTTTGTTGTTAACATTATAATAGAGACAGCAGCAGCAATATTAGGGTGCTGTCACTTTAAGAGCTGCACGGATCCAATATACTGTTGCACATGCGTTTTAATCAACTCTGTTTACAAGGCTATTTTAACAGAGCATAGAAACAGCACAGAAAACAGTGCGTGAATGGTTTAAAATCACATTAAAATAACTTTCTGTGAGCGCTTTGGATGTGTGCGCAGCACAGAAAACAGTCTCTTGCGAGTCTTCTTATTACCAAGTACATGTAACAAGGACACTGTAAAATAATAGCATAAATATTAGAAATATTGCGAATTACATAAACTAAATATAGAGAAATACAAAACTATTAGATTTAAAGATAATAATTTAGTTTATAGAAATAATATATTTTGAGTTATTATTGCAAAATAGGCATAGTATGCATGCAACTATTTAAGAAGTTTGATAGAGTAAGGAAACAGACTCAATTATATCATTCACTGTGTTTCATTGGAGTGGGCAGGTGCTCAAGAGTTTGTGTGTCTCTGATTGGTAGAGATTTCTCAGCAGAATCATGGGTAATAAAGATTTCAATAGGAATTCTGTTTAAAAAAAATAAGTTGAAATAATACGTACTGACAGAACAAACGCACAAGCCATCCAATAACAACCTCGTAAGTCACAGTAGGTCTGTCTTCAAAGGTTTATACATTTTTGTTAAAAATCAGCTCCTGCAAGGAGAAAATGACTGTTGTACTCTTTTGATGATGTAAAACGCCCCGTCAGTGCTCAGTTGTTACCAAAATCTGATCTTACTAGTGTCATATATCGTACAATCATAAAGTACAGAAAAACACACGGTTCACACGGTGTTATGCATATTGGTGCAGGGATGGCTTGCTTCTAACAGAAAAATCATTGAGAGAAGCAGCCATGACCGCACAGTCCAGCTTCTTACGACTGAGTTCCTCCAGTGCTTTATGCTCGACTTGATATTGATTTGGTGACACCAACTCTGAGAAAAAACTGCTGAGGCAGCTATTGTGGGAAGCACTATTAACTGTTCATGCTAATTAATGGGCTAAATAGGTGAATGCGGTCTCATGTGGTAAAGAAGTAGAACGAGACTGAATAAGAGACAGAGGGAGAGGGACATGTGGAAAGAATACGCTATTTCTCTTGACTGCGGATGAAACAGATCCTCTGTTAGCATGTTACCACAGGGGATTGTGTGCCGCCACAGTACTGTGAATGTCGTAGGGCATTAGCCTGCAAGAGGAAGATGAAGAGTATGTAAACTTGCCTGCTAGCAGCAGGCCCAGATTACAAATGTGTACTTTGCTAATTGAGCGGATTAGCTATCATTAGCGCAAATGATGCTACTGCTCCAGGTGTTCACGTTGCAGGAGGTAAAAAGTGCTTAACAGAGACAATTTTATTAACAGTAACACTATTTACTCTCTGAAAGAGTAAATACAGCTCTGTCATTATCTATTACAAACTGCCTCATCTTTCATTTTATGGACAAATAACCCTAGACATTTTTCAATACGTCTTCTACAGAAGAAAGAAAGAAAGTCATACAAGTTTGAAATGATATGTGGATGAATTAATGATTATTTTTTTTGGTGAACTATCCCATTAAATATTTGAATAAACATAACATAATTATCAGATTAGCATTTTGTGATGTAAAAATGTTTACGAGGTGACACTTTACAATGAGGTTCAATTTGTACCAGATAATTCATTACCAATATCATGAACAAACAATGAGCAACATTTCTTCACTGCCTTTATTAATCTAGGCTTTCATTGTTCATTTACAAACTATTCAAAATACATGCACTGATGCTTATTTTTATGATGTGTGAAGAAGGCCTATAGAAGGCATTTGGAAGAGTGTGGCCGTTCAACCTCATGCCGTTTAGGCAGGGATTAGTGATTTTGTAACCGTGGGAGACGTGCATTAACACACTCGCGTTAGTCTCCATTTCCACAGTAACAGCAGGACCGGTTACGAATTAAAAGCGATATGTGCCCTTTGCGGGAGGCGGGGAGGGCCGTTCCTCCGACTGGCCTCGGCTGGATTTTGAATTTAAGGTTTGATTAATCTCCTCCAGTGGCTGCGAGTGGAGCAATTAAGGCAATTATAAATCACTGGCAAACTGCAGGGACGAACCTGATGGGTAATATAGCGTATATTGATAGAGTAGCCTTTGAAAATGACTGCTAAACTCCAGTCAGCGAATAGTTAGGAGACATTTTTCAGGCTTTATCAAGCATCTCAATGAAATGAATTTCAAAAGGAGGCTAGATTCACTGGTGCGATATGTGCTTTTCAAGTCCCATGTGGGAGAGCAGATCACAATGGAGTGAGAGCATGTCTCTGGCTTTCATGTGTTTTTTTTAATGCTATGCTTTTGTTCTCTGCTCGATACAGGGCTCCCATGACAAAGAGAGTTAATAAAACGAATAAAGAAATTACTAAATTAACAGATGCATATAGGAACTGGTAAAGAGGGTTGTCTAGACATATAGTCTAATCCCAGCTGCATATGATCTTCTCTTGGCATTCAAATTCTTTGAGGCATTGCAGTATCAATCACTTCAAATAGATTATTGAAAGTACCTTCTTTTGGAAGATGTTTCAAACGAATTTTTCATCCTGTTGGTTATGCTGTAGTAGAAGAGCTAACACTCTAGTCTCGGTATGCTAATAGCCTATGTCTTCAAAAAAAAAAAAAAAATCCAAAACAGTAGCGGGGGCCTTTGAGAAGGACAATATTAGACATCCTCTGATCATGGGCCTGATAGACCCGCAGCAAACATCTCCGAAATATTCCTCTGGGAAATGTGAAGCGCTGCATGTGGGATGCAAAAAACATAGTTCAAAGAAACCCTGGCAATCCTTCAGATGGAAAATGGCCTAAACGTGGTGTAAGTGACGAGGCGGCTGGCTAAGAGGGGCTTCTGACAGGAAAGAGAAGAGGCCAAAAACATAAAGGAATCATTTTAAGAGGGAGAGGTGTTGAGGGAGGAGAGTTTTTGAAATCAAGAATGATGCGTGCTAAGAAAACTCAAAGAACAGAACTAGCATTTAATTCACTTAAACCTTAACAAGGCAATCTGTATCTGTCGACCAGCTAACCGAACAGAAATGGCACATTTAGATGTAATTGCCAGTGTTGTGCCGCGCTCATTCTCTGTGCTCTGAAATAAACGGAAACATTTTGATATTGATTAGAGGCAGCTTTGATAAGGCAATTACTCGTAACGATCTCTTGAGCACCAAATACATAATGAGACTTGCATGGATGTGCTCAGGGCTTTTCAATCAAACCTGTTTTGACATTGTAGGCGTACACTTGTTGTCCTAAAATATACAATTTATATGATTTATTTTACTAAATGTGTTACTTGACAAGAATTTAAATATTTGCAGAAAACAACAGTGAAAAATTGAGGGCCTATATTTCACATTAAAAGCCTTTTATCAATGCATTTTATCTTCAACAACACTGGAAGATTTTTCAATGTTTTTTTTTTTTATAATCAAGTGAAAAAATCTGCCAGTGCAGTAAGACAATATTATATTACAAATACAAACAAGTCAAAATGTCTTGCTTCCCAAGAAAAAATATTCTGTTGTAGGATTTTATTAAAAGGATAGTTAAACCAAAAATGTATGAACGCTTCTAAAATTGTTTCATATTTAATAAACCTTGTATGGTTTAAAATCTGTATGAATCTATTTTTCTCAAATTAGAAATCACTGGTAACCAATATTGCTTGGTTACCAAGATTCTTCTGTGTGTAAATGATGAAAAAATACATAATATTTTCAATTTTGGTTGTTTATTACTTTTCCTGGAAAACAAGACAACCCCCCCCCCCCATCTTATTTAGAAGTTTCAATTTTCAAATGTCTTACTATAAACATTTATGATTAGTGAATTTCTATTTTTAGTAAGTAGAAATAGAGATAAATCATTCAAATAGCAACTGAGTTATAATGCCAATGGTAAAGGTTCACGTTACAATTTCACAAGAGTTACTCACTTCAAAACCACAATGAGTGCATGATCATTGGTGGATTATCTTTATAAAATGAGGCAGAAATTTAGCTTTCTATATGATGCTAAAAACTAAAGCATTTCTAAAATAAATATCCTTTACTCTCGTAAAATGATACTGCATTAAGAAAACTGACGAACCATGTATTTTCATAATTGTAAGGAGACGTTAAATTCCACATCAACTAAGTAATGGAAAAAAGAATGAACAAGTCTACAGTTTCTCATCAATTTGGTTCATAAAAATCTTTTTCTGTGCCTTGTTGTTTGAGGTTTGTTGACTAAGTATCATGAGCTTTCCGTTAATTATTTAGTGATTATGCACAACTGAACAGGTGCAAAAAAAAAACACAAAAAACTAAATTAGCCTTTCATTACAAGGGCTGAATGCACAACAATCATCTTAACTATGAAAAATTTGTTTTGTAAATATTATTATATCATAAAAAAACAATAAAGCCGCATCAGTGCCAGGCTTTATAAATCCACAGCCTGCGACAGCAGATAACAAGTTAGATAGATTTCCTAGCGTCACTCCGCTGAGAGTAAGGGTGTTTTCTTTTTTTGCTAACACCTTGCCACTTCAATTACAAAAAACATCCCACGCTGGCACTCGACTAATGTATTTCTCTCAATTATGAATAAAGGCACACACTGCTGTGTCACACAGGCCCCTTTGAGGACCCACAGAGCTGAATTTGGATGCCCTCCTCCCTACGGACGAGGCGAAGAAGAATCAAATCAGGCGACCCGCTGCGCCACGCACTCGGCTCCATAAATGTATTCAATAAAACGAAGAGGGGAGAGGTTGAAAGGGGTACAGAATCTCAAAGGATTGGCAATTCTCCAGTGTGTCAGATATTTAGTGGCCTCTAACAGTGCATGCGTGAGCGGAAAGCGAGCAGGCGGAGCGAGGGAGACGGCTCGTGGATGAGACGCTGTGTTTACTCTGACCCTGTCGCAGCCGATCTCACCGAGACGGCCCCTACAACGGCTGGCTGAAAACAATCGCCTCATTCCTCCGCACCGCTCCGTCGCTCTTCCCCTCCCTCTGTACGTCTCCTTCATCCTTTCACTCGGTGCTGATGACTGTGCAGTGACAGAGCAATGCCATTACCCAGAAGAAACCGAGGGGAGGCAGAGATTAAGACAGAGAAAGACACACCGTCAAAAAAGAAAAATCACAGACAGAGAAGCAAGGGAGTAGCTTTGGTTTAAACACAGGTTTCGATTTGGAGGGGAATTCAACTTCTTTTTGGTGTTTGACTAAAATATGTTTGTTTCTATAAAATTGTATAGCTTGTAATAATACAAATGGTTAAAAGCAGCATTGCAGAACCTAGAATAATAAAGAAGATAAGAGATCAGGAAAATAATGCCCCGGTGAACACCCCTAAGGCAACAACAGCAAGGAAAAGGATGAGCTAAGAAACTGAATTTTGCAACAAAAATAAAAATGAAGAAACCATGTTACTCTAACATGCATTTTACTGCTAATTCCACGTTTGCACAGCAGGGTTGTGCTTCATTAAAAACTGAATTGAGAATGCCGCCCCTCCCCCAGTTAAATTCCTAAATTTGATTTAAATTGAGGAACCACACAGAAAGCAGAATTGCGATTTGAATTTGAATGCAGGTAGAATAAAAATGAACTGAAATTCAAAACATATTCATATAACTATTTGTTTTTACTAGAAAAGCAAAACTGTCCAGATAAACTTGGATTGATAAAGCAGTGTTTGATTAAAAGTAAAAAAGCTTTTAAAAAGCCTTAAGTTTTAAGATTTAAATGCCTTACAGAGAGAGAGGCAGAATGATAGACAGACAAACAGACAGACAGACAGACAGAAATGGCTCCTTGAACAAGAAAAATGTAAGGCAGGACTTGATTTTGACCATTGGGAATTGATTGGATCATTGGATAGCTGTGGTTTACTATTGGTGTGATCTCATGTGAGTGACAGGTTGTCATCAGAGAAGAGAAGAGAAGACACTGCATGGGGGAGGGGAAGTTATTATGATGAAAGATTACAAGGACACATGAATTTAGAAAGGAAATTTGCACCGATAAATAAACACTGCAAAACAGTCAATTTTGCTTTCAAGGTGACTTTAATTTTTATTTCATGTTTTCTATCAAATCTGCACTCATGCAGAGAAGCTTAATAAAAGCAGACAGAGAAAACCACATGTTGAGAAAACATCAGGTAAGCACATACAATGACCGATCCTTGGAAACATCCTGTTTCCCGCAAGAGCGTTATGTTTTCACAGGGACTATAAATGACATGACAGCATGACTCAGTGGTTTGTGAGCGGACAGAGTTCACATGCCACCCACCCACTCTCAAGCCCTTCTCCCCAGAAAACAGGACCCATTCGCACTCTCGTCCTCTTTGTTTCCTATTCATATCCATCTCTGTGAATATCTCCACAGTGCATAACATGCCAAAGCAGTGGGCTCCTGAGACTATGGCAAATTTGAACCTTTCAGCAGTTCACTAGTGAAGACAAATGGCCGGCGTGTTTAGGGGCCCTCGTGAGTGATCTGTATTAATGTCTGGCAGGGATTCAGCATGCTGCATATGCTAAATCCATTAGCGGGTCAGAACCTGGCTCTGTCTGAATCCCCTGCATGCTGGGGGGGCTGGATATAGGAAAGTTGCAGGTGTGTGCATGCTACAGCAGAAAGACGGCATTCGTATGTACACATAAACGACATAAACACACTCCATTTGCACACGTTTTCTGGAATCGAGCCTAAGAATAACCACTCTGTGCTTATGGTGCGTCTGTTTCTGTTGATTCGCCACCCCATGATGCATTTGCTATTCAGTCATCTTTGTTTAATATGAATACAGCAATTCTGTTACACAAATGCAATCCAATGTTGTTGCAAATTGCAACATGCACAAATGCAGTCCCACTGCAATCTGTGACACACCCGTATAAGCAGACTGGATTTATGACTAGTTGCTATTAAAGTTAAAGGGCTAGTTCACCCAAAAACATAATTTACTCACCCTCATGTTGTTCATGTTCACTGATCAATGTTTATATGTGAATAAAAGCCTAAATTCAATCTGTTCATCATATAAAGTGATATAGTCTCTTCAGAATTTAGGACTAAACCGTTCAATTCATATTCATTATTTTTACTATCTCTTTATGAACTTTTTGAAGGGTCACAGTGGTAGTTGCGTAGCTGTCAATGGAGGGACAGAAAGCTCTCAGATTTAATCAAAAATATCTTCATTTTTGTTTTGAATATGAACAAAAGTCTTACTAGTTTGGAATGACGAGGGTGAGTAATTGATGACCTTTTTCATTTTTGGGTGAATTAACATTTTAAGAAAGTCTGCCAACAGAATACTCATACAATGGTAAATCACACAACCTTCTGGAATATATATTCTGATGGGTCAATCTTGACAAAATATGGTCAAACATTTTGAACACTAAACTGTAAATTATTAAAAAAAATTAAACAAAATTGAAGTAATAAAAATGTATCATTGTAAGTCATCAAGGTTTGGCTGGTTAGAATGACAGCAATTCAACATTAGCTGTGTATTCTAAAAACCACACAAAAAAAACTGTTTTGCAAGAAACATATATATTGCTTATTTTTCATTATAATATACTAGTTTTACTAGTGTTACTTTTTTGGAAAGCACTCAAAGCTATGCAATAGACTTACATTAACTTATATTTTAGCCGTGCAGCTGCCATTGAGATGAATGGCTATGCTAATGGATAGCTTTCTTCAGAAATTACAAGCAACCAATTTCCTACATAGCTGTGCTAGTTTCATTTTTCTCAAACCTCTCTGTGGTCTTTTTCATCTTTTTTCATCTTGCATAATAAAATAATAAAACTCGAATCAATATTTCATGTCTCCTTATTTATTTATGAGATAAGCAGTCATGTAATAAGTGATAATCAACATCAGTCAGGCATTAGCACAAAAAAACCTTTAGGGTGATACAGGACCCCTCATCTTTGTGTCAAGGTCCTGACCACATTATAGAAGATTGTTTTTGTGATAAGGACCAGTGTATGCCTTTTGAGTAAATCTTATGTCTATTTAACTCTAGCAAATATGTACATATCTTTTGCCATTATTATTTAATAAGGTCTGATAAATCATGTAAACTAATTAAAGGTCAGACAAATTTAATATTTTGCAATGAAACAGTTTATTGAGCCTTTAGGCAAAAAAAAAAAAATATTACTTATGCTTTTTTATGTTTTTTATTATATTTGATACATCAGGCTTTTATGTTGTATAATAAAGTGAGAACATGGAGTTCATACTCAAGGAGGGAAAAAATTATCAATGATCTTTGTTTTATGATCAAAGCTATGTAGTTTTCCTTGTGGGGGCAACACGTATTATGATTGAGAGATGAACAAATACATATTCTCTAAAAGCCTCACATTTTAACATGTATGGATAATCAAGTAAACCTAAGTTTCTTCAGTCCAGTAAATGTATTGTGAACATATCAGCATTATACTGACTGCCCTGCTTTCTAGATATCACCATCAGACATTGAAAAACCCATATGGGTCAGCAAGTGCAACATACAATAAGTACAACCTTCTTTATTCAAGGTCCACTGATTTATGAACCACCTGCTTAACTTGGTAATCATATTTTCTTGCTAATTTCCTGCTAGACCTCACAATAAAGGCAATAACACTTTTCCAGAAGCATATCAATATCTTTCTCCACCTAAGAATAGCTGTCACAAATCCGCTGAAAACTGCCTCTGCTGACACACACACACGCACGCACGCACGCACGCACGCACGCACGCACGCACACACACACACACACACACACACTAATCGCAATCACCAACAAATGGACACTTATCCATAATCATGCACAGACGTAAAAAGCTGTTCACACACACAGGCACATTTCAACTCAATACACACTCATATAAATAAAAAAACTCCCATGCAAACTCCTCTCTTCTGTCAGACTAGATTATATGGTGCAGGAAACAGGGGCATGAAATCTGCGGCAGCTGCCCCAGGCTGAGAGACACAAGGCTGCAGGCACATACACACACACACACACACACACACACACACACATGCCTACACAACGGCATACACACACTAACCAATGCTGTGCTAGCGAGTAGACAGACACACAAGAAGGAGGGTCAGAACAAGAGGTGAATTCCACTCAAAAGTGGACATCCCTACGCCTAACTCATTTCCAAGAGCAGATCGCTTCAAGTGAGTCTCATATGTGGCTATTGAAAAACAACACAAATACATACATTACTGCCACTTATAAAGAATCTTTGATAACATAGCAGCAAAAATGATACCTACAGCTGTAGCAAATCAAAGCTGCAAAATACTCACAATGCAACTAAATAGAGAAACGCTGCAAAATACTCACTACGCAACCAAATACAGAAACCCCCCGCAAATACTCACAAACCAACCAAATAAAGAGACACAGTGCAAAATACTCACAACACAATCAAATGCAGAAACGCTGCAAATACTCACAACGCAACCAAATACAGAAATGTGCTGCAAATACCCACAATGCAACCAAATACAGAAATGTGCTGTAAATAACCACAATGCAACCAAATACAGAAACACGCTGCAAATACTCACAACGCAAACAAATACAGAAATGTGCAGCAAATACCCACGATGCAACCAAATACAGAAATGTGCTGCAAATACCCACAATGCAACCAAATACAGAAATGTGCTGCAAATACTCACAACGCAACCAAATACAGAAATGTGCTGCAAATACCCACAACGCAACAAAATACAGAAATGTGCTGCAAATACTCACAACGCAACCAAATACAGAAATGTGCTGCAAATACCCACAACACAACAAAATACAGAAATGTGCTGCAAATACCCACAACACAACAAAATACAGAAATGTGCTGCAAATACCCACAACGCAACAAAATACAGAAACAAGCTGCAAAATACTCACAATGCAACCAAATACTGAAACGCATTGCGAAATACTCACAACGCAACCAAATACAGAAACACGCTGCAAATACAACACAACCAAATACAGAAACACACTGCAAATACAGAAACGCGCTGCAAATACTCACAACGCAACCAAATACAGAAACACGCTGCAAATACAACACAACCAAATACAGAAACACACTGCAAATACAGAAACACGCTGCAAATACAACACAACCAAATACAGAAACACACTGCAAATACAGAAACACACTGCAAATACTCACAACGCAAACCAAATACAGAAACGCGCTGCAAAATACTCACAACTAAATACAGAAACACGCTGCAAAATACTCACAACTAAATACCGAAACACGCTGAAAATACAACACAACCAAATACAGAAACACACTGCAAATTACTCACAACGCAACCAAATACAGAACCGTGCAGCAAACAGGACAGAAATGTTTTAAGTGGACCCCAACAAGGGGACGAACCTGGCAGATACATGCTTACTTATCAATGTCTGAAAGTTGAGTTTTTTTTGGATTATTTTAAACATCCTGAACATTTAACATACAGCACACTTGTTGTCAAACTAATTTTTTCTCAATTTGCTTTCATAATTTGATTTCTGAAAATATGTTTTCTTAATTTGCTGGTGCTTTTTTCTATTTACATATGTGTTTTCTTCAGTTGCAGCACATTAAGCTCTCGCGGCCACCGTACATTTAAGCCTTGAGTGCATGTGAATGGTTTAAATATCAGGTAATATATTAAATTAGCTCAGGTTTTAAAATGAATTGCGCCTTTATCATGCGATAATAAATTACAAAATGACTTCCTTTGCTAACGGCCCTGTAGAAGAGCCCACTAAGAGTGCCTCCCTTCCGCAGTGCCCTTCAAATGTGCAAAAATGCTATTTGGAAGTTGCCCAGAGAAATAGTGAGAAAAAGAGAGAGATAGAAATAATTGAGATACCAGAGAAAAAATAAGATAATCTTAAAATCAACTAAAACTTGATAAACTTCTAAGTGAAACAAGATATTCTACAGAAATAAAAATGTGGGAAAGGACTTGATTTTATGAATCAGGAAATGATTGGATTGTGAAAAGTGGATGTTAAAAAGGGTGGTGCAAGTTTCTCTATTTAATTTTTTTTTGGAATAACATGCACTAATTAATTACGTACAATAAGATCAAGAACATGCATCAAAAAGTAAACAAGGTCAATTCTGATTTCATGTTTACTTCAAATGATGCAAACACACAAAAAGCACAGCACACATGCAAACTTTGCAAATAAAACCGTAAATATGCACACAGTCCATGAATACTCGCACCCTCAGTAACACTTGAATGATTTCAGCTATTCTGGCTGAATGGCGCAACCCCTCTAACCCGAGCAGGACTGCACTGAGGCTGTTTCATATGCAGCCTCACTTCCCATTATATGCCTTTTTCTTTTACGAAAACACCCTCTAATTCAGCATAATTGCTCCTTGTCATTTTGTGCAAAGCAACTCAAAAAACAGAATGACTCAAGACATTATGGGGCAGGAGCCTGCAGGGTCAGCACAGCCCAAACACCCCCTGAGCTCAGCACTTATGCCTGTGATGTACGCAACACATTTACAAACAACGAATCACACTTCAGAGCCCAATCCATCTCCTGTACAGCCACTCACACAAGTAGGAGCCTGTCAAGATGAATGTTTAAAAACTTTCCTGAGAATGCACCCCAATTTGAATCTCAATTCATGCCGAATGCACAAAATGAAAATGTGACAATTTGCTCAACTGATATAGGCAAACTTATGGCAAAATAAAATTGTTTTTGCTGCTCTTAGACACTAACACTATAGTGTAGTCATGTCCAAGAGACAGGGCATACCACAAGGTAAGATATGATCTTTTTTAAATGAATCCCTTCTGCTTACCAAGTCTGCATTTATTTGATTAAAAACACATTAAAAACAGCAATATTGTGAAATATTTTTAATACAGTATATTTTATTTTATTCCTCTGATCAAAGCTGAATTTTCAGCATCATTTTTCCTGTCCTCCGGACATCACTTTTTCCCGTTACTGTATATAGTGGAAAGGGTGGTAAATACGGTTTGCAGGTCTATATAGAAGAACAGCATCTAGTTTACAGTAAATGCAAATAGTTATTGATACTATTCACACAAAGTGTAAATAAGAGTAATTCTATAATACTAAAAGTAAAATATCTGAGCAATGGTGAAAATGCTTTGCACTGGCTTTGCATTCAGTGTAGTACTTTTAATTACACTGCACACTGAAATACTTTATTCTAATTGGTCAATTGCTGCATTCTGCTATCAAATATTTTAACATAAGAACCATTAAACTATAATTGACTGTTGTCCCAGTAGTCACTCGCATCACTGAGGTGACTTTCTTCTCACATAATAAAATAATTCCAACTCAAGTGTATGTTTACATTAAATATCGTAAAGTCACGTGGTAATTATCACAAAGTAAACCTGTCCAGGGTCATACAAGACCCCTACACATCGCCCTGTGGTCCAGATCACTCCATCAGTGTTTATTTTGCAGTAATGATAGGCTGACTCTACATTAACCCTTACAAAATAACTTTCATTTATACGTAACGAGCAAACATTATTTACTGCTTAACAGATCATAGCTGAAATACAATACATTAAAATATAAACATATGAATATGTAAGATGTCTAATGATGTTTCTAATCTATATGAATGCACATTAACTAATGATCTCTTGAGCATTATATAAAGAAATAATATCGGTTAATGAAAGTCATTAGAACGTGTTATCCAATGAGCTGAAACACAGGTGGTGTAAATGATGCAACATTGCTTCAACTAAGTGAATAAATGAAATGTTACAGATATTTAGAACGTGTCTCACCGTGACGGTTTTAATGCGGCCGCCGCCCTTGGTGCAGGTCCATCCGGAGCGATTGAAGATCAGTCCGCAGATCTCGCCCTCTGAACATGGGGACATCTCACACCACTGCTTGCTTTTCACTATCCGGGCTACAAACATACAAACAGAAGGTTTTTTAAGCACCACTGCCTTAAAGGGATAGTTCACCCCTAAAATGAAAATCCTGTCATCATTTACTCACTCTCAAGTTGTTCCAAACCTGTATGATTTTTTTTTGTTCTGCCGCACACAAAGAAGATATTTAGAAGAATGTCTGTAACCAAACAGTTGATGGGCCCCATTGACTTCTATAGTATGGGGAAAAAATACCATGGAAGACAATGGGGCCCATCAACTGATTGGTTACAAACATTTTAAAATATTTTCATTTGTGTTCGGCAGAACAAAGTAATTTATACAGTTTTGGAACAACTTAAGGGTGAGTAAATGATGACAGAATAAAATATTTTGAGTGAACTATCCCTGATTCTTGGGTCAAATTTTACTGTAAAATAAATAAAATTAATGTTAAATTCAGTATTGATGGTACAGAGCCCCAAAAGGGACAAGGTGATTGGAAAAATATATAAGGAGAGGGAAAAAAAATTTCTACAGTTTTGCGCTTTCTCGCGAAAGTTTTGTAAAGTTTTCCTGGGGAAAGAACGCAAAAGTAATGACTACATTTTTTCTCCCATCTCATATTCTTTTTTCTATCAACATGTCCCTTTAGGGACTATGCATAACGGAGTAACACAATTTCTATGAAAATAAATTGGTTACACTTTATTTTACAGTACGTGTATTTACAGTGTACCTACAGGGTCCTTACCCAAGAACATACTGGTAATATAAGGTAACTACAGGAGTTAGGATTAGGTGTAGGTTCAGAGTTACTAAATTCAAATTCAAATTCAAATTTATTTATAAAGCACTGAATAAAACAACACAGTTGACCATAGTGCTGTACAAGCAGTAAAACAGTGAGCAGAGAAAAGACAAATAAAAGATATATATATATCCATATATCTAAATAGGTAGTATAAACTTAATAAAAACATTCAACAACATATATTTATAAAAAAATGACACTAGCACCCTTCACACTTATCTTAATCGCTATCATAAAAAAATATGTTTTCAAATGGATTTTAAACTGACTGAGTGTAGGAAGGTCCCTAATATATAAAGGTAAACTGTTCCATAGTTTAGGGGCTGCGACCGCAAATGCGCGATCCCCTCTAGTCTTCATCTTTGACCGAGGAACAGCAAGACGTTTTTTAAATTGTGATCGTAGCGATCTCATTGACTTTTGTTCCTGTATTAGATCAGCAATATAAGATGGGGCTAACCCATGTAGAGATTTAAATACAAATAGCAGAATTTTAAAATGAATCCTTAAATATTGCTTAAATGTTGAAAACACAATATTCAAATATATATATATATATATATATATATATATATCCAGTGCTGAAAACAATGTGGTAAGAATATCTTATATTCTTGACGATTGAGATAATTAAATTTGGAAAATGACACCATGTACAGTAGGCCTATAACATCTGTAATATTACACCTTTGTCTTATAATGGACTTTTATAAAATATTTTGTTACTACAACCCTTTGAGATCCAACAGGGATCACAAAAAAAACCCAACCTTTATATTTTAAACATAAAATATGGATTTGTGTATGAAAGTGGATTTGAGATTACGGCAAAGTCATGCATGTTTCAGTAAACAGCCTGCAGGCCTTGATTCACTGCACACTTCATTATCTTCACGTTGTAGAACCGAAACCATCAAACAACTCAAAGTGAGCTACATCAGACATGTGTATGCACTGAGGCTCCCGCTTTCAGTTCTCTTGTTTGCTCTGTAGATCCATGTGAAATTCCATAAACCCCTGCTATTCCTGTGCTTCAGACGCAGATCAACCAGTGTTCAGAAGGTGAGGGGAACAAAACAGGTCAAAGATGATGCAGAGCGTCAGACAATCAGACAATCGTCTGCATACCAGGAAAGAACAATGACAAATGACATCCCTGTAATATCTCAGTTGTTTTTCCAAGATAGCAATTACTTGTGCTTCTCAATGTTTTTTTTCTGAAAGAAGTACCATAGTTATCTCCTCTTGTTTATCTAGAGAATCAGAAAGATCTCAAACTCAAGCTCAGATTTGCCAGGACACCAAGGTCAATATGAACTCAAACATTTCTCAACATATTCTTCCAAAGCTAAATGAGTTAAGATATACAAATTCATCTCTTCTAATCTTACTATGAGTCAACAACTGAATCATTTTTGGGTTTTATTTTTATTTCCCTGAAGAAATGTTATGAGAAATTCAACAAAGTTGATACTTAAACGAAACTGAACATGGATGTGCACAGAATACATTTCCAGGATTTAGATTATACTTAAATTCTACAAAATCCTCAATTTCATTAATATACCATCCCTGTGAGACCTCCGTTCCTTGATTACTCTGTCCATGCAATTTTCTGCGCACAAAGGCTCGCCTTCCTTTTAGAAATTTCCTGTCACCAGACGCTTAAGATATGTTTACAACCATTTTCTCGTTCTGAAACACAGCAGGTCTTTCATGGCAGTGTGTGAAAACGTTATCAAAGCTCAATCCCTGAATTTATCAAAGTAAAGTGGTGCCGCTGAAATGAAGGATTATGCCTTAAAACCGATCCGGAGCAAAAGCTGTGGATGGCCGAGTCAGCTCTACAGATCTCATCCAAGTCCTCCTGTCCCCGGGGGCCGAAAACAATCAAATCCATCCCACATCACATAAACAAGCCTCCCTCCGAGGGACAGTATTCAAAAGCACAAATACAACTGGGCCATGGAGAAAGAAAACAAAGAGCGCCAAAGAAAATCAATGGGCTTAAATGAAGCTGGAATGCTTCAGAGAGGTATTTAGCACACAGTCGGTCAGGGTGTCTGAGCCGTGATGCCTCATGCAGAGGAATGGCTATATTGAGGTAACGCTTGTGATTACACACTCCAGTTGGAATCTGGTTGAGAAGTACTGGGGTGTGTGGACTAGTTTTAACATCTGTGAGAAATATCTGCGGAAAGCACACAGGGCACCTGAGCACTATAGGCATGCTCTCTTTGGGCATGATCTTGGTCCACAATGTGAAACAGATGCTATTGTACTATATCCATGTGACAAGCAAAACTTTGAACTACTCATAATATTTTCAGAACAGACTTGAAATTTAGATAAAACTTTAAACCAGGGTAGTAATAATGCTGATAAGGCACTTGAGCTCATAAACATAGTTTACCATTACTGATACTGAATACTGAACTAATGTAGAACTCATACTAGCACTAGTACTGTCTTTGAACTAGTACATTA
This sequence comes from Siphateles boraxobius, assembly GCF_051911475.1. Lineage (NCBI taxonomy): Eukaryota > Metazoa > Chordata > Actinopteri > Cypriniformes > Leuciscidae > Siphateles > Siphateles boraxobius. Next base: position 30,646,002 of record NW_027509219.1, read on the forward strand.
TATTGTTCATTGTAAAAAATAATACTTTCTTTTATCTAGAACAGATTTTAATTCTGTAATCATTCTAGCTTCAACTAGTACTCATAACTAGTAGAATATTTGTAGTAGATTTAGTAGATTTTTCATAGCAAGTTAAGTACCATCTATGATCTAGAACATTTTAAATGAATACTCCTAGCATTAATAGTAAAGCCTTTGAAATAGCACTCAGTACTGGACTTGCAAGATCTAGCATTAGATCTGGCTCTGCACTAATCCTCATTCTAGTGCTAGTCCTGACTTCGAACTAGTACTCATACTAGCACTAGAAGTTACTTGAATTAGTATGTCTACAAAATTAATTTTGAACCATCACATATTCCCAATGCTGACTTTAAACTAGTACCCAAACTAGCACTAGAACTGACTGTGAATTAGTACATCTACTAGCCCTAATACTGAATTATATTCAGCACTCTTTGTCTTTGCACTAGTACCGACTTTTTTACTAAACCTGCTGTCTTCATTATTTAATAAACAAATCTGTCATGAAAACAAGTTATTATTACAGCCACCATTCAAATGTTTAAATGTCAACAACACAATTATATCAATAAAAGGTTGATATAAAACCACCTTATATGCAGTTTAAATATTGCCTTATATGCAGTCTAAATGAACTGATTATTAAATAAATTTGATTAATTATTTGGTTCCTAATTAAATTTTTTTTTTTTTGGCTAAGAAAAAAATAAATGTTTCGGTTTAGGGGGAAAAAATCACTTCTACTCATACCTGCTATAACCTTGAATTAGTATGCCTGCTAGCTCTAATCCTGACTAAACTAGTACACGTAATAGAAACAAAATTGACTTTGAACTCTCACAAATTCTAGTACCAATCCTGGCTTTGATTTAGCACTCATTCTAGCATTAGTATTGATTTGAATTAGTACCCACACTAGCACTAAAAGTGCCTTTGAATTGGTACACATACTAGTATAACTAGTAATGACTACTGACTTGAACTGGTACTCATGTTAGTATACTGACTTTTAACAAGTACTCATATATGCACTAAATTTGCTGGCCTATAACTAGAACAGATTTCTCTGATATTCAAAACCAGTTTTCCTCAGTAATTTCCACAGAAAAATCTGTTTCCCTTTTCATATCGTCCTAAAATGTAAACTCCTTGTATAAATAAAACCGAAAAGGTGCTGATCCATCGCTGCCTTTAAAGCCTTGATCTAAAAACAAGCCTTTAAATGTAAAATAAGAATATAGCCTTAATTATCATTAATGCATGTGAGATGCAAATACACACGTCTCATTGGGCACAGTGAAGTGCTCTAACTAGGCCACACAGGGAGCACAGACCGGCAGATTACAGCGCACACAGAGTTTAGCAGATATTTTCGTACCCTATTTGTTTCATGTGAAGCCTGATGAGGCTCCTGAGCTGAGCTCTCCGCTGTAGAGGCAACCAGTGAACACACATGGCCTCCTGGGGAGCCGTGTGCCTCCGCTCCAAACTCACTCATCATTAACTGCTTGCAAATAGATAGAACAAGAATACTTTCTCTTTCAGGGTCACTGTATATGGGGCAGGAATATGCAAAATCTCCCCAGAAAAGCAGGGGAACAAGAATCAATATAAACACGCAGCAGCCCATAAAAAACAGATCATTTCCTGTTCTTCCGAGCATGCTAAAAAAGATACCACCCACTGACCAGTGCGTTTGTGCGGAGTCCAGCTTAAAAAAAGGATGAATCACACCCACACACCGTTTCCCATGGTACCTCTGTTCTGCATCATGACTCAATTTGTCTCTCTGTGTGCATGCAACACCTGAGCCGGCTCCAGCACGCCTACACTGATTCAGATGTCTCCAGGGACCCGACTCGCGCATGCCCTCCCTCGCTCCCGAGACCCTTGACCATCTGCCCCCCGGACCCATCTGCCAGACACAGCCTCACCTGCGGACTGACATCTAACCGGAGAGAGCACAAGAGTGAGCGCACACACTCTCAGCACTGTGGGTTCAGGAAATATATTTCCATTCATTTGCTCTATTTTAGAAATCATTTAATAAAGAGTGCAAAACTATATATATATAGGTGGGTTGCCTGAAGGGCATGTCGATTAGTTTGTAGACTAATCTAAACCAGAAGCCCTGAAGCATTTTTAAAAGTTGGTCATTTTAGCTTGAAGCACAGCAAACAACAACAACAACAACAACAACAACAACAACAACAACAACAACAACAAAGCAGTCCCTAATTAAGGCACCACCCACCACTAAAAATATCTGTCTGTCTGTCGATGGATGGATGGATGGGACAGACAGAGAGAGAGAGAGAGAGAGAGAGAGAGAGAGAGAGAGAGAGAGAGAGAGAGAGAGAGAGAGAGAGAGAGAGAGAGAGAGAGAGAGAGAGAGAGAGAGAGAGAAAGAAAGAAAGAAAGAAAGAAAGAAAGAAAGAAAGAAAGAAAGAAAGAAAGAAAGAGAGAGAGAGAGAGAGAGAGAGAGAGAGAGAGAGAGAGAGAGAGAGAGAGAGAGAGAGAGAGAGAGAGAGAGAGAGAGAGAGAGAGAGAGAGAGAGAGAAAGAAGACAGACTAGCACTCAAAAGTTTGGGTTCAGTAATTAATACAAGAAAATACTATTTTTATTCAACAAGGATGCATTATATTGATCAAAAATGACAGTTAAGACATTTATAATGTTACAAAAGATTTCTATTACAAATAAATGCTGTTTTTTTTACTTTATATTAATCAAATAACCCTGAAAATCATGAATCTAATTAAAATATTAAGCGGCACGACTTTTTTCAATCAGCATTAGCATAATAAGCATAATCAGCATGATTTCTGAAAGATCATGTTTAATTGTATTCAAATAGAAAAGAGTTATTTTAAATTGTAATAATATTTCATAATATTGAACAATATTTTAAACAAATAAATGCAGCGTTATTGATCATAAGAGAGCTTAAAAAAACAAATCAAATCTGACCCCATGCTTTTGAACATGGTCCATATATATATATATATATATATATATATATATATATATATATATATATATATATATATATATATATAAATACGTGTGTGTCCAATTCCAAGCTGAAATCACATTGACTTATGGTTTCATACATTTTCACTTAAAAATCAATTTCCATTTTAAATTTCATAGTCCTTGAGCTCTATAATGAAGGAGATTTGAGCAGATGAGAAGTAGAAGGGTAGATTGACTAGATGCTAATGGATGGACCTTGATTGTAATTTCTACATTCTTTAAAACTTTAATTGTCTCTGTACAGCTGTCATAGGGTTGTCTGTAATTGTACAGCTTGTGTGTATGCAACAGGTCCTTCTTTAATGGATCTACTACTAATGGAGCATGAAGGCAGCAGAGAAAGCCAATAAAAATCAATTTCCCACAGCTGTAATTATGGTACTCTCTTGGTTAATTACTCTGGTCTTGCCGTTACAAAGTGCTACTAATGTGTCGTTGAAGAGCTCAAGCTGTAGCATTACCAAAAACACCATCGCACAGAAGAAACTAGCTGCACGACCCCAGCTGTCAGGAGAGTTGGGTTTATTTGCTATAAAAACAACGACTACCATCATATTCAGGTTTACAACCTAAGAAAGGCTGAAAGCTTCCAACCCCATGAGATCCTCCGCCATATCCGGCGCTCGGCAGAACAGACAAGCTCAAATATTCCTCCTAAACCACAGTGACAATCACAATCCAAAGATTACATTTTTTTCTTTCCTTTTTCACCGATCCTCAGCCGTCCTCGACTTTGACACAGCACACACTGCAGAGAGGAACATTTCTTTACATGTAGCAAATCTGACTATTGTGTTATATTGTGTGATACAAGATCTTGACACGAGACCAAAAAAAACAATGCAATGCAAATTAAACAGTGAAGTTGAACGACATGACGTGTCTTGTTGCATGCTGTGAGCGGATCTACTGTATGTGTGTGTGTGGGCTGCATCTCACCGTCCACGCATGCTGGTCGGGCCCGTGTGGTGCCAGCGATCTGTCCTCTCCGGCAGGCACAGCGGGCTGTCTGCCTGGCGATAGTGCGCTTGGGTTGACTGCTGTCTCTATTCAACATCACTATCTCACATGTGCCTACTGCCAACTGACCTGTGGAGGACACACACACATACATTTCAGAAAGCATGGCTTTGAAAATAAGGATATCAATGGCAAATCTTGTTATAACTTGTTAAAACTTCAACATAAAGGTTTAATATCCCTTTTTAAAAGGTTTAAAATGACCCTATCTTGAGTGCACTGTTATGTACCAGTCTGAGAGTCATTGCCAAAACACTCAAGGAGGAAAATGACAACTTTCAGTGAAATAGCACAAAACATTTAAAGGAACAGTACACCCCAAAAAAGAACACTGCCATTGTTTTCCTATGTAACTTTCTTTCATCAGCGGAACAAAAAGGTATTTGTAAATCAATTTAATGAAAGTGAACAAGAACCATAAAAGTGGTTAATTTGACTCAACAACTATCCAAATCTTTTGGTCGTACAATAGAGTTCTGTATGAGGAATTTTGGTAATCAATCATTATTTTGAGTCATTGAGATATTTTAAAGTTCCCCTGTGGTGAAAATCAAGTTTTTAATATTGTTTATATCTACGTGTGGTGTTTTAAATATGATTTAAGGCAAACCATGTGCAAATTATCAACACCATTGTATTTTCTGAGTTTTGTCTCAAAAATGCGGTTTGAAATCGCTGGTGTTTCTGACGTCACAAACTACCTTGTAACCAATCAGGTCAACGTGCCAGCGGGCTTTAGCATTCATTCATTCACATTCATTTCATTTCATTAACATCGAACTAGCAGGGGAGTCTCGAGAGATGCCAGGTTATCCCGGTATATTTTTTGGTTGATATGAAAAAATCAGATAGATTTAGCAATATAGTTGGTGTATGATGTATATTACGTTGTTATGATGAACTATATGCCTTTCTCCACTGATGTCCTAAGTTGTTCAAAGCGTTTCTGATGATTGCTAGAAGGCAACTGTCTGACTCTGAGATACCAAACAGGAACATTGTTTGTGTAACATTAGTAACACATTATTAGCTGTTTAATAACATAGTCAAGCAAAAGGCTAATCATATTAATTACTGTTATGTGTCCGATGTTGTTAAGAGCGATACCATGGTGCAGGGTTTACCTCAGTGAGTTGGCCGAGTGAATCTGTGAGCTGTGTGAGTGGAGGCCGCGGGGCTAATAGCATATTAATGCGGCTGCGTGTACTAAATGAAACAAGGGGGTAGTTACATTCAAGCTATTTTAAGGCTTGAAGAATTTTTAAATATGTAATTTTGCAGATCAAAGATGAGTTTTAAGGGATAAAATTATTGACTACAGGGAGACTTTAAATTAATTGGTTGATCAAGCTCACAAAACTGGTCTCAATGATTGATGAATCAGTCTGATTCGGTTCTCTAGTTCAACTCAGGGATTCGGTCTCAGAGGATACACCCAGTTTAACACTGAGAAACAACTTTAATTTTGACTGTGCATCACAGAAAGCTGTGGACCACTGACTGGATCCCTTTTATGGTGCTTTCTTGTTCTTTTTTTAGCATGATCATCACACAGTGTGTTGGCTGCTACGACCTACGTCTACTGCCTGGTCAATGAAAACGCAAAATGAAATGGCGTATTGAACAACGCGACATGACGCTAAAACTTAAAGCTACTTACCTCAAGCTCCATTTACAAAATTGGCATGTCAATTTGGCCTCTTTTCCCTAGCCATGACCATGTCCATATTCTCCTCCTCTTTCAGCGCACATAAAAACCACAATTGCTAAAGTGCAATTCATCATGCTCTATTTGTTTACCACTAACACATCATCGTACAGTCTACATACATGTCGTACCCACGTTTATTAGACCCATGTCGGACAGTGTGATTTGTAATGATCTTATAGGATTGCCAAAATCGTCTGTAGCAGGCATTACACAAATAGGCGACTAGATCTCTCCAAAAATATCAAGACAACCAATTTACTAGACATCTGAAATAAACCATAATAGGCAAGGCAAGTTTATTTATATAGCACATTTCATACACAATGGTAATTCAAAGTGCTTTACATAGAAGAAATTAAAATAATCAAAAGATATCAGAATAATTAAAACAGTTTAGAGTAAAAGATAAAATACAGAAATAATCAAAAGAAATCAGAATAATTAAAAACATAAAATAGAATACAGTGCAAACAGTCGTACGAACAGTGGCACAGTGCTCATTCATTAAATGCACAGTTAAACAGATGTGTTTTGAGTCTGGATTTGAATGTGACTACTGTAGGAGCACATCTGATCTATTCTGGAAGCTGGTTCCAGCTGCGGCTGACATAGTAGCTAAAAGCAGACTCGCCATGCTTAGAGTGAACCCTTGGTATTTCTAGGTGATGTGATCCTAATGATCTGAGTGATCTGTTGGGTTTATATTCAGTGAGCATATCTGCAATGTATTGAGGTCCTAGGCCATTGAATGATTTATATACCAGTAATAATACTTTAAAATCAATCCTAAATGTAACTGTGAGCCAGTGTAAAGAGCTGAGGACTGGTGTGATCTGTTCATATGTTCTGGTTCTGCTCAGCGTTCTGTATGAGCTGCAACTGTCTTATGGTCTTTTTGGGAAGGCCAGTGAGAAGTCCATTACAATAATCCACCCTGCTGGTGATGAAAGCATGCACAAGTTTTTCTAAGTCTTGACTGGAAACAAAGCATCTAATTCTTGCAGTATTTTTCAGGTGATAGTATGCTGATTTAGTTATTGCTTTGACATGACTACTGAAACTAAGGTCTGACTCTAGAGACACACCCAGATTCCTGACTTGATTTTTAGTTGTTTGACCCCTAGACTGAAGGTATGCGTTCACCTTGAGAACTTCATCTTTGTTTCCAAACGCAATGACTTCAGTTCTGTCCTTGTTTAAAGGGCACCTATTATGCAAAATTCACTTTTACATGCTGTTTGAACATAAATGTGTGTTGGCAGTGTGTGAGCAAAACCACCCTAAAATGATAAAAATGCACCCAGTGTTTTTTTTACAATCTCAATAATTCATATGCACTCTCTCAGAATGAGCTGTTCTAAGATTCAGCTTTTTGTGACGTAGAACATGGGAAAGGGGTTTGATTGACAGTGTGGTTGGTGGTTGGTACCTCCCTCGGTGATCTGATCCTCCATTGTTGTTTCAACGACAGCCGGACCGCTGTTCTGAAGATTTGTGCTGCCCTCTTGAAAATGCCTCCTAAGAAAAATAAGTGTTTTGTTGTGGGCTCTAATACTTCGCATAGTTGTTTGCACTTGCTTCCGACATCAGAGCCACTGAAAACGCAGTGGGTGGATTTTATTTATGAAGGAAATGCGCCTCTTACACTCCCGAAGTACGTTTATGTTTGCTCAAATCATTTTGAGAGTGAATGTTTTTTGAACGGCGGTCAATTCAAAGCAGGTCTTGCTACAAAATGAATCCTCAATGGTGGATCGTTGCCTAGTGTTCGCGATCCAACGACAATTCCTGAAGAAGTAAGTGTATTTTATGATTTCTGAGGTAACGTTAATAGTCATCGACAACAAATGTTGTTGTCGTCGTCGTCGTATGATTTATGTAATTTAAATCTTTTAAATAACCACACGTTTTCATATGTTTTTTAAGATATTGTTATTGTTATTATCGGTATTTGTGTTTGTGTTTTCAAACATTTGCGTCAACGTTATCACAGTTTGTGTGTCGCGTGTGTGTGTTGCACAGCGATGACAACGCAATGAGTTCATAAATGTATCAAATAACCATTCCGAGACATCCTGGTCCATTCTCGATCGTGTTTCTTCAGCCGGAGTCTCTTCGTCATCGGGGTTGGACTCTGTTTCAAACATACGGCCGAATGCCATACACAATTGCGGGTCTATCACTCTCGGCCATTATGGTTCTACCGACTGTTAATTGCCATAGTTATGCAAGTTACGCCCACATCCAGCGGCAGGGTGGGGATTAGCAGCTCATTTGCATTTAAGGTCGTCTGCCTCAAAACAGCTTGTTTCAAAACAGGCCCCAAAAATGACACATTCAAATGGTTATATAAATTAACTGGGGGGTATTTTGTGCTGAAACTTCACAAATACATTCTGGGGACACCCAAGACCAATATTACATCTTGTAAAAAGGGCCATAATAGGTGCCCTTTAACTGAAGAAAGTTTTGGCACATCCAATTGTTTACTTCATCAATGCATTGGAGCAGAGAGTTAATGGGGCTGTAATCGTTAGGCGTTAGGGCTAAGTAGAGCTGTGTATCGTCTGCATAGCTGTGGTAAGCGATTTGGTTATTTCTCATTATTTGGCTCATTGGGAGCATGTACAGGTTGAATAGGAGTGGCGCAAGAATTGAGCCTTGAGGGACTCCGCATGTCATGGATGTCCACTCAGACTTATGGTCTCCTATACTCACATAATAACCTCTCCCTACCAAGTATGACCTGAACCATTTTAGGACTATCCCAGAAAACCCGACCCAGTTTTCCAGCCTGTCAAGAAGTATGTTGTGATCGACAGTGTCAAATGCAGCACTGAGGTCGAGTAGTACCAGCACTGATAATTTGCTTGTATCAGTATTTAAGCGAATATCGTTTATTATCTTTATGAGCGCTGTCTCTGTGCTGTGGTGCGGTCGGAAACCAGATTGAAAATTGTCAAAGTGTCCATTTGAGCTTAAGAATTTGTTCAGCTGATTGAAGACAACTTTTTCAATGATCTTGCCTATGAAAGGAAGATTTGAGATCGGTCTATAGTTGTTTAATATGGTCTTATCCAGATTGCTCTTTTTCAGGAGGGGCTTGACAACTGCAGTTTTCATGGAGTTCGGAAAACTCCCAGAGAGAAGTGAGGCATTTACCACTTCTAGGAAATCTAATTCTAAGCTGGGTAACAGATTTTTGAAAAAAGATGTGGGAAGTGCGTCAAGGACACAGGTTGATGTTTTAAGGTGCTGTACGGTTTCTTCCAAAATGTTACCATCAATTTCTTCAAAATCAGACATAGTGACTACTTTCTCAGGCTGTTGTCTGATCTGCCTGACCCCAGCGCAACTCAAGGATGAGCTGATCACCTTTCTGATATTATTGATTTTCTCACAGAAGAAAGAAGCAAACTCACTGCACTTGCTCTCTGAGAGCATTTCACTGGGAATCTGGTTTGGGGGGTTTGTCAGTCTCTCTACAGTAGCAAGAAGAGTGCGTGTGTTGTTTATATTGCTGTTTATAATATCATCAATTACACTCTTAACTTTTGAGTTAAAAGAATCAAGGAGAAAATCAACAGAGTCAGCAGATATGCTTGGTGTTAAAGATATAGCCTTCATAAACAGTACACTAGCGTTCTCATTTAAGCATCTCTTCTTGACAGACACAGATCTAGCTTCAATGGCAGGAGAGATCAATATCTCAAAGAAAATACAAAAATGATCAGACAGTGCTACATCCTTAATAACAACATATGATATGATAAGTAAATATAGAGTGTGTCCATGATTATGTGTGGGTCCATGTACATGCTGAGTCAGATCACAAGTTTTTAAAACAGTTTTAATTTCTTTTGCCATATTGGTTTCTGCCTTATCTATGTGAATGTTAAAGTCTCCAGCAATGATAAAACAGTCAAACTCTGAGGAAATTGTTGATAACAGTTCTATAAAGTCATCAGCAAAGGCTGGAGAGTATTTTGGAGGCCTGTAAACAATGATAAGTAAAATGCGTGGAGCACCTTCTAACACAATACCCAGATATTCGAAAGACGGGTAATTCCCAAATGATATTTGCTTACATTGGTAGACATCTTTAAAAAGAGCAGCTAAAATAGGCAAGGTAGCATAGCATCAGAGAGAGGTAAAACTAATTTTCTCATTTTGGTTTCTCATCATGTCTTTACAAGAAGAGACCATTTTAAAATGTCAATCTTTATAAATGGTAGCTTTTTACTTCTCTTAAGGTGTTCATTGTTGTTCAAGCCTTTTATAAAGCAAAATCTCTCTCTCTCTCATGTCCTCAGAGACCACTTCCCCTCGACACCTTCTCTGACAAGCGTAAATGCTTGGCTGAGTATTTTTGACACTTTTAGTGTGCTGGCAAAGCTTACAACTTCTATTCAAGGTACCACAATGACCAGCAAGCTTTGCAGAAAAAGAACGAAAAGTTCAAAAAGTCTAGCTAGGCATGAGCTGTCTCATACATAATCATAGTCATAATTCACGTCAGAAAGAAATGTCTTCCTCAGTCCTTAACTTCCTGTCTTTGCTCTTTCTTTGTGTTTGATCAAAAGGGAAAAGTGTCCGGGTACAACTCTATGAATCCGGCTGTTAAAAATGGTAATAAAGCAGATTTACAATATTAATTAATCTTATGTGATACTGTTGAAGAGCCAACAGAGATGTGATGAAAAGGGATTTTTATATGTGTAATAGAACTCGGGAGCAGTGATGAATCACCACTGACTCCAGCTTTAAGACTCCTTTTCAGAGGGAGCTCATCTCAAGGGCGCAATAATTCATTCCGATCAGAGTGAACGGAGAGGCTATCAGATCTCATCGTCCAAAAAAAAAAAACGAGGCAAAATAGCTAACTATTGTCTCCAAAATGCAGCGACACTGCATCAGGACAACTTTAATCAAGGCTTGACGAAAGACAACCCAAAAAGAAATCAGAAAACTCTATTCATGCACCATATTCTCTGATCGTCAACGCATAAGCCTTGATTTTGGCTTTATGCGGCTGCTGATTGCAGGGCTGAGTGGCTTATTGCTTTTCATCATATTTTACACCCTCCCCACCCCAACATGCACAAAAACAGCAAACCCACCCTCCCATGGCATTTGCACTTGACCCACTGAAATGCAAAGACAGCAGTGTAGAGCTGATGCCCGCTACTGCTTGGTCAACAGTCGGTACAGACCGAGCAGATTAAGACAGACATGCTGAACGCAAAACCTGTACTCCCTACAGGACGACCAATTGGTTTCACAGTCCAGCGGCCTGAACAATTACTATTTCAAAACAAGGTTAAGGTCAGCCAAGCACGAGTAGACACCTGCCTTTCATGGAAGAATCCAGAGGAATTGAACACAATGTGCAATGAACAGACAGTCAACCCCATTCCTACAGTGAAAACGCTTGATATTTTTTAAAACACTGGGAGCTTTTAATGTAACTAGATTTGTACATTTTCCAAAGGACATAATAAGTGACTAAAACACTGCATTGGGAACTAATTTTCATGTACCATGTACTTATGTACCAAAAAGTTTTCTCTTGCAACAACACAATACGAAACATTACACACCAAGAGCAAAACTTACATGCAATTTCAGGCCGAACATGTCAGATACAAAGTCTATTGAAATTGTTTTAACCTTGAAGGCGATGGGGGCATCTTGTTGAGTGGAGATGAGAAATCCCAGCAGACATCATTATTGTAAAGACTATGGAGAATGCTGAAGGTCACCTCTCTCTGTCTCGCTCGCTCTCTCGCTCTGATCAGCCTCCTCCAAAATAGAGCCACAACCTCTTTCCATAACGGCCCACATTAATCCTCCACAGCTCAGAATTTAGATAAGAGAATTAACCCCTCCTTCAGTTCTCTGATGCTTCTCTGTTTGCCCCATTTCATTTTGTTTCATTTCATACCGAGGTGTTTCTTCAAGTACAGGTGCTATTGGCTCTGTTAGAAAATAGATTCGTACCACACACTTGGACTAGTTAATTTGATTTGTCTGCCAACAGCAAATATACATGCATTACAGACGGATTCTGGTATTTGTCTTTTCTGAAAACCATAAACATGAACTTGACGAAATTAGAGCTTGATCGGAAATTAAGTGCAATAAAAACATTTGATAAAAGTTTATTTTTTACCTTGATTTTGTTCACATATCACGTTTCATATTTTATTTCAATTATGCTCCACACTCACGTTTGAAAAGCAAAAACACTAACTTTGAAAAAAATAATTAGAGGCAAAATTTACAGTTTTAATTAATAGTTTTAATTTGTGTAAAAATGGACAAAAATCATTTTCTTAATAAATATAAAACTATTAGTGTTTATTCGACTGCCTTTTGACTCTCCTGTTTCATATATGAATAATTATATCAATAATTATATGAAACAATTTTATAATTTAAATATAATGGTGAAATTACACTCAAGCAGCATATAATAAGCATTTTGGAAAATTAAGATATTTTAAAAATTTTCCAAGAGAGAGAACAACAGGGAAAAAAGTTTATTACATTTTTTTAAATTAATTTGAATAAAAACCAACCCCTGGGACATAAATGTGCCCGTAATTGAAGAAACACCCACACAACGACACACACATCCACGAAAACAGCTGGCCAGGAACATCCACGGCATTCAAAAACCAGTGTTCTGTCCATGTTTAACAGCAGGGGATGAATGGGTATGGATGGAGATAAGCCACAGAAAACAGGATGGAAAGAAAGAGAGAAAGCAAAAGAGTCAGAGGGTTTGATGTGCCAAAAGCTTGACAGCCATTCCATCACAGGTTGTTAAGTTAATTGATATGACAGGAGATTTTTCTGCCTGTTTAGTCCCGACACGACAGAGCGAATCAAACGATAAAGATCTACATGCACCTGGGCACAGAGCAGAGACCGGGTCACCAAACTCAGCTCTATACTTCTCTATACTCTCCCAGAGGAAGTAAATTCAGGTCTGCAGTGTCACTTTCAGCCTGAAGATGTAGGTACAACTGCAAGGAAACATGAAGCTCAAAGCTAGTGCGGTTCAAAACACCACCTCCTCTCCAAACACAACACCACAGGACAGCTGACAGGAAGATGACATTTGTTTCTTTCTAGAGTTTGCAGCAAAAGATAAGGGTTAGACAAAACATTTCACCGCAAACTCTCACTTGGTTTCGATGAATCTTGTCAAGAACATGTTCAGGTTATATTTCAAACAAAATTCAAAAGATAAAATATTTATATATCTTATATAAAGAAAATATTTAATTATTTTTTTAATTATCAATTGTCATTACTCTTATGCAAAATAACAACAACAATACTGCAACACATCATAGGAAAAGCGGTTTGGAGAAAAGGTGAATGGATGGTAAAAAATAATGATCAGATTATCAATACTCTAATGTGTGAACATTTTACTTTGAAGTTTTTCGTAATTCTTTTTGTGTTCTCATTACTGTAACAGTAAGTTTCACATGTGCTATAGTACCAAAATACTCAAATACAATATTTAATAATAAAATCAGCATAGAGGCAGTGCAATTAAGTATAAAAACATTCCAATTTAAATAATATATAATTTTGTTTTATCACTACAGTAATGTAAATAGACTTATGAGTAGTTAGAAGTAAAGAATTTAGGGCAAAATGTCTGCCCTAACGTGTAATGAAATCCATATAATTTTCTCTCGCAAACACAAAAAGAGATGTTAGTTTCATGACAAGCAAGATATTAAGAAAATAACTTACATTTCAGTTCATTCCTCACACAAAGCTATTGTATTGTTTTTTTTTCAGAAGACACAGAATTGATGTTTTATGGTGCTCGTTTCCATCCTTTTTAGATCCTGATCCCAATCCACTTTCATCCCAAGAAAGAGAGCAGTTCAGGCACTGTGTTAAACATCCTCTTTGGTGTGCCACAAATGACATGAGAGAAACAGTGAATGCAAGTAAAATGTACTATTCTCTTTCTTTGTGGTGGAATATGATGTTCTTGACAGGTATCGTGAGATTCACTCAAATACATCTCTCTAGTCCACAGACAGCCAAGCTAATCCTTTTGTTACTGTACGAGTGGAAAGGAGTGCAGCTTGAGCCGCAATTTCAAAACTGCCTGTCTGTAGAGTTTGTCTTTGCTGTTAACAGTTGCGTTCAGCAATAGAGACGGCCATAACCTCCTCCATTGTGAACGGAAGAGCTAATTAACCCATACTAACCCTCTAAGAACCTGTTTAAACATCTGTGTCATTTACTATCAGCCTCAAGTGGAATGAAGATGGCTACAACAAAAATTTAACAAGTTAGCAACAAGCCAGGGAACAAAGGTCACACACTTCACACAACATTTGATAATACTAAACTCAGACGGCATTTCACAGCAGTGAAGTTAAATACTGCAGAACATCATATCATTCATCTTCATATATTAGACACTCCAGAATTCCTCTCAGCTAAAAGAGAGAGAGAGAGAGAGAGAGAGAGAGAGAGAGAGAGAGCAGGGTGGCATTTGACATAAATTAAACTCATATATACCCAGCAGCAAAAAATTATAAAAAAAATTGGTGCCACGATGTGCACAATTGATTTTGCCTTACAAAAGCTTTTGAGTTTTCCAAAAACATCCGTTCAGTCTACATTACCTACAGAGGCACAAGTTGTTTCTCGCCCCTAAATGTCTGACACGGACCATAATTAACATCTGGCATGCTGGGGTGCCCTTTGTTGAGTAAGAAATCGCATTTTGCAAATTGTCCTGCTGGAAATGACATATCTGTCCTGCCCACCTACACAGCATTATGACAATGGCATTTAGAGAGAGTGCAAAAATACAAACCTTATGGTTCAGCCAAGTAATCCCAGAGGACAAATGTTTTGCTGAGAGATTCCTCGTTAACAGCTCAGTTTTCTTTTATTAGGTATCAATTGTCTCTCCTACAGACGTTCCTCCTACATGGGATGGGATGGGATGGATTGGATTGGATTGGATTGGATTAGATTGGATTGGATGGATGGATGGACGGATGGATGGATGGATGGATGGATGGAGGGATGGATGGATGGATGGATGGATGGATGGATGGATGGATGGATGGACGGATGGACGGATGGATGGACGGATGGATGGATGGATGGATGGATAAATTTGGTCTTGGCAGAATTTGATGTGCTGTTGAGCTCAAATTAAACATCTCTTCTGAAACATCTCTTCTGTTGAGAATTCTAGAAAAACAAATACAAGACTATTGGATTCTTTCTTTCGTGCAGGATGTGCTGAGAACTTCTGCCGCATTATAATTAGAAACATCCCTTTCCACCCACTGATACCCAAGCTTAACGTTGGAAGCCGAAAGGTGTCGGCGGTGGCATGGCGAAAAGTCCGCAGAGGGAACACTGACATTTCCAAATGTATTGTTAAATAAACTGGCAGCGCTGATGTTGGTGACAGCTCATCCATCTGTCTGTTCTCTGGCCCAGAGTGCACACCCACAGCCAAGCGCACTTTGATTTCCTGTCTGTGCCATGACGAATGGTGGCGCTTTGTGGGGGAGCTGTCAGGGCAGAATTCACAGCCACTCGGAGAGACCCACACATTTCTTTGTTACCGAACCCCCAAAAGGGCCTGACAGACCAAAGCACGTGTTGCAGGTAATGGGCCTGTCTTAAAAAGCACACAGTAGCCCTTTTATTACATCACTCTCTTGTACTGTAAATCCATTTCCTAAGCCAAACACCCTCCATCTGTCTCTCAGCCATAGACAAGTTTACTAATATGAATTATTCTCGTCTGTAAAGGGAATTTTGGATAACAGTCAGGGAACAACATCTACTACAAATTTTAAATCATTGCTGGTGGTTTTCAAAGGTAGTTATGAAATTTCCCCTGCCAAGAATCAACAGATGAATTACCCTCCTTGAGTGCACATCCAGAAAATACCTCATGACATTGTCAGATGAGCTAGGTTTTCTGTCCTGTGTGTTGACATCTTTTATTGAAACAGGAAGTTTAGGGAACACTTTATTTCAATAGTCCACTTGAGACATTCTACTAACTATAAGTAACTTTGCAAATACATGTCAACTAGCAGTCATTAGAGTATTAGTAGACTGTCTGCTTAATAACTTTATTTTGATGATCCCTAACAGGCATTCTACTGACTAGAAGTAACTTTTCAAGCAATATCAACTTCCTCTAAAGTTTAAACTAATAGTCATATTCTACAGATACTAGAATGAGAGTTAGTTGACTTGTAGTTGCAAATTAGTGAGAGTTTGTTAACTTGTAGTTGCAAAGTTACTCACAGTTACTAGATTGTCTTAAATGGACTATAGAAATAAAGTGTAACTGAAGTTGAGATGGGACATATCACAAAATTAGCCAATAGGGTTTAGTTGTCACTACAATGAACAATTATTCAATAATTACTGGGGAGGGACAATCTGACTGGACAAAAATCTGTTTAGTGCAGGATGACTCATCAATGATTTGTGGTTGTTTTCCTGAAGAGAAAGACTGTAACATTTAAATGTATATATCTACAAAAAAAGTCAACATTTTGGAGAACATTAGCATAGATGCCGTAAACGTTAAGGAACCTAAAAGACACAATTCAGTTAAATTCCCAATTCAGATTTTGATTTCATAGGTTCTGTAAAGGTTTACAAAAAGGTTGTATGCTAAAAAAAAGAAAATTAAAACATTTGCATTAACTGAAATACAACTAAAACTAACATAGATGGAAAATTTGTAATTAAACTTAAACAGTCGTGGCATGTAAAAACTTTGGTATGAAACCCTAAAAAAAATAAAAATAACAATGAGTAAACTAAATGAAAGAGACAGATTTTAAAAAAACAAAATACATCAAAATTTCTAAAATCTAATAGCTCTGTGGCGCCCATTGAAAAGTAGGAATTCACTATTATTGTAGATGTTTTACCAGTGACCTATTTTTCTCACAGGGCTCTTAACAGCATGAAACAGACATATGTTTTCACTGTTTGTTGTAAGGTGGCTAATATAAAACAATATATGTTTTGTTAGGCATATATGGCTCAGGTGATTGGCTCAGAAAATCTTTCTGGAACTGAAGTAAATGCAGCAGAGCAACAACCTTTTGGATGAATGGGAATGCTGGATAGCTCTCCAGGTTTATTAGAACCCCTTGAAATCAACCTAAGAGCGGCTTACAGTTGTCTCTGCATATTAAGCTAGAAATGAGAAAGTTCTTTAACATCAGAAAAATGCCCCACATCACCTTTAACCAAACCGGCAGTATCTCTGATGTGCAGGACAGCATTTGAAGCACTTGATTGATAAAGAGAGACGTCGGTCGGTGACATGAGCTTGTGTCCTAACAGCCTGCACATGCGGAGAAGCTTGTTTCTTGAAACCGTTCTTTCTACAATATTTAACAAACGACTAATCTTTTGCGCTGAGCTTACCGGGGAATTCCAGAACGGAAGGAGAGAGAATTTTTAATTAGACTCCTGACAATTGATTTTAATCTTGTAAATCTCTCATCTCGTCACTGTCCCTCTCTTTACGCCGGGCATCGGTGATGAAAACTTTCTGTGCATTATCGGTGATGTCATCACAGCAGCGCTGTTGTGATTCTGGATGACAGCTCTAGGCCTGGGAGAACGGCATAATTAAATCACAACTATAACACACACACGCTGCTGGCTCACAAAGACACACACATCTCCGTATCACTTACATCTTACCACAATTAAGGTAGTATAATAATGTGCATCTGTACGGTAGATCTTTTAAAAGGACAAGAGCGATGAGGGTTTTTCATGGTGCTTGAAGGGTCAAGGCCTCATTCGAAGCCACATGCTTTCATCTGCAAATGACTTGGAGCCAAACACCCACAAAGGTCGATGGTCACACACATTGATCGATCAATTTCTCACACACAACTTCAGTAGGGTCACGGATATCATTATTGAAATGAAAGGCCACCACACTATAGAATCACAGCAATCAAAAGTTGTAATTTCATCCAGCTATTCAACAAAATCATGTCGCTTAAATGGACAGTTCACCATCCCACAGTTCACAGAAATGAAGTCATTCTAAACATGTACGACTTATATAACGTATATGATGTATATAAAATTATATAAAAGAAATATGTAAAAAAATGTCTTCAATGCAATGTAAGTCACATAAAAGTATGTCAAATGCATAATTGTATTACAGAGCCACTCACTCACTCTCTCTCTCTCTCTCTCTCTCTCTCTCTCTCTCTCTCTCTCTCTCTCTCAAAATCTGCACGTCATTCCCTGGGAGATAAGACCAGGTACAGTGCTTCATCTCCATATTTTGGTATTCTGTACTGCACTGTGCGGGTGTATATAGTGAACTTGAATTAATTTATTTATATTTTAAGTAAATCGTGGCCCAGTGTTAATTAATTCACTTGATATGTTAAATCAAACAAATTAGAGGGAACAAATTTCAATGTGGCCATGATTAACTAAAACGAGGGAACAAATTAATAGTCGTGGGAGCGAACTCTTAACTTGTGGCCACAATGTATTTAAACGAGAGAATGAATTCCTAATTTGTGGCTACGATATATATATATTTTTTGTCTGCATGTCATGAGCAGGGCTCCGTAGAAGGTAAACTAAATGAAACATGAAAATGGCACTAGATAGCAACACCACCAGACTGTGCTAAAAAACAACATGTTTTTATACTAGTGCATAAACTTTGGCATAACACAAAATAATATGTTGTGAATATTTTTGTCCACTATAAAAGTTAATGGGGCCAAAAAAACTGCAGGAAGGAAAGAATCCAATAGTCCTGTTTTTGTTTTTCTAGAGTTCTCAACTGTGTCTCAGAAGAGATTTTAATATGAAATCAAACATCACATCAAATCCTTCCAAGACCAAATTATTTGAGCGATGCTTTTCAAACAATTTGAGCGATGTCTGTAATCTGTGATGTCTGAAATATCTTCTCATCTTGCCTGTAAAACGCGAACGTAAAATTATTCATTGACATTTGATGACTGATTTATCAGCCTCTGTAGCTGGACGTGATGCAAAAATTTCAGGCCCTCTGATATTTCTAGTTACTTCTTGGTGGTCCGAAGAACGTAATGTATTTTAGCAGAGGAGTTTCCCCTCCCTAGATTGAGCTAGAGGCCATGAAGCCCAAAGAAAGCTCTGCAATTAACTGAGAGGATCTAGAAGGGATGTTTGATCCCTCAAACAAGATACCAGTTTCCGCCTACTAACGTTTAGTGCTCTGAATGTCTCAGTTAAACGTGAGGATTTGTGCATCAGGGTGCCCATAAATCTGCAGTATTACCGTGCTAAGACGCCACCGTGAGATGAAGTGTTAATGTCTGTAATATCTTTTATTATATCCCATCTTAACTCAACCCCCCTGACAAAAACCATTCACTGACAGCCATCTGCAAAACTTCCACATCAGCACACAAACACTGTGCCATGTTTGACATGCCTCCCAGTACCTTTTTAGGCCAGTTAGCTTATCAAACGAGTCACATTCTTACCCCGGACTCAAATCATGACTGTCCTCTTCATTACCTCTAGAACACACAGAGAAATGCTGGACAGACATGCACACACAAGCAACAAAACATGTGTGTGATGCATAGACATTGATGCGAATGCATGCACACAAAAGCAGTGGTCCCTGAACAAATTATTCGCAGCATTAGAAGTATAAGACAAGAACTTCAAGACACATGCGCTTCACGGTACAAATATTCTGACATACACGATACAGCCCTAAATGCCACTCAAAGGAAAGGAAATTTACAAATGAGGTCTCAACTGCTTCTCAGAGAGAGATATCTACAATGACACAAATTGTACTCCGATTTCTCAAGTCTGCAATCAGAGATCTTAAAAATTCCTCATTAAATTCTTTACATTTGTGGTCCACATTTTTTTTTTTTGTAGGCTACTTATACAATCTTACTGCATGTCTTAAATTTGATTTCTTCAAATGAATTTTAGGAGAAACCTCTGAGAAAGTGACATACAGTAAATGAGATCTCCAATAAATCCCCTGAGCTATGAACGAGCAACCCCTAAGCAATACAATTTTCCTCTGGGTTGTGAAGCATGCCCTCCATATTATGCTATAGATTTCCATAATAATGTCACAAGCTCTCCAGGGTCTCTCAGAGGAGTTGTTTCTGTCCTACACACCATGTTTTCCCCCTGGGTGTTAAGGCACAGAACCTTGTCTCGGAGAAATCTGACTTTATAAAGCAACTTTATAAGGACAGAATCAGAGGTGAGCCTATATACGCATAGAAAAATATGAGGTTATTTGGTTACCCCGTTACCATAGTGAAAGTCATGTATAGGGATGCTCAACACTTGCCTTCTTTCAGGATGTGGGTGTAGATCATCCACAGCATCAGCAGGCAGCAGAGAGACGCGCCTCCGCCGGCACAGAGCGCCCGTATCCCCGACTGCATCCTCACTACGTCCCGCAGAAAACACTCCCGGAACCCAGCCTAAAGCAAGTTCAAAGCAAACTCGGCTACTTCCATAGATTTTCACGGGTATGTGGCCGGGGTGCGAAGAGACAGTTAATCCGACGTGAATTTACGCGCATTGGTTTCCATTTTACGCATCTTATAAAACACATTAAAATATTTAATTTGATGGGAGGGGCATTAAAAAGTCATTATTTAATTGTTATTTGATCAATTAAAAATGTAACAATATAATATGTATTACGGTCGAAAATCAAAGCAAATAAAATTGATGGAGAACTCATTCAAGCAAAGTAAAATGAGTCATAATGGTCCGTTGGAAACTGCGCGCATCCTCTGCGGTCTGGAGAAGTATCCACACAGGGTGAAATGGTCAGTGGTACCAGTCCAGTGGTAACAGGTCCAGAATGTATACGGATGATGACTGTAGATGAGCTCGAGAGGGAGGTTCGTTTTTGGGTCTTCAGAAAAGCGTCTTCTTCAATGTCACTCCGACGTTCCCAAACCCGTCCGTGCAGTCATATCATACAGAATCTGCCCTGTGGAGTTACAGAGAACAGCAGTGAAGCACATTCTCCGTGATTCGTGGTTGGATTTAGAGCGGAGTTCTCCCTCCTCCAGCATGCGCGCGCACGCACACACACGCACACACAGACACACACACACACACACACACACACACACACACACACACACACACACACACACACACACATACATACATAGCCTATGTGGTGAGAAAGGGATGCGGACCGTAAGGAATTTAACTATTCCGGTTCCTTAACGTTTCATTTAGTAGCCTACTTTTAAGGAAGAAGTGGTGGACAATAAGAAATGCAATACAACTGTTCGGTTTGTGGTCCTAAAACTTTTTCAATTATTTTCAACCCAAATAGCCTATCCTTCTGGGATTTCCTATGGGGTTAAAATGGCTGTTTCCGATAAAGTTCTGCCTTTAACAAATAATTTCATGTTTTGTACTACACCAATTACCTAAGATAGACGACTAGTAGCCTAAGTTTCACACAAGGACTCATTTAAATATTCGTTCTTAAATCGCACTATATGCGTTTAGATTCAGTGAAAAGAACCGACTCTTTAGAGTCGCTCTCTCGGGAATCGAACTATAGGCCTGCTGGTCGCGTCGTCTGGGCTCGAGTCACTAAAAAGAATCGGTTCATTAGAGGCACTCCTTCGGGACTGCAGATAGGTCTATTTTAAACAATAATACTGAATGGCTGGTTCATTCCTCGTAATGCGTGCTTTCCATTTTGAAAAGTCTATTTTTGAAGTAGCCTAATTTTTCTTTTTTTAAAGAAAGAGATTTGCCAATCTATCAGAAAAAGACGGTGTTTAAATGGCAATGCATTGCACTGTCTTAAGCTAAATATTTTTTATATATATTTACATAGCCATAGCTTTAAAAAAACAACAAGTTGACAGCTGATTTAGTCACAGCCATCCAACTACAGGGGAGATAATTTTATGCTGATATTTCTACCGTTTTCAAATATCCGTTGCTTACTGTTCATGGTAACAGGTTGACCTTCAGATCATCTCCTACTGACAAAAACAAACTAACAAGGATACAAAAGAGAATACACTTAATTGTCAATTGCTAATATATAAATTATAAATAAATTTATATTTAAAAAAATAAAATAAAAAAAAAATAAAAAAAATAAATTACAATAGTACTTTTTTTCATAGTCATTGTTTACACAAAACACACCTTTTGTGGAATGACCCAGCAATATTTGCAAAGTATTAAAAAATCTTGTAACAGTAGGCTATAGGGTAGTGACTGGAATTGCAACCACATAAGAGTCTAATATAAAATATGTATATGAATACTATACAGGATTAGATACAAAAATAAATAAATAAATGGAATTACTTTTTTATATTAGTGAATATATGCATAAAATATCAGCCCATAAAAAAACTCTTCTAATGCAATATGCATAGAGTAGTGAGCATTAACCAAACAGGGTGATTTAAACAACAGCATTTCCATTGGCTTTATTAAACAGGATCACAATCCATCAAACATCAGAATAAAAAAGGAATAAGTATACGATTATGTATACACGGGTTTAAAAAAATGGTGTTCTATACAACCATCCCACAAATAAGCATTACAAAGGAAAGATCATACATCATAAAGAGATTAACAGACACATACCTAAGGCGATTCATTCTACGAGCTGGAGTGATTGACATGAGAATGCTGCACAAAACACACCACAAAAAATGTCAAATGGAGTCAAGTTATTTTTTTCATTGCAAATTCTACTGTGCTCTCAGTGTGTTGTTTCTCTCTCTCTCTCTCTCTCTCTCTCTCTCTCTCTCTCTCTCTCTCTCTCTCTCTCTCTCCTCTCTCTCTTCTCTCTCTTCTTTCTCTCTCTCTCTCTCCCAAAATCTGCACGTCATTCCCTGGGAGATAAGACCAGGTACAGTGCTTCATCTCCATATTTTGGTATTCTGTACTGCACTGTGCGGGTGTACAATCCATTCACATCTTTCAACATTCACGCCAAACCACCATTTCATATGTTTTTCTCCTTTTGCTAATGGCATGAAAAAAAAATATCCCCATCCTTTGCCAGCAATGTGAAAGAAAAAGAAACAAAAAAATATTATTAACTCACCCTGTCTTTCCGAACCATTACAAAAAATATCATCTTGAAAAATGTTGCTCTTTTCCTTTCAAAGATTGACAAAAGGACAAAAAGACACCATATAAGTATTCAAACGACTTGTGGGACATACATTTTCTCCTCTTTTGGACTCTTTTATTATGCTTCTGTGTCCTTTTTGGAGCTTGGCGGCCCCTGGCATCTGAATACGGAGCCCCCTAAAGGGACATGGTGAAGACAAAAATTAAGTTGGGAGGAAAAAAATTTGTCAATGCTTTTGCGTTCACTCGCAAAAGTTTTGCACAAAGAACACAGAAGTTTTTTGCGAGGTAACGCAAAAGGTTTTGCGAGAAAACGCAAAGTTTCTCAGGGGAATGCAAAACCTTTGCAAGAGAACGCAAAAGCATTGACATAATATTTTTCCTCCCATCTCACCCCCCCCCCCCCCCCCCTTGTTGAAAAAACAAGTCGACAAAAATCCATCTCTGTCAGTCCATATGAATGCCACTGAATGGGTGGCGCTTGAGAAAACACACACCGCGATTGTGGTGGTAATCTATACCACAGTTGATGAATCAATGTTTTCTGAAGGCAAACTATACTTTTGTGTAAGAAAAATGCATACATTTGTAACTTTTTAAACTCTAAATCATTGATTCCGGTCTACTGCCATGCGAGAGTATTCACAAGAGGGCTGTGGTGACACAAGTGAATTGTGAAGCTTGTGTGAGAAGTGGTCGGCTTCTGCTATACTTCTCGTGCGGACTTCACAAAGCATGTATGTTTATGTCAAGCTGAACTTGTACACGCGCCTATCGCTCCGCTTCAGAAGACACTGATTCACCCACTGGGGATGTATGGATTGCGGTCACGATAGCCGTGTATGGTTTTTTATGCGTCAACCAAGCAGCAGCCATTCACTTTTATTATATGAAGATAAAATTAAAAAATCTGTGTTTATCTGAAGAAAGAAAGTCATATACATCAGGGATGGCATGAGGGCGAGTAAATGATGAGAGAATTTTTTAATTATTGGATGAACAATCCCTTCAAATACACTGAAAAACATACTAATCAAGCATCTTAAATTAAGCCTTTTTCAGAAGTCATTTCTGCATGGATTTACCCTCTTCTACATGCAGTCTTCTTTAGGATGGGCTACAGAACAGTAAACAACAGATGACACCCAAGCTATATTTTAGAGAGTATCTGAGCTCAGAAAACGTGACTAGCAGCCCTTAAAAAGCAATAATCTTAAACCAGCACCACTCACTTCCACTCAGCAAAGAAAACATGCCAGAGAAAATGTAACAAAATGCTCTCTTTTGACCCAAACCTTGAAACATACCGTGCAAATATATCTAAATGCATTATCACACATCAACACAAATCTAATTTCATATATTGTACTCTAGCCCTCTATGTGTGTGTGTCTGGCGCTCTGAAGTCAGTACACACGGGCCATCTGTGCGGCCAATAAAGTCACTGTTTGTGGAGCACGCTGTCAGATTTAGCGCCCTGCTGATGCCCCTCCATCTTCTAAATGACCGTCGTTAAAACCTCCCCACTCATACAGAACCATATCAATAATTCAGACCCAGACCCTACAACCAACCAGCCTCATTTGCGGGCTAAGGGGACACACTCACGCCATCAGGGTCCCATGGAAAATGTTCACAGTGAACGGGGACGTAATTATCTGATGTTGATGACAACTTTACCAATGATCTCACAAAGGTGACGCGTGTTATTCTTCAGGACGAGAGAGCGTGACAGCACAGGAAGACCTTTGGCACCAAAGTCTATTAAAAAAGACCCTCTGTCATCAGCCCCCGGGCCGTTCATCCTTCATTTTAATGGTCTGAGAGTTGAAGTGCCTTCTTTAGCTATGTCACCACTCTGTCGCTCGGAGAGAACTGAGCCGATCCGGTGTCTCTATGGCAGATGTCTGGATACCCATCCAAATGGAATCACAGCATTTCATCCATGCAGAGGCAGCATATGGCTAGTGTTTGTGCAGTTAACTTTGCTTTTCATTATTAGCATCCTCTACGTCGCGCCTTGAAAGAAATACCACAATTTGGCTGTCCGTGGAACATCATTACTCTTGCAAGAGTGCGGTAAGAACAGACCCGACTCTACGGCAATCAATATTTACAATTGTGGCCGTGCCTTTGCATCTATTGTTTCAGTTTTATCACTTTCTGCTGTTCTGGTCCTCAGTTATGGTTTTGTGGAACTGCAGTGCTGCCACAACACAATCTGTATGTTGACATTTTCTGCCAATTTGTAAGAAGTGGGAATAAATGCAATCCAATTACTGTATAAAAAACAATTATGTAGAAGCGCATAATGGATGCTATTAGTCTCTTATGCAATGAATATATGAATATAGTATATATGTTAATGTCAGCCACACTAGTGATTCTCAACAAGGGATACGTGTTCCCTGTGGGTACTTGGAGAGATTTCACTTTTGTAAAACCTATAAAACAAAAATTATGGCTTTAAAATAAAAATATTAGGGCTGTCAAAAGAAGTAAGCACTATTAATCTCTTTGCAATTCACTGAGTATGTTCAGTTGAATTTTTAAGGAGAAAATGCAGTAGTATTAATATGTTTTAAATAAATGCATGAAAAATGGTTTACAACAGATGCCTTTTCTTTTTTTTATGCATCTATATATTATTAATAATAATAAATTAATACATATGATTAAAATATATTATTAATATTTATTATAAATAAATATTATATAATATATTTGATAAACCACATTTCTACTAAATGGGAGATTGTGCGTTAAAATACAAAAAAATTATATATCCTAAATATAAATAGATTGTGAATATAAATATGAAAATACTTAAATATATTTAAATTAGGGCTGTAAAATCGATTAATTGCACCTAACAAAAGTTTGTGTTTACATTAAATATGTGTGGACACACACACACACACACACACACACACACACACACACACACACGGTATATATATGACTATATATAAATATAAACACAAACATTTATGTTAGATGCCAAAATCAATTTGACAGCATTTAAATATAATATAATATAATATAATATAATATAATATAATATAATATAATATAATATAATATAATATAATATAATATAATATAATATAATATAATATAATATAATATAATAGCTTTACTGATAAAGCTGTGTGGATACATAAGAAAAACAAAATTAGGAATTTGGAAACAATGAGCAAAACATTTTTTACGTTTATTCATTGTGTGCTTATGTTGAATGTTCATTCCACTCATATTTGAGAAACAAATAAACTATAGGGTCAAAAATAGCACAAAAATAGGTTGAGATGCAAATTGGTTTTGATTAGCGAGATTCTTTATTGGCCATCTGTGTCTGTAATTATAAGAATAACAATTTAGGATTTATAACACATTCATATTACTTTATGAGAAAGGTCTGTGCCTTACTCAGAATTATTACTTTCATTAAGGGATGATAATATGACAACAGGATCCCATGATCTGTAATTAGGAGGCGTCCAGACTGTCAGTGCTGACAAACTACAGAATAAAGCTTCCAAGGTCAAATCAATATGATCAAATAAAACTCAAATGACTGGATGTTGTTATAAAGTCATCAATAATATATATATTTTTAATAAGCAACTGAACTACATGCCAACACATTCAGACACACAAAATCCCATTTAAAGAAAAAATGTTTTACTGCAGTCACTTCCTCATTTGGATGAAGCTGTGACTTAGTGGAATAACGTCTGTGGTCTTCCTCCTTACAAATAATGCTGAGAAAAATAAAAACAAACAGAAATGCTGGAAAACTAAGTGCACAATACATAGAATTAAAGTGACACAAGGACCGTTTTAAGAGCCAAAAGGAACTTAGCCGGTATATAACACATTTCAGATGTTAAAAAAACGTTATGCTTTACATCTTTATTCTATCACGCTATTCTATCAGATGAGATTTGTGTTAATGACAGAGCATAATAGTGTGCGTTTTGAGGATGGCATAATGGGCAATCACTTGTGTTTCTTATCTCACGCCTGTTAATGACAGTGTTCGTTAAAACAGCAAAATTGCCTCTGTCAAGTGCTTCTTTCATTGGAAATGAGCTCTTTATCGGAACCTGCAGCCAGAGGAAACATCATACATCAGCCTCTCTGCTTTATCGTATTTTCAATTCTTCCCTCTAATGGAGTTATCTGCAATTTCTCCGCTATCAGCCCGAACAGTGGAACCGAGCTGGTTTGAGGAATGTGGTTTGATTTGCATTGTTTAATAGCTTTTTTTTCTTCTTACACTTCCAATGATTAGTGAACATACTTTGCGGACAATGGCCAACCAATCATTAATCATCTTGAGCTCGTTATTGCGGAAGTATTGGGAGTGAATAATCTGGGAGTGAATAATTACAGCTGCATTAATAGCAGTAAATAGAAAGTTCTTTACAGAAGAAAGAAACACTCGACACAGTATGCTCATCGAACGCTCCAGAACGTGGCGAGATCTTCTCATTAAAATGTAGCGATTCATTCGTCTGTGATAATAACTGATACACGGCCAAATCTCTCCCTTGTTTTCTCGAAATCACAGGGGGTGAAAAGAACCGTGCGGTCGGCTCTCAAGGTCACATGGTGCTTCTGGAGTTGAGATGAAGTTTTATCTAGTCTAGTCTGAAAAAAAAAATCAGTTTATATATAGGTAATGAAATGATCAAAAAGCCATTATTGTGATACACCTCAATGACCAGGCCTTATATTTACTAAACTCTAATGTCAAGCTCTGAAGAATACTTATTGTCCCAAACAATGAAAATACTGTTTTTTTCCCTTCTTCAGTACAACCATGGGGAGAGCTCAAAGCCGTACGAAGAATACAATTTAAACTAGAAAATAGCAGTCAGTATACATGAAGATTTACATGGGCTCAGAAATTTTATGGAGTCTGGGATGTGTAATGTTGTTTAAGTTATATTAACATCTTTTGCGAGATAACATTCTTTAAATAGGTCACATAAAATAAATAAAATATTTTCTTTACATTTTGCACAACACAACATAACATAATACAAAAATATATATATAAATATATTTTCTTCATAACATAACATAACATTATAAAACTTAACTGACTTGTAAAACGGAACTGTACATGGTAGAAATCAACATTTGAGCAATTTTGTAGTTATTGTTTTAATAACTTGCCTTAATTGCTTTTTCAAACAGGACTCACCTTCTGCCTCTGCCTCGATTAATGTTGAAAAAGCAATACAGCAAAAGTTCTTCTCTTGAGGATGTAAATGTTCAAAAAGAAAAACGATGAACAATGCACAATATTTATTATTGCAAAAACAACCTTGTAAACACTTCTGATGCATACAGTATACCTGCTGATTCCACAGCCAGCTCTGAAACAGCACAACAGGTTTAAATTGAATTGTTGTTATCAGAAGGTCTGGTTGTAGGAACCTCTTGTTTACTTTGCTTTAATGGTTTTAGGGCCTGAAGCGGCGCACTGACTGCATTGCTTTCCGGAATCTGCTAAAACAACAGATTTTGGATGAAGGTTTTTCCACAAACAATAACAACAACCTTCAAAGGAACTGGGAGTTTAGCAACTCAAACATTATAAACACAATGCTCCACCTCTGAGGAAAACCATGAATACAACAGTAGACACAATTATTTCTGTGTGAGACCACACACATTTATGCTAATGTATTTCAGGTAAAACTGTTTCCACTCTCTCTCCCTCCGTGTCTATTTCCTTACATCTTTATCTTTTAAACGTTACAAAACACGCTGATCCAAAACCATACTCCTACACAACGTGGAGCATCCAACATCAGCCCTGCACAAATGCTCTGTGTGATCCTGTGGTATTTCTATTCCAATGTGACCACTGAAATAGCATCGAGGGTCTTTGTTGGGGAAACAAGAGTTAGCTGCCTCCAGATGACATCAAACCCACATTTCATCTTTTCTACATTTCACCTCGAATGAAAAACATATGCAGCTGAAAATATGCAATGCAGAAATGCTAATGCTGCTTGCAATCTGCTATAAGCAACAGTTATAATTGGTGATAAATGCTGCTGGTGATTAGCAAGTCCAAAGCATAAGACCAAGCTTCTATTCTATAATGTAATAATCTTTTTCATATATATTTTCAGTATAACAAAGAAAAATTGGAACAGGAAATAAGCAATGAAATGGACATGAATAAAACCTGATGATTGCGTGCAATGATCTGAGATATTCCAGAAAACATCTTGTCTTAATGGAAGCAAGGAAATCTTATTTCCCATTATCAATATCAAACATTTGTATTAGAATTTTCACTCATGAAAATAAAGGTTCAAAAAGGGGGATTTCACAGAGATGCCATAGCAGAACATTTTTTTGGTTCCCCAAGTGATCAGTTCTTAAAAGAAGCATTTTTCGTAGTGTGAAGAACATTGTTATAATCTAAAAATCTGTTTTCCACTATAAAGAACCTTTTGAGCAATGGAAAGGTTCAGTGGATGTCCAGCGTTCAGTGGATGTTCTTCATGAAATCATCAATGCCAATAAAGAACATTTAATTTTAAGAGTCTAGAAACATACACTTAAACATAAATATTTAAAAAATTCAAAACTTTGGAAGCCAAATGTTTTTTGATATTTTTAATCCCAGATTGTCAACGTGGTTTTAGCTGTTTTTTAACCCCACTATTTGTTGTATACAAAATGTAAAACACTGTAAAAATTCTAACAGTACCCCATCATAGAAAACTTTATGCATTTATACATTTTTTAAAAACATCACTTAGCATGATTTATAAGCCCTTTTAAAAAAAAGACCAAAGGACCAAAAAAAGGACACGATTTTGTCGTGCGGTGCATCTATGAAAGAGAAAGACAAAAGCAGAAAATACAGAGCGTTTGCACAGAGATATTCATGTACATGTGCGGCCAGACAGGAAATTAAAAGAGCTCTTAATCAACTCTGCTTTGAAATCTTTGTATTCTTCTATGCATATCTGAAAATAATACATCACTGTTCCACAAATGTTTTTTGTAAAATAGAAAAGGTTATTGTGTGCTTCATACCAAGTACACTTGGCAGCATGTACAGTATCTAACACTCTCAATTAACCAATTAACTCCCATTCCTGGTTTTATCATGAACAATTCATCAGAAAAAAATGTTTATAGGTGTCTCTAACTCTGATTAAACTTAGTTCCGCTGATGAATGTTTGCCAATAGACAAATAGCTACACTATCCTTCAAAAGTTTTTGGGTTGGTAAGATTTTTTTATGTTTTTGAAAAAAGTATCTTATGCTCTCCAAGGCTCGATTTATTTGATCAAAAGTGCAGTGACAACATTAATATTGTAAAATATTATTACAATTTAAAATAACTTTTTTCTATTTGAATATTTTTTTAAATGCAATTTATTCCTGTGATCAAGGCTGACTTTTCAGCATCATAACTCCAGTCTTCAGTGTCACGTGATCCTTCAGAAATCATTCTAATATGCTGATTTGCTGCTCAAGAAACATTTGCTATTGTTATCAATGTTGAAAACAGTTGCACTGCTTCATATTTTGACGGAAACTGTGATACTTTTTTTTTTTCCATAATTCTTTGATGAATAGTAAGTTCAAAAGAACAGTGTTTATTCAAAATATGTCTTTTGTAACATTATAAATGTCTATACTGTCACTTTTGATCAAATGAATGTCTTTGCTGAATAAAAGTGTTACTTTCTTTAAAAAAAAACAAAAAAAAAATCTTACTGACCCCAAACTTTTGAACGTCGTGTATTTGGACAATATTTTAATCCACACTCATATACAGATTGTCTCTCTTCGGGTATGGCAACACTTTTCAAGATTTTTTAATACAAAATTTGTATTAAAATAAAAATATATTCTATCATCAAACTGAAATCCAGCCTTAAAACAGCTCTAAAGTTCACACACAATTATGTAGCACCAAGTGCTGATGTCTCTGAAACATTATGAAAAAGCGATAAAACATTTTGCACAAGTGATTTTAATATATGTGCTGGTGAGATTAATGCAACAATTGGACTCTTAACTGAGTCACTGAATACTTTAAAAAACTGTCTGTCACTGCTTCCCGGAGAGAAAAATGGGTTTTAACTTTCAACTTCCTGTGAACCCAACTAAACAGAGAGTGGATATTAGGAAACGGAAGACATGACAAATAACGTGATGGCTAAAAAGCGCTGGAGAGGAGCTCAAAGATACACCAACATTAGCTAATCACATGTGACATTAATAACTTTTTAACGTCAATATCAATACTCATTGTCGACCAAGTTCACTTAACTGTGTCCATTTTACTCAATTTTCACATGCATCCAGAAATTTAAGCATACTGTTTAAATTATCATCATGGTCTCTAATAGTCCTTTAATCTGTACTAAAACTTTCCCACAAAAGTTTGAAAGCATATTTGATCCTTTTGCACATTGGGTGGAAGGGGAGATTCTGTCATGATAAAAGGTAAATCAAAGTTTCAAAGGTGTCAAATCAAAGGTTTATTGCTGCTCATCTGTGGAAAAGGGAACAAAATGTTCCTCTACTTTGGAGCAAAAATTTATCATGAGACTGGCAACAATGAACAAAAGACAAGAGTAGATTCAATACACACACGCGTTGGGTTTCAATGTTTTATAGGGACATTCCATAGACGTCATGATTTTTATAGGCTACTGTACAAACTGTATTTTCTAAACCCCTAAACCTACCCATCACAGAAAACTTTCTGCATTTTTACATTTTCAAAAAACATCACTTAGTATGATTTATAAGCCGTTTTACTCTTGGGGACAAAAAAATGTCCCGGCAAGGAAAAAGGATTTCAGATTTTGCTATCTTTGTAGGGAATTTTGTGCTCATAATATAGGGTACATGTGAACCACACTCATACACACTTATATATGTGGTTTACAGAGACTGTCCAGGCGTAATGGTTTTTAAACTGTACAAATTATTTTTGAGTCCAATTCATTAAATTCATTGAAAGCCATTGGGATGTGCTGGAGGAGACTTTACAGAGTGCTGGACTCTTGCATTGACAATACAAGAACTTGACCAAAAACCTATTGATGAAAATAAATGTTGTGATGTTATTTCCATCAACTATGGGTGATAGGCATTTGCAACGTCACTGCAACTTTCAAGGCCCAGAAAGGTATAAGACATCTTCAACATAGACCATGTGACTACAGTGGTTCAAGTGTAATGTTATGAAGCGAACAGAATACTTTTTGTGTGCAAATAAAATAACTTAATTCAACAATCTCTTCTCTTCCACATCATTCTCCTACGCAGTTTACGTTGTAAACACAGTGCAGCGCTTCCAGGTTCTACGCCAGAATGCCGGCTCGCTATTGGCCAGCTCCTGCATTAGCATCACATGCATGTGTCGTGGTGCTCACGTGTAAAGCGTAAGCCAATGAGTCAGCGCTCTGAGGTAGAGCCTGGAAGTGCTGCACTGTTTACAACATGAATGGCATAGCAGAATGACATTGAAGAGAAGAGATTGTTGAATAAAGTCGTTATTTTTGGTATTTACACCTTTCTGAGCCTTAAAAGTTTAATGACATTGCTGCCTATGGCTGGTTCAGAAACCTCTCAGATTTCATCAAAAATAGCTTAATTTGTGTTCCAAAGATGAACGAAGATCATATGGGTTTGAAACGACATGAGGATGAGTAATTATTGACTATTTGGGTGAACTAACCCTTTAAACATCATAACATGTCACACTGATCCCAGAAGACACAAACAGTCTATTTTTCTCTCTCTTAAACATGCGCGCGCACACACACACACACACACACACACACACACACACGCGCACACGCACTAGCCTATTGTTGTTGTTATTATTAATAATAATAGTTTTACAGTCTTTCATTAATGCTGATTTTAAGAGAAAATAACCAAGTATTACAGTATTTTACTGTAAAAGTAAAAATACAGAACATAGTAATTAAAAAATATATATATTTATTTAAAAATGCCCAGATTCATAGCACATTAAAATAACGTCAAAAAATCAAATTAATGATAATAGGCTAAATTGTCTTCATGAAAATTCATCCATAATGGCAATTTATAACAGTAATTAAATGCATACAAAGATGCTATATTCTTGAACAGAGAGCATTCAATCTACACCATGATGTAAAAATATAGGCTAATAAGGGTTTTCATGGTGTGTGATATTAACATTGACTGTTGTCTGAAGCCCTGGGACAGACGTTTCATGTTTGGAGTAATTCACAGCACAGAAACAGACACAGTTCTTGCATAATGCAGTCCAATAATCTCATGCATTTGCCTTGTTGTTTGCAGTGAACGCTCCCCTGAGTGACACCTCAACATCGCTCTGTACCAGGAGAACTTACAAACATCCATCTTACGGACAAAGATTAACGCTGAAAATGTAACACCACAGATGAAGTATCTACCCTCACACAGTCAGGCCTGTCTCGTCAGAGCATCCGAACCATTGCCCCCAAAAACTGTAGGCCAGTCTGGAGAGCAGAGCACATAAAAGATGCAGCGCAGAGCTTGTGTAGAATTGTCAGATTGTCAGGCGGTGGAGCGAGCGAGAGAACGCTCGGCTGTCTCTGTCGTTTTCACTAATGCAGCTTCACCCTGACAGCGGAAGGAATGTTCCCCGGCTCACGGCCAACTCAAAGCGCAGGTAGCACGGAGAAAAACATCCATTTTTCATTGGGATGTTTACCCAGGAAGCCAGAAGACGCTCTTTAAAAATCTGCCCCTACCGGGAAATCGCATTTTGCGAGTGTCCTGCGCAGAGAGAATAAAATTTGAATACAAATTGATTTTGGTTTCGGACAGACAGCAGTTCTGAGGGTAGATAAAAAGTGTGACAAAAGACAGTTTGGTCTCAGAGCAATTTTCATCCACTATAAACGCACTCGGACTAGCTTTCCGACATCGTCTCATATTTAAAACATAGGTTAAAGTTGCTTCAAGCTGTTAGCCTGGAACCTCTGCACTTATGGTGAATGTCGCGCTCGTCGCTCTCGAACAAGCACTCCTGGGTGCGTCCTGCGGTGTGATACATTGCTGCTTTCCAACGGCTTCCTTTGAGATACTGTTTTAGGTAAAGCTTTGGCTCTGTTAGAGCAATGCCGATAAGAGATGGCTATCACGCCGCTCTCCGTGAATGATGAATACACACCATCAGGACCTCACATGTACTCGGTTCTCCAAGCTCTGCGCACACAAGCAAAAGCCCTAACCACACACATCAAACCCTCCTCCAAATATTGTTCATCTCAATTCAGCATAAAGCAGATTATCACCCCAGTGCCTAGAGCTTTGCAGAACTGTGGGGGAAAAATGCATCTATTGCCAGAACTACTGTAAAAAAACATTTTAGGTTATACAAATTTGTGAACAAAAGTGAACAGATATTTCAATGACTGAAATAATGTTAATATAGGCTAGCAACCTACTGAAGTATAGTACTAAAATCTGTTTTGTACCTTTATAATACACTGACAAACATCAAAAACAGCGCTGGTAAGGAGAAAGCCACATGTTCACTTCAAGGTTGATCCCAAGAAAAGTCTAAAAACCCGCAACATCATCTGGGACGGGACTATCTGCTTGTCTAATCAATCACAGTGTTTGGTGCCACTAGTGGCATGTCACCTTTACATTATAATCTAATCTAATCTAATCTAATCTAATCTAATCTAATCTAATCTAATTTAATCTAATCTTATCTAATCTAATATAATATAATATAATTTTATTTATATAATTAATAATATAAATTATATGAATATTTTTTGGGCGTAAATGTCTTCAAATAGGTCAAATAATTAAAATTACATTTTTATATCATATATAAGGTAATATAATGTTATATAATATAAATTATTAAAATTATATTTATATTTTTTGGGGCCCAACATTCTTCAAATAAGTCAAATATAAAATATACTTTTGCGAAATTTGTTCTTACATTTGTTTATAATATATAATGTAATGCAATGAAATATCAATTACTAAAATTATATTAATATTTTTGGGGCCTGACATTCTTCAAATAGGTCAAATAAATTACTGTAAATCTATCAATCAATTTTTTGTATAATATATCCAGTATAATGTAATGTAATCTGAAGTGTCACACGGAATTCTGCAAATGGCACATTATGTTTTTTCACTGTAATAAACACAAGACGACGTTCTTTTTCTCTTCCAAAAAGTATACATTTAACATGTCCTGTTAGATGTATTAGTTTTTCCCCATATAGCTAGGGAACTTAGCATTAACAAATGTTTGTATTGTTGCAATGTTTACAGTCTGTTTACCATTTAAAATCATTTACCTCTAGATTGTGTATTTAACAATCTCTCTTCTTGCAATCTGCAGGTTTTTCCTCTCTCATTAACTTGCATTCCCCTCATGTGTTGCTCTCTGGGGAACCCTGCCTCGTCGGGAAGAGACACAAACTGTGTCTTCCACTTTTGAGAAGTGCTACCTGTACAGACTTTGGTTTCGCAATAGTATTCGAGACACCCTTCCCCTTTGTCTGCTCTCTGGGCTCGTGCTTCTTTTGTTCTGGAAAGTTCTTCGCGTTCGCATCAGGCTTGTGAGTGATAGCACTACGAGACGCCCTCGGTTGCAACAGACCCGAACATGTCCCTGGAACGACAGCGAGGAGTGATTAGCGACTACCGTGTGATGTTTATACTTTCCTGAGACTTTTATTCTACTGTTTTATTTTCCTTTCTATTATTCCAAGCTTAACGGTCTTAAAAAAAACTAAATCGAGTTACAGGGAAATGAAAAAGGAGTCTATGATCAAATCTCACCACTATCCTGCACTGACAGGGCGAATACCAGCTCACAAAATGAATAGTGAGGGGTTGCTAAGCAACGTGCAGATTCTGACGATAACCACGTACTGTAACATGAAGAGAGAACCTGAAGTCTGATCACATGACTGTGACCGAGCACGAAATCATAAAGTGCCGCTATCGACTACTAAATTATGTTGACAGGAGCCTTACGACGGGGTTTAAACAATCGTGTTTGTCAGCAAGGCTTTGCTCGCTGGATGCCGCATACTGATTGGCCACTTAAAGCAGCTGGAAATTACATAGAGCAGAAACCACAAAAGGAGCATTGTGTGGGAGAATTCAGTTTACGGTCTGGTAGGTCAGAATCAGACACTTTAAATCCTTCCTATTAATTATTTTGGCCTTTTTGCCACTTGGTGGAAGATTTGACTGAAAAAGACATTGCAATCCAGATTCGAACTTGTGGCACCAAGGCTCAATGTATCAGAGGGGGATTGTGATTTTGGTAATTGGTCCTGTCAAACTGCAAACACGATTGCCCACCAATCGTGAATATTTTGTGTGCATGTTTTGAACAGGAATGGTTTTGGTAACACTTTACAATAAGGTTGAATAAGGTTCAATATAGTGTAATAAAATATAATGTAATATTTAATAGAATATTTTTTATTAAATGAACATTTTTAAAATTATATTAATATTTTGTTCAATAAGGTTCAATATAATAGAATGTAATATGATATAAATTATTAAAATTATATTTATGTATATATATATATATATATATATATATGTATATATATATATATATATATATATATATATATATATCAAATAAAGTCAAATAAATACAATTTACAGTTTATTTTTTACATTTTTGTATAATATATAATGTATTGATATTTTTGGGGCCTAACAGTCTTCAAATAGGTCAAATTATTATTATTTTTTAATCATTATTATTTTTTTTTTACATTTTTGTATAATATATAATGTAATGTAATCTGAAGTGTCACAGAATTATGGGAATGGGAAACATTAGTAAGTTACTTTAAGCATTTTTTTAAACTACTTAAAGGGATAGTTTACCCCAAAATGAAACTTCTGTCATTATTTATGTGGTTTCAAACATGTACGACTTTCATTTCTTCTAAGGAACACGCAAAAAAAGATAAACTGACAAAAAATATCTCTTTCAAAGATAAACTGACAAGAATATCTCGCTTTTTTGTTTATACCATGAAAATTATTGGGTAACATGTTTGCATTGCTGGGAAAAGTTACTTTCAAAAGTAATGCTTTACAATATTATGTTTTTATAGAAAGTAATGCATTACGTTTCGCACCTGGGCTGGGCTTGCTTGTTTGTTTTTGAATAGCACATTTTTATATATATCTATATATATATATATTTTTTTTTTGGCAAATGTGGCTCTTTCACACCAAAAGTGAAATGAATAAGCCTCAGGTGGAAGAAAATGCAAATTCACGCTTGTACCAGTAGAGGGTGCAACTCAAACAAACCTTTTAGCTGTGCAGCCGTATTAACTCCCGATTTATCTCAAGTGTCAGTCAATAAATGGGAAAACAACGCAAAATTGCATTACTTATTTGAAAAAGTAACTCGGATATCTTGTAAATTTAAAAGTAATGTGTTACTTTACTCGCTATTTAAAAAAAAGTATTTGATTACGTAACCCGCGTTACTTGTAGTGCGTAACACTGATTGGTTGAACCATTACGTTCTTCAAAATATTGAGTGAATGATGACAGAATATGCATTTCTGAGTGAACTTTACCTTTAATGCATCATAAAGCATTTTTTACAGCATTTATTAATCTAGATAATGTTAAAGCAGATCTCGGGCCCCATTGGCTACCATAGTATTTTTCTCCCTAACTATGGTATAGTCAATGGGGCCCGAGATCTCTTTGGTTACTGACATTCTTCAAAATATCTTCCTTTGTGTTCAGCAGAACAAAGAAATTCTTACAGGTTTAGAACAAGTTGAGGGTGTAAACATCCACCAACGTAACGGAGTAAACAAAAAAATTGCACTAAGAGCCTGTTGCCTGTTCGTGCACACCTCAGAGTTTGACTCGTGCATGCATGAATAATTTTGCGACTCCAGTCTCTAATTCATGTTTTCATTCATGCGTCTTTTTGGCTACTGCAAAATAGATGTATCATACAGTATTCATCCACTAGCAGCTTTAGCACAGCTCACTGAATTCTGAGAGTTCAAAACTGTGCCGTTAGTTAGTTGCTTTCAGAGCCTAGTATCTTCAGCGAATCCTGACTGTAATAAGCATCACAAACCCACAAGCCCAAGTCAATGAGCTGGTACGACTCTCACAGTAATGATCTAGTGCACAGTAAATAATGTGTGGCCATGCTATTATGAATATAGTCACAACAGTGTAGGCTACATTTTTTTTTTTTTTAAATGTAGGCTACTGCTAACAAAAGATGACTAAACAAAGATACAAATATTGGATACGACAAAAATATATACATTACTGTTCAAAAACTTTTTGCGAAGTTTATACTTTTTTCAAGCAAGGATGCTTTAAATCGATCAAATGAAGACATTTATGATGTTACAAAAAAAATTCTAATTGCAGCTTTGTTTGTAACATGGGTTCCACAAAAAATTAAGCAAATTAAAAATTCTGTTAACTGATGATAGTAAGAAATGTTCGCAAATCAGCATATTCAAATGATTCCTGAAGGATCATGTGACACTGAATACTGGAGTAATGATGCTGAAAAATCAGCTTTGCATTAAAGGAATAAATTACATTTTAAAATATATTCAAATAGAAACAGTTATTTTAAATTGTAATAATATTTCACAATATTAGTGTTTTACTGTAGTTTTCATCAAATAAATGCAATCTTGGTGAGCATAAGAGACTTTTTAAACAAAAAAAATCTTACAGATCCCAAACCTTTGAACAGTATACATATATATCTCAAAATGGATCTCTGTTCAGATTAGAAGCAACTAAATTAATTTGTGTTGGATCTGTTTACAAATAGCAAATTTCCATTGTCATGCAGATCCCATTCAACAGAGCATTTCCATTGGCTGAGACAACTTTATGGGTACTCTATTCGGTGATTTGAAATAGTAATAGAAAATCACAGAATTTTTTCTTAATCATAAACACATATTAATATTGTTTAAATTACATAACACATTAGTTCACCTAAATGGTCAATTTAGCTTTCACCACAGTGTCAACAGGTTAAAAACAGATTTTTTTGATTAACTACAACAAGATAACTATGTTTTTGACCAGGCACTGTGGAAAGGAAAAATTATTTTGAGTAAAACAGACTTCATTTCAATGTGCAAAACAATAAAAGTGATTTATACATTAAGCATTGTGCTTTAAGCATTATGGGTTCATGTTATATCTTGCATAGGACGCCAGAATTGGCACCTCCAAATTCCCAACTTCACCTCTTAGAGCGAAGTACCTGCAGGTGATGCCAGAACACTCTGTCCCATAAGCACCTACTGTCAAACACATAATCAAACCTTTATCAGATCACTGCTGTTATCAGACCTGAGAGTTTGATCACAGAAAGCGCTCTACTGTAACATTTCAGAGAAATCCTTAAAAGGCAATTACTGTCTGTTTCATGCACTTCAAATAGTAAACGTTTTGATGCTTTCCAAAGTTCAGAGTTGGAAAAAGAGAGAAAAAGAAGTAAAAAGTGAAAAGTAGAGCGAGAGAGGAAGTAAATAAGTCATATTGTTTTCTCCCTCTGACTATTTATGAATGCATCTAATGCTCTAGGTGACAGTTTTTGGTTTAACATTTAAATAATTTCCCCATCAGAATTCCATTGGTGACAGAGAAGGATGAGATGTAAATATGCAATGAAATTTCACCGCAGAGAACGTCCCACGATCCTCCCCGGCGCTCACACGTGCAACACGCCGAGCCACGGCGCACCGACCCGAGTACGTCTCACTGTTTTCCACGCCATAATGGAACCTTTGCTTTCTTTCCATTTACATTTGTTTGAACAGGGCACCTGGCACGGCACAGAAATCACTGCACAGCGGGGGAACTATTTGCATTGTAGCTCCATTTGCTCCGATGAATTTTTCAGAAAGATGTGACAACCTCATGCATACTGATATGATGCCTCTGTTTTGCATACGGGCTTCCTGCAAAACATGTCTTAATCTTATACGTTAAGGCTAATGCACCCAAATGGACAGTTTGAGAAACTGAAGAGATGAGAGCCAATCGTTCTGAGGAAGACGTAAGACGAGGGCCGACTTCAGTAAGTGTCCCCCGTCTCTCGAGGTTACAGCACGAGCTCCTCGGCTCCGGCACTCACTAAATAATGAGACAAGACAAGAACAGTAGAACTAATCTAACTGCTTTAAAGAGTGCGAGGAACTAGACGAGTGAGAGGAGAGGGAGAGGTGAGACGATGCAGGGAGAGAAAGAGCAGATAGGACATAATCAGGCGTGAATACAATCTACAAAACGTACAGATATAATTTGGTATTCCAGCAAGCGCTTCTGCATCAGCAGTGAGGCAAAGCAATCATCATTTGCAGGAGAATGTGCCGAGAGTTCCTTTAGATCACTGCTGCTCAAATGCATCAATCATGATCTCAGACAAACTCCAGATCAGTGGCTTTGTTCAGACACACAGCAGAAACAGTTTCTTGACGTATTTAACTGAAAAAAAACCTAAAGGTTTCTTCTTTGAAACTACTATGTGGAATTTTACTAATTTACTGCAAACAAGTGCTGTAAAAGATGAGAGTTGGATCCGTATGTGTTTTGGATAAGGTTTGCATCATATTTCATGTTTTTTATTGCTCAGAACACAAACAACAAAACAATAGGATGCAAAAGAATAGTTCTTTGTAGCATGAACCTAAAAACCTGATATTACAAACCCGATCCAAATTACACACAAATCTTTTGCTGTTCACACTACAAACAATGACATATTTTAGTTGTTCATAGTTTATACAGCACATAAATAAATAAACTAAACCGAGTAAATAAACATGAATAAATAAATAAATAACTATGCATAAACCAGCACAAATTAATAAATGAATAAACATGAATAAATAAATAAATCTTAACCCTAAATAAATTAAAACACAACTAAATAAATAAATAAATAAAAACACGGATGAATAAATAAACAAACAAATAAATAAACACGAATGCATAAATTAAAAAAAATTACAAACCTGGTTGGATGAATCTAAACAGTTCCAAGTCACATTGTTTGGATCAGGATTGTAGAAGTCAGATTTCATGTGTTGTTCTTCTGCTCAGATGAAAAACCACTCAATGGATCTCATCTATGTCATACATAAATTCATCTATGTGATCTGCATCTACAAGTTTGCTTGGCTAGCAGTGCTTGTGTTCCAATACTTGCATAGAGAATGTTTTGAGCCTTAACCAATACACATGACCACACCAACTACAAGTACCGAACAAGCCAGGCTGAGGCCATCAAAAATTCAATAATTGTATTTACATATAAAAAATAAATGAAATTACTGTAAAAACTACAAAGGTTTTATAATTTCCATTTTAACTTCAACCATACGCCCTCCTTGAAAACCCCGCCCTCTAAAGACATGTCAGCCAATCCGACGTCAGCAAACCAAAGAATTAAAAATAATTGACAGGCAGAGATGCAAGGTGTACTAAAAACACTTAAAGCAACTTTAATAGACAATATTTTAAAGTGTCCACAAACGTTTAATAATAATAATAATAACAATAATGTGTCGGTAGAGAGGCGGAAGTATTGATGTTTAACATGTTTGGGTGTTCCATATAATTGACAACAACAGCTGCAATGAACCGGCCAAGCATTTCTCTGTCTATTACAAGTCCAATTGTCTTTAAAGAGCTCACCGCCTCACGGACTCACAAAACCACCCTGTCTCGACACCCCCATTAAACCGGAAAATAATGACTGAGCGCAAATGGACCGAGTTCCATTCGCAACATGAATTGCATCATACCGGTAAATAGAGTGACCCGTCCTAATTAGAGGAGAAAATAACAGGATTGTTACAGTAATCTCGGCCTGTTGCTCTGCGGCGCCACTGTCATTGACTGAGAGCGGAAAAACAGGAGCGGGAACTCAAGCTAAATCTATTCATTAGCCATAGTCTCCAATGCAATCAATAACACGCCTTTCCAATTACACCGCCCGAGATCCGCAGGAAATTCGTGCTGTATTTAAACCGGTTAGCAGCATGGACTTCTGCGAGAGTTCTCCACTAGACTCCCCTCGAGCCTAACAAACTAGACACATCGAAACAGCTCTCCCCCCTTATTGGGTTCTTCTTATTTTAATGTGCTCAGAAAATGTGTTTTCATCTCCCTAATTGACCGCAGATTCAATACGGCCTCAGCTGTGATCCAAACACCACTTTTTTTCCTCCCCGGAGCTATAAAAATTCTTTATACGCACTTTAATCAATGTTTTCAGATACATCTGTGGGAAATGATCAGGATAATGAAATATAACGCTGTCTGTTTACTTCAACAGCCCAATCTCGCAACATAGATTGCCACATTCGGCTTAAGGGGCAACAAACTTAAATACCATATTCTGTTTACAAATCCCTCAATAAGCGACTATTCAAAAGTCAGCGTGCATGCTGAATAAGAACACTAAAGTGCACACTTCAGGGTGTATTTGTCACATGACACGACTCCACATCCATTTTGCCAGAACACAAGCAAACATTGGAATATTGGCTTGCAGATGACAGTAGATTGATAGATACTGAGTTTCGGTAATTGAAATAAAGCAGACATAAAATAAAATTTAAACTTAAAATGGTAAATGCAAATTAGAAATGCTACCTGGGTACTAAAATAGTACTAAAATAGAAATAAATTATCGCTTTGTTTGCAGATGCTACTCAGAATGATAGCCAATGATCAGTGTTATTGTTAACTAAAACTATATAAAAAATATTAATTGTATCACGCACACGATTTAGTAAATCGAGGAAATGTATTGTCATATCGTGGAATGCACACGATTTAGAAAAATGAGGGAGTGAATTATATTGTGCACACGATTTAGTAAATCGAGGGAACGAATAATATTGTGGACACGATTTAGGAAAACGTGAGAACGAATTATAACATGCACACGATTTAGTAAATCGAGGAAATTAATTATTATATCGAGCACACAATTTAGTAAATCGAGGGAACGAATCATTGTATCATGGATATGATTTAGAAAAACGAGGGAACGAATTATATCGTGCACATGATTTAGAAAAACGAGGGAACAAATTATTATATTGTGCCCACGATTTTGTAAATCGAGGGAATGAATTATATCATGCAAATGATTTAGTAAAACGAGGGAACAAATTAGTAAAACGTGTTGATGATTATTAAGTCATGGGAACAATATAATTTTTTCCACATAGCCTACTGTATGT
Organism: Siphateles boraxobius; assembly: GCF_051911475.1. Lineage (NCBI taxonomy): Eukaryota > Metazoa > Chordata > Actinopteri > Cypriniformes > Leuciscidae > Siphateles > Siphateles boraxobius. The sequence goes on from NW_027509219.1 coordinate 30,689,339, forward strand.
GAAGGGCTCTGAATGAAATAAAGTTGAAATAAAAACAAACATTAGATGAAAAAAAACATATATGCAAATTAGAAATGCTGCCTTGGCAACTAAATGAAATAAATAAGTTGAAGTACTAAAATTACTACAAGTAAAACTTAAATAAAATGAATCATAGATTTGTTTGCAGATGCCACTTGGTTTCATAGTTAATGATCAATGTTGTTATTATTAAAGGGTTAGTTCACCCAAAAATGAAAATTCTGTCATTAATTACTCCTCGTCATTCCAAACCCCGTAAGACCTTCATTAATCTTCAGAACACAATTTAATATATTTTTGATTAAATCCGAGACCTTTCTCGGATCTCCATAGGCAGCAACAACTTTCAAGGCCCAAAATGGTAGTAAAGACATCCTTAAAATAGTCCATGTGACTCCAGTGGTTCAACCGTTGTGAAACGACGAGAATACTTTGTGTGCAAAAATACATTTAAAAAATGTTCAGTCATTAAAAATTAAGCTGAAATCACATAATATATATACATTGGATGAAACAATTTCAAAAAAAAAAAAACTTAAATCCAAATTTTAAAATGTTGCCAAGTGCACTTTTTCTATTTGTAATTTTCAGTGAACACAATTCTCAATTTATACAAAACGGAACAAAATAATACGTATGCAAATTGGGACGCATCAAAATAACTACAACTAAAATAAAAAAAGCGAATTAAAAATAAAAATGAATATACTATATTAAAAAAAATACCGGGAAAGATAAAAAAAAAACCAACCAGGATATAAACGAGGCACATAAAAATTTCATTTCCTCACAGAACCATCACCAGACTACGAACAGCACTCGGAATATTATTCATGTCAGTGCAATCAGTGACGGACGGTCACCAAGGAAACGGACAACAATTCTCAGAGACATAAACTGCAAGAAGTGTCGTTTTGCATCACCCTGTGGTAGCGTCTCATTATTCTTACACGCACACACTTTTCCTTTCTGAAACAGTGGCGATAATGCTGTTTACATCATCTCTCACCGAACGGACAGAGGCGATCACTATTATCTGGATATATCTGATGCGCTCATGAGGTGTGCGGTGACAGCCCTATGTGTCTGCGTGTTATAAATAGCCACGTTGTAGCTGGGAGGAAAGGAGGGTAAGCGACGTGAACGTGTGCCATAACAATGCTATGATGTCTTCCTGTGGAGACCTGCACCCCCCACCTGCTTTAGCTTGGTAATGAAATATGTCTGCTGTGATGTATGGCTGCTGGATAGCTCCAAATCGAAAATTGAATCACACTAACTTAATTTGCGGTCGGGGCAATCAAATTACTTGTTTTGGCCAGAGTATTTCAGCCCGTGCTGGCGATGAATTCATCTTGGTGAGAGGCCTGTCAGAGAGAGGCATCTTTGCGGGTACCACCTCCAGCTGTAGAGAGAGCCGTGTGGCCCGGAGGGCAGGAGGATGCTGGCGGCCACCGTACCGAGGTTATTATCCGGCAAACGGCAGAGAAGGAACATCCTGTAGCTTGTCATCCAAGATCTCCTGGGAACAATATAAAAAAAAGCACTGCTATGGATACTGCACTTATGTTGCAGTGCACTGTAATTTTTTAGTGCCCCTCAAGGTTTTTCGACTTTCAAAAATTTTCACAGAATTTCACAGCCTAAACAAATATCCACAAATAATAACAAATAAAATTTTAAAAATGATTTTAAAAAAAATGATATTGTTTTAAATAAAATGAAAAAATAATTATACCAAAACTGGTTGATTGCTAGTCGGAATTTCGAGCCCGTTCTCATCCTTTGGCGGCATATGTGACGCCATATGACAAAACGGCGAAATACTACGCACATGGCACCCTTTAGCGTGAATATAACACGCGAACCCAAGGCGTCATAAAGTTGACTGGCATCCTTTAGCGTGAATATGAGACGCAGACCCTACCCCACACCTAAACCTACCCATCACAGTGCGTGTTATATTGACGATAAAGGGTGCCATGTGCGTAGTATTTCGCCGTTTTGTCATATGGCGTCACATATGACGCCAAAGGATGAGAATGCGTTAGAATTTCCAACTTCCCAATTAGAAAGTGCAACAGAACAGCATTTGAAGTCCTACTAGTTTCAGGTGTATAAAGGCACATAAACATGGCAGGACCCAGTGATATGTGCACAACTAATGTTAAAACCCCAGTTTAAAAGGTAGGGTCGGCAATTAGCAGGCTACGATTAGCAAGTTAGCTTTGAAAGCATGAGATCCCACCTTCTCATCAGAGAGTCTCCAAAGCTCCAATCTCCTTTAAAAACACGTGAACCTGCACAGCCAGAGCAGAGTCTGCAAAGCGTCATGAGATGAGAGAAGCCATTAAATTACATTAATTACATAAAGTACATAAAATTACAATAATAATGAACGTAAACAACTTACAAAGCTAGTTGTACCACCTGACTGCTGAAGATTCATTTTGCCGTTGATAGTGGACATAGAAGTGCAAAATCCGAGTTTGAACAGCTCAGAGCAGAATGTTACAGGTTGCCATCTTGTAATTACGGTTAAGAAATGACGCAATCACAGCATAAGTTCATTGTTTTGGTTCATTAAGAACTGTAAATGGCGACTGCTGTTTGCTTGCGGTCAAGGGCGTAGATTTGGTTTGAACATTGGGGGGGGTTGAAGTTTGGGTATGCCTCCTGATATTGTGATCATGGTATAAATAATGGGGGGGGTTGTAATGCATAGATTTAAATATTGGGGGGGTTATATCCCCCCCACCCCCCCCACAAATTACGCCCCTGCTTGCGGTGCTTGGTGACTGACGTCTGTCTTCAACTTTGCATAGCCTTAAGGAACGCACCAATGACGTGTGATATCTATGCTGACAGGCAGGTAGGACATCGTATCATTGCATTCGGACCGAATACAACAATTGGATGAACATTTTTCGGTCCCGAGACTTCCACAGAAGATATACATGGCCACTTACTATTGATTGCTACAGGATGTGAAAAGAGCTTCAACCAGAATAACAAAAAGTGTTTATTAAAAATAAAAAATTGCCTACTTTACCTTTAAAGTAGGCCTATATGAAATGCAACAATGAGCCAAAACATCCAACATCACATTAAAACCGTTTGCAGAGGCTGCGTGTAAAATCGAATAAATTAGAATTTCTGATAATTATTATAATGATTTCTTGATTATTTTACACCTGCAAAACCACTGCTAGCATTGCATCATTTCATTCATCCTCTAGCCTACAATTTAGTTGCTAAGAGACTTCTTTATCAACAGTGGAACCCTGCTAAGCACCGCCACTTGCACATGATTGGTTGTAATATCCCACAGTATGGCATCGAAAACAATGCAGCATTAAGACAAGTCAAGTCACCTTTATTTCATTTAATTTCAAGTCACTCATTAGTTGTGAGAAAAACTGTAGCATCATTTGTTTGCAGATGCCACTTAAAACTAGCACTGATAAAGGGGTCCTATTATGCCCTTTTACGAAGTCTTGATTTTGTTTTTGATTGTTAAAAAAAACGCATTATTTTTTAACATTTTTTACATTATTACAGCTCCTCTCTCCCCAGTCTGGCTCGAACACGCTGATTTCGATGCCCCTCCTTCCGAAATACGCTGTGATTGGTTAGCTGGCCCAGTGGGTTGTGATAGACACCACTTTAGCGTGTGTTCGGGAAATCGTGAGCTTAGAATTATACAGTTCTATCTCCGTTTAGGGTAGTTCTGAGAAATTGCGCATCAAAGTTTTTACATCCCTGCTGTTTTGTGAGATGGAACCTTTTTATTTTATTAATAACTACTAACAAAATATTTTTTTTACAAAAATAACACCACACAGGCATTAATAAACACCCAATGGATAAGATTGTCAAAAACTCAATTTCGACCAAAAGTGGAGATAGAACCGTATAATTCTAAGCTCACGAAATGTCACCCCTCCATAACTGTGTGTAAATATTGAGAATAGCGTCAATTTCAAACCAATTAGAGTCAAATTCAGACCCTGAGAATGTTAAGGAACAAAAGAAGACTGTGCTGAATGGATTTCATGCATGGACTTTTCAAGCATTGTTTTCACAGGGAGTTTGTGATTGGTATGTTTTTTTAAAATTTTCTTATACATTATGGACATGATGTCAGTGGCGTAGCAAGTCAGTCCCGGGCCCATATGCAAACCTATGTATATGGCCCCCCCTAACCCCGCCCTCAAAGTACATCGAAGATACATTCATAGACGTTCACTGTAGCATAAAAAAATACCATACAAACAATACCATAAAAAATACACTACACAACAACTTTTCACAACCAGAACAGAACAACAAAAAAGTCCAACCAAGGCTCAGTCAGTGTCAATAATAAACTACTGCATGCATACACAGCAGCCCAAAATGTAAAAGCACAAACCTACTCACTAATTTCAGCTTGATTCTCCAGGCCTTTCTTTCGGCAAATTCATCCACGATGTCCTTGCTGTTTAATTCACGGCTTCGTGCATTCTCAATGAAAAAGATTCTGTGACATGGTGCTCAGCAAATTTTTTTTTTTAGTTTCAGTTTTAAAAAATGAGCGCCCCGCTGAAGCAACAATAACCTCTCACACTTATTTTAATTTGGCGCTTAAAAAATGACAATCACATAACAAAAACACTAAAACTCCAACTAAAATGAAAATGGAAAATATATAAATAAAGCTAAACTCAAAAAAACTATAAATATTCTAATTTTATACAAACAATACTAAAATAACAATGCTAGTTACAAAATGTTTTTAAGTGTGATGTAAAATAAAATGTAAAATAAGTGTCCAAATATTTTTGAGGGACTAGTCACATTCACATAAATGGATATATTTATATAAAAAATGTTTTTAATAATAATAATAATAGGCTATATATATATAGGCTGTATATATATTAATAAAAAATATTTATGCAAGTACATGAACGTGAACAGTCCATTGAAGGCAAGTAATTTCTCTTGGTGGCCATTTTTTAAACGGTTCTCGGGCAGCATTTTCAGTCATGAAAGTATACAGCTCCTATCTCTTTGAATGGGGAAACATCAAATTCTACAAAGTTGTTCACCAAGCTTACGATTAAATTTCACATTTGAAATCACCAATGAAATCTGACAACAACTGTCTCAAAAATTAAAAAAAAAACACGCATATACACGCATCTCACAACACTGACTGTAGCTGAATCCGAAATAGCCCCCTAAACCCTCAATCACTATTCCCTATATTATATTTATATACCTATATGTATAAGTCCACTAATATAGTTTGCTTGAAGAAATTAATAAAAATAAGTGAGCGAATTCGGACAGGTGTTGAGCGTACATCGGCTACTCGTTATTGCGGTGCAATGTGGGATAGAATGAGTGCACTAAATAATGTCCACTATGATTTCGGACACCACTACAAATGGCTGTCCCCTAAAATAATGCCCTTTTTGAGGGTATAGGGGGCGATTTCGGATTCAGCCTCTTTCTTTTGCAACCGGTGCTTCTAACGGCATCTGCAGTGCGCAATGAATACCAATTAGCGACTGGCTCTTTAATTTAGAAGGCGTGACTAATTCCACCATATTGCACACTGCACTTTCTCCCATTCATAGTAATATGACAGCATCGTCTTTATATATCTAAAGTCTTTGATGTGAATAACTCTAGTGCCCCCTTGTGTACTGGAGTAACATCACAACTACAGTGAAGTCAAGTACGAGGCACTAGAAATGCACTGGGCCAAAAAACTGGTGTCCATGTTTGCATACTTGCGTAGAATATGTCCTTAGTTCACAAAAGTGCAATAGATCAAACTTCTATAAACCTTTGAAAAAAGTTTTGACTTTAAAGTTTAGCCTTTCGAGTTTAAAACAGAGAGATATCAGCAGCACAAACTTTCCAAACTGGTCTCCAAAGAGCGTTTGAAGAATGCTTGTGGCCGCTGAAAAGCTGTCTTCAGAGCGCAGATGGTGGAGAGTGAGATGGCCACTTGTTTGCATTCCCCATCGACGCCTGTGCCGCTCGAAGAAAGAAAATCAATCAGTGTGACAGACTCATCCACCTCTCAAACACTCCAGCACACTCTCACCCGTCACATCATTTATCCAACACAACTGACAGGGCTGGCCTCACACACACATATATTTACACACCTGATACCGCACTCACTCCGTTCTGTCTCTTCTTTGGAGTTTCTCCCTTTTAGTGCCCCTCTCTTCAAACCATTTATCAGCACTTTATGGGTTTTTGAAGAAGAAAAGGGGAATATTTGAATCAGGCTGTGTTTGAAACTTGAGACAAGCCTGGAAAGAACACAGGACACAGAAATCACAGGATGTGCCTCGACAATGAGGCTGCTAAACGAACACGCACGCATGCACAGTTGTTAAAACACAAATTTAAACACAAAGACACATTCTCTCTATATTCAATAGCCTGTTTGAATAAGTATTCAGGCTCCACTGCTGCCTCTCTCATGTTTTATTGAGAGATTTGGGCCATGTGGGGGTTTGGAAGGAAACCCTCCACATTAGGATTAAGTTTAAAGCTGTAAACCAATCTAAATCCCTTCATCATGACTTCAGGCTGCATTCATAACCTCACTACACATTAATGAAGCCTGTTTGGCACCTGTCATAGACCATCACAGAGATACGCATTAGCATGGGAGAATCGGATAACAGTTCTGCAGTAATATTCACTTTTTCAATGCATGAATGCAAATAAATGGGAGTGTGCTAAAAGAAAAATGAAAATCATGTAATTTACTCACACACATATTGCTGCAATCCAGTCCTTGTTACTTTCTTGCAGTGTTTTGGGAAACAACTTTGAAATTTTAGCTACTCATGATTGAAAACATTCAACTATACATTTACATTTAGTCGTGTACTGCAAATAAAAACAGAACCTATAAATGTTGCTTTAGCAACTAACTGAAATAAAAATTACTAAAAGTGAAATAAAAAAAATGTAAGTTAAGACTTAAACTAAAAAACTTTTATAAGTATAGTAAAGTATAGTAATGTAAATAGTATATAATGAACAAAAATATAGAGTACACTTTACAGAGTGCTGGACTCTTGCATTGTCAATACAAGATCTTGAACAAAAATATGCATGGAAATAAAATCACAACCTTTATTTCCATCAAGATTAGGGCTGACGGTTACCGCATCAACATTAAACAGCATGTAAATCAAAACTGCCTAATGTTACTATATGAAATGTCGACCCAGAATGAGGTAGAGGACTGTGAAGCTTTGGGGGTGTTGATGGACTCTATGTTTCAATCATCATTCTGAATCCGATCTGGATAGTCTTTGATAAAAATGCGTTTTTCTCAGCTTTTTGCTCAAAATGTTTTCTTTTTTTATTTATGAAACTTGATAAAAAAAAAAAGATTGCATTCAGCTAATAAAACAGGGGTTTTGTTGTTGTTTAATTGCAGAAGCTCTGTTCTTCCTTTTGACATGTTGCATGTTCAGATATATAAATAATATCAAACAACAAAATATTCTGAGGGCCATGAAAGTTTTGTGAAAACTATCAAAAATGCTGTTGGTGGCTAGCAACTTAAAAAATCAACAACAACAAAAAAAACGGGGTTTTAGCAGGGTTACAGTTAAATCCAAACAATTACTTTTTTTTTGGTCTGGGCAGTGTGTGTGTATATATATATATATATAGTACATTGAAATATTGTGCACCAAACCTCAATGCCCCAAGTTTAACTTCAGTAACAATGGAAAGCTAAATAATATTTCACTGGCGTTAAACCTTGTTTAACATGTCTTGAGTCACCATGCACATGCTAATGCAAATGAGACCATTTCGTTCCATCTTTGTCTGCTACAATGTTTGGCACACATTCACCGATTTTTGTTGTTTGACTATTACGTGCAAACTAGCACCTCTTTGAAGGTGTGCACAACATATGCTGATTACAAACTCTGAGAATTGTGTAGGAGGTATAAGCGTGAAATATCTCAATCCATCTGTGAGAACAAAGTAAAGAAAAACTTGCAGAAACATCCATATAATGCTTCCAGAATGATCCTGGATCCAAAAGAACCTGGCAGAAAGTTGTCAGTTTCAGTGTATATTTATATAATACACGCACACCCAAATAACCTTTCACGTGTCCTGACCGTCACAGAGCTCGTGAATATGAAGTTGTGTTCGTGATATTTATTTAAGCCTAATGTTTGACTGATGTTTGTTGGTTGAGTTGTGCATTGCATAACACCCTCCAAATGGCACAGCCTCAGAGACTTCAGGAGATATGAGATCTGCCGAGTTAAAGGGCCAAACATTATTTTATTTTAATTCATAACACTTCTAATCAACACACGACTTACATGAGTCTCAAAGGTGACTCAAAAGTCATTAAACGGGTGTGGGTGGAGGTATTCAGATCAATATGGAAGGTCACATTTACCTACATGATATATAGCAGACTTTTGACCATACATGCAGAATACTGTAAGAAAATTGGAATCTGTAAGATATTTAATATTAGAAAGAAGTCTCTTATGCTCACCAAGGCTGCATTTATTTGATCAAGAATACAGTAAAAACAGTAATATTATGAAATATTTGAATATATTTTAAAATGTATTTTATTCCTGTGACGGCAAAGCATCATTACTCCAGTCTTCATTGTCACATTATCCTTCAGAAATCATTCTAATAAGCTGATTTGCTCATCAAGACATTTCTTTTTATCATCAATGATGGGAAAAAGTTGTGCTGCTTAATATTTTGGTGGAAACTGTGATGCAGTTTTAATTCATGATTTAAGAGACACAATGAGTTGCATTAACAATTTATTAGGTTGATACACCAAATACTTTAGCAATTAGTCATTAGATCTTTAAGACACTTGTTTGATAAAGCAAACTCGATATATACGACCAGACTTGGCAAATTCTGCTTTGTTGTCTGAGTCAATTCTGAGACATTATCTGCATGTATTATGTAAGATCTATATCTATATTAAGATCAACAGAAAAGCAAAAAATCATTTCTTTCACATTCACAATTTCTTTACACTTTTTGTAAGATAATCTATCTATGAATTAAAGATCTAATTATACTTCTAAATCAACTGCCACTGTAAAAACCCATAATAAATTTCAGAGACATTCCTTTGAGTGGAACTGCTAATTTTCTTTAACTCTTCAGGATTAAAAAGTGGACTGTGCTATTATTATATAGGGATATCATAAACTTGCCATTGCGCACTGCAAATATTGTTGGCTCTTATAATAAATTGCTTGCTTGTTCAACATCACTTTACATAATTTTCTATTACATCACATCCGTGCTTTCACATTCACTTAGTACTTACAAATCAGTCATATCCCAGGATACACTAGGTATACATTACCAATTGTTAATTCTGATTTTACTCCGTGTACCTTGTGGTAGTAGTCTGTATTTACTGATGTCTTTTAGTCCTCTAAACTTTCTACTAACGTGTCACTAACTATGTTTCCATCCATTTTATGCGAATTTTTGGATAAAAAAGAAGCTTGATGGAAAAGGCATGATGTGGATCAATTCTAAAAATGCACATAAAAACAGTTAAATTATTGTTTTATCAGATTAGAAAACGTGCAGATAAACTACAACGGAAACACATTTAGGCCATCAGAATAAATCACTCGATGCACAGCAAAAAAAAAAAAAACTCATGTGACTCAGTGGATGTGATTGGATAACTTGATTAACCAGCAGACAATTTTCATTGCACAGCATCTCAAATGTTGGTTTGATCATTCTGAAATGCCTGAGCCAAAGTCAGTCATCAAAATGATTGGGTATAATGACCTCACATAAGCGCCTCACATGATTGCGTTCTTAAAAACCAGGAATCTGCCTCAGAACACAAGATGCAACATTTTTTTTTAAACTCGCATGAGGTGTTTTTTTTTCAGGCAATTGTTGCCATGATTTTTGGAATGACTTATCGTGAGAGTAAAAAAAAAAGAAATTACGCTTTAGTCGCATAACATCGGTTAATGTAAACGCCACCATTTCAAAATAGTATTTTATCGACATTTAGAAAATATTGCAAAAGTTTTGTGCAAATCTGTAATGGAAATGCGACTATTCAAAACAAAATAAAAAATTCGATTTTTATTTTGCGACAGTTTCCCAGGAACGGGTTGTTCTCTTGAACGCATGGAATGGAAACGTGGCTTTATTCGCAAATGTTTTATGCTATGGGCCTATTGTGAAGTAGGATAGGCAGCCGCACCAATTCCTGAAGGAAATCAGATTGCAACTGCCGATTTCAGCCAGCACTTGCCATTTTACTGAGAAAACAGCTCTCTACCTTTAAACCTCCCGAATGTTCCCAAGCACTAGCTAGAACACGGTCACGTGGAACATGACGACTCTGACTTCTTGACCTTCTGTTCAGGCTGTGTAAAGAACAGAGGACATTATTCCGTTAATGGCACAGCGTCTTAATGTTCTGTTCCTTCAGACATGTTCAGTGACTACTCAAAGGTAACAATCAAACCATTATCCCTCCATCTGCAGATAAGAGACAAACACAGGTGTGTGTAGAGAGAGAGAGAGAGAGAGAGAGAGAGAGAGAACGTGGGTTGAGCTGTCAGTCACTGATTAGCTACTGGATGGGAACCGGGAGGAAATGAGGATAGAGAGTGAGACTGGAAGAGAAGCATCAATGACCTTTCAGCTGAAGCTTTTACTCTTCCACAGAGAAAGAGAGCGCTCACTCCATCCATTATTGAATTCCTGAATCAGCTGCCCTGAATAATGGCACTCCGGTTGAAAGGACCTAGAAGTAGGTTCACTTCCTCTGTCTCTCTTTCTTCTCCCTCTTCGTTTCCATCCCTTTCAGCACACTTGAGACTGAAAATGCCACAAGTGCCTCTGGCTATACCTAATCACACAAAATCACTCACCTCTGTCTTTGTCACAGTGACCCGAGTGCTGTCACGGGCTTTGGGTGGCAGCTCTTCCATAAGTTGCTGTGATCAATATTTCAGGCGTAGACGGAGGCCTTCTGCATGGGAGAGCGGTTCCTGCCTCGCGCCTCCATCAGCCCTGACGGATGGGAGCTCCGGGGGCCGTGGAGCACCGGGGACGCTGGAGAAGTAATATTTAGACAGATCACAATGGTCCACCTGCAAATAGGGTTGTGCATGAGAGCAAACCAAGCGGAAAGACCGAAAGATGGAGAGTGACAGGAAGTGTGTGTGTGTGTGTGTGTGTGTGTGTGTAGGGGTGGGGGGTTTGGAGCTAGAATCTAGAATGAAGCGAGAGGCTGTTATATTGTTAATATGGTCACGAATAAAGGAAGCAAAACAGACATTATTGTTTTAACAGAAGATAAATTAACACATACTAAGGTTACTACATATACTAAAAATATTAAAAGGACATTTCGGTTTTAAAGCTATTAGGGGAATTAATTTGAATGGAATTTTACCATGTTAATGGATTTCTTTTTAAATTAGGCAATTTTACGCACTTTTTAAACATTAATATTACCCTGCTATTATTCCAGCACACTATAAAGAGAAAGAAAATTTCAACTGAAATTAATATTTCATGTCCATTTTTTTATTTTGCTTAGTAAGTAGCTGTGTCATAGGGTAATGTAAAGTCAGCTGGTCATTATCACAAAATAAACAGGGTGATCAAAACAGTCTTGTATCAGCCTAAATGGGTTTATTGGCAAAAATACCTGCTGACTGTACATTATCCTATTTTGTGAAATGAATAAAATATTACACCATTAATTAGATACTAATTAATACTATTATTATATAAATACTATTAATCTGCAAAAGTTACTGAAAAAGAAAAAATGTTTTTTTTTTCAGCTTTGTCTCATTTACCATTTTCTTGTTTTTTGTGATATTGCAAGTAGCACAGTATGTAGGAAGTTTCAAAGCTTTTATTGTGAATTAATTTAAATAATATTAATAAAAAAAATCCTTAACACTTTCTACTTTCTCAGTGTGCCAAGAAGATTAAAAAAATAAATTCAAATGAAATAAATATATTTCAGGTCCTTTTTTAAAAAACTTATTTACCAAGTAATGTCAAGTCAGCTGGTCAATATCACAAAATAAAGGCCAACAGTTTGATCAAGGAGTTTATTTTTCAAAAACAACGACTGACCTATCATGCACACCAAATAATAAATTATATACAAATTGCTTAACGTGCATATATCTCTTAAAAGGAATAGTTCATTACTGCGTGGAGAAATAGTAGCCTAGGAACAACAAAATTAATTTAGATATTAATCTGAAAAAAAAAAATACTGAAAAAGAATGTTTTTTCTCTCTATTTTTAAAGTTATTTCACATCCAACTCTTACCAGTTTCTTGTTCTTTGTGATATGAGAGATGAGAAAGTAAAAGCAGTCAGAAAACCGGAATATTTAACGACAGAATGCTGCAACTGACTAATCAGAATCAAGTATTGCATATGTCATTCAATTATTATAATACTGTACTGTAGGTCGACTCCAACCAAAACCCCTGCAAAGCAATCAGACAGAAAGTGAGGACAATGATACACATTACAAAAACATTGTGGTTAATAATAAATGCAATTATTTTTTGCAATCGGGTAGAGCGGAACCATTTTTTCTTATTGCTAAAAATTAGATCTCTTAACGTGACATCCGTTTCATCTCAGTTAGACTGTCACCAGTGTCAGCTTGAATACTTCTACATCCCTCTTGTCAGCGTAAGCTATTGCAACAACAAAAGCGTATCTTGATTATAAGTTTTTACCACTGCTTTTACCACAGTTAAAAGGGTTAAAGGACAATTCCGGCCAAAAATGAACCTAGGGCTAAATAACACATGGGTACCGAGTCGACCGTTCTCTGGGATGTGTTTTCATGATAATCGAATGTACCCAGTTTTAATGTTAGTTTTAGTTTAACCACAGATTAGCTTATATCGCTAGTGTATGGGGCATCGAATAAGTAAAAATAAAAATCGCTAGTTAATACCACTAACAAGGCTCAAAATACCATCACACTAACACGGTAGCATAATTAGGGTATCTACCTGCAAACCGAAGCATTGAGAACTTTGTAAGTGTACAGACAGTTTAATAAGGAGATACTTTACAAAGACAGTACACTTCGCGTATACAAGCAGGAGCCATTTTTGGAAAACAGTCTCGACCAGTCGAACCACGAACGCCATGCTACGTGAGCTGAACTGTGACTATCGACCAGGACGCGATATTTTTTTTCACAGGATGGTAGGGGAAGTCTCATGAATATTCATTAGGGAACTCATGCCTGATTGGTCTGATGACCTACCCCCTAACCCCGCCCCTAAACCTACCCGTCACTTGGGTTAAGACCAATCAGGGATGAGTTCCCTAATGAATATTCATGAGTCTTCCCCTACCATCCTGTGAAAAAAATATCGCGACCAGGACGTAGCACGGCGTTCGTGGTTCGACTGGTCGAGACTGTTTTCCAAAGAAGGCTCCTGCCTATGGTTAAACTAAAACTAACGTTAGAACTGGGTACATTCGATTATCATGAAAATGCATCCCAGAGAACAGTCAACTCAACACCCATGTGTTTATTTAGCCCTACACTGAAAAAAATTTGGAGTAGGATTTACTTGTAAAAAGCTAGGCAACTTTTTCCACTCAGAAAATGCTAGTAAATTTACAAAGATTTGCCAAGTAAAAACCTAAACATATTCATCAGTAGCTTCAATTAGAATTTCGTTAAGTTAAATTTTACTTGGAATATGGAATTAAGTAAACTTTACTTAACCTAGTTAAGTGAAAGTAACAAAGAAAATAAGTAATTTTAACTTGGCTTGTAAAAGGTTGATTAATATCAATTTAGTTGAAATTTCCTTTGCATTACATTTCACTCAAACAATTTTATTGAATTATACCAGTCATTTATAGTATGTGTTATATCCTAGAGTATCTAAGTAATTTACACTTCATCATGTCAGATGTTCAGCATGACGTGAAAATGCAAAGACCTCAATACTTGGTAGACAATACACAATGACGGTAACATTTGATGGATCGTTTTTGTGTTTGAATGTGTCATTTTGAGTAGAAAATTTACACGAAATGTAACAAAATGGCAAGTTACTAAATCCCGACAACAAAAGCAATGATAAAACAGTGTAAATACTGCTGGAAACCAGTGAAAAATGAACCTCATTAATTATTCAAGGTCCAGTGCATGATGGGAACCCCAGTGTCAGAAAAGTTGAGTAATTTTTACTTAATTTTATTGAGTTGATATTTACGCTTTCATTTCTACTCGCTTGACTTAAGTACTGATATGGAATTTACTTTTTTTTTTAATTCTTGCCTGAACTAACTTTTTATTGTAAATTACATTGTTTTTTTTAAAGTAGTATTTACCTTACCAAAAAATCATTTTTTACAGTGTATGTTCATTTTTGGCCCGAAATGTCCTTTGAAGTGATAGTTCACCCAGAAATGATTTTTAATCAACTAGTTGGTTACCAATATTCTTTAAAATATATTTTGTGTTCAGCAGAGAAAAGCAATTTATGCTGATTTGGAACAACTTGAGGGTGAGTAATTGATGACAGAATTTAATTTTTGGGTGAACTATCCCTTTAATGCCTAAAAAGCCAACCCTTTAACCAAATCTTGAGTTGTTCTGTCACTTTGTGCAGTTGGTTGCGTGCCGTTACCTTCGGTTTGCTCCAACATAGATCCCCCTAAAGCAGAAAGCTGCTGACATGTAAAGGCCAAACATTTCACATAATTCAAAATGACTCATTTAAAAATCTTCCCTCGTCATTTCTCATAAGGACAGCGTACCGCAGAGGCCCAAAACACTTTCCCTGCCAGTCCGTCAGCACACTCTCTCTCAGTACACTCTCTCTATGGACTTACTTACAGCATGTCTGTGAAATCACCTTTTGTCCATTGGTGTCTCCCCCTCCCCCCTCGAGTGTCCTGATGTTTGACAGGACGGCTAAAAATAAACAGCGAACTGCACAATTAGCTGTTCTAATGTCCCATAATTCCCCCCGAAATTTGCAGCATCCTGGAATGGCCATCAACACCTTGGACGGAACGGTCAAATTGAATAATACATGTTTAATGGCGGTTTGGTCGCAGTCAGTCAACAGACTGTGGCTGTGGGCAGGGAGACGACGAGGTCATTAACCCCGCCATTTGCTTAACAAGCGCTAATTACAGCTGACATTTCCACAGGGCACTTCCGAGCGTCAGCTGCCTGGACTCATCAAGAGGACACGGTCATTCTACACACACACACACACACACACACACACACACACACACACACACACACACACACACACACACACACACACACACACACACACACACACACACACACACACACACAACGAAATTAAAACAGAGTACTAACAGTTTAATAGAATCCAAAAATCAAACATACAGCAGAAAACTCCCACACTTCCTCTTTTCTTTAAGGCTAAAAGCAGAGTGGACTACAAAAGCACTGATTAAGCAATAAGAACCCAATGACTCGAGGATTTGGCATTTAACGCGGAGGGGAAAACAACACAAATAAAAGAACAACAGAGATCTGGCATCAGGATGCACCATGAAGCTGCTACAGAGACTCATTTGCATTGCAAACTGTGAAAACAATCATGACGCTATGAGCTGCATAAACCACAGTACTGTTCTTTCACGTCTACATTATCATAAAACTGCAAAAAATAAAAATAAAAAAAATCACTCTCTCCACAAGTAGATTGACTAATACTAGAAGCACCATTTCTATTTGCAGACCAAAGGCAAATATTTGATCCTAAAATTATAGAGTACATTTTGAATAAATCAAAAAAGAATGAAAGCATATCTTTCAAACACAGCCCCGATGGATGGAATGGATAAATGAAAGGAGGAATGATGCCAAGTGGAGAGCCCAAAATGGAGAGATGGGAAAAGCATTGGAAGGAGACAAATAACTTAAGACGTAGAGGACATGTCTATAAATAGACATGGTGGTCGTACCGGCAGGGCGCACACGTTTTCTTTTCTTTTCTTCTATAAAAGAAGGGAAAGCTATGAAAACAAAGGAAAAAAAAACATCAAGTCTATTAACCACAGTTGGCTTGCTCAAAATCAAAAGGCCAGAAATAAGTAAAAACAAAACAACAAATATATGAATTCATGAACAACACGAGTAAGGGCCCTGTTTACATCTGGTATTAAGATGCGTGTTGGTCAATCGGATCAAAAGTAAATGAGGGACACACATTCCCGTTTACACCTGATGTCTTAATCGGTCTCTTTTGTAAACTTTCAACCACTTCTGTCCTGATTTCTTCGAGGGGAGGGTCTACGGGTGCGTAAATGTATGGGCTTTTTCAGATCTATTGATCTAATGGAGGAAATAAGCTTGAGCAATTTACATATAAATACGACCGGAGACGACGGAAAAACATTTGGAGCACGGTAGCTTTCGTTTCTGCTCTGACAGCTGAAAGACCATGTCAAACACTGTGTACGCAGAAATTTAGAAATGGTGAGAAAACACTGTGCTTGGTAAATTTTTCATCTTCAAACTAAACTTGGGTCTTCAGCCGACAGTTTAAATTCTGTCTGGCTAGCGCGCTTCCCGTAATGTTTACACATTAGTTTAGTAGGCGTAGAATAGACATTCTTTTGTGGCTGTTCGAACACAAGCATTTACACCACGAAAGCAATCCCGAAAGGGATTTTCAATCTTGAAAGTGGACAAGCTCAAAATGTTTTAGGAACTCCGTTTCCTCCTGTATTTAGCCATTCACTTGTGATCGAATTGACGAAAACACTTCTTAATACCAAGTGTAAACGGCCTAAGATTCACAATAAGATAATACTCCTCCTTTGCACCATAAGCAGATGAAATCATCAAAAAAGTGGTTTAATGTGTACTTGCGAAAACAAGGTACGAATGCACATGCAGGAAAAGGCAATAGATGTAATACAATCAGATGTGTCTGAGAAACTGCTTAAAACATCCATGATGTTGTAAAAGTAAAAGTCAACATGAAATGGCATTTCAAAACCAAAATGGCAACCAATTTAAGTAATGTTCCAGAACAAAGTGCAGGGTGGACATTAATATTTTATCCATCAGGAATTGATTGGATGATAGAAAGTGAGCATTACATACCGTTACATCTTCCTTCTTAAATAAAGCCATTGTATTGGCTGAGACAGCTTTATGGGTTCTCTCATAGAAATGAAAGAAAATTGATTTTACAGTGTACACTACTGTTCAAAAGGGCATTAATACTTTTATGCAGCAAGGATTAATTAAATGAATCTAAAATGACAATAAAGACATTTTTAAAGTTACATATTTCAAATAAATGCTACTCTATTGAACTTTCTATTCATTGACTAATCCTGAAAAAAAAATGATCATGGCTTTCACAAAATTATTAAGCAGCACAACCGTTTTCAACAAAGATATTAATAATAAATGTTTCTGGATCACCAGATCAGCATATTAGAATGATTTCTAAAGGATCATGGAGACACTGAAGACTGGAGTAATGATGCTGAAAATTCAGCTTTGACAGGAATGACAAACAAACAGTTTGTAAATTGTGATATTTATAGTTTTACTATATTTCTGATCAAATAAATGCAGCCTGGCTAAGCATAAAAGTATTCTTTCAAAAACATTAAAAACAAATCTTACCAACCCCCAAACCTTTGAACTGCAGTGTACAGTACTTACCACAGCAATAACTGATTAAGAAAAGCTTTTTTTTTGATTAGCTAGACATAATATGTTAAACTTTTGATAAAGCATTGAGAAAGGGTGACAAGTCTCTGTACAAGAGCCAGACATGGAGGATGATGGTCATACGGTTATTGGTTAGCTTTGTCCATCAGACTAAGTGACGACATCAGAAAAGAAAACGTGTTTCAGAGGCAGTGATGAAGATTATGAAGGCCGTATCACAATGTGCACTAATGAATCGCAGGCAATAAGACCAGCAACATGTATTAAGGTAGTCTATTAAATGTGTAATAAAAAATATTAGGAAGTAAACGGTGTCCATTTTGATTCATGCTGACTTAAACAAATCATAAGACTTTCATAACATTCAAAAGACTAAAAAAAATGGGAGCTAATCTGTAAATTTACTCCGTGTGTCCCATGAATAATAACCGCCTCATCTCCTCACCAGGGTCAGCAATCCCAACCCTTGACAATAAGTCACCCTTTCATTAGCACACTTTTAAGGGGTGACGAGCAAACTAATTGTCTCTGGAGTGAGTATCAGCTTATTAAAGTATGCAAAGACATCAACCTAAAGACATACACTGAAAGAAAAAAAATACATTCCAGTTCACTTCAAAATAAGAGTGCAGCACTGCAAATGCTTCATTAAAAATAGATTGTAACATCAAGACACTACCGCGCAGGTGGTTTCAAATGTCACTGATGGATGAACAAGGACAGCGAGCCGACAAAATGTACATTATTCAAGCGTTTAACATCAGCAAACTCAAAATCCTCCACAGCACAGAGCTAGAAGCTCAACAGCATCACTTTTAACTGATTCTGACACCTTCCTCTAATCAATACCATCCATTCGCTTCAATAATTAAAGCAGAAAGACACTCATTTAATTTATTATTCAGATTATCCATGCAGGGTGTTGGTCCAAGTTATACGAAATGATCAGAGGTTTTTAATGAAAATATTTGCTTTTGACAAGTCAAAGAAAATTATTTCGCATTACACGCCAGTTTGTAAAGATCACACATCTACTTTGGAAAGATTCAGAACTTGAACAATTAATCACCAATCAAAACGAATCAGTCGGAGTTAATAAATATACCGAGAGGTGAAACAAGGGTTCAAAGGGAAAGGGGAGATAATCAGATCATCTACATCTGATTAGCATACGCATCTGCATAATTTGGTTGCCCGGGGAGATTAAATGGACGTGCGAATGGTAGATGCCTTCTCACAGTGCTTTGAGACTTCATCTACTGTTCTTCAACAGTATTTAAGATTATGATTTGTGCAGCTTGAAGCGTGTCTGCCAGGTATTACCCAGCCACGGTTCAGTACCACACAGAGAAAACCAAAACCTTTCAGTCCGTCTCGAAGTCAGTAGATTTCTTTCAACACGACTCCAGTCCTGTGGTCTCATATGCTGACCTCACATCACACTGATTCATTCTTTATAAAACCCACATTAATATTTCACTGCAGTTTGATTCAGCCGTCTTCGCTGAAACGTTACCTCAGTAGTCGTCGAACGCTTATACTAAAGCTCTAAAAGTAATAAGAAATAATTGTGCAAGAGCTTCATACGAATACAAAGCCACTTTAAAAGATTAGATTCTCATGTTTGATTGTTAATATACACAGTCTTACGATTCTAATAAAACATAAAAACCCAAAACAAAACCCAAACACATCCTCTGGAGGTTGCATATTGATTCTTCGAATCTCTAATGCTTGGCTGTGTCTCTTGAGAAATGACCCTTTACGGCTGCCATAGTTTCATGTATTGCAGAGCGTCAATAACACAGTCTCCGAGTGATTTCAACGGGAATCGACCCGTGTACCTGCGTGTGGTACAATCAATGTCGCAATGAGCAAAAGGTCAGAGGAGATCACATTATGCTCTAATAACACAAAGCAAAAGAACATCAGGGGGGGAAAAAAGATCTGCCACAAAATAAAAACGAGAGAGATGGTTTCTTCACATCTGAGGTAACAAATGGAGGAAGCCTTCTGAGAAACAATGCTCGTATGTCATGTCCTTCTGTTTTTACTCTGATACGCTCAAATAAGCGCTTTCTTTTCCTCAGCGCTTGGCATCTCGTTGTCAGTTATCTTCTGAAGTCATCTGCAGGCAAATTGAACTGTCAGCCATCAAGATTGCGGTTTCTTCCCAAAATATCTGTTTTGTTCGTGGTTGTGTACGCCGTCTCATTTTTTATTGTGAATTGTAACAGACGATGACACAAATTTGACGTCATTGGCGAAAATTGGTGAGCTCTAACTTCACTGTGTCAGATTAAACCGAGCGAAGAAGTGTCGTTGTTAGGTCAGATCATCGTCTGGGTTTGCAGAGGCCGGTTACGGGTTCTCATCTCTTGTAGTGGCTCGGAGCGTCAGCGAACATGTATTTGAGTCTGTAGGCCTCGGCGAGTAGTAAACCCACCTCTTCGTTTCCCCAGTGTATTGTGGGAAGGTTCTGCAGGAGAATTAGCAGGCTCTGAAAAGACATAAAAACACATTCTATAAAACTGGATCACTTAAAGAGCTCCGTCAATCTGCTGAATACTGTTTCCTGGCTATTCCTTATTCTTAGAAATGCATTTTTTCTGTTCTCAACTGGAAATGCTTGTAATCACGGCATGATTACAATGTTAGGATAACGTGATTCATGATTGGTGCTGCTCTTAGGTCACTGCTTGTGTGTTTAGCGTGTGTGTGTGTGTGTGTGTGTGTGTGTGTGTGTGTGTGTGTGTATTCTTCAACCACCTACAGCTGCTGTGAGTGCACAAGAACAGATCTATCATAATCAGCTTCACTCTGTGTAAGATCAGATCTCGGGTTCTTCGGTCTGGTCATTTTGGCACAGTAGCATACATGCTGAAACATGCTTAAAGTTGCTAACTGCCTTTGAGCTTTGGGATAAAAATAAAATAATGGTACACTCACACACACACATACATACATACATATACATATACACACACATATATATACATATATATATATATATATACAGTGACGTGAATAAGTTAGGACACCCATGCTAAAGTTGCCTAAAAAGAGGAATAAAAAATAATCTTTTGGAAATTGATCTTAATGCCTTAATTAGAAAAATGAGGAAAAATCCAATCTTTAAGGACACCAATTTTCTTTGTGTATGAATAATGTATCATTAATAAATAAATGTTCTTCCTTAAAATACAGGTTGCATAAGTAAGGACACCTCTATGTTAAATTCCCATAGAGTCAGGCAGATTTGTATTTTTAAAGGCCAGTTATTTCATGGATCCAGGATAATCATCCTGATAAAGTTCCCTTGGCCTTTGGAATTAAAATATCCCCACATCATCACATACCCTTCACCATATCTTGAGATTGGCATGGGGTACTTTCCATAAGATCATCTTTCAATGCAAATCAAACCAGCTATTAGGCTAACTGAAATAAAACCATGCCAATCTCTAGGTATGATGAAGGGAATGTGATGATGTGGGGATATTTTAATTCCAAAGGCCAAGGGAACTTTATCAGAATGCATAGTATCCTGGATCCATGAAATAACTGGCCTTTAAAAATAAAAATCTGCCCTGCTTTATGGGAATTTAACATAGGGGTGTCCTGACTTATGCACCCTGTATTTTAAGGAAGAACTTTTATTTATTTATGATACATTATTCATTCACAAAGAAAATTGGTGTCTTTAAAGGTTGGATTTATCCTCATTTTTTTAATTAAAGCATTAAGATCAATTTCCAAAAGATGATTTTTTATTCCTCTTTTTAGGCAACTTTAGCATGGGTGTCCTAACTTATTCACATTACTGTATATATATATATATATATATATATATATATATATATATATATATATATATATATATATATATACATACATTTAGGCTGTGGTGATGAGCACCATTATTTTTATTTTTATTTTATCCTTATTTTAAAGCTCAAGTAGTCTGAAATATCACCTACAAGTGAAAGTCGCCCTCAATGTGCAATCTTATGTACGCTTAAAGCACCAGAAGACTATAGTAAATATCAACGTCAGTGATGCCCAAAAATTTAAGACAACAATGAAAATTTGGGATCCAGAATCTAATTTACACTTATGGAAAAAACAAATTATAAAAAAAAACAAATATATATTTTAAATAATTTACTATAAAAATGTAAATATTGAATAATAAACATTAAAATATTGCATAAAATATTGGTATAAAATATTCTTATTAATAATAAAAATAATGATAATAATAACTATATTTTAGAATAAAACATTAATATGAATATTTATGTTATTTATATATTTTTTAAAATCAAGTAAGAGAATCTGTGATAGCGATCATGGGGAAATTCTTTAAATATTTTAGACTAAAATATTTATCTTAAAATATATTAATAATTTATTGTTACTATTATTTTTACTATATTTAATTTGAATTAAGATTAATACTTTTTGTCTTACATATTTTAAAGAATTTCCATATGATCGCATCACAGATTTCCTCAACAAAAACAATGAATATAAATATTATTACTAATATTTATAGAAGTTTTTAAAAATCAAAGCAGCAAATTTGTGAAAGCATTCATGTGAACACGATCATCAGTCCATAGATGATTAAATGTGATTATTTTAAACCATTGACAGGCCAAGTATAAACGCAAGCTCAAATAGCTGTTAATCAAACCCTTCTCTACCCGACCTGACAATGAGGCAAATAATAAGCGAGAGAATCAGAGACGGAGCCGAGGCGTGGAGATCCTTCGAAAGAGAGCGTGAAAGAGAGAGAATGAGGGCAAGTAACAGAACGTTCTCGTTTCGCGGGCGCTGAGGTGTGGTGAATCCGCTGGTCTGTGAAATTCAGTTACAGCCGAGGCCTCTCCACTGGAGGGCCAATTATTCCGATATTCTTGGGATAAGTGACGGCCGGGATGCTTTTTAGTGATGCATGCATGTGTGGGAAGACATGCAGACAGTCACATGTAAACCACCTAAGCTCAACGAGCCCAGCGGCCGTGACATGCACGAAACACAGAAACATATCGGTACCTGAAAGTCCAGCATGGAGAGGATCTCTTTACGCCATTTGATGAGGAAGGCGGCGCACACGTAGAGGTGGAAATGTGAGAATCCCTCTGACTCCGCCTGAGGATCAAGAGCAGAATACACATGCTTGCATAAGTAAGCAGTCATTAAGCAGATGATTATCCAAAGTGACATACAGCACACTTATTAGAGAGACAACCCCTGGGGTTAAGTGGCTTTCTAAAAGGGCAAAATAATGATTGCTCGAGGTTTGCTCCTTGCAGGGATTGAACCAGCAACCTTCCAGTTACCAGTCTTGAGCTTTAAAGCAATAGTTCATCCAAAATTAAAAATTCTGTCATCATTTATTCACCCTGTGTTAGGCTTCACCCTTTTAAGGCTCTTTGTCTTCATACCGGAACATCTAAAGGAGTTTTTTCCCTCGCCACATTTGTCTTTGGCTTGCTGGCTGTGGGATTTATGACTTCACGAAGCTGCTTTGAAAAACTAAATGGACTTTATTAAATCTTCACAACCCCCCACTAAGGTCCCACTAAGACTGAAATTTAAGACTGAAATTTAAGTAATTATTCACCATATTTTGAGAACCAATGATATCAAACCAGGCCATTTCTGAACATGAACGTAAAAGAGATTTGAAAGCTATGAAGAGGAAGATTTTCAACAAAAAAATTATTTGAAAATTTAGTCTGTACCTCACCAGCATTATTGTTAACTAGAACTATTATTATAATTATAATAATAATAATAATTATTTTTATAATTTATATTATTATAAATATAAATATTAAATGAAAAACCTATAATCATTTCTAGTTTTTGTTTCAGTTTTTTAAGTACTAAAATTACTAAAACTAAAATGGAATACATTAAAGATAAACTAATAAAAATGACAAAAAAAACCTAAAATTAAAATGAAGAGACAATATAAAAATAAAAGCTAATTTAAAATATTAAGAAATGATAAATAAATAATAAAATAGTATATAAATAATACTAAAAGAACAGCTTCATTTTACAATGTTATGGGGTTTTTGCATTTTTTGACACTGACAGACAGGGTCAATATAAATGGTTGATGTATAGACAAGATCTGCGTGAGGATTCTTCCGTCTTCATTTGAACCGGATTTGCTGCAGCTCAGCTACTGCTCCAGCGAAGAAATAAAAAGTACCGCTTACTTCCATGAAGAGTAATATGAGTTTTACAATATTATTCATCAAATTAAGCTACAGTCGAGCGCCTACACAGAGCTCCTAATGTAGTTTTACCATCTATCTAATTTATTGGACTGGGAATTAGATCGTGTTAGTTATTCCCAACATATCTAAAGAAGACACCACCCATTCCTGCTCTGCGCTCCTCATTCATCCTCTTCTCTCCCCAGCATCCCCCTCTACTTGTGTTGTGTACAGTGTGGTGCATTCAGTCACTTGAGAGGCAGCGAGTGGTTATAAATAGCTTTGTTTGCTTTTGTTTCTGTTGGTCCCTCTTGAAGTGAGAAGAAATGGGGGAAAGAGGAGGAGAATGAGGAAAAAGTTGGATTTTTATCAAGACAAAGAAATTGCAAGAACTAGAAGCGATTCTAGGAGTTCCATAAAAAAAGAGGACTTCTTCACTGTGAAAAAATAAAATGTTTAATAAATAAAATATACAATAATAAAAGTGGGACTGTTAAGACATCTTTCTAAAAGGAAAAAAAAAAAAATATTGTGTATCAAAAAAAAGTATATACCATATATACAGTATATATATATACACACACACACACACACCAATTTTTTTAATTATTTGTCAGTCACATGATCTTTCAGAAATCATTTTAATATGCTGATTTGCTGCTCGAGTAACATTTCTTATTATCAATGTTTTAAACAGTTGCGCTGCTTAATATTTGTTTCTTTGATGAATAGAAAGTTGAAAAGAAAAGCATTTATTGGATATTGAAATCTTTTGTAAGATTATACATGTCTTTACTATTGATCCAAAACCTATTGACCCCAAACTTTATAACTGTAATTTGCCAGTTAGTATATCGTTTCTCCTTTTTCACTCTGATTAGTGGACCAAAACGAAGTGTACTACAAATACCATAGTATCACCAATTGACACAGTAGCTGTACTTGTTTGTTTGTAGGGGATAAGAAAGAGACAGTAAGAATGGCTCAAGAGACAAAGAGAGACAGGAGAGATAGGGAGCCTTAAGATGAGTGAAGACTAAGCAACAAAAGCAAAAGAAAGAAGCGTTCGTGATTAAGTCTCTTTCCGTGTTCTCTCCTCCACCTCTCAACAAATCCCATCTCACTAATGGAGGGGACGGGTCCTGTGAGATGCAGATGCTTTAGAACATCAGTCAGACATTAGCATGACTTTCCTTTTTGTCTTCACAGCTCTTTCTCTCTCAGTCTTCATTTTGTTCACCCACATCTCTTTCTTTCTGGCCTGAGCTCTTTGTGCACCTCTAATTGATCTTGAGGAGTGAGTCTTTGTGCCAAACGTGCAATTACAGGAGGGACCTGATAAAGGAGCCCAGGAGAAGTTGAGACTCTCTTCTCTGCCTTTAACCTCGTATGAGTGGATAAAACACTCTCATCTAATTAACTTAGTCTGGTCCGCCAAACATGCAACATGTGTCTGCTGTGCTCACTGGATAACGTCAATGAAAGCATTCATTAACAATTTACCAGGAACATATTATTCAGTGTTATCGGAAAAGCCCAAACTGCCATTTTAACAATGGAAGTTTATTACAAAATGACAAAAAAAAGTCCAATTAATGCTAGATGGCAACAAGAAATCAAAATGTACCCAAATTTGTTTTTGTCAAGCCATGTTATCCAAAAGAAAAAGAAAAAAAGGTTGTACGCATTGTGATGTCACAATAAATGATGGCTGAGCTCATGAATATTAATTGAATCTTGCAGATGCTGCGACATAACCTGGACTGCCCTCTCATGTAATCTCACTAACATTCATGAGCCAGTTCTGTAAAGTTGCGCTTAAGTTTGCTTTATAGGCACCCCTTGTCAATGTGGCATCGAGCAGCTTTATATTTTGCACAACCTTTTATCATTTTGTTCAACATTTTTAAAAGAGATCTACTCTAACACAAACTTCCAATATATATTGATATGGAGAGCTCACACTGCCCGGCCAAAAAACAGTTTGGATTTAAAATGTAAATGCTTAAGAGTCTAGGATTGGAATCATTATCACAGTGATTTTTATGTTTCTAGCATGTGATATGTTGGGCAACAGTTCTTCAGACCATGTGTGTATATTTTCATTTCTCAAACAACCATGCAGGAAGACTGGAACCATATTCCAGGATGACAATGCCCAGATTCATCAGGCTCAAATTGTGAAAGAATGGTTGTGAGGGATCATGAAGAATCTTTTTCACACATGAATGAGTCCTGACCTTAAACTCATTAAAAGTCTTTAGGATGTGCTGGAGGAGACTTTACAGAGTGCTGGACTCTTGCATTGTCAATACAAGATCTTGACAAAAATTGATGTACATCTTGATGGAAATAATATTTATTTTTACAGCATTTTATGTTATTTTTTATAACATTAACAGTTTTATTTATTTATGAAATAAGATGATCTGCATGTCTCTCTCTGATCTATCATTACATTTGAAGGAGGCAGGGCAGGATACAAGTGATGGTTTAAGCGTAGTTTCATGACTCTGCTTCTCTCTGCGTTTTAAGCTGGCCTCATTGACACATTTTCCCTTCTCTACCTCAGTGAGGCGGGTCAATGCTCTACTGCTCGCCCCAACCCTGACCCCACTGTGAAAATAAGAAAAAAAGCAGCAGGAGTTGACAAAGAACAGATGGAAAATAACTGTACCTTTAAGCTCTGCTTGACAAGCACAGTTTTCCTCCACTGTAATTCTTTGCTTAAGATTTTACACATGCGGTTAAGAAAAATGTCAAAATATGTTAGAGGACCATTTTCTACTTTCAACTGTTTGAGCATGAAAAATGTCTGGAAGGTTACAAAGCACAAAGTCACTCCAAACAGAGTTATTCTCTATCAGTAAGCACTGTTTCTGACCTTCCTGAAATACCTTCATTGTAGTCTTGAGTTTTTTTGCAGATACGAACACGTCACAATAATCCTTATTTAAATAATTCCCACCCAAGGCATATGCAAAAAAGGGGAGCAAGGCCAGGTTAAGTAGCGTTAGTAGTGTGTTGAGACTCACGGTTGTGGTTAAGGTGACATTTCTGAACATTCTTGAAGTGGTTGACCAATCACAACACACTGGTCCAGCCGACTAATTATTTCATAAGGAAAGGCTTCATAGAGACAGAAACTAAACAGAGCTTTACTGAAAGACTGCGAAATGAGGTTCTGCAACAACGTAAAATTTTTGAAAAATGTTTTCTAAACATTTAAGCACGAAAAGCTATTCTATTAGACCTCAAAAACAAAATCAAGACTTGTAAAAGGGCATAATAGGTCTTCTTTAAAGGCATGTGTTGTCTTTAAGGTTGCTTAAAGGGTCTGATGATCAAACATGGCTATCAACAATGTTTGGCAACAACGCTGATTCAAAACTTAAAGAAGCAAATGACATGCAAATGGTTCACCACTCGCCATTCCCTCTCTTGGATTGAACTTGTCACCTGACAACTATTTATCCAATAAAACCTACCTTGTGGGAATGGATCTCCGTCAAAAAGCCATGCATGAGAGATGGATCGGCAGATAGGCGAAGGCAGACGTAAAAGGACAAAGAAATGAGCAAGGAGATGTATCAAAAGGAAGTTTCAGAGAGGACAAGAAGACAGGACACGAAAGGAAATCAGTGGAAGGAAACTCTTCAAAGGAATATTAATGAATGACAGGAATATGAGTAGTTCACACCTTTGTGACATTTTAACAAGAAAAAAAAATGTATGAGCAGCATATGGTCTTCAAGGACATGTCACCCATAACCTCTGAAGCATTTAAAAAAATTACTTTAAGATCAGCAATCATTCATGGCCTCCGCATAATTCCCGCAAACCCTGTTACAGGAGGTGACATAGGGGTGACTAGGGATGTAAAAATTAGGGCTGTCAAAATGAACACGTCAATGCATGCGATTAATTTCCGCCCCAGATTCGAGTTCTCATGCAGGGCTTCAGGAGCATAAAAGGAGGAGTGAACACAGTGAAGGATGAGAGAGGACAAGGCCTGGACTATTTTATGTTGTGTTTTTGTTTGTGTATGCGGCAGTCGTCCATGACGGGCTGCCGCTTTACTTTCATTTTGTGTTGGTTTATTTTATAATTAAATGTGAAATGTTCGCCGGTTCCCGACTTCTACAAACCTCGCTACAAACGTAAAGAGTTGTGAGAAAATAGGATGTCTGTCAGATCAGTGTCATGTGCGTCAGGTCAAAGTGACAGCAGCCTATTAAACCTGCTGCTGTGATGTCTCTCATTAATGTTAATTAAAGAACAAAAGAAAATCAGTCATTGCTCTTGACTGAATAACTTTTGTAGCTTTAATAAGGATTAATCTACATTTAATTTATTTATAACTTATGTTTTATATTATATTATGTGTTTAAAATCTTAAAGCACTGTTTACAAGGTTACATGGGTCAAAACAATGAAAACAATAACTTTGTGCATTTTGACAGGGCAAGTAAAAATCTAAATCGGTCTGACTGGGCCAATTGAAAAATTGAGCCCTGATATATTGAAGGCACAGCTAATTGTGACAGTTTATTTGAAGATTGTTTTAAGTTAACTTAAATTAAAAGTTGTTGTAAAGCCTAATAAATGTTAAAACTGATATATTTCAACTATACTGTAACGTTGAATGGCTATAATTAATGGCTAAAATTTAGAGAAAAAAAAAATTCATAGAGGTATTGGTATCGGTGATACTGGCCTTCTTTCACAAAAAGGTGCCATTAAACAAATATTTAAAATATACGGTCTTTATGCTGTTTCTACATTAATTTGGAGATTCCATGTGAAATTTCTAAATTACAATTTAGAAATTACTATTAAATTTTAGTTCATATTTAACAAATAGGAATTAATATTGAAACATTAAAATTAAATAATATTAATAATAATAATAATAATTCACTATTCCTACACTGAAGTATGTATTGTAATATTAATTTTAATAAATATTTTTCATTCATTTTAATTATT
Source organism: Siphateles boraxobius (assembly GCF_051911475.1). Taxonomy (NCBI): domain Eukaryota; kingdom Metazoa; phylum Chordata; class Actinopteri; order Cypriniformes; family Leuciscidae; genus Siphateles; species Siphateles boraxobius. The sequence continues at coordinate 30,718,370 of NW_027509219.1, forward strand.
TTTATTCTAATTATAAATTTTAATTAGGTGGTATAATGATTTTTTTCCTAAAAAGTTCACGCAAATTATACATTATACAGCATTATACAGCAAAAATGGTACTGTACCATTATGGTACTAATTCTCAGCAAAAATATGTACACCCCTACCAGTGGTTAAAGTTTTAGGTTGGTAAACAGAATTTGTAGGTTCAAACATATAAGTGATCCTGTAACATGAAACATATAACTGACCACTCTTATGCTTACTCTTAGCCCAGGCTACTCCAAGTCACTTCATATAAAATGATCAGATAAAAGGGACATAGACATAGAAGCACCAGTAAAGGCTTTTCTGAGTAAAGGCTCTTTTCTGATTTCATTCTAATTGTCTGGCTGTTTTGGTGCAGCAGTACCTGGTATGTGTCCCACAGGCGTATGGTACAGCGCAGCGGCAGCTCCCTCATCAGCAGATTATTCATCCAACGGAAAGCAAACTGCAGATACTCCACCTCATACTTCTGGAAGTGCATGTGGACATCCTCTGTGTGCGTAGAAAAGAAAGCACAGGGGATTTAGATCAATTTGCTGGCAGTTTCTGCAAAGTGCTGCACTGGGAGTAGCTTTTGTAACCCATCAAATGGACCCCCATTGTTTAAAGAAGCCCTCTGGTCCTGAACTAAGATCACCGCTATTGTTGAATTCTCCCCACACCTGTTTCACTAAATTAACATTATAGACCCCTAACGTGTGTGTAATTATATTCGATTGAATGGAGAGAGAGAGAGAGAGAGAGAGAGAGAGAGAGAGAGAGAGAGAGAGAGAGAGAGAGAGAGAGAGAGAGAGAGAGAGAGAGAGAGAGAGAGAGAGAGAGAGAGAGAGAGAGAGAGAGAGAGAGGTTGTTGGGGTGAAAAGGAAAAGGAGGCCTGGTACTTAGCTTATTGAGAGAGGGATTTTTCAGATAAGCTCTCATTCGGCCTTTGAACAGAATAAGAATGGCTTTCGAAAGCGGACATATTGACTCGAGTCCTGATAGATATTGATGGAGAAAATGTGACAGCTCTCTGAAAGTGCAGATAACTGAAGTCGGACCTGTCAGAAGAAAAATGAAAACCCTTTCTGCCATGAATAAAAGAAAAAATTATAATTAAAAAAAAAAAGGTTTAAATAATGAATGATCTTTTGCAATGTTACATAAGGGTTGCATCATAATGGATTCAGTTAATGGAGCGAGTCATTGGTGTGAGGTTTGAGCATTATCACAAATTCTCTTCTCTTGCAATCCCCAAAAAAGGTTTGTTCATAATTAATCTGATTCCAGTAAACAAGATGCAAAAGTATAAAGCCTTTGCAAACTATTTCTTCCATCACAAAAATTTAAACCATTTGATTTTTTTTTTTAAAACTCTTTAAAAATGTTTTTTTTGCCTCAAAGTTGATCTGCTTTTCCAGAAAACCGCAAAAAAGGGCGGTCACAGATTGATCCGTTGATGTGTCTTTCAAAACCACTGTCCTCATACTGAATAAAGATACAGACAAAAAGTCTATAATATTTTTACATTTGCAAAGTGAAAACAAATGCAACAGGCAGCATCCCATTATTATTTTAGCCATTATAATGGTTAAATTAGAGCAACAAAAAAAGGGTTTTGAGTAATTATATATATATACACATATACATATATATATATATATATACACATACACATACACATATACATATATATATATCGCAGACAGCAAAGCAAAGTTGATTCTGCGCTACTTTGATCTACCATTTAATGTTTTATGAAATGAGATTTATGTTGCAAATGAGAATCGATAAAATTATCGATATTTTGAGACAAAAGTCTTGTTAATGTTTGTTCAAGGTAGTTAAAGCAACAGTTTTTCACTGAAGAATATGAAAAAGTATTGTATTTGGAGTAAAAGGCACCCCTGCTGTCAGGGCAAAAGGCACAATAATTAACATGATAAGTAGCTGGCTGACTTTTCCATTTGTTAACATGACATAGTTAAGCCCTATTCGGACGAGATTAACTTTACAAAGGTAGATGGAGTAGTAATTTTACCACAGGACGTCTGTTATACTAAATGGCTAATTCGCACGGGATAAGATATCTCAGTAAAACTAGCCGAAGTGGGAGGGGTAACTCGAATTTTTACGTTGCTTACTGATATCACGTGCGCAATCACATAACCTATATTTATAAAACAGTTATGTCCGGTCCAACGATGTATTAATTAACTTCAGATTGGATTGTGTTGGTAATAGGCACTTACCTAACGCTAAGATATGTTTTGTGCCTCTAACAACGTGCTTTCGATCTTCTTTCTGCTCTGAATGGTATTTGGAAAACACTTGAGTTTTGCCACAGACTTTGTTCAAGCGTCTAGAACGCAACTGAATGCTTTTTCAAACGTCTCCATACTTGGAAAAACTGCGGAAAACTACTTTTAAACAGGAAATGACAAAATATTTACATACATATTTACAGTGGGTCTATTCGCGCGGGATTAGTATTGTTACCTGAGGTCATTTTTCCGGACCTTTTTACTGAAGGTAAAAGCCGCCGTAATCTTTACTGACATTGTCCGTAATGATTACTGAAATGGCACAATTGGACGGGACTAAAATCACTGAGAAGTTCTGGTAATTATTACTTTACCCAACCTCTCCATGTTAAACTAGTCCCGTCCGAATACGGCTTTAGATTCACATATCAAAATATCAATATACTCGCATGTCAATATCATATATTATGTTGGGTGTCCACCTTAGAGATAATCACCATATTTAAAATGAAACCATCAAAATTAAAAATATGATATTAATCATTTCATATAATTAAATTTCATTTTTATTGTTACTACTGTAAAGTTATAATTAAATTATTATGGGATCTCATTCAATACTTTCAGAATCTTTACTTTTGTTTCTGTATTTTTAAAATGAAAAAATTAATTAGTATATTCATTGAACAAAAATAAATTATTTTATTCATCCAAATTAACGGAAAATAGCACAAACTTTGCTAAAGTTTTGAACGAGTATTAACTTAGATATTATCCAAAACATATTACTACTTAATGCCTTTTGCCCCGTGCTTGTAAGCCTTCTACCCTGTTACCACCTTTAGCCCCGTTGTACCCTATATATAGTATTTATAAATGTAAAACAAATTGTTAGACACTTATTTTTTATACTAATTTCTGCTTTATTAAAATAACTTAGCTGTCAAGCATATTTAATGCCAGCCTTAAGGTTTGCTAAATATACTCAATAACATGTGATAAATTATGTTGCTTAACATGTTAGACGGAAGGCGAATGGTTACCATTTATTCAGAACCAGCATGTTATTATTCACACATGACTAGTTATGAGCAGAATCTAAGCTTACTTGTCATTTTCCTCATTTCAATGTAAAGAAAAAAAACTTGGGAACATCTTCAAAGTGCTTGCTAGTGTATTTCCCTGACTAGCTAGCCCTGTGAAAGCGCTATTTGTTTTTCCTTCGCTCAGTCCACTCCATTCATCTCTCCTCTCAACTCACTTCCATTTGCCTTCACACCCTAATCGCAGGGGCTTATGGGGAATGGATTTCTCTTCTGTGCTCCCCGGCGAGACTGTGGGGTCTGCTATTGCTCACGGTGCTTGTGGATGCTGATTGATGGGAAAGAGGCGCGCGGCGGCTCTCACCAAGAGTTTCAGTGTGGGTTGTTCAGCTTATCACACCAAACACACTGAACAGGGGAGTAGGCATCCAGATGGTATAAACACTCTGACAGAAAAAAAACAGAGGCGGACTAGTGGCATAACGGAAACGTGTGATTCCAAGAAACAGAAACGGCCAACACCTTGGGAAAACAAGTCTTTTCCAAGGCGATGAACAAGATCGCACCCTGGCAGAAAAACAACACCTTGTTGTTTTGAGCATTTTGCACTGCTATTTATGGCTCGAAAAAAATAGTTCAACTCGATCTGGAGGGCAAAGGGCAAAATAGATGGGATCGTTTAAGGGAGTCCAGACACTGCCATTTTTGTCCGGCAGTCATGACATGTTATTTGCACTGAAGCTTGTGAGGGCATTTGTCTCAAAAATCACATGATTGGGCCCTGAAGTAGATGACTGCAAGTTTAATGTCATAAGTTAACAAAAAGTGTGATTTCTATCTTTCAAGCAGCTTCAAAGGTAACCTGCTTGTAACCCTAGGTACAACCACACCGGGACCAACTGCCTCAAATAATGCTAAAGAACCATTTAACCCAAACATTATAACTTTGTAATCATTTACTTATGTCATTGAAAATTCTTTCTTCCGTAGGAATGCAAAATGAGAAATATGAAAGAGGTTCATGCAGCTCTTTTCACACATTGAAAGAATACAGTGATCAGGGGCAAATTAAATTAATTTAATTATAATGTAATTTTTTTTTGTAGTTTCTGAGATTTAGTTTAAAAGAAAAATTAAATTTTAATTTTTGCGTGAACTATTTCTTTAATTCTACGCAGAGTGAAAGGAATTGGTAGATAATGTGTTTGTGAACATGATCTTACCATCTATTCTGCTGACGAGCTCTTCCAGGGCCTTCACTTTAGTCTGAATGCCAGGCTGGGCGAACGTGTAGTTGTCCTGATGGAGAAAAACAAAGGAAGTATTTAGAACATGGAATAATTATTTTGTCATCTTGTTAAGGCTCTTTCACATGACTTTTCTCAGTGCTTCAATCGCTTAAAGCAAGCATCATGTGTCACTTTGACCAACACATGAAAATCATTGTGGATAGTGTTATGGAAAGGCAATTTTTATTCTACAAAAAAATTCTATGGTATTTTTTTAAATAAAAACCAGTTAAATGTTTTTTTTTATTTTATGCTTTTTTTATAGAAATAAAATTATAAAATAGCAAAAAGAAAAGAAATCTACAATAATAACTGAAATATTTAGGATTTATAAACGGCTTGTTAAAAAGCATTTAGAATATTCATCAGACTAATTGTGTGATAATGTCAGCATCAGATTGTGATAATATATTATAATATAATATAACAAAGGGTCTGTCAGAGATCTGTGGCTTGTTACCAGCTGATTAACTGAGTGAAACGAGGGTGCTATAGCATCATAGTTATTGTTATTTATAACTAATGTAGTTTTCAGTCTCTGTTCCTCTTCCCTTGTGGGTCATTAAGGGCCAGTGGCCATCTGCTGTGCTGCGGCTCGTGCTCAAGCCCAGCGGGGCGACTGCATGGGAAGACACATTCTGTGTTCTGATCCATGCGCGTGTTCTGCCCTTCAGCTTGGCTCCACTCAGCCAATGAGCACAACACAGAGCGGCCCACGGGACAACCTGACTGTGGCCTGCATCTGACCCTTGCTCCCGCCTGCAGATGAGTGCCCTGACACGCTCGTCTCTCTCTAACACGCGGCCTTTCTCAAGGGAATGCCAGCCAAGGATCTGAATCCCCCTAGCTTAAACGTCCTAGCTTCAACTTCCTCTCAAAGTATTTCATGTCTCTCTCCCCTAGACGGGTAAGTGTCTTATTCTCTGGGGCTTAAGCACAACAAAGTCTGTGCCTTTTTTTTGGGCCGGCAGAGAGTCTTTTTTTATTGCATTGTATTCCACTGGTCTCTGGCTTTTGGAAAAGAGCAAAAGGACAGGATGACCACTACAGGTTTAGTTTAAATAAAAAGACACAGAAGCGATACTGTCCTAAGAGAACTTCAGATTGACCAAGAATGCCTGGAGAAATTACCATTACCGTCTTCACTGCAGTAGGTTGGCTGATGCATGATGGAAGTACGTGATTTTTTAATTTTGCTTAAAATTGAATTGAATAAAATATACTATAAAAAAGTTATTAATAATAATAATAATAATAATAATAATAATAATGACAATAATAAGAATAATAACATTTATTATTATTATCATTATAAGAAATGTTATTAAAGTGTCCCAATTATGGATTTTTGAAAATTACCTTTCATGTAGTGTGTAACATGGCTCTAAATAAATGAAAACATCCTACAAAGTTTTAAATCTGAAAGTGCACTGTATATTAAGTTATTGTCTTTCGAAAGTAAAATCTGAGTCAATGAATTTAATCTTTTAAACACGCACTTATTGCGCGCGGAGACACCAGGGAAACTTGAACCTCAAACACTGCATCTGATTCCTGTGGATACTGGACAGCATCATGTCGAGAAGACGATGTGCTCTATAATGTGACGGTAAAGTCAGTATTTTTTTACACTGCCCAAGGACGAGCATGCGTAGAATCAGTGGTTAATATTCATCTTTACGACGATACCTCAGCAGAATAATCCTAAACTTTTGCTGTGCTCCCTTTATTTTACTGACGACTGCTTCTTAAATCTCAGAGTTCAGTGTAGGATTCGCAAACCGGTTGCTCTTGAAAGATGGTGTTCCAAATACTTAGTTTTGAGTTGTATATTGTGTTGGTCTCCTGCTAACTGGTTGACTCACATTATTACTGTCTTACTGAAATATTCTGCTGATCAGTTGTGGGCCACTATTACCTAAAACTGTGTCTATTAATGCAGATTGTCTGTCGTTATCACTACTTTGAGTAAAGATTAAGCATGGAGCAAGATTTGTTTTACCAACATTTATGTTTCATCAGTCATTCACGCTAGAGCTCGGCTAATGTATGCACTGTTATTGATACAGTTCCACATGTTCACCGCCATAAATTAGAAAAATACTCTGTAAATAAATAAGTACAAGTAAAATAATCAGTTTGTTGATGGACATGCACTTGTTAATGCTGATGGTGAGGAATTACAGTTGCAAAATCTTATAATGTACCTCAAACTGAGTAATGTCCTGCTAGAGTCGTTTATGGTAAAATCGACGTCAATGTTCGTTACTGTGTTTAGTTTACGGTGTAGAAAGCCTTAGGACATGCTGAGCTGACGTTGTCATGGCAATGGGCGTTATTATAATAATAAATATTAACAGTAATAACAATAAAAAATGATTAGATATATTATGAATAAGTTTGACTCCTTTGAATAAAGTGAAATGGAAAAGTAAAAAGACTGTTATTATTATTATAAAGTAATATGATTATTAGGAAAAAAGAGGAATGAGAACAAAGAATAAGAAAGATGATGATGACAGAATGATTGAAATAATTTGTATATACATTTTATTATATATAAATGTATATAAGTTTATATAAAAATTTAATGAAATAAACATTAAAAAATATTATTAATAGTAGTTGTATTATTATTAAGAAGGAGAAGAAGAGGGCAGAGAAGAGGAAGAAGAAGAAGATGACAAGGAAGAGGAAGAAGAAGAGGATGAGGAAGACAAAAATCAAAGAAGAGAAGGAAGAGGAAGATGATGAGGAGGAGGAGTAGGAAGAAGACGATGAAGATGACGATGAAGACGACGATGAAGAAGAGGAAGAAAAAGAAGAGAAAGAAGAAGAAGAAAAAAACTAGGGAAAATGAAATAGTTCGAATTTATACGGTGCTTACGCAAAGCAGAACATTTTTAAATGCCAATCACCAAATAAGTTAACAGAATTAATACTACTTTTGAATGGACATTGATGGAGAAAGATTATGACATAAGTTCATGACATCTACCATCTACCATAAACCTTGAGTGGATGAAATACCTGTATCCCATCCAGCAATTTGCTCATGCACCAAAAGCTGTCGGCTTCGATGTTTCGTTGCGTATCCAGTGGTAAGCTTGCCATTTCAAAATTTTCCACATCTTCCTCTATGAAAAAGAACACACACACACACACACTCACATTTAATGTTGAGTCACCAGCAGATCAAACCAGCATACATGGTGCAGGTGTTCTCAGCAGTCTTTGTTTTCTTGCGGGCGAAAGCAGTTCTGGTGTGTCGTGCACCGTATGAACAGACACCACGAAGCCATTAGATCATTAGCCAGCAAACTGCATTCTTTATTCAACACATTCATCAACTCGCCCCTCTCCCTCCCTCCGCAGGCTTCCCCTCGCAGCCATGACCTTTCCCGACTCTTTAAACAGTATGTGCTAAATGATGCTGATACACACATTATGCGCCAGAGAGCCAGACCTGGCTGGAAAAGACTTCTGTGAGCCACTCCACTCACCCACCCACCCACCGCACAACTAATGTGGTCCTCCATCTCTTGATCTCTCTCTTCCTCTTTTCTTAATAAGGATAGGAGGGGAAGGAAGAACAAGGAGCTATTTTGATGAAGCACTGAGTAAAGAGAAGGAGAGAGAGAGAGAGAGAGAGAGAGAGCATGTTTGCATGCAGCTTGTGCACCACCAAAGCAATTCAGTCAATCACGCGACTTATTGCGGTACGTGAGAGCTGAAATATAGATAAGAAGAAGGTCAGATCCAAGGTCGAAGACACAATGAAGAATACATGCTCTCCAACGACCGTAGATACTCAACTGAAGCTGCAAATCAACAGGTGCTGAAGACCAAATGGACAACTGCTGCTGTGGTCTGTTGTTAGAGACAAAATCAAACTGACTGTAAACAGCATTAGGCTAAACCCCTATTTGCATACTTCTACTAGTAGGCATGTATGATATATCGGCCACAATATCGGTAGTTGTGTGGTCATTTTTTATGTTATCGGCCCAAATTTGGTCGATATATAAAAGCCGACAAATAATGGATAATTTCCTTCAGCTGAGACACTTCTGATGCACACTGTTCGCCATGATGACTTTGAATTGATTGAAATATGATTGGAATCACTTCAGAAAAGGAAAATACAGTTAAGAGCAACATTTGCAATGCAAGTCTGTCATATCGGCTCCATAAAATTATGAGATCATTATAATTGTGTGCTTGGGACAAGGCTTTTAAATGGTAAGAGTTTTGTTTTTGTAATCAGGCTCTCAAAAGTTATATAAAAATTTGGATTTAGGTTTATCGGCCAATATATCAGTTATCGGCTTTCAAATATAAAGAATTATTGGTTAATTAATTGGTTAAAACTCTCATATTGGTGCACCCCCATCTACTAGACAATAAAAGTATGTACACAAGTCTACTGTTCAAAAGTTTGGGGTCGGTAAGATTTTTTTTTAAACAAATTATTCAGCAAGGATGCTATAAATTGAATCAAAATGGAGAGTGAATATATTTATAATGTTACAAAAGATCTTGATTTCAAACAAATGCTGTTCTTTTGAAATTTCTATTCATCAAAGAATCCTCAAAAAATGCATCAAGGTTTTCACAAAAATACTAAACTGCACAGTGGTTTTCAACATTAATAATAATAAGAAATGTTTCTTGAGCAGCAAATCAGCATTTTAGAATGATTTCGAAAAAATCCCCAAACCTTTGAATGGTAGTGTATTTGTTCATTTTTGGGTGAAAATGTGTAATTATGCCACTGGCCTCACCAATGCAATTGTAAAAGTGCAAAAATAATAACAGACTTATTAACTACACCTTATGTTTATTGATCATGTACATGTTTTTATGCCATGCAAACTCAAAGGGATAGTTCATCCAAAAATGAAAATTCTGTCATCAATTACTTAACCTCAAGTTGTTCCAAACTTGTATGAATTTCTTTCTTCTGCTGAACACAAAAGATATTTTGAAGAATGTTTGTAATCAAACAGTTGAGTTGGGGGATCAAACTGCTTGGTTATTCGTATTCTTCAAAATAGATTCTTTTGTGTTCAGCACCAACTTGAGGGTGAGTAAATGGCAGAATTTTAATTTTGGGGGGAACTATCCCTTTAAGCATGTGTGTTTCTGTGATAAACATTGCAGTTGAAAAATTAGCTGATTTAAATCTCTAAAAGAACCCATTATCTAGCTGGATAACAAAGATGAGGTTGCAAATTACAAATAACTTGTTTTAATATCCAAAGAAAACTTATTATAGTTTTTCAACAACAATTATAATAAAAATGAAATATTTTTAGACATACAAATACTTGAAAATTAGAATGAGTTAATCATGGAGTCTGTTAATAAGAAAAAAAACAATTTTAATGATTAATTTTGCATAGGAACGGTTTTACAATTTACACAGAAATTAGTGTTTAATGAATGTGGCCCATACAGTGGGGACAATTATTTGATCCCCTGCTGATTTTGTAAGTTTGCCCACTTACAAAGAAATTAAGTGTCTTTAATTTTTATGGTAGGTTTATGTTAACAGATATAGACAGAGTATCAACCAAAAAATCCAGAAAAAAAAATACATTATATAAAGGTTAATAGTTGATTAGCATTTGATCAAGTGAAATAAGTGTTTGATCCAATGTTCCCTCTAATTTTTTTTCTTGCTGAGCAAAACCTTTTTCTATTGGGCGGACATATTTCGCCACCTGAGCAAAAATATTCTTTATACCTGACCTGTACAGCATAAATAGAAACACAATGGTTTCAACATTCAGTTGTAACTTTCAACTTGAATGTGGCATTTATATTTTATTTGACCCTTGATGTAACTTATTATCATATATTATTAAATCATATTTTTGAAAAACAAGCAGTTAATTAAGGAGTCACTAAATGAAGCACATTTTAGGTTACCTGATATTTTTTTCCACAGTGTTGTTAACTGTAGTCTTTACCAAGAAATCCTATGAAAAATAATTTACAAAATCTTCTGCAGGACAGTTCAATTCTTTACAATAATAGAAAATATCATGAAAGAAAAGTAAGCTGTTACACTGAGATGGTTTGGGAAAAACAAAGTGTTTTTGTACAGTCAATAATGTATACAGGAAGCATTAAACCATTAAAGTTAAATGATTGTTTATTTCTTATGAATTTCCAATATTTTCTTTAGCAGGGGGTTTCAAAGTTTTTAATGGCAATGAGCCCGTGAGATTCTTTATTTAGGCTTATAATATAATAAAATATAGGCCTAATATAATATACGTAATATTAAAAAAACGAATTGAAGTATTTGAAGTGATATAATATATCAGTTTAAATGCTTCAATTTGTTTACATATTATATTATTATAATATATAACAAACTGAAGCATTTAAATAGATCGAATAGCTAAATATTTTCAAGAAAAGTGAATGTGAACTCTTTTATAGTAATCTAACCATGCCTGACACACATGCTCACATACACGTGCTCACATCATTCTCTATCTATGAAACCTGTAAACTGCATTCACCAGTTTTCACTCTATAGCGGTTGACCAGAGCACTGAAATTATTTCTCACTTAAATTACAATCAAATGGATTTCCCCACACATTTCGCGTCAGTCCTCTGCGTGGCATTTTAATCTTTTCTGCGCTGCTGCGGCTTCAGAAGTGCGCGGCCTCAGCATCAGAAGTGCGCGGCCGCGCAAGCGCGCAGCTTAGAGGGAACATTGGTTTGATCCCCTACCAACCAGCAAGAATTGTGCCTCCCACAGATTGGTTATGTGCCCATGTGGAACACAGATTAGTCTTGTCGCTTTAAGGAAGTAGTCCTAATGTCAGCTTGTTATGTGTAGAAAAGACACCTGTCCACAGAATCTGTCTCTTCTATTCCAACCTCTCCACCACCATGGGCAAGACCAAAGAGCTGTCATAGGATGTCAGGGACAAGATTGGAGACCTGGACAAGGCTGGAATGGGCTACAAGACCATCAGCAAGAAGCTTGGTGAGAAGGAGACAACTGTTGTTGCGATAATTTGGAAATGGAACAAATGCAAAATAACCATCAATCGCCCTCAGTCTGGAGCTCCATGCAAGATCTCACCTCATGGGGTAAGGATGATCATGAGAAAAGTGAGGGATCAGCCCAGAACTACACGGGAGGAGCTTGTTAATGATCTCAAGGCAGTTGGGTCCACAGTCACCAAGAAAAGCATTGGTAACACCCTGGATTGAAATCCTGCAGCGCCCGCAAGGTCCCCCTGCTCAATGGACATCTAAATGATTCAGAGACGGCTTGGGAGAAAGTGCTGTGGTCAGATGAGACCGAAATTGAGCTCTTTGGCAACAACTCAACCCGCCATGTTTGGAGGGAGCAAAATGTTGACTATGACCCCAAGAACACCATCCCTACAGTCAAGCACAGAAGTGGAAACATTATGCTCTGGGGCTGTTTCTCTGCTAAGGGTACAGGACCAAAACATACTGCCAAGGCAACAAAGTAGTGGCTCAAGAAGAAGCACATTAAGTTCTTTGAGTGACCGAGCTAGTCTCCAGCCCTTAATCTTATAGAAAATCTGTGGAGGGAGCTGAAACTTCGAGTTGCTTAACGCCAGCTAAGAAAACTTAAGGATTTTGAGAGTATCTGTAAAGAGGAGTGGACCAAAATCCCTCCTGAAATGTGTGCAAACCTGGTGACCAACTACAAGAAAACATCTTACCTCTGTGCTGGCCAACAAGGGTTTCTCCACCAAGTACTAATTCATGTTTTACTTGGGGATCAAATACTTACTTCACTTACTGAAAAATGCAAATCAATTTATAACCTTTATACAATGTGTTTTCTTTGGATTTATTGGTTGATATTCTGTTTCTATACATTGAAATAAAACTACCATAAAATTATAGACCCTTCATTTCTTTGTAAGTGGGCAAACTTACAAAATCAACAGGGGATCAAATAATTATTTTCCCCACTGTATATATGAATCAGAGGGGTAAGGATGTAGAGGAATGGCAAAAACCTCTGTGCTCAAACTCTCAGAGAGGAAACTGTCAGTAAACCTCTGCATTGCAGCAGGAAGAACAGCTGATGAGGGCCGAGTGAGAGCCCGGATGGGATTCGAGTAAAAAAAGACGGATGGAAAACGACAGGAAAGAGCTGGCAGGGGGGAAAAAAGCTGGAAAAGCAAAAGTAAATAGCCCTCTTTGACCACAAATGAAGCATGGAGTGCCCTGCCGGTCATGGGCCTGGCCATATGTCACTGGCCACAGCACTGGAAAGATTCCTGATCCATTTAGCCCTCCACATTGCCACATTACTCCAAAGCTTCGGACACACACACACACACACACACACACACACACACACACACACACACACACACACACACACACACACACACACACACACACACACACACACACACACACTGCTGCTGCATAAAGCGGCTTTACAGAATGCAGGAGAAATCCTGTTTGTGGCACAAAGAGAGGCTTTGCCACCTTGTTCTCTGACCCTGTGGGGAAAAAGGGGGGTATTGTGCCATGTATGAATGTGTGCGAGTACGAGCGACCGGAGAGGTCATTCAATAATCATAAGTGAAGTATGCAACTCGTATAACAAATCACAGCTCATTCAGGTCATTCCTCCATGTCTCAGTTTGAGCATTAAATGATCCATATTACGTAGCTCAGACTCTAAAAGCGGATTGGATGAGCCATGTTCAAAGCGGTTTATGAAATATGCCGACAGACGCACACCTGGTGACCGCACATCAATTGAATTCTTTATGAAAGGAATAGTTCACCAAAAAACCATCATTTTCTCATTCCAAACTCGTATGACTTTTTCGATGGAAAACAACAGGACTGGAACTCTTAAACTTAAAAAAAGATGCAAAATCAACATGAAAAGTCTAATAAAAGTGGTTAATATGACACCATATTTAAAGCCTTTGAAGCCATATAATTTGTTTAACAAAGAGACCAAAATACTTAACATCCACCTTGGTTCTACTCGGCATGTTCATGAGAGAAGTAGCAATGTCTGATTCGTAACCAATTGATGAATCAGCTGATTCAGTTAAAAAAAAAAATCCATTCACAAATTCTGACCAATCTCAATTCACTGATTTAATTTAATCCAGTCACAACCCCTGGAGGAGAAGATTTTCTGCGAATAACTTAAATCACAAAGCTATCAAATTACTTGGAATTTAATGCGTAAGTCATGGACTACTTTGATGGTGCTTTTTTCAAACTTGAAAAGCTCCAGGTGCCAATTGCATGGAAAGAAACGACTGATTCATTATTCACTCAGTGACTCATTCATTCTTTTTCAACAGAAGAAAGCAAGTCATACAAGTTTGGAATGACAGAATTTTTATTTTTGGGTGAACAATACTTTTAAAGAGTCATGTTGCTTGACAACTATAAACAGTCTACAGTTTATCAACTATATTACTGCGATTTTATTAATGAATTACATTTTTTGATGAACATGTTCAAGCCACAAAAGCCTTTTACCCTCTTGTGGCTTGTTGCTCAGATTCAGCAACGCAACCACCAAACCACAAACTTTTCCAACCCAGACCACCCATCTAATCCGAAATATGCACAGTGATGGAGCAAATAACGGTTCATAAAACCAAGACGACAATAAAAAATAAGGTGAGAATATCTCACACCCTCTTCAGTAATAAAAAAACGAATGTGTGTGTGAGGGAGAGTGAGAGAGACGGAGACAGGGCATTGATGCTTTACAGAGGAGATTTCCCCGCTGTCCTCTTTGTCTGTCAGGGTAAATGTGATGATTTACCCTTTGAGAATATTCCCTCCTCTCTTTGTCTCGTCCCTCCACTTCAAATTCTTCGGCGCATCAATACCACCAACACTTTAAACCGAAGGGCGCCGTGACTCTCCTTCCTGCCGGCTACTCTTTAAAATGCTACTCGCTGATATTGAGCTAAATGTGAAGTGCCAATATTCTCCTATGCCGTCTCTCTTTCTCGCCTTCTCAGAGGACGGTCTCAGCAGAAGGCTAAAAAGCTCGCAAAGGAGCCCTAGAAAGCCACTGAGGCGTGCCGGCCAAGAGAAACAGCGCAGCGAAAGATGGCAAAACGCTGCGTTTGAGAGCAGGCGAAGCATTTAGCGCCCGTGAACCCAGACGCGTTTGCCCCACGGTCTCGAAAGCAGGGGTATAACCCAGGGCGTAGGGAGGGCGCTAACCCCGCTCTTTTATCTCCTGCTGGCAGCATGTTGGGATCATGAAGTTCGTTCAGATGCATCGATCGGCGGGTCGAGCCCCCCACCGTGTGCTCGGCACCCTCGCAAGCCTCTGTAAACACTTAAATCCAGCCGATCAATGCGGCTCATTCAACCTGCGGCATTGAGTCGCTCGCTCATACACACGGAGAATCCCAAACGCACACACATATTCACATGGCCCGCAAACAAATTAGAGATTGAAAGGCCCTGCAGAATGACTTGAAAGCGCCGGTATGAAAAATCTGCTTTTCACTAAATGAGCTTTGTGGAGAAACAGAGGGATGAGGATAACACAGAGAGAGTGGTGTGCGAGGTAGACAGCCAGAGAGAGAGAGAGACAGACAGGGGAGAAAAAGAGAAATCGATTGGTGATCCAGGTAATCTGTGGGTATGTCCTGGTGTTTGCACTAGTGACATTGCAGCAGCGGCACACCATAGAGATCAATAAGCCTCCTATTGTTCTTCTGTAATCCTTAACTATCCATAAGTAATTAACCTTCACATGAGAGGACAGGAAATAAATAAGGAAGGGAGGGGAAAGCTGCCGGGTGGAGGGAGAATAGCAATGAGGACAAAAGCTGGAGAGTCTATTTCCCTACCTGTCTGTCTGACTTTATCTGTCTTTCTCCATCTGTCCCTTTGTGTGTCTGTCTGTCTATCTATCTATATCTAATATAATATAATGCATATCTATCTATCTATCTATCTATCTATCTATCTATCTATCTATCTATCTATCATCTACTGCTCCAAGACAACCGATACGCCGATAGATAGTGATAGATAGAACACTCAAACGATACATAGAGCGATAGATAGAATATCAGACAGATAGAATGATCGTTCTATCTGTTTATCCATCTCTCCTGTCTTCCTCTCTCCCCCATCTGTCTGTCCCTGTGTTTTTCTCTGTCTAATTCCTTGTCTATCAAACGGTCTCACTATCTCTGTCTTCTTCACATTTCCCTTTCTTTCTGTCTGTCACTTTCTCCATCCGATCCTCTTTCACCATTCATCTCTCTCATCCACTGTCTATCTTTCAGAGTTTCTTTCAAAGATAATTGATATTCTGTATTTTTGTGTTTGACATTTTCAACAGGATATTGTCAGTTTGTTTACATTTATACGAGCATTTTCCACCATTATCTGTCAGATCCTGTCCTGTCTGCATCTCTCTGACTCTGACATATCACACACGTCAACGCGCCATTAGCAGAGCAAAACTGAACTGATGTGCTCAACCAAAAGGACACATTCAGAAAGGTGAAGAATCAGTCAAGCGGACCAACTGATCCATGTGGAAAGTTATTAAACGCTTACCTACGAATTCAGAGAGGAAGACCACAAAAAAAGGTGTGACCAGGTCGTTAATGCCCTGCACGTATCCACTAGCGGGGTGACGGATGGCCCAGATGAACAGAATCCGCTCAAACACCTGAAAAACAAGACAATTGCTTTCATTGATTCTCACAAATAATTTCTCATAAGAACTGTGATTGTTATGTAGACTTTTGGCAATTGATGCTGCTTAATTCACTCTTGACAGACCAACACGTAAACTCATTTGGATGCTTGCATTTCCAAACACAGCTGCATTTCAAGTTCTCTGTTCCTTGTTTATGGGTTACACAAGTGTTGTACACTACTCTATCAAGTTAAAAACACCACAGCACCCCCTGCTGGTAAGCATTCAATGACAAAGCTCAGCTGGCTGCAAGCAACCCATCCATCCAGAACAGTTAATATCATCAGCGGATTTACTGAACAAAGATATCTTTTTGATCAATTATAACAAGACAGATTATGCATCAGGAAAGAAAATTGCCAAAAAGTTTGAGCTGAAAGAGCTGAACAGCTTCACAAAAGAACAGAACTAAAAAAAAAAAACTAAAAAAAAGAGAAATACGGTGTATTTTTACTCAAATATTTCAACATACATATGTATAAATATTTTTTTAACTAAATTATCAAATCATGATTAAACATTGACAAATTTTAAAGACTAAACCAAAAACTTAGAATATAAACAAACCAATAAAGTAAAAATATTAGCTGATCCAGAATTCTAAGCTTTTTTCTTGAGTGAATTTCTTGAAGCTTTTCGAGAATTTGTCTGTCTAAATGTTGACTTGGTTATAAAATATGACCAATTATATTTTGCAACAAGACATTATTTACATGAAAATTAGAAGAAAATGTGCTTTGCTTGCTGCAATGCATTTAAACAAAGATGTATTGTCATTTATGCCAATTTAAGAAGAGCTTGTCATATTACAGTAATTAGAAAGTATTGAGAATCACCAGAGAAAAATGGGAATTAGGAAAGAAAAAAACTCAAAACACTCAGATGCATTATGTTAATTTGGGGGAAATGTGTCTTAATTGTCTTGCAAATAATTGTCACAATGCAAAAAAACTTGAATAGTCCTAAAAATAGGCTTACTTTTCTTTATTTTCTTTTGATTTCAAGGTAAAATATGACATGGTCATGATTGTGTGGCTCAATCTCTTATCTATGCGATTACATTAAGTGTGTAGTGCCTGCTGTGTGACATCGGAGCGTCTGTATGACCCTGGAGGGTCTGACACAGGTGCGGTGTGCAACGAGACTCAGGTGTTGGCGTCAGAGAATATCACATACCTCCTGCACCAGCGGCTGCTGGAACAAAGGAATCAAAGGGTTCGTCCTCGGGATATCGATGTGAATCTATGGAAAGACACACACAGGTATATTCAGGTAAACTCCAATGCACACCCACACTAACCAGTTACTGACTTGGAGTGTCAGAAGTACATGTGACCTGGGAAAAAAAACAAGATTAAATCAATATGCCCCAAGAGCACTAAATTGAGTTATATGTGCTTTTTCCCTTTCAGTAAATGGAGGGAAACCATCAGGGTTCCAAACTGCACACGCTATTGATCTGGTTTCGTAACAAGCTACACACAAAACCTGCATGAATTCACTTTAAAAATGGACTGCGTCCAGTCGCACATACAGGTGGCGACCCTTCTCTTTCATCTGGTTCCCTTTTATTTTCTTCCCTCTTTCCATTTCTACTTCCATCATATGTTTGAAGAAATGGCTTTGTAGTAATGCAGGTCACTCGAAGGCCACCGAAGTCCAGTTTGCTCGTATTCATCGCCATTCCTCGCCCTCTCAGACTGTGACCACACTAAAAGGTCATTTAGTGTTTCTGCCCAGACAGCCAGGGGCCAGTCCAACGGTTCTGTACGACCACATAAATCCTTTTAAAGGTCTGTGTCCGATTTGTATTGCAGTAGATGAAATGAGGGGATGGGAGCCAGCAAGCCCTGAGGAACCGGACAAGAGAGGAGAGAAGGCAGCGCATAGCAATCGACTACCAGTCCTGCACCATTAACCTGAGTTTTACAGCCCATAAGAATATTGATCTCGGCCCCCCTCCCCCATTAATAACACACAGAACAAAATCTGGGTGTATTACTTTCTGGAAGCTGGTGTAACCTTGACTCACAACAGAGATGACAGACTTCCTTAACAGAGTGGCGTCTGGTGTAGCCTAGTGGTTGAAGGGATAGTTCACCCAAAAATCAAATCTAACATGTTTAAGTTTCAAAGTAAAGATGCAAAAGTCTCCTAAATATTATTTATACGACTTGTGCACTACATTATGAGTCTTCTGAAGTCATGTGTTAGCTTTGTGTGAGGAACAGACTAAAATTTACAATACTATTCACTGATAATCTTAATCTCTGCAAATGCGTCTGTGAGTTGAAGAGAATGGGATCTGTTCGATTCATTAATGTATCATCCAGACCTCTAGGATGAAATATATGCAAGTATTATACACAAAACCCCTGGGCTTACAGGTTTAAAGATTGTTTGTTCAAACTCAGCAAGGATTGATGAGTGAATTAAGACCATTGTGTCTCTGAGTAAGACGCGTAACCCCAGGTTGCTCCAAGGGGGATTGTTCTAGTAATGGATTGAAGCATCTGCTAAATCACAAATTAGAAATAATTAGCAGTGATGTGCCAATCTACACTTCCATTTAAAAGATTTTGGTCACATTTTAGTTTAGGATCCAATTCTCACTACATTAACTAACTATTAACGACGACTTTTGCCTCAAACTCCTAATTACTGCTTATTAATATTTAGTAAGGTTGTTAAATTTAGGTATTGGGTAGGATTAAGGGATGTTGAATACGGTAAAGCAGAATAAGGCATTAATAATTGCTTATAAAAACTAATAAACAGCCAATATCCTAGTAATATGCATGCTAATAAGCAACTAGTTCATAGTGAAGAATATCAAGTTACCAAGATTTTTTCTTTAAATTAATACTTTTAATCAGCAAGTATACATTACTCTTTTATAACGTTACAAAAGATTTTTATTTCAAATAAAGCTGTTCTTTTGAAATTTCTATTTAATCAAAAAATCCTGAAAAAGAAAAAAACAATCACAGTTTCCACAAAAATAGTAGGCAGCAACTCTGTTTTCAACATTGATACTAGGAAATGTTTCTTGAGCAGCAAATCATCATATTAGAATGATTTCTGTGACACTGAAAACTAGAGTAATGATGCAGAAAATTCAGCTTTGCCAAAAAAAGTTATATATATTATAATAGATTATTGTTATATTTCACAATATTACTGTTTTTACTGTATTTTGATCAAATGAATGATCAAAGTGATCTTATGGTGAGCATAAGAAACTTTTCAAACACACACAAAACAAATCTAACAATCCAAAAACATTTATTTGTTTTTCAGGGTTTTTCAAAATCAACTAGTCTGTCTTAAAGGGATAGCTCACCCAAAAATGAAAATTCTTTCATCAATTAAGGCCATTGCTGAGTCCGAAATTCGCATCCGAAAAATTTCGTCCGTCATAAAAAAAATTGTATCGGGTTCGATTTTCTGCGTTTTTTCGCATCCGTAGCAAGCAATTTGAATGGTGTTTTGACAATTCAGAGCCACCGAATCACGATTACAAAAAAACGCATATGAAAATTTCGGACTCAGTGTGCAAGGGCCTTAACTTCCAAACCTGTAAGATTTTCTTTCTTCTGTGGAGCATAGAAGATATTTTAAAGAATGTTGGTAACCAAACTGGATGTTTGTCCATGCAATGGAAGTCAATGGGAACCAAATCTATTCGGTTACCAACATTCTTCAAAATATCTTCTTTTGTTCCACAGAAGACAAAGTCATACAGGTTTGGAATGACATGAGGGTGTGTACATGATGACAGAATTTTCATTTCTGGGTGAACTTTACTTCCCTTTAAGGAAGCTCAGTAAAATGAAGCTTGTTTACTCCAACGTACACAATAAACAAACCAGACATGTTTTTGAGGGATGTATGGACACTAAGAGTAGCCCATTAATAGCAAAATTAACTGGTATTTTACAAATAAACTTTGGAATTTAAAGACATACAGTAATGTCTGTAATCTTACAAATGTTGCATTTTACAAGATCATTTTCCATTGAAATGGACATCTTGGGAGAGGGTGAAATCGGCATACACCTGTATTTAAACAAATATTCAGGGTTGCTTTCAACAAAATGTCTGAGGAAGGCATGTCTGACATGCTGTCCATTAGCACAGACAATGCATTTCCTGTTTAAATTCATCAGGGGATTTGTAAAAATACTGTCTGAAGTAATTGACACAATGATGTGGTACAGAGACATTAAACATAATAATGTACACAATGAACTCCAAAATGTTTCAGCAAAAGTTTTTCCCAAACACTCTTAAACATCTAAATTACCTAATGTGAAGATCTCAAAAAACATTTAAATCTTCAAATATTGAAGCGTTCTTCAGAATAATAAAAAAGAATTGCGTTAAATTGTCTCTTAATTATGTAACGCTGTTTCAAGTATTCTGTTACTCAAGCCTGCTTTGTAAGCAACACTGTTTGGACACAGTGGACTGATAAAGGTAATAATCATAGAATGGTCAATTTCAACCAACTCTTCCCCTTTTTTATGTATTGAGGGAATGCATTGACGTCACTTTACCGCCGGAACACGCTATTCAGCCGGACTGAGTGGCAAAAGAGCTGCTGCATGACTGTTGTTAATATGGGAAACTGCAAAAACGTGAGTAAAATAAACGACTGAGTTTAAAAAGTTCAAAACAATACATAGGTATGATTTTCCCCCAAAATTCAACATATTGACAAAATGATAACTGCAAATCCACATTTTGCACAGTATATTGCAGTCCAGTTGTTTCTGGTAAATGTAGCGATCCATTTGCTTCTCTTTTCTGTAGTCTTTGGCAGTCTGTAAAATTATACCTCAGATTTCTTGTCAAATCTATTTGTCCAGTCAATCTCAAAGCTTTTTCCCATTTTAGATGTGTTTTGTGTGTTTCTCGCTGAAAACCAATGCTGCCACTCAGTCACTCTATTGAGTTTTACCTGTCTGTATGTGTCTCTGTGGTTATCATCTGTTCTGGAGTGGTAATACTGCTCGATGAAGCCGAAATACTCCTCCCTCTTCCTCTGGAGCACCAGATCCCTGCGTTCCTTATTGGCAGGAAGATAGCCCTGAGAGAATCAAAGGGAGAGAGGAAATGCTCATTTTAATAGTATTGAGAAAACAACTGCTGTATACATACTTTCTCCATGTCTTCCAAGTGTATTTAGCCTTATACCAAAATATAACCTATAAATAATGCAAACTAAAGATATTAAAAGCAGCAACATGTAACTTCATTTCAATACTGCAGTCCCATGTGGAAAAAAAATTTAGATTGACAAAAGCTTTTCATCTTTTTTAAATCTACATATTGGATCATTTCAATGAGATTAGCTTTATTGTGCTGAAGTCAAATGATTTAAAAATGCTTTTCAGAATATCTCTCTGACTCACTGATGCTAATGGCTTTTTTTGTGCTGCTCATATAAATTAGACTTTTCAAAAACCTAACCAGAGAAGCAAATCAAGCAACTTACATTTCTTTTGGATTTCTTTTCAGATGCTTTTTCTTACCAAAGTGCCTTACTAAACAAATTGCATGAACCACATTATATAGATGCTAGGGTGGTTGCTAGGCAGTTGCTAGGTCATTGCACACTGATTACAAGTCAAAATATACAAAAGTTATGGTGATATTTTTTTGTACGCTTTTGAAAGAAGGCTCTTAAGATCGCCAAAGTTGCATTTATTTGATCAGAAATACAGTAAAATAATATTACAAAATTAAAATAACTTTTATATTTGAACATTTTAAAATGTCAATTATTCCAGTGATGCAAAGCTGAAGTTTCAGCATCATTACTCCAGTCTTTAGTGTCACATGATCCTTTAGAAATCATTTTAATATGCTGATTTGGTGCTCAAGAATTGTTTATCATCATCAATGCGGTAAACAGGTGTGCTGCTTAATATGTTGGTGTGAACTGTGATACAGTTTTTTCAGGATTCTTTGAATTTAAGATTCAAAAGAACAGACTTTATTTGAAATCTTAAAATAATGGGTCAATTTTGATCAATTTAATGCATCCTTGCTGAATAAAAGTACTCATTTATTACAAAAAAAAAGAAAAGAAAAAACTAACCTCAAACTTTTGAAAATTTTGATGACTCGGATCCCACCTTTAATGCAAGTCTATGGTTTTTTTGTGTGTTCGCCCCATTATATTGATTTAAACAAACCCCTAACTCTAGGTATGAGCAATAATAATAATAATGATGCTTGCTTTAGCAAACACCAACTAACTAAGAAGCGCATTTGAGAATACAGAAAGCAAACCTCAAAAAGTCAAGAAAAAAAAATATCCAGAACTCAGGAAGGAACTTCTAATCATGTAGTGACTAAACTAACACACAGGCAGGATGCAATTTTGCTAAAATATACTTGGTAGCTACAGACGAGTCCCTAAAGAGCAGACAACAAGTGCAGGCTATTTGTAGAGCAGAAGTGAAGGCGTGGAACTGTCAGTTAGATCGTTTGTCATGACTCTCCATCATGTTTCTGAAAATGATGTTTTTAAAGTGTCTTCCCCTCCCATTGTTTCTCAACTCGTTTTAATGAGCACACACAGAGTTGCCGAGTGCTTGAACACAAATGATAACGTACATTCAGAATCTCACTCTCAATTCAGTTCAGGCCTGCAGCTTCAAATAATAAGTGCACAAACTCAGCTCGTTTGGATTCGCCCCATCATTGGCCCTTCAAAAGTGTAGTAACAGCTATTAAAATTCCATGGTAAAAAATCTAAATCATCTTAAAATGGCTTTTCAATGCGATTCTTACATAACAAACGTGAAATGGGCCTAAAAAAGAACACAAACGTTGCTCTTTATAAACACAATTTGAATATGAAAAGCGGAGACTTAACGCTTCCATTTGGCACCCTACCATTCATTCAGCAAACATCCACCTCTGTATCTTTGTACATACAGAATTATTTAGTCTAATCCCCCAGCAAACATTGCATGAAGCAGCAAAAGCTTGGAGGAGCTGGGCCAGGGTGGGGATTTGCTTATACAGCTTAGCCCAGAGGTGTGTGTTATTGACGGTGTAAGTTTGCACCAGAAACGCAAATGAGGCTCGTAAAGCATTCTCTAAACATCTGCGCACATACAGCCATAACACAGCAGCCCACTCTGCCCCTCCCATGATGACAGTCACATTTCTGCTGACATTAAGTGCTCAGCAAGGCCAATATTGCAAAACAAATCAATAACACATTAAACTGAAAGTGGCACAGATGTTTTATACCCTCGGAAAAACGTAAAAAATTATTGCGCACCCTATGCACAACTTAACCACAAAGTCTGTGATGATGGCTTACAGTAGATAAAAAAGATTTTTACTTGCTGTAATTAAAATAAACAGTAATTTATCATTTCCTACCATTGAATGGAATATGCATTTCAGATAAGTACGTTTATAACACGTTTAACAAAAAAATTATTTTTCCTAGGGAGAAAAAAGATAGAGTCAGATATATTATTAAAAAAAATATTGGAAGGCATCAGAGTTCTGGCCTAGTGGTTAGGGTTAGTGGTGTCGTGGTGATTATGTGAGCAAAATTATGGCTCACAACATATTTCAGACCTCTTTTCCACATTTTTTCTTGTCCTCTCACCTCTGTTTTTTTAATAAGAATTTTGCAATGGTAATTAAAAAGTACTAGTAAATACTTACCGATAAAAGTCTCCAGGTGACTGGCCGAACCTCACGAGGGATTCCCGACCAGCTATGTTTCCGTAACTCCTCTGTATGAACAAAAAGTGTAAAGTTAATCCAAAATGATTCAAGAATTCAATTTTGTAGCTACAGTGGTAAATAACTGCTGCTAGTACTCAAGCTGATGACACAATCACATTGCGGTTTGGACCCGGAATACGTATGTTAAAAAGAGACCTGCAGGGGCAGGAGGAGGGGGTTGGAATCAGATTAAGTGGACCAAGCAATTAAACACAGCCTTCATCAACAGCTAAAAGCATGCATCAAGAATTTGTTCATATTCCGTGACAGAAAATCATGCTTGACATACTCTAAATCTGCCTTCACAGGTCCAGCGACACTTAACTTACAGTTCCATCAACATAATCAATAAACAATTATTTTTAATTAGTGAAACATTCACAGTTTTCACAGCCATGCCACCTTGATCTACGGCAACTCCAATAAGACTTAACTGCATATTGATTTTAAAAGAAATGGCTGGGAAGTTCACGATTCACAGGTGATTAACCAATGGCTTGGGATGTTGGCATGACGTTTGAAGAGCACATTTAAGTCAAGTCAAGTCACGTTTATTTATATAGCGCTTTATTCAATACAGATTGTTTTAAAGCTGCTTTACAGTGATAACCGGAAAAAGATTCAATGATGCAAACAGAGTCAATTTCAGTATAAATCAGTTCTGCAGAAATTTATGTCATCGTCCAGCTCAGTTCAGTTCTCATTTAGAGAATTAAAACTAATCTATATGAATTTTTCAAAGAGACTCAATCGTTTTATATGATAAGTTTTAATGTAGGCTTTTATTCACATTTAAAGATTCATCAACTCACATTTAAACATTTATTCAACTCGCACATCAGTTGTGGTAAACGGAAGCTCACGCAAGTTCGCTTGAAGTGTGATAACCAATGAGGTTCATTCTCGTATTATGCAGCACGTTTGAGCTTCTGCAAGAACCAATGAGGTTCATTCTTGTGTTACGCAGCACGTTTAAACTTCTGCAAGAACCAATGAGGTTCATTCTTGTGTTACGCAGCACGCTTGAGCTTCAGCAAGAGGTTTGTTCTCACGCTTCAAGCTGGTTTGGTTGAGCTTCTGTTTATGTTCGCTGATCAATGTTTATAAGTGAATAAAAGCCTAAATTCAATCTGTTCATCATATAAAGCGAACGAGTCTTTTCATAAAATGTGGACTAAACCGCTCAATTCACATGGATTCGTTTTACGATCTCTTTATGATTTTTTTTTTGAAGCGTCAGAGTCTGCGTAGCTGTCAATGGAGGGACAGAAAGCTTTTAGATTTAATAAAAAAGATCTTCATTTGTGTTCTGAAGATGAACGAAAAGCTTATGGGTTTGGAACTGTGAATAATTAATGAAAGAATTTTTACGTGAACTAACCACTTAACATAAGTTATATTATAATACGTTTATATTATTTATATATAATATAAGTTATATACATCACATCGGCTGTTTCTTGTCAAAGTACAAATCTCCAATTAAAATAGATTTATAAGACATTAGCAAGTGGATAAATAAAATAAACTTAATTTAAACAAGTATTTAAAAATGTATGTGTTTAATATGTTTAATAATACATATTAAATTAGGTTTATATCAATTTTGCTTCTCAAGTGAATTGCTTTGTTTTAAGGATTTTGCCAGTGTATTTCCTGTTGCTTCTCTTCTGTCTATGAACAAAAAAATTAAGAGATTCAGGAGCTCCGAGCTACTGAAGAAATACTCTAGATACAGTAAATAAAACCAGTTTATATTCAATGTCACACAATTTCTTCAGACATTTGCAAAACTTGCTAGGCGACATGTTTTATGCGGTTGCAAGGGTATACTTTGTGTTTGCTAGATGGCTTCTTACCGGCACCAAGCCAAAATAGCCCCAAGGCTTTATAGTAAATTCCAATCATTTACACAAACAAACGCCTCCTTAACATGTCCTGAATTGTTTATTGATACTTTGTGTGACAAGTTACATGTTAAAGTGTGACTGGTATATCCTTGCCTTTGCAAGCACCACTATCAAAGAAAGAAAAATGGTTTTGTACTTTCGAATCTTACAATAGAGCGCAAAGATAATTGTAGTCATGAAAACCAGATGAATCCTAGTGAATCTTAACCATTCTCTCTGTCTGTTCCTTGTTTTTTTTTATTGAGTGGAGCTCAACTATTCTCAATAACTTATTATGTCATTGTTATAAAGACAACATTACATTGCAGATGGATGCCATTACACCAAATACCATCGATCTGTCCAGGTGCTGAAGCCTACACTACTTTTAGAGGATTGTTTTGTGAACAAGCCCTCTGGGTCATCGTGATCAGCGAATGTAAAACTGCTTTTCACAACGTCTATGAAAACTTAAAAGACTTGCTGAGCAACATCTGGTGAGTTGCTCCTGGGTCGCTTTTGAATTAGAACAAACATGATTCCGATATTCAAGCGCTCCTAAAATACTAATGGAATTGGACACCTGCCAACCATCATGATAGCAGAATGATGAAAGATCTCAGAAGCCATTATGAACCCAGAATACTGTGCAGGGAACCCCCTCCAACTATATCACAAGCACATTTTTCATAAGGCGCTGTGAAAGACGTGCATAAGCAATATTTTTCCCTCCTATGAGTGACTGATGGTTCTCATTCCCCCATGATTTCAGCCTGTCGCTCAGAAAGCTCACGGCCTGCGGAGGCTGAAAACTATAAAGCAAAGAAGAGTGACTCTCTTTGATAGCATCATTATAGCATCAGCAGCACAAACGAGTGAAGGCACACGCAAAACTTGTTTTTGTTCCGCCACCTCGCAGGTGCACTCGAAGAGATGATTGGTTGGAGAACGTGGGGAGAACAGAAGGGCCTCTCAGCATGAACTCAGGAAGAGTAGGATAACATCATGGACGGGTTTCATCCATTCTGCCATCCCACACGGTCTCACCTGGCAAAGAGATTCAGCTAGAGGCTGAAAAACAGGCAGGAGAACGAGGTGCGAACACATGTTTTGTGGCTTTCTGTTTTGCGATTGTCCTGATGGATGGACTTTAATATCTTCTATTCAATTAAGTTAACAAGCAACCCACAAGTGACCATTGCTAGCAAAATTCACTAATTGTTTGTTTTAAAGCTCACCCAGGTCTGTGTTGGGGCTGGCAAGTAGCTGCTTGAATTTATCCAATCGAGTCTTCTCTCTCACCGTCATGGGCGGAGCTCCTGAGGCATTTTGGTCTGAAATGCGGGCAACTAATGGAATGATGGGACGCACAGGAAGTGACTGCTGTTTCTGCAGGGTATTGCGAGCTAAACAGGACAGAAAGACACAAATATTAAGCATGGCATACAGTATATACATAGTAGGCGCCAAAGCTGTTGTGAATCTGCTTTACTGAAACTGGCAGATTTGAAGAAAATTACCGTTATTTGGCAAATACATAAATGACAGACAGTTACATACGTATTACCAAAATGTTATCATGTAAGCTGTATGGTACACCTCAAACAAGGGAATTTTTAGCAATTTATAGTGTTTATACTAGGGCTGTGCAATTAATCGAATTTTGATTTCAATTTCGATTTTAGCTCCCAACGATCTCCAAAATAGTACAATCGAGTAAAAACGATTATTTTGTCATGTTATTTTGTCTTGTGTTCTGAATGACTCGCGCACGCGCACATCCGTCCCTCCCGAAGCCTTAAACTCTCTCAGCCTCATAAACTGCAAGCACAATAAACTTCACAATAACAATTGGCTAATTTAATATAGACTGGAGTGAGACCATAGACGCCTCTCGAGCTGTCGAGATCTCTTTAACATCTAAAATTTCATTCATTTCTGCTCGATCACTGTATCGCCTCAGTTCAAGCGAACGGCAGCGCGCGCGCACATGGCCTGATCATCTGTTCCGCTTTACAGCACGAAACACATCGAGAATGAACACAGGGAGCGACATAAAACGTGTCTGTTTGTCCGGGAAAAGGGGATTTTTAAGTTTCAAGTGAAAGAGCGTTTTACTTGCCCGACCGATCGAAACGCGAGATGGTTTTGATCTTGTACAGTCAGTGTAAACAGAGATCGGTAGTTTCTGGAAGCTGCGCTGCCTTTGTGTGAGAGAGACATACAGTAAGTGACAAATCAAAACAAATGAGCCTAACAGCTCACACAAAAACTCACAGAAGAAACATACTGAGGTAGAAATGTTGAGTTTTTTTTATTTATTATAGGCTATATGATATAGTTAAGTAACATAACACGACTAAGGGCTGTTCTATAATATCACGATTGCAAATGTTACACTGAATTTATAGTTTTATAAACAAGTAGCCTAGTTTATATGTAGTAACTTACATTTTAGACGGAATATTGACTGGTTTTGTTCTATTTCACCGACGAAAATAATTACAAAAGAAAAGCATCACTAAGCGCTGTGTTTTGTTACTGTGTGATTTATTATTTTGAACGAATCGTTTTAATGAATGACTCAATGATTCATTTATTAAGACGGTCACTTGTCGCCACCTATTGATTTATTGTTTAAAGGCAAAGGCATCATTGATTTTATTTTTTATTTTATTATTTGTTTAAACATTAATCTCATAATATTTACACAGTTGTAATTTTGCAGTGTAAATTAATTTAATAGATAACAGCCCTTTTTATTAAAACTGAATTTGATAAAATGTAAGAATTTGACATAAAACATATTTAGTAAGGTTTAATAAATTGTCCTTTATAAAGGCAAATAACGCCCTGGTGACCCCCTACAACTAATTACTTTGTAAACATGTCACCTTTTTCACCACTTGTGAGTTTAGAGGTCTGTTTAATATTTCAAAAAGTACAATAAATGTTAAAATTTAGATTTTTTTAAGAATTGTTGAAAGGTGTCTTTTAATAAATGCAACATGTTCCCAAAGTCATGTGAAATAATCGTGTTACAAAATCGTGATTTCAATACTGACCAAAATAATCGTGATTATGATTTTTTCCATAATCGAGCAGCCCTAGTTTATACTAATCAGTGAGTCCACGAACGGCTTGGGTATGCAGAGCATTCCCAGCTTATAAATGTATATAGAGCCATTCAATTGTCAATATTTCATCATGTCTTTCATTTTAGTCCGTTTTAGGTATTTTTGTCAAATTTAGTAAAAACAAAATAACATCTTTTGTTGACAAGATTGACTCTTCTCATTCATGAATCACAAGCAAAACAAATTTAACTGCCACACTGTGCGCAAAAAAAAAAACAAGCAGGGTTATTTTTCAATTATGATGAGGTTAATAAACTAAAGATAGTTTCTTTAAGTTTAGGCATGGCCAAAATATTACCCGTTTTTCCAACCCTTACCGAGTTTAGCCCTCAAACTGTTTAGTTGAAAGTGTCTACAGCAGTCTTTGACTGGACGGTCAAAAAGTCATTTATACAGCCGTACCACCAGTATAAAAAACAGCAATTAGGTAATGATGATACGTTTTAGAATACAGACAGGGGAAAAAAACACATTTGATACACCTTAATGATTTTACAGCTTCTTGCAATGATGTAGCTTAAAAACAACAGCTACCAGAGCATACCTGCATTAACATTCAGCTGGGCGTCACTACAGGACTTTACCACCCTGCCATTGACTGGACCACTTTCAACATCCAGTCCATCTTGATCGGGGTTTGTGCTGATTGGTTCCTGCCTGTCTAGTAGGCGGGGCAGTGGCTCTGTGTCCTCTGGGGCTTTGAAGAGTTTGAGGCGGGGCGTCTGAGGCGTAGATTGTGACTGGACAGGGGAAGATGAGGACTGTTTGAGACTGAACATACAGTCATCCTCTTCATCATCAAGGTCCCATGCATCATTGGTGCTCCGGGCAAATTCATGGAAAGTTGCAGGTTTTTTGGATTTGGTGTTCACACTGCTGGCCTTTGGAGTGTCTTTTAATCTATAGCAAAACAAAACATAGCTTTTTAAAGCGGCTATATTGCACACACTAATATATAGATTGTTTACAGTAAGAAAGGAAAATGCATGACAAATGAACAACAAAAATCAAAAATGAAATGTTGCAAAATCTTGCATTTAATAAACATGTTTAAATGGATTCACACCACAACTGAAATGCAAAAAAAAACATAAATGAGGAAAGTAAAGGAACAAATAACTGAAAAAGACATGGCTGATTTGCACGCAGACAGTCACCAGCTAGCAGCACTTACGGACGGTGTCTCCGTGGGTCCAAAGGAGGGTGTTGTGCTCCATATACTGGCTGTAAGCTGAGAGAAAGAAAAGCTGACATTTGCTATAAAGAGTCAGAAAAAAAGGGCTGGGTGATCCTGAATACTTTCAGCCTTATGACAATATCTAATATACATCTCAAAATTTACATTTACATTTACATTTATTCATTTAGCTGACGCTTTTATCCAAAGCGACTTACAATTGCTATATGTCAGAGGTCGCACGCCTCTGGAGCAACTAGGGGTTAAGTGTCTTGCTCAGGGACACATTGGTGTCTCACAGTGGATTCGAACCCGGGTCTCTCACACCAAAGGCATGTGTCTTATCCACTGCGCCATCACCACCCAAATTGTAAATACAAAATGTATTTACAATCTCATGTTGTTCCAAACCCATATGATATTCTTTCTTCCATGGAACGAAAAAAAGCAAACTTCTGAGGAATATCCTGACCAGTCCACTATTCTATGTAATGAAAGAGAATGAGGACTGGGAATTTCAAGCTCCAAAGAGACAAAACACCATACAAGAATAATAAAAGTTTAAATCAGAGATGCTACTTATACATGTCTTAACGCCCTCTTCTGAGTCACAAGATAAGGAAGGATAGTGAAACTAGGTCAATGGCACAGCTATGTTCAAAACGAAATTCTAGCTTACTGCATATCACACAATATAAATTGAATACATATTATGATATTTTAATTTTCATGTGAAAAAGAATGCATTATGCAACGATTTCCAATAGTAGCATGCTACATTGTTTTCACATGACTTCATTATACTACAATTCAAAAGTTTGGGGTCAGTAAGTTTTTTTTGTTTTTAAAGACATTAATACTTTTATACACAAGGATGTATAAAATTGATCAAAAGTGACTAAGGTTGTTACAAAATATTTTTTTGCTTTTTCTAATCATCAAATATTCCTCAAAAAGTAATATCATGGTTCCCACAAACATTAATCACCACAACCATTTTCAACATTGATTACAATAAGAAATGTTTCTTAAGCATCAAATCAGCTTATTATTATGATTTCTGAAAGATCATGTGACACTGAAGACTGGAGTAATGATGCTGAAAATTCAGCTTTGCATCACATGAATCAAATTACATTTTAAAATATATTAGCTACATAGAAAACAATTATTTTAAATTGCAATAATACTTCACAATATTACTTTTGAATGGTAGTTAGGGTTAGGTTTAATCTTATTAACCATCTTATCTCATAGCTGGCAATAAGGAAACGGATCACAAATCCCAACAGTTACAACGAAATTGAAGGTCAAGTAACAAGTACATTGCATTATGAGATACAGTAGTGTGCAGTGAGTGCTAGGTTGTATTCTGGACATTTTGGAAGATAATGTCATAAGATATTCAAAGACTATGCATAGAATCAAAGGCTATAGATGGTTCACTCATTTACTATGATGAATGAGGAGAAACTGCAATATGGCGGATTACGTGCCTAAAATATACACTTTTTAATGCCTTTTGAGCATAAGAAACAACATTTATGATTCGAGGTTCAACAGATCACGAAACTCATGGTTCAGATCATATTACGTTTTTTGAGTCATGGATGGGATCATTTTTCACTTTCACCCTATGATGGTTAAACTAAGCAATTAATCTGTGAATCAAATGCGTGCCAAACTGTGAGGCCTGGTCCAGTAAAGATCACGGATCAACTGTGATCCATGCATCCTTATTTATGATGCAGTTCATGTCAGATTTTATTGGTGATTTCAAATATGAAATTTAATCGGAAGTTTGGTTAACAGCTTTGTCCAGCACTTCAAAGCTCTAAATATTATCCAATTTTAATGTTATTTTTAATGTAATGATTTGTAAACCTAAGTTCAAAGATGTAGGAAAACTAACACTGTGGCAATATCTGGCAAACGATCACGTTTATAGAAAAAAAAAAAAAAAAAAAAAAAAACATGAAATTACCACTATACCTAATAGATTAGCCATCTCCACTCCCTAAAGCCCAATTTATACTTCTGCGTCGAACTCACGCCGTAGCTACGTCGTAGGCTGTGCGTAGCGCGCGTACCCTTCGGCGTACCCTGAAGGCTGATTTATACTTCTGCGTCGGACATACGCCGGAGTCTCTACGCCGTAGACTACGCATTGGTTTTTAATTTATACTTCTGCGTCGTTGTCCGCGTTGACGTACGCAGAGGGTAACATGTGAAACCCGAGGGAGCGGTTTGAGCAGACCAATCACAGCGCTTGCGTCTGCGTAGAATTGACGCGTTGTTACATTTTTGGAGAGGTGCACGTCAAGCCCAATTCTCCGCGGAGGCTCCGGCGTAGGTCCGACGCAGAAGTATAAATCAGCCTTAATGTGTGGGTGGGGGGGGGGGGGGGGGGGGGGGACAAAAACATTTCTTCAAATTGTGACTGAATTAAACAGTAAACAACTAAAGAACGCTCCTTTTATAATTACTGAAGCTGCCGGTCAGTTGAGTATTATACTGTTTAATGGTACATTTAATAAGAGTAGAATATTTACATTTTCCTCAATAAAAATTTGATTTTTGCACGTTACTGTTGTTAATAAAAGTTAATTTTATCTGCATATCAATTCAAGCTCAGTGCATTACTGTCAAATCTCAAATTAAAAAACATATAATCCCATTAGTACCTGCACTTATTAATGAAAAAAAAAAAAACAATAGTAATTTTATGATTAAATTAACTTTTATGATAAATTTCCACCCAGCACTACCAAATCAGGCGATGAAATGAACTTAGTGGCACTGGTGCTACTGCTCTCAAATGTTAGCCTGGAGCCCTGACTCTGAATACTCAATACATCCAGCCCTAGTCAGAAACACACAGCCAAAACCAAAATCTAGACAAGTAAAGGTAGTTTAAAACAATTCCTTAGCAAGACAATAGACCTGCTAGTCCTTGGTGACAGCAAAAAATACTTCTCAAATTACAAGTCAAGCACACTGCTGGGCCCTCCACATTACAACAACATATAAATATGAATCTCTACAATATTAGAGGCTACCATGAGTTACTGAGCAATATCCTGCACAATGGTGAGATAAGTCTAAAGACTGCAGTGCTAAGCAGAATTTTTACGGGCAACACAGGGCCATAGGTGTGGTCATATTGTTGAAAGGAAAATTAACGGTATGGTTGCTACAAGGCCCTTTTCTGTTGAAATCAACACAATACTTAATGCATTATGTGCAAATGGGACCACAGAATAATTGGCAAAAACACAATGCAGCTGAAATATGGCTCATCAATTTTTATGAGTACAAAATAAAAGGTAAATTACTTTCAGATATGTAAGCAAACCGCTTGCATTTGCATTAAATATTAGGCTGTGAGCAAGGAGTGTGTTTGAATAAACGAGCAGCTTGCCGGAGGGCAGCGTTATCTTAGACTTGTGGTGTTCCTTCTGCTATCACACACACACATAACTTTTCCACACTATAATCTACATACAAAAGCTAACATAGTGGGACAGCTATCAATGCAATTATTAATTTCCCTTAATGGGAATTTCACTTAAGTGAATTAAACAAGCCCATAATTCATCTATCAACAGACCATTCTGTGTCTTTCTGTGACAGTACTGCTGTGCTGTACCGGGTATGTTCGGTGCCCGCTGATAGACGTTTCTATTTATAGAGTGTTTGATTAAGCATTGAGCATTGCAGTCAATCACAATCATATCTGTTGAGCATGTGAACACAATAGCCTATCAGAGATGCTAGTCAGTAAGTTAGTCAGAATCTGTTTAACCTTATGAGGTTGTGCTTTGTTCAACATGAGCTCGCACACTGTGTAAACACAATGAAAATAAGAGATTCATTGTACAGTTAAGACATATTTATTACAACAGGAGTTTTCAGGAGAGTGCAAAATGCAGTGAGCTTGCTCTTTAGCCTTAGCCTTAAATCTTGCTTTCGGTTTATTATTACCAATTCACAATCTGAATACAAGTTTAGTTTTTCATGCTGCTAAGTACACTGCAAAGTTTCTGGATTGACAAACACATTTAAATGCAGGATTGAATCGGAAACTGCGGTGACTGACAGTGATAACCAAAGACACGGGACAAATGTATTTGTAAGGTACAGTTAGTATGTAACTTTTCTGTTCAAAATTTATATAATGAGTGAGTACAGTTCCTCATGAATCTTTCTTCCAAACCGAGCTTTTGTCTTATCCTGAATCCCTAGGGTATACCTATAATAAGTGTTTATATTCAGACTATCTTAGACTGAGTGGTGGGGCTGGGCAATATGGACAAAAAAAAAATCATATCTCTGTATTATTTGGCTAAATGGCGATATATGGTATATATCAAATTCAGTATATTTTTTCTTTTCTCTCTTTGGATACAAAAATTCGCAATTATTAAAAAAAAAAAAGGTTATTTTCACATCCTGTTTAATGTTGTCACAAACAATGATCATATTGAAGACTATGACAAAAATTCAAGTGAATGTAACCATGCATGTAGCGTAGGCTGTTACTATAGGTGTAAAAAGAAATGGTTAAAATAACATGACTTTCTAACATTGTAATATTACAATTTAAAAACAAAAATAATGCTTTTTAAAGTAGAAGTTAAATCCACTAAAAAAGATGCTAAGTAAAAGAACAGACTAATTATATTTGGCTATTTGGTAACACTTTATTTTGCAGTGTTCTTGTTACATATGTTACATGTAATTACCATAGTAATAACAGTAAATTATGCCTAATTACATGCAATTAACCCTCAACCAAATCCTAATCCTACCCTAACCCTATAGTAAGTACATGTAGTTAATTCATATTACACTGTACTTAAATATTTAATTACACTGTAGCAATGACACCTTAAAATAAAGTGTAACCGGCTATTTGATTACCCCATTACATTAGTCACTTTACAGTTACTGCTATCATAAAAATACACTTGCTTGTAGATTTAAAATTCTAAATATGACATTATTGTCCAACAACAAATATTTTAGCAGAATTCTTATGGTCCAATTCTTTTGCGCTCCGTCTGTTTGGTTCACAGAAATCTGTTAAACTTAGCAGAGACTCGCTTGCAGAAGGCTCATCCATTCCTGACAACAAAATGAAAATATTTGCAAAAATTTCTAACAATTACAGATGTAAAATGTAAGTTATGCATGAGGAAAACACCACATCTCAAACACATTCAACAGTGCAAATATCTGTCAGAGCATCTAATGGGGCAAGCCGCTTTATATCTTACGAGTTGCTTTAAAGGCCTTAAAATAAAGCATTGCTCATGTTCAGGACAAAATTGAATTATGCATGAAGCAGCTCACTATGCGCCCTCCGATATTTTTCAGACGTGCTCTTATCAAACTGTATATCGATATATACACATTATTGCCTCATTCTATATCGTTTAGAAAGAATATATCGATATACCATACAAACTCGACATACCGCCCAGCCCTACTGAGCGGGACGGCTGAGGAGCAGCCCTGTACCTGCGTGACTCGCCATACACATAAACAGAGAGAGGTAACTAAGGCTAATATGTTCTTCCACAAGACACATGCAGTATAGTTTATTAACCGCTAGAGTGACAAAAGTTACATAGTGTACCTTTAATTCAACAGTTTTTGCTCTAGTACTGAAATTGCTACAAAGAACCACACACTTTTACTGGTACAGACTGCAGAAATGTTGGTACCGTAACAACCCTAGCCTCTATTCAACTGTGGCTCATGTTATTTGACCGAGAAGACACCAAGGTTGTCTGGAGGCATCTAGTATCAGTTTTGCATGCTCTGACCCTTGTGTTGAATGAGATAAATGGTGAGGAAAGTGGCCACACCTCTCGTCCACTCATGTTACAGCAGGAACACACCCACTGTGAGCCCTCCAACTGCTGCAGATTCACCCGAACAAGCAACTCAAACCGTCTGGATAACAACCACACCCAAACAATAACAGCAGGTTCATCTTTCCCTTCACAGAGGGGAATTCCATCTGTTTTTAACATCATCTTCATTATGATCTGCTCTTAATACAGCAATTTAAACTTTCTGAAACGATGAGGTCATGATCACTTAAGTAAAATTTTTACATAGGCTACCAATTTTAAGAGAACCGTTTCGAAAAACAGCTCAACGATTCTCAGTTAATAAAAGTTTAGGAATTTTTACTTTATTTAAAGCTGCAGTCCGAAGTTTTTCCTCTTTGTCGCCATCTCTGTTCAAAATCTGCAATTGCAGTTATTTGCGGAATTATCACCTTTACGTTGTGCAATTGTTTTGCAATTTGCACAGAATTATCAACTTTACGTACATTTACAAAAACTGTGCGTTGTGCCTCGGCACGGCATAGTGCGGATGAATCCAATATTTTGCGGCTGTTAGTCACCGTGCCGGTGTGGATACTGGCATTCAGAATCACAGATTGTACTTTTTGGAAGTATGACCAACATAAACATTTTCACAGGAAAATGTAATCTGAACAAGTAACATCCACTTTTGTTCTGATCAACTAAGGGGAAAAGCATTGCAGTAAATCGCGCAGATTAAATCTAACGATTGCTTATATCACTTCAAACTGTGCAAATTATACTTTGTTCTCAAATTGTTAATGTTAACAACATCAGCATTGCTTGACTACATTTAATGCCCTTCTGATATTTATCCTTGTTTTCGCATGGGCCCGGTTGCAGTTTTTTTTTCTTCTGTAGCCAGTAGCCACCTAAAGTCCGAAGTCTTTTGCATTTTACAACAGGTGAGTCTCCAGTTGTCACTGGTGATTGTCGTTTTCACTTTTCTGTATCCGCAATTAAATTGATGTTTAATTATATCAAGTGCTGTGAGAAAAGGCTATAAATCTCCACCTCCAACATCCTCACGCGCAATATAGCCTCTACTATTCGAGACTCCTGTATGTGCACAGATGTGACGTAATGATGCAAAGACATGCTCGAATTTCCCACAGATATCCAGCAGTACCACTGGAATTAAAAACATTATTACAAGCTTACCGTTTTGAATCGAGCTAAGGCAAGCAGATAGTTGTGAACACTGGCTGGTTATGTACTTGCTCAAAAATTTATTTTGGATAATTTTTAACCCAAAAAGTTACAGACTGGTTACAGTTACACAGCTCAAAAATAAAATAAGAAATATAGGCTACTGTAGTGCACACTGATTGAGAGACCATCACTACCATTACCATATAAATAACTTCATATGCGAAATTTCAAACATTCAAAAGTCATTTCACAAGGACACATTAAATTGATCAAAAATGACAGTAAAGACAATTACTGACAATGTTACAAAATATATCTGTTTCAAATAAAATCTGTTCTTTTGAACTTTCTATTCATCAAAAAACCTGGAAAAAAATTGATCAGGGGTTTGACAAAAATATTAAGCAGCACAACTGTTTCCAACATTGATAAAAATAAGAAATGTTTCTTGAGCAACAAATCAGCATATTAGAATGATTTCTGAAGGATCATGTGACACTGAAGACTGGAGTAATGACTGTTGTATTTTTAAATATAGTTTTTATATATATATTTAGGCCTGTCGCGATAGTCGATAAATCGATTAATCGCACGATAAAAAAAATGACCTCGATAATTTTTCCGTCCGCGATAATTTCATTTGCATAATTGTTTGTTATCCGCGACTGAATGACAACTCTCGTTTCCTTAGCGTAGGAGAAGTGAACCCTCTTGTCAGTTGCATTGTCTTTTGTGTGGGGAGGCGGCGCTTGTCAGTCACATGGACTTTGTGTGGGAAGGCGGGAGTGCTTGAGACGACTGCCGAGAAGAGCGAAAAGACGAGACGCAAGTTGTGACATGGAATTGGTTTAAAAGCCCAACGCGACAGCTGCAGTGTGGGAGCACTTCGGATTCAAACCGAATGACCGTGGTGAACCACTTAACCTGAGCGAGCCGGTATGTCGCATTTGTTGTAAAACAGTATCGACTAACAAGTCGACTAACAACGAGTAACACAACAAACATGCACATGCACCTAAAACACAATCATCCGTTGCAGTTTTCCCAGTTTCGAAAAAAAAAAAGCTACAACAGACGGGCCGTCTTTGTCTTCCCGACAGTGCAGCATAACTGGGGCATTTAGTCGACAAACAAAGTACAAACAGGACAGTGCAAAATGGTGTGCACTCACCGACAGTGTAGTTCGCTTGATTGCTAAAAAGATGCTGCCCTTTAGTATCGTCGAAAAGCCGGCATTTCGACGAATGCTGCAAACATTTGACAGCCAGTATGAATTGCCTGGGAGAACATACGTGTCACAAACGGCAATTCCACAACTGTACAACAGCATTAAAGATGACACACTAAACGAGATCAAAGACATCCAATTTTTCTCTGCCACTACGGATATGTGGTCAAGTTCAAACATGACCCCCTATATGAGCTTGACTATACACTATATAAGTGCTGACTGGAGACTGCACTCCAAGTGTTTAGAGACCAGGTATGTCCCAGATAACCATACTGCTGACACCCTTGGAGAAAACCTGAAGTCTGCTGTAGCAGATTGGGGACTGGATGAGCACAAACTAGTTTGCATTACTACAGATAATGGTGCTAACATTGTTGCTGCAATAAGGGATCTTGGCTGGCCATGGCTCAATTGCTTTGGTCACAACCTCCATCTCGCTGTGTCCCATGGTCTGGACAGCAACAAAGATCGGACAGCGCGTGCCATAGGACTCTGTAAAGGTTTGGTCAACACATTCAACCTGAGCTGGCTTAAGAGGAGAGACCTGAGGAAGGCACAGAGTGAGGCTAATCTCCCCCAACACAGTCTAATACTGGTGAGTGGTGTTCAATTCATAGATAAAATATTTATATAATATGCTCATTTCGGCTTATTTTCCCGACCGACAACCGCCGCTCGTTATCCGATTTTTATCCGTTAATATTATAAGATTATAATATTGAATTGGCATTAAGTAAAAAATAAAATTGTCACTTGTCTGTGCTCCGTTAAAAATAAAAATCATGGGTTTATTTTAACGTGCAAACATGCAGAACAGATCAACAACAGAACCTGTATTCACATAAAATTCACGCACCTGCAGCATTTCTGACAGTGACAACAGAAAAAAAACAATAAAATAATATAAATAAAAAACATAAGATAGGCCTACAATAAATATATTTTATTAAGTTAAATAATTAACAAATTATGATGACAAAAAGAAAACACTGAATCAATTTGAAGCTTTGAAATAAAAACGGCATTTTTTTCATCAAATAAAAATAGCAGGCCTACCTTAATCCACAGCTTGTCTAGTTTTATATATATATATATATATATATATATATATATATATATATATATATATATATATATATATATATATATATATATATATTACCATGCAGCAAAAAAAAACAAAAAACCTTTAACATAGTATTATAATCGGTCAAAATGTTTACTTTCGTTTAATGGTTAAATGGTCAATATGAGCATTAATAAAAATAATGGACATGTAAAAAGAAGTTATTTTATTTAAGAATGTTGATAGACAAACTAATGAACAAGAACAATATTATCTTTCACACAGGATGTTGTCACACGATTGGGCACTTAGCAGAAGATGGTAGAGAGGGTGCTGGAGCAACTCCCAGCCATAAGACGTGTCCTGGTTGAAGACAAAAAACATAGCCACCTCAACCCAACCTGGCAGGATGTTGCTGTGTTGGAGTCTATCAACGCAGCAATGAAACCACTGGCTGACTTCACAGACATCCTCTCAGGGGAAAAATACGTCACGGTGTCCTCGGTTAAGCCTGTGTTGGAACTGATATAAGACGACCTTCTCTCTCCAGGCCCTGATGACACTGCACTGACAGCCAGTATTAAACAAAACATGTGCAGGGTACTGACTGAAAAATACAGCTCACCTGCAATCAATGTCCTACTTAGAAAGGCCACCATCTTGGATCCAAGGTATCGTGGCAGCATGGAGGAGGCAGATGCATTCGATGATGTCAAACATCAGCTTGTGCAAGAGCTACTGGACTTAGGACCAGAAGAAAGTGGAGAAGGTACAAGTGGTGAGAGCTGCAGCAAAGCCACTGGAGGAAACGAGGATGAACCTACTGCTCCCGCACTCACCAAGAAGAAGAGGCTGAGTGACCTTCTTCAAAACAGAAGAGCTCGTAATCTCTGTCAGGCACAGGCCCAGGCTGCATTTCCAAAAAGAGTGCAGGCTGATGCAGAGCTGACTAAGTTCCTCCAAGAGGATGCAATTGATGCATCTTGTGATCCATTGGTGTGGTGGCATGACAATCAAAGAAGATATCCTTTGATGGCCAAGTTGGCCCAAAAATACATGTGCATTTGTGCTACAAGCACCAGCTCTGAGAGAATGTTTAGCACAGCTGGCAACATTGCTACTCCTGAGAGATCCCATTTTCTTGTATTTCTTGCACGGAATCTGCCATAAAATCTCCATCTCTCTCTCTCATCATTGGTGTACTGTACATAGACTGCAATTCACTTTTTTTGCTGGCGAAATTATTTTGCAAAAGTTTTTTGCATATGGCTTGAGGCTTTTTTGTTTGTTTGTTTTCAAAGGTCCTAACAGGCAGTTTTGCCTGTTATGGAATGCATGTTGAGCCTATTGTTTATTATTTTTTGAAGTGCAATTTTGTTAACATCCATTTTATTTATTGTTTTTGGTATTTATTCAAGTGCATCTTTTGTTAACAGAGACTGAGAGTCCATTGCTTTTATTGTTTTTGGTTGTTTTGTTCATTGTTATTGTGGATATTTAAAATGTTTTTTAATGCACTGCCATTTTCAGTGTTAAATAGTCTTTGGAAATAAACGTTTATTGAATTTTGAAAGGTGTATGTGCATTATTATGCCATTATCATTATTCTAGATGAAAATGGTCTCAGATCGACAATATTATCGTTTATCGCGATAATTTCTTGGACAATTTATCGTACAGCAAAATTTGTTATCCTGACAGGCCTAAATATATTATATACACACACACACTCACCTAAAGGATTATTAGGAACACCATACTAATACTGTGTTTGACCCCCTTTCGCCTTCAGAACTGCCTTAATTCTACGTGGCATTGATTCAACAAGGTGCTGAAAGCATTCTTTAGAAATGTTGACCCATATTGATAGGATATCATCTTGCAGTTGATGGAGATTTGTGGGATGCACATCCAGGGCACGAAGCTCCCGTTCCACCACATCCCAAAGATGCTCTATTGGGTTGAGATCTGGTGACTGTGGGGGCCATTTTAGTACAGTGAACTCATTGTCATGTTCAAGAAACCAATTTGAAATGATTCGAGCTTTGTGACATGGTGCATTATCCTGCTGGAAGTAGCCATCAGAGGATGGGTGTACATGGTGGCCATAAAGGGATGGACATGGTCAAAAACAATGCTCAGGTAGGCCGTGGCATTTAAACGATGCCCAATTGGCACTAAGGGGCCTAAAGTGTGCCAAGATAACATCCCCCACACCATTACACCACCACCACCAGCCTGCAAAGTGGTAACAAGGCATGATGGATCCATGTTCTCATTCTGTTTACGCCAAATTGTGACTCTACCATCTGAATGTCTCAACAGAAATCGAGACTCATCAGACCAGGCAACATTTTCCAGTCTTCAACTGTCCAATTTTGGTGAGCTCTTGCAAATTGTAGCCTCTTTTTCCTATTTGTAGAGGAGATGAGTGGTACCCGGTAGGGTCTTCTGCTGTTGTAGCCCATCTGCCTTAAGGTTGTGCGTGTTGTGGCTTCACAAATGCTTTGCTGACCAAACCTTGGTTGTAACGAGTAGATATTTCAGTCAAAGTTGCTCTTCTATCAGCTTGAATCAGTAGGCCCATTCTCCTCTGATCTCTAGCATCAACAAGGCATTTTCACCCACAGGACTGCCGCATACTGGATGTTTTTCCCTTTTCACACCATTCTTTCAACTGAGCAGATTGTGAAATACTCAGACCGGCCCGTCTGCCACCAACAACCATGCTCAAAATTGCTTCCCATTCTGATATTAAGTTTGGAGTTCAGGAGATTGTCTTGACCAGGACCACACCCCTAAATGCATTGAAGCAACTGCCATGTGATTGGATGATTAGATAATTGCATTAATGAGAAATTGAACAGGTGTTCCTAATCCTTTAGGTGAGTGTATATACATAGAGGTCCTTCTCAAAAAATTAGCATATTGTGATAAAGTTCATTATTTTCCATAATGTAATGATAAAAATTAAAGTTTCATATATTTTAGATTCATTGCACACCAACTGAAATATTTCAGGTCTTTTATTGTTTTAATACTGATGATTTTGGCATACAGCTCATGAAAACCCAAAATTCCTATCTCAAAAAATTAGCATATTTCATCCGACCAATGAAAGAAGTGTTTTTATTACAAAAAAAGTCAACCTACAAATAATTATGTTCAGTTATGCACTCAATACTTGGTCGGGAATCCTTTTGCAGAAATGACTGCTTCAATGCGGCGTGGCATGGAGGCAATCAGCCTGTGGCACTGCTGAGGTGTTATGGAGGCCCAGGATGCTTCGATAGCGGCCTTAAACTCATCCAGAGTGTTGGGTCTTGCGTCTCTCAACTTTCTCTTCACAATATCCCACAGATTCTCTATGGGGTTCAGGTCAGGAGAGTTGGCAGGCCAATTGAGCACAGTAATACCATGGTCCGTAAACCATTTACCAGTGGTTTTGGCACTGTGAGCAGGTGCCAGGTCGTGCTGAAAAATGAAATCTTCATCTCCATAAACCTTTTCAGCAGATGGAAGCATGAAGTGCTCCAAAATCTCCTGGTAGCTAGCTAAATTGACCCTGCCCTTGTTAAAACACAGTGGACCAACACCAGCAGCTGACATGGCACCCCAGACCATCACTGACTGTGGGTACTTGACACTGGACTTCAGGCATTTTGGCATTTCCTTCTCCCCAGTCTTCCTCCAGACTCTGGCACCTTGATTTCAGAATGACATGCAAAATTTGCTTTCATCCGAAAAAAGTACTTTGGACCACTGAGCAACAGTCCAGTGCTGCTTCTCTGTAGCCCAGGTCAGGTGCTTCTGCCGCTGTTTCTGGTTCAAAAGTGGCTTGACCTGGGGAATGCGGCACCTGTAGCCCATTTCCTGCACACGCCTGTGCACGGTGGCTCCGGACGTTTCTACTCCAGACTCAGTCCACTGCTTCCGCAGGTCCCCCAAGGTCTGGAGTCGGTCCATCTCCACAATCTTCCTCAGGGTCCGGTCACCTCTTCTCGTTGTGCAGCGTTTTTTGCCACACTTTTTCCTTCCCACAGACTTCCCACTGAGGTGCCTTGATACAGCACTCTGGGAACAGCCTATTTGTTCAGAAATTTCTTTCTGTGTCTTACCCTTTTGCTTGAGAGTGTCAATGATGGCCTTCTGGACAGCAGTCAGGTCGGCAGTCTTACCCATGATTGCGGTTTTGAGTAATGTATAGGGGTGTAAATCGGACAGTTCATCACGATACGATACGATATCGATTCTCTCAGCCAGCGATACGATTATTGCCGATACCTCAAAAAATTCTGCGATACGATTACGATTCGATTCGATTCAGGGTTATCAATCGATTTATCGATATTTAGATATTATGTGCCAAGTTTACACAACCAGTTACGTTTATTAACTCACAAATGCATCCAAAAATATATGAAAGTTTAATTAAACTCTTTGAAAATGGCACACCCTCTCCCAATTGGGACATTTACAAGTTGTTTGTTACAAGTTACAAGTAAAAAAAAAAACATGATAGCCTATATGAAAATGAACAAGAACGGAGTTATCTGTTTTTGCAAATGAACTATAACAGAAGAGGTTGTTTTGATTAAGTAATAATAACAAAAAAATACAGGTAAATGATCAAATAAAAGTGCATTGAAAGTATTTTATATATATATATATATATATTTTTTTTTTTGTGTGTGTGTCTGGCAAAAGCAGA
This sequence comes from Siphateles boraxobius, assembly GCF_051911475.1. Lineage (NCBI taxonomy): Eukaryota > Metazoa > Chordata > Actinopteri > Cypriniformes > Leuciscidae > Siphateles > Siphateles boraxobius. The sequence goes on from NW_027509219.1 coordinate 30,762,723, forward strand.
TAACTCCACATTTCATGTTTCAGAGTTAAACAAAGCCTAGTAATTGCTATGATACTTAATAAAACACTTAATCGTTGTAACGTTAATCTCCTCAGCTGACATCTAACGTTAGACGCCTGTCAAACTTTGTTGTTGTGAATAACGTACACGCGATACAGAGAGCTTTTCCCTCACCACTAACCTGCTGTTTTAGCAAGATTCCGTGAAAAAGTTTCAGATCTTATTTTCCTTTTACGCCATGAAGTTCATCAAGTTCGTTGAAATCCATCCTCGATCACTTTTAATCAGCTTTGACGAAACTCCTCGCAGCTAGCGCGTCTTTTCAAAGTGACTAGCAGGCTTGTCACCCGACCTGAATACTGCGCAGTGCTCACTGATTCGCTAACACAGACTTTTCGGGTTGATTTCACAAACAAGGGTGCTTGTCGTTTCTGCTGTAAAAGATGAACTCGCGATGCCTTGACAGTGGAAAATACCCGCTTTTGTGACAAAGGGTTCTGTCAATCTTGTCAGGTGTCTATTTCAGCTGAGAAAAGTTCCGTGTGAGGATGTGGAGAGTGTCAAAATAAAGGTACCGTATAATCGATATTTTGTGTGTGGCATCGATGCATCGTATCGTTAGACTTTTGATCGATGCATCGATCCATATCGATGTATTGTTACACCCCTAGTAATGTAACAGGCTGGGAGTTTTTAAAAGCCTCAGGAATCTTTTGCAGGTGTTTAGAGTTAATTAGTTGATTCAGATGATTAGGTTAATAGCTCGTTTAGAGACCCTTTTCATGATATGCAAATTTTTTGAGATTTGCTGCTTTTTGATAATTTCATGAGCTGTATGCCAAAATCATCAGTATTAAAACAATAAAAGACCTGAAATATTTCAGTTGGTGTGCAATGAATCTAAAATATATGAAAGTTTAATTTTTATCATTACATTAGGGAAAATAATGAACTTTATCACAATATGCTAATTTTTTGAGAAGGACCTATATATATATATTAAAATACAATTAATAATATTTAACAATATAGGCTAACTGTTCATGACTGTATTTTTGATCAAATAAATGATTAGTAAGAATCTTTTTCAAAAACAAAAACCCCAAACTTTTGAACAGTAGTGAAAGAATTCTCTCCTTTCTAAAACAAAAATAATACAATTACTCAAATATCAGTTACATTATCTGGAGGCATTATTTTAAAGCTATTTTTAATATCTTGTGTAACATGCCCCTGATAAAAAATGTTTTACCTTAAAATATGTTGTTGGGTTTTTTGCCATTTAAAGTCACCGTGAAATCAAAATGAATGATTTTTTTTTCTTTTTGGAATATTGCAGTATTTATTATAAATGATTTGTCCATGCACATAATTTATTTTAATTCATGTGCCCTCGTAATATTTAATCAAAATATTGTGCCCTCCCTCTTGCAGCGATGTCTCTTGTCTTCTCTGATGATGTTTAACCTGGGCGGGACAACCCATCACTCACATCATGAAATCCACCAATAGCAAACCACAACCATCAAATCGATTCCTGATGGACAAAGTCTCAACCAACATTTTTTCTTGTTCAAGAAGCCGTTTCACTCGGATATACGTCACAACAGGGAAGAAAACATTATCGCAACTTCCGTTTCATGACTTTAATAAAAAAAGATTCACTATGATCATAGCATAGGCTAGATTGTGTCCCCTTCAATTCTGTAAGAGTGTGTGCTCAGGAATCTGGACAAGAACAAGATCTAGGACTAAAAGTCAATGTCAAGTTAACAACCTAATCAAAACCTTCTGACAATAACTTCCAGATACTGACATAATATTGAGATAATAGCAAATGAACTGTATATTTCAATGAATACAACTCATGTTGTCTTAACCCTAAAACTGGCAACGCGTACCACGGGATACATATTCTTTAGTCTCTTGTAGGAGGCACGAGAAAGAATTTTTCATGCAGTACAGTTGTCAATAGTTGAGTCTGTTTGGAGTATGTGGGTCACATGACTTGTTTCAAATTTTCTTTGCTCGTTTTGTCAGCTTGATCTAAAGCCAACATGTCTGTCTATTGTGCTGGACATTCTAACTTTGAATAAAGTAGGCATATATTATCTTACTTTTTTCCTGGGAAAAAAAAAAATAATTACAATATGGTAGGAACAATATTACATAGCCGGGAGATACAACTCATAAAATCCAAACTATATCAAATATTTTAAAAATTCCTTTGGATATGTTTTACTTAAGTCCAGATGATTTTAAAAATTACATTAAATTATTTTTTGATGATCATTTTCCACTCTTGCCTGTTTAAGAATTAAAGAGAAATAAACATATTTGAATATAAATGTTTATATATGTTTTCAAGACTGAAATTAAGCTATTGGACAAAAACAGACTTTATTTTAACATGGCTAGAAATAAATATACTCCCATAAAGGCAAAAAAATGCCCCTGAAAATCAATTCCATATGCAGATATTACCAAGTATATACAAAAATGTTTCTGTGACTGCTGTAAGCCACAGTTGCAGCACTAACAGCAGTGAATCTCCTGCATGAGAGTTCCTCTTTAGCAAGATTATGTAATGGCCCAATATAAAATCGGATTTACAGGAAACTGTTAAGTCATCAAAAGCTCACATTCGCGCAGAGTCAAATGAACTGATTCTGTCTGTGACCATGAAAATCCAAACAACCTGCAATGAAGCACACTCAGCAAACTCTGTCCAGAGCCAGACGAAACAAAAGCCCCAGCAAAGACAAAGAGGCCAAACCTACATGCCAGCTTTAAGAGCTTTTAATTAAATAGTGTTTAGAAAACAACCAAAACTTGGCAGGAAGTTGTGTTTCCCTTTCATAAATTACAATTGCAATCATTTTATAGTACATTGATAGCATTGTCGCCTACATTTAGTAATTATTATTATTATTAACATGAAAACCACATTATTTGGACATCATATCGTGTAAGCTTTTTGTTTTTGATGTCAATGGAGACTAAACAAAGTACATAGTTTCAAAGTTGTAACAATAAGGTATTTTGGTGGCAACTATGTTTACCAGGTTGAACTTTTGTCATGGTTGCCATTAACCACCATTAATTTACGATAAGTGGTTTCATAACATGTCCAAATAATCTATAATACTCTAAATAAGTAATTTAGATATTTACAACATCTTTGATGACCAAAAACGCAACATACGTGATACGTCCAACAAGCATGCTGTCAAAATAGACAGCTCACTAGGGTTTGACACACATCCATAGAGTCCAGTAAACAAAGCTCTGGTCAGAGCCGATATATTAGTATAAAATGACTTCTTCCAATAAAATAACACACTTTAAAGCTACTTTATAAAAAGAAATAAATGACCAAATTCACCTCCCGGGAACCTTTTGGTTTCTCCTCCAGAAATGAATCCTGTTGTCGGTGGCCATGGCGAGAGGATGCCAAATTTCACTCTGAAACAGCCATAAAACCGAACACCTCGCCGTCAACTGACATGTGCAGATATCCAAAGGCGAAAACGATATGATTAGTTGTGTTGCCGCGTGTGCCTTACTTTGTTTTGATTAGTTATGGCGAGTATTTTGCCAACACAGAATGTGCCTACAGCGGTTCTGGATGGACGTCGCCATCTTGGAGGTGCATGAGGTCGCGCTGTGATTGGCTGAAATGAAGGACAGGTGCATTGGAGCGGACCAATGGGGTTCGAGTTTTATTAGATGGAGACGCGATTTTTAGTTAAATATTTTGTTCTCTACTACAACTATATTCTCGAATGTTTGCTTGTAATGATGTTTGTAAATTGTACACGCCTTATAATGTACAGAACAATACAATATTATAGAACACAAAGTGGACAATAGTGCAATACAGAAAATACAGGGAAAAGAACAAGGGTCTTGTGTCTGCATTCCAAAGGTTTCATAATCTCCTGCTTCCAAAGTTCCAGAACCTTGTATCGCCCCTCCTGATGTTTGTTTGTAATGCCTATTATTCCAAATGATTATCCTCATAGATTCTCATTGGATCCTATTTAAATTTAATTAGCAGTAAATAAAATACTGTCATGATGTATAAATACTTCACAATTAATATAATTGTAATAAATGCGATAAATGTGATTAATTAACTATGTGATTAATAATAAGTTAAGCATTATGCATTACAAAGTATTGATGAAAATGTAATTTTGCAGTTCCCCAATCTGAGCACTAGGTGGCAGCAGTCACGTATAAATCAGGGTGCTCTGCTCAGGTCTGACTGAAATACTTACCCAAGTTCCTCTGCCTGTTATTGCTGTATTCATCTGTTACTAAATTATTACTAGCAGAACTATTATTAGACTTTGTCAATCATCATGTTTTTTCAACAATGGCTTTCTTTATGCTTTATGGTATAAGCCTATGTAAAAATCCCAATTTTATAATAACGCATAATTTTTTCCCCTTTTATTATTTTACTATGTTGAAAAACTACAATTACTAAAGCTTTATCACTCTGTTAAACCACAAAAATTGTATGCATTTACAAGAAAGGTGATTGTTATACAGTAAAGTACTTTTTGTTTTTTGTGGTAACACTTTATTAATGCATTAACTAACATTAACAATGAGCTAACAAATCGCAACAGTATTGATTAATCTTTGTTAAAGTTATTTACTAAAAATAGAGTTAGTTCATATTAGCTCAGATCCATTAAATAATAATAAAAGATAAAACTTGATTTTGATAACGTATTAGTAAATGTTACAAATAATCTAAATGAAGACTAATAGATGATTTATAGTTAGTTCATTTTTTTTACATATAATTTTAACATGTATTTAATTCATGTTAATAAATGGAACCTTATTGTAAAGTGTTGCAAATTGTGTTCTCTTTATTACAAAAAAAGTTTGATACTTTATTATTAAATATTTTTTACTTTTCAGTCAAAACATTATAGTTAAATCATGTGTGTGCATTAAAAATGTATGTCATGAATTTATGATATACTTATACTGTACTATATAATTAGATTAGGAGCCGCATGCAACGTTAACGTTTCTATTATTAGAATGATTAATAATAAAAAAGGTTAAAAATAACAACAGCTGCAGATGCGTGCACAAAAAAGTAAATATGCCCAGGACAAAGCAAATATGCAAACATCCTTAGTGGAAAGTTGGAAATGATGTTTCCTGTGAACTATATTCCTAGAACCTGTGCACTCAAATAGCTTTTGCTATTGTTGTTCTACAAGGGCCCTTAAAAGAGAAGAACTTCCTCAACATCCATACAGTAACAGTACTCTCATCACACTGAGTTCATTGGGGTTCATTTACAATGTCTTAAAGTGCTGATAAGTATTATGTTTGTATCCATAATGGATGTGGAAATGAGTGTTAAATGCTCACTCCACTCCTGTGTTTGTGTTTGAGGCCCTCCCTGGTGAAAAGTTGCCCCCTCATTAAAGTGCTTCCTTTGAGTTCATTCAGACTCGTGACACACACACACACACACACACACACACACACACACACACACACACACACACACACACACACACACACACACACACACACACATGAAACAAACGGATGAAAGGTCACGCTGCCTGCGTCCTTTAGGAAGCAATGGCATCTGTGGAATGCTGCTTTATTTTCCTCCTGATTCCTCTGTGTTTGTGTTTTTTCGTCAAGTGAGCTCAAAGGTGTGTGTGTGTGTGTGTTTTGTGTGTGTGTGTGTGTGTGTGTGTGTGTGTGTGTTTGTGTGTGTGTGTGTTTGTGTGTGTGTGTGTGTGTTTTGTGTGTGTTTATGTGTGTTTTGTGTGTGTGTGTGTGTGTGTGTGTGTGTGTGTGTGTGTGTGTGTGTGTGTGTGTGTGTGTGTGTGTGTGTGTGTGTGTGTGTGTGTGTGTTTGTGTGTGTGTGTGTGTTTGTGTGTGTGTGTTTTGTGTGTGTGTTTGTGTGTGTGTGTGTGTGTGTGTGTGTGTGTGTGTGTGTGTGTGTGTGTGTGTGTGTGTGTGTGTGTGTGTGTGTGTGTTTGTGTGTGTGTGTGTGTTTGTGTGTGTGTGTTTTGTGTGTGTGTGTTGTGTGTGTGTGTGTGTGTGTGTGTGTGTGTGTGTGTGTGTGTGTGTGTGTGTGTGTGTGTGTGTGTGTGTGTGTGTGTGTGTGTGTGTGTGTGTGTGTGTGTGTGTGTGTGTGTGTGTGCTGTTGGTTCCTCAGCGCCACACACTCCCAGAGTCGGGTTATCAAGTGCATGCAGTCGGTTCTGTCTCATTGGTCAGCAGACTGAGACAGGATGACTTGAAAGACAATATCCTGCTTCAGCAGCACAGTATGGCACTCTTCTCCGGAGGGAAATTATAAGGAAAAACTCCACATAAGCACTTCAACGCCCACCCAGAGGAGAAGGATATTACTCCGATGTTGCTCTTTCAGAAGTCAGGAGACTTAACTGAGATATAAAGAAATTGAATAAGATGCAAATGAAACAATTGTGGACATAAGTGAGATTATTGAGCAATAAATACAGCACACCGTCCTATAAAGGTAAAATATACAGTTGTGAGTGACTCATAAATTGGATCTCACATGCAATAATCTGGCCTATGACAGATGAATTTGACTAAAATCTGGCCAGATTCAGAGAAAAGCTTATGGAAAACTGATTTCAAATAAAAAACTATCAATTTTCCTTAGATTGTATTGATGTTCCATTTTCCAATGGACATTTGTTGAGAAATGTTTGACTTTATCTACTTTTATAGTATTTATTAATATTTTGAATTAGCTTTTATTTTTATATTTTTCAGTGCTTTTTATTAACTTAAGTTTTAGCAATTTTGTCCTTTTTTATTATTTGTATCTATATAGCTTTAATTAATATTAATTAATTATTTTTAAAAATGTTATATATACAGTATATATATTAGGGCTTGCACAGACTAGTCGAGTAGTCGAGAGATCGACTACTTTAACCACCAGTTGAAGCTGTATGGCAAGCCGTTTTAGCTTAAATTGTACCCAGCCTTACTCATCGTAACTGCATTTTTACTGGTAGGAATTCAAATAGAGAGCTTTACAATTCATTACTTACTAATAGCAATTACAATTAGAGAGCTCTTTAATGCAATTATTACTAGTAAAAACTGATTTAGAGAGCTCTCTAATTCAGTTCTTACTAGTAAGAATCCAATTGCAGAGCTCTTTAATTCAATTAGAGAGCTCTACAATTCAATTCTTACTAGTAGCAATTACAATTGAAGAGCTCTCTAATTCAATTCTTGCTAGTAAAAATACAATTAGAGAGCTCTCTAATTAAATTATTACTAGTAAGAATTACAATTGCAGAGCTCTCTAATTCAAATCTTACTAGTAACAATTCTAATTAGAGAGGTCTACAAATTAATTTTTACTAGTCATATGTCTCCATTGACTTCCATTCATTTTTAATTACGGAGCTCTCTAATTTAATTATTACTAGTAACAATTACAATTAGAGAGCTCTCTAATTCAATTCTTACTAGTAATAATTGAATTAGAGAGCTCTCCAATTGTAATTGTACTAGTAAGAATTGAATTAGAGAGCTCTCTAATTGTAATTGTTACTAGTAAAAATGCAATTACGACGAGTAGGGCTGGGTACAATTTAAGCTAAAACGGCTTGCCATAACGCTGTCGTAACTAAATGGACTACCCGAGCGTGTATTAACCATAAATTAATTCAAAATGGCGAACGTCACCAGCAGACACACACATCAGTATTTCATCAAGATGACAGAAATATTATACTTTGCCAACTCTGTAAGGGGCCGTTTACATATCGCGACTAAAAACGCATGGAAAGCGCGCATAAAAACTTTCTCCTTTCCACAAGTGCTTGCGCTCCCATGGCATCTGTCGTTGCTATGCAACCATGAACTGTGCTCTCCATGATGACGAGAAAGTATAAGCAAATGATTGATTGATTTCTAGACCTTGCACTAGATTTACTACTAGATATATGTATTGAGAGTGAGGAGTTGTGGTCATGGTACAGAGCCCCTCCCCTCGATATCACGGGATCTCGCGGGATTCTCACCCTCTCCGCCATGTTGGCAGGATTCCGGCGGCAAAACAAGATTGTTTACATGTGTTGTTAACTCGGTAGTAGAGGAGGTTCTCGCAATTCCACACTGTTTTACCATGCCTGGAGATCACTGCTGCGTTAAAAACTGCTCCAAATGTACCTCACACGATACATTTGGAAAACATAGGAAGAATGGAATACAGTTTTTTAGGTTACCGAAATGGACACAGCATCAGGGAGAGCAAGTCTCTGACCTGACGAGGAGACGCCGGATTGCTTGGTTGGCTGATGCCTTTAATAAGTTGTCACTGTTTGCTGTGCCTTAACGAACATGTGCAAAAGTGTTGTTTGAGTGCCTTGTTCATTACTTTTTTATTTCTTGAAATAAATGCTTGAAACAACTTGATATGGCTTAACAATATTTATCGAGGACTGAATATATATGTATTTTTTTCGGACAACATAAGTTTCATGGACAACATAAGTAATAATAATAAAATAACAATACTGTTCTTAGTGCAAAAGAACAAATATCTTGATGCTGCTTCTCCTAATACCGCTGTTTTGCGCTTGGAGTGAGCTTGTTCCTGTAAGGTCCCTTTTCTTTCGCCTTATCTTTTTGCATTTCTTTACTTTCTTCTTTTTTTTCTCGTATTCGTAGATCCGTCTCTGTCCCGCCGAAATAATAAATGCGCGAAAATAATAAATGCGCAAAAATGAAAGAGCTCTTGAATGTTTAGTCGCGCTTCTGTGAAGTTCTGATGGCGTTGCCCCTGGCAACCGATAGCGTCTCCTACCATCATGGCGGACCGGCTCAGACCCCGCCCACATCGGCACGCTCAATAGAGATGAGCAATAAAAAGCCGCCCTGTACAGCTATGATTAGCTGTTCGGCCAATCTTTCGATGTTGTTACAGAAATAACGAAGATGATTGGTTGGTTTTTATCACATGACCTGCGGTTATGACGTCACTTTATAGGACAACTCGGAAGTTAGCGGCGCATGGGTTCCCTACATAGACAGTAAAAGAAATGGGTTCCCTCGATCGAAAAGCTATGCATTTTCCCCTTTTCCCCATAGACTTTTGGAAAATCGCAAAAAATAAGATCTGTGTTCAACAAAGAGTTGTGACCCTTACACGTTTTGTCTATCAAGATAATCTTTACAAGTTAATCCAAAATGTATACATTTTGAAGCCTATATAAAGTTTAAAAAACCACAAACAGACACAATAAAGTTTAAAAACCACAAGCAGATTATAACTGGTGTGTTTTATGTCATAGATCAAAACGTGAAAATATTTAGAGGCTTTGTTAACCACAGACCTTATTTCAGGCGATTTAGCAAAAACCCATGCAAAAATCCATAGACTTTAGGGCGAGGGAACCCGAAGTGCTAAAATGCTAACTCACTTCCGCGTTTTGGCCTACAAAGTGACGTCACAACCTCGGCACTCTATTCTGAAAAGTTGGGATGCGGTGCGTGTCCACTGGCACGGAGCGAGCGTAGCGGACAGACAGATCGGCGAATGACATCAAACTACCGCGATCTGTCGGTGAAGTGGTTCAAGTCGAACAAGCCTGTTTTCATTTTGCCGCGGCATAGGGGCTTCTGGAATAATGAGCGCGCGCGCCTACATTTGAAATAACTAATTTGCACGCGCACAAGACGCAATATGTGAACGAACGTTTATGTAACGTAAATGCGGACATTGCGCCTGAAATGAAAGGCAAGAACGGCTATTTATTTGGCTTTACTCTGTTACATGGATATTTAAATATGGAATTTCATAATTATAATGTTTTGAGAGTTTACTTATGTAATTGTTGCATTAGGCTATGAATTAATAAACATTTATTGATAATAACTATTTCATGTCTTTTCATTTACAGAAGCATGAACCACGAGTAGTCGAGTAACTCGAGTATTGTTTTGATAAGAAACCGACTAGCAAAGATCAGTAGTCGTGCAACCCCTAATATATATATATATATATATATATATATATATATATATATATATATATATATATATATGTGTGTGTCTGTGTGTGTGTGTGTGTGTGTTTGTGTGTGTGTGTTGGTTTGTTTGTTTGTTTATTTATTTATGTATTTATTTCAGAGTTTTTTTTAAAGTGTTAGTCAACAATAGTCACATGTGTGATTACTGGGATATTTTTGACAGAATACTGACGAACGCTGACGAACGCTGACGGCTCTGTGAAGAGACGACTCAACACCGGCGATATGGACCCTCTATGGTGGACGGCACTGATCCTCAACAACTCGTCTCAACACCGGCGTGATTACTTGGACTTCCAAATGATGGAAATGGATAAATATTCTAAATGTTCCGATCCAATCTGACTTGTAATGCTGCCCGAATCATAAATCATGCACTGTTCCTTCGTTGGCCAGAGGAGAACTGGCCCTCCGACTGAGTCTGGTTTCTCCCAAGGTTTTTTTTCTCCATTCTGTCACCTGATGGAGTTTTGGTTCCTTGCCACTGTTGCCTTGTCTTTTGGCTTGCTTAGTTGGGGACATTTATTATTCAATAATATTATTGATCTGCCTTACTTAAGGTGGACGTTGACTCAATTTTCTTTTAGAAACAAACTCTGTTATATTATTTTCATGTTATCACTGTGAAGCTGCTTTGATACAATCTGTATTGTAAAAAGCGCTATATAAATAAAGGTGACTTGACTTGACTTGACTACTTGCTCATTTAAAATTGCATTTTAATCTCAACGCTACCCAGGAGAAATTAACACCTTAGCTCAAATAGTAGAGCATGGTGTTAGTGAAAATCATTTAAAATGTAAAGAAATATGGATAAATGCATCTGTCAAAAACATAAATGTTAATGTAACAACTCTTAAAGAGATCTAATTTATGATATTACTTCTAGGCATTTACAATCCATATAATAAACGCAAACTAATATTGGTGTTTTCTTTCATCCAGTCCTTGCAATTCATTCAGGACTGAGGTACCAAGTATAAAATCAAGCTACAAGCCTGGAATCACTAAACACCTTCATTGTGCTCATTTCACCAGCTCAATGAAAAGATCTGAACTAAAGCCGATTCTTTCTCCTCAATGAGTTGGCCTACCATGTTGTTCCACCCAAGGCCTGACACATTGATATCGCCTTCCATAAGGAGTGTGAACACAATAGCTCACTGCCAAGGACATGTAGTCTCCGTCTCTGCCACCCACAGACTGAAGAGAGACAGTTAGTCTCTGACTCTATCCGGCTCAAAGTGTGTGTGTGTGTGTGTGTGTGTGTGTGTGTGTGTGTGTGTGTGTGTGTGTGTGTGTGTGTGTGTGTGTGTGTGTGTCTCAGCCCATTATACAAGAGGCCTGGTTGAGACTGGCACCGGCGGCGGAAGCAAGCGGTTGTGGAAGTGCAGGAAGTGGGTCGTGGAAGAGAGGAAGTAGGTCACAACGGCAGAGCACTGACTGGAAGAGTAGAGGAACTGAGGAAAAACCGAAGCACACTTCACCTCCTCTTCTGAGATGTCCTATATTTAAAGTGATCATACATGTGTGAATGGACTTCACTAGAGCAGAAAACTGGGCTTGTTGCATCCCATCGGAAGCGAAAACACAACTGAGATCTCTTTAAAATGTATCAGTTGTCTACTAAGCAGCAATGTGATTAAATGCAAAGCAAATCGACTATCGCTGCGTCCGAATTGCATAATGTCTGAGGTACAACAGTTGAATTTGAACTTACTTTGTGACTGTTAAAAAAAGTATGTTCTATAGTATGAATAGGGATGACAATACATTCGCTATGTTGTCACTGTCACTTGACCTACCAGTGTCAGTTACTTCGCTTGACTGCCATTCACAAATCCTCTCCAGTGGCCTCATGGGATAGTAAAATGTCCATCGAATGCTCACTTCAGAATCTTGTCAGAAGAAGTAGTTCAAACAGGGACTTTTCGCCTACTTTTTTTGAATACAATGGATGCATCCGAAATCGAATACTTCCCTACTTTGTAGTTGGTAAAAATCTGTATGTGACAAAATAAGTGTTTCTGAATTCAAAGTATTCATAAAAGACTAGGCAAAAAGTGCCCGGGTGACCTACTTCAAATTCATACACACACTCATAATATATAGAACAAACTTTTTCAACGGTCGTGAAGTAATTACTTATTTAAAATAAGTAACTACTCAATGCAATTTCGGACGATGTTTTCGGACATACTCTTTTACTGTTTTTCAGATACTAGGAATCATTTGATTTCGGGCAGTGTATAAACTATATCTTACCTCTCAGATTTTTCCCCCTCACAAAATGTTAACATGGTTCAGTTTGACCCTGCAGGTAGATGCAGTAAATAAACCAATATAAGGGGCAAAAAGCATATTTCTCTGATGACGGGAAAGTAACTGTGTATTCTGACAGACTCACGCACATGCACGCACACACACACACACACACACACACACACACACACACACACACACACACACACACACACACACACACACACACACACACACACACACACACACACACACACACACACACACACACACACGCACACACACACACACGCACGCACACACGTTGGGTTTCCATGCTTAATGGGGACATTCCATAGACATAATGATTTTACTGTACAAACTCGAGGCCCCAAAAAAAAAAGGGATTCAGATATTGCTATCTTTGTGGGGCCATTTTGTCCTCATAACGTAGGGTATACCTGAACCACACACACACACATACATACATACTGTCTGTATTAGTCTGTATATGTGTGTGTGGTGCATGAATACATTGCCCTCTGGGTATTCCAGTGTAAAAATCCCATTGTGTTGCTACAGAGGTAGGTCAGAAGAGTACAGTTACCACACGCATTACAGTCAACATTGTTCTAAGTGTGTTGACTAAAATGATCCTCGGCAGAGCGATTTCTGTTGTAGCTTATGGTGTAATGTTCATCAGATGTAAGTTTGTGCAAGGGTATAAATCCTTCATGTGCCATGTGGAAACACACCCACCCATCACACAAAAAGAACACGCTGATCTGATGGCTCAATAGTGTGTATGGTTTAGTCATGTCTCCTCCAAAGATCTGTGAAGTCTAAAGTCCTGGACTCATGTGGAAGCAGTCAGTGTTGCCAACATCAAACTTTTTTTTTTTAAGGATGTGATTTTATCATGCCATTTATTGCAACTGCATGATCACAACCACTGCCTTTTGACACTGTTCTATTGTTTTTATTACCATGGGCCCTAAAAATATTATGATGTTCTGGTTAAAGAGTGACCAAGATTCAGTACCACACATCCTCCTTATGCAGATCAAGATATTCTAGTAGTGTTGCAATAGAATGCGACAGGAAGTATAAATTGTGCCCCAGTGCCCTTTGCCTCATAATGCCAGTAAGGGAAGTACGGCCTCATTATGGCCTCTTGAGAGCCTCTTTGTTACAAAGGCTTCAGTGCCAGAAAGTTCATGACATCTCATCATGTGCCTCAGACCTGAGTGTTTACATAAGCACTTTGTTAACCACAAACCCGCATGGTCTACATGGACTCAGAACACTATTTGGATACCAAATGTCACTGCATTATATACACTGTACATTATATACACTGTAAAATCGGATTTTTCAATGTTGTAAATAAAGTATATCTATCTATCTAACTGCAGTATATTCACGCATCAGCACGCATGAATGTTTAACACAAAAACAAAGAGCCACATTTCCTTGAAAATTTGTATCATCATGTATCCACAACAGCGTAGAACTGCTGATGTGTCAGAGCTGCTATTAATCCTTTCTTTTGTGAAAATGGAAAGTAGAGCAATCGAATCCTATCACATTAAAGTAATTAGTGTATAATTTGTATAAAGAAGCCACCTATGATGTGGGAGGGAGACGTGAGACTGAGAAAAGAGGTGCAAGTGTTCACTTGTCCATATCTGACTGATCATAGGCCGAAGAATGAGGAAGTGATGCTAGGCTTTACGGGAAACCTGCTAGGAGGGGCTGATGGGAAGGCTTGGTATGTAGGAGGTCTTACGACAGATGTGCAAAGGGAAACTGTTTGTGTTTGTAAATTCTAGTTGTGTTTTTTTTTCCAGTTGCATTATGAACTCTGTTATGAAATCTCTAGAACATTTCTGACGTGTTTGAAATTCTAAAACCCTTCGCAATATTTGTGTCGTTGCTGAATAATAGGTGTTATTTTTAACAAATAAACACTTAGTGGCTGCTCACTGGCCCATGAAAATAGATATTTTATTGTTTTATTTAGGTTTCCAGGGTTAAGCATTAGTGCAAGGTTGTTTGTCCTTTTATTTTTGCCATTGCTGTTATCAGTTTTAAAAAATATTATTATTATTATAGCATTTTGAAAATATAGTTGTAAACATATAGTTGTAATAGTGTTGTGGGAAATTACTCCAGAGGTCAAAGTTCAGAGTAAGAAGAGTCTGTTTGAATGTGCACATTGACATTTTCCTAACTTCCTGAAAAAAATATTTGATTTAATAATGTTAATAATTTAGCACTTTTTACATGGTTCACTTTAACACATTATTGGTATTACATTAATTGTTTAATATTCATGTAGAAGATTAATTAAATTTCATTTTTCTAAATGATTTGATGTTCTAATTTCATGGGGAAACAATTCTGAGAATTCATCACTGGCGTTTCATTTGTGAAATAAAATGAAATAAAATGAAAAATACCACAAGTTGCCCTTTATGACTGATATATAATTTATATCTGTAGCACCAATGTTGCAGGACGAGTTATGCAGGGTTTCTTCTCATTTCTAACCCCAAGTATGAGAAACACCACTAATAGTGGTCATAAATAGACAAAAACTTTTAAAAAAAGAATACTCCCAATCCTCAAATTCCCATTAATTCCAATGCATTTCTCCGGTATGTACGTATCCCACCCACCACAAATCATTCTCCAGCATGGGAACTGACTCCAGTGGAGTTCTCAAGTCACTCAAACTCCAGTGAGTAATTTCTGTAGGGGAGGAGGACACACACGGAACCGTCCTCATAACTGCACAAGCTCGTCCCAGCCCTCATATTTGTCCAAACTTGACTGCCGCCACACAGCTATTTACCAAAGGATGAATCACAAGGGGTTTGTCAACAACCGTGTGTTTGCCGTTGCAGGTCGGGATATCGATTCCTGTGCCCTCCCAGTGTAGATAGACAGGAATGTTGCCGAGGTTTGTTCTCGGCTGATGACCTTTAGCTCAAAAGAGCTGAGAGCTGAGTGAGTCACAGAGAAAGGAATGCTGGGTAGCCAAAGGATCCCGCTCGCAAAGGCTTGTGAGAAAGAACTTTAACAGGTAGAAACAGACTCTGATGAGAAAAAGAGTCCGAGTCTTTCTCAGAGGCACATTCCTATCCGAGCAGCTCCGAAGAGTCCTGGAAACACAGGAAGCAAACACTCGCTCCCACAGTTCTTTAAAACACACACATACACACACACACAATTACTTTTTTAGAGGCTCATTTGCATGCTAATGTGATCTACAATATTTATCACCACAATTAAAAATACAAAAGCCTTTTAAAATTGATTGTAACGGGGTTTTCCACTGTTATAAAGAAAAAAAAATGTTTACACGTGCCTGCCTGTGTAGTTACAATTTTGTCTTTGCACTTTCGTTTTTGTGGGTATATTTCAATAGTTTTTCAACAAACCAGTTTGGCGGAAATCCCTTTAAAACGAGCGGTTCATGCATAAATCCGTAACATCTTACCTTTGGGCTGTGGCCATTGTAGAACACAAGCGCAGTGCTAAAAGGGGGCGGGACCACATACATAAGGTCTATATGTAGAATGTTTTTTAGTACTATATCTTTATCGTTATCGTTAATTCGTTATATCGCCCTTGGCGTGAACGGGCCATAAGTCAAAATAGCCTCATCTGGCCAAATGTTAATTGTCTGTGCAAACTTGGTCTTAACAATTATAAGGTTATGTGTGGTTTCCAGGGTGTTGCTATGCAGGTTCTATGGTGTTCTGAGTTTCTAGGTGGTTGCTGACTAGACCCATTTCAAGCATCTATGATATTCTGATTTCTAAATATGGGTCACATCCTTCTAAGCAAATATGTTTTATTCTAAGTTTAATAATTTAGGTTTTCTTTGTTTAAATACCCTAAAGAATAACTAAATGAATAGGCTACTCGCCTTGACAAGAGCTACTAATGATACAGAGAATATCATGCAGCTTTTTGTGCAGACAATTGTGCATGATTATTGCTCAGTTGAATATGGGATTATGGATCCAGCTGGGCACGTGAGTAAACACACACACACACACACACACACACACACACACACACACACACACACACACACACACACACACACACACACACACACACACACACACACACACACACACACACACACACACACACACACACAGCAAATAGAGGTTTATCAGATGGAGGGCACAATGACCTTGCCTAAATCATTGTGCCCGTGTGTAGCAGAAACTCTGACTCAATGGGACTAATTATCCAGGTGTAACCTGTGTTAGCCAAACACAGACACACCTGCAGGTGCGGGAGAGATCTGAAACCGGCCATTTATGAACACATGCAACAACACGGGTGCCTTATTAATATTCTCACTCTCAATATCCTCTCGCCCAAGTGTTTTGGTGTTGTTCGAACTGTGTGCATGTGTGTGTGGGATGATTACTTAACAAATCCGGTTCTTTGAGAGGGAGGAGAGCTTGTGCTTTGAGCCAGCTGGGTTTCTCTTTCCATTTCCCAGCAGTGTGAAAGAGCGCAATGAGAAAGAGAGGGAGTGAACTGAATAGCAACAAGAACTCTTAACCCGAGCAAAGGAAAGTTCAGGGTCAGATGAGATAATGTGTTTGGTTATTACGATAATGCATGCTTCCATTCAATCAGCTTCAAAAGAGTGGAAAATGCTGACTGATATTTTGTTGGAAGAAATTGTAAACATTTTATTTAAACACATTTGCATTTCCCACACACTTCAAGAAGTGCTGTTGTGACCTTAAATGATTATTTATTTATTCCTGATCTGACTCTTAAAATGATTTCTGTTAGTGTAGCTTAGGATAATATGAATTATTTTTTGACGAATAATACCATATATTAAGAGTAGAAGCCAAAAGTGATGTCTGGAGGAGATATTTGTTTTTAATGACCCAACAGGTTTGAGTAAACCATCAAAATATAAGGAAAATATTTTATATATTTTTAAAAATATTTTAAATATTAGGTAAGAACAAAACACCAAATGCGGTTAAGGTATTTATCTGAAAAAATTATTTTGCAACTACAGCTATAGTTTTTTTTTTTTTTTTTTGAAAAATAAATGCAAATTACAAAAAGCTCACATGAAAAAGCATACATTGACAGCAACATAATCAGTTATTAATATGTCTTTAATCATCTCTTGTTTTTGCATGTGTTCATAATTTCTTTGTTTGACAGCCTGGCCAAAAATTATGACAAATAAAAATTTGTTATCACAAATAAAACAACTGATTGCAAACACAACTATAGGCAATATGATTACAAAATTAAATCTCTCAGTGAATGAAAACATCCTGCGAAGTTTTAAATCTGAAAGTGCACCGTATATTAAGTTATTGTCTTTCAAAAGGAAGAGTCTGAGTCAATGAAATTAATCGTTTTTCAAACGAGTCATAAGCCGTTTCGATGTGACGTCAAGACGAAACATTAGCATATTGCCCGCCCACTTATTGCGCGCACACAGACACCAGGGAAACTTGAACCTCAAACACATCTGATTCCTGTGGATACTGGACAGCATCATGTCGAAAAGATGATGTGCTCTATAATGTGAAGGTATAGACAGTTTTTTTTTCACTGCCCAAGGACGAGCATGTGAAGAATCAGAGGTTAAAATTAATCTTTACCACGATGTCACAGCAGTATAATCCTAAACTTTTGCTGTGCTCCCTTTATTTTACTGACAACTGATTCTCAAATCTCGGAGTTCAATGCAGGATTCGCAAACCGCTTGCTATTTAAAGATGGCGTAAGATGCAGCTAACTGGCTAACTCATGTTATCACTGTCTTACTGAAATACTTCTGCTGATCAGTTGTGGGCCACTATTACCTAAAACTGTCTCTATTAATGCAGATTGTCTGCTGTTATCACTACTTTGAGGAAATATTTGTTTTACCAACGTTTATGTTACATCAGATTATTCACTCTAGAGCTCGGCTAATGTACATTGCATACATGCACTGCTATTGATACAGTTTCCACCTGATCACCGCAATACATTAGAAAAATACTCTGTAAATAAATTAGTACAAGTAAAATAATCGGTTTGTTGATGGACATGCACTTGTTAATGCTGATGGTGAGGAATTACAGTCGCAACATCTTATAAAGTGCCTCAAACTGAGTAGAGTATCACTGAGTAATGTCCTGCCCGAGTCGTCCTTGCAATGGAGGTTCAGGTTGAATAACTAGTTCTTCCAGTGTTTCATCATCGGACTCGCGCTCGCATTAATATGGTCAAATCGACGTCATTGTTCGTTACTGTGTTAAGTTTACAGTGTAGGAAGCCTCAGGACAGCTGACGTTGTTATGGCTATGGGCGTTTTTGTTTTCGACGCGCTGTACACGGTAATCACAACAGACTGAGCTGTCTGGCCAATCAGAACAGAGTAGCTTGCGGAAAGGAGGGATTTAGAGAGATTGATTCATTTGACGATCTAGTTCGTCTGCCGGTTCAGTTTGGCAGACGGCTACTTCGGTGATTCCTGTTGGTGAGCGGATGAGGGTTACCGTGCAGAACGTCCCGTCTGGTGAAAGATCCTCACGGGCTTCTCACGCCTCTAGTAGCTCGTTGCCATCGGGTGTCTCGGGGGGGCTTCCGGGACCGCCTTGTGCGGTTCCGTTTGACTCCTTTGGGGCACCGCCTGAGGATCAGATGTCGATTGCGGCATCGGAGGAAGAGCGGTCATCTTCTGGTGATGACTCAGCGGGTCTACTCCCTCCGGGTGTGGTGGCTGCGGCTGAGCCGGATCCGGAGATGGCCGCTATGCTCGAAAGGGCAGCCTCGAATGTCGGGCTCGTCTGGAACCCTCCACCGGGTCCCGAACCTTCGCGGCTGGATGATTGGTGTCTCGGAGTGGGCCGTGCTGTTGCCCCGCGGCCTGCTCCAGTACCATTCTTCCCTGAAGTGCATGAGGAGCTGAGGAAGTCTTGGCTGGCCCCCCTCGCGACCAGGCGTAGGCAACCTCGCTCCTCCTTCCTCACCACTCTTGACGGCGGAGCGGCGCACGGGTACGAGGGAATCCCCCCAGTGGAGCGGTCGGTTGCGATGCAATTGTGTCCTAAGACCACTTCCTCCTGGCGGGGTGCCCCTTCACTCCCCTCCCGCGCCTGTAGTCGTTTGAGAATCATTGAAAATGTGATGTCCAAATGTACAGGTCCTTCTCAAAAAATTTGCATATTGTGATAAAGTTCATTATTTTCCATAATGTAATGATAAAAATTAAACTTTCATATATAATGTAGATTCATTGCACACCAACTGAAATATGTCAGGTCTTTTATTGTTTTAATACTGATGATTTTGGCATACAGCTCATGAAAACCCAAAATTCCTATCTCAAAAAATTTGCATATTTCATCCGACCATGAGGTCGTCATGTGTTTTTAATACAAAAAATGTCAACCTTCAAATTATTATGTTCAGTTATGCACTCAATACTTGGTCAAGAATCCTTTTGCAGAAATGACTGCTTCAATGCGGCGTGGCATGGAGGTAATCAGCCTGTGGCACTGTTGAGGTGTTATGGAGCCCCAGGATGCTTCGATAGCGGACTTAAACTCATCCAGAGTGTTGGATCTTGCGTCTCTCAGCTTTCTCTTCACAATATCCCACAGATTCTCTATGGGGTTCAGGTCAGGAGAGTTGGCAGGCCAGTTGAGCACAGTAATACCATGGTCAGTAAATCATTTACCAGTGGTTTTGGCACAGTGAGCAGGTGCCAGGTCGTACTGAAACATGAAATCTTCATCTCCATAAAGCTTTTCAGCAGATGGAAGCATGAAGTGCTCCAAAATCTCCTGATAGCTAGCTGCATTGACCCTGCCCTTGAAAACACAGTGAACCAACACCAGCAGCTGACATGGCACCCCAGACCATCAGTGACTGTGGGTACTTCAGTTGACACTGGACTTCAGGCATTTTGGCATTTCCTTTTCCCCAGTCTTCCTCCAGACTCTGGCACCTTGATTTCCGAATGACATGCAAAATTTGCTTTCATACGAAAAAAGTACTTTGGACCACTGAGCAACAGTCCAGTGCTACTTCTCTGTAGCCCAGGTCAGGCGCTTCTGCCGCTGTTTCTGGATCAAAAGTGGCTTGACCTGGGGAATGTGGCACCTGTAGCCCATTTCCTGCACACGCCTGTGCACGGTGGCTCTGGATGTTTATACTCCAGACTCAGTCCACTGCTTCCGCAGGTCCCCCGAGGACTGGAATCGGTCCTTCTCCACAATCTTCCTCAGGGTCCGGTCACCTCTTCTCGTTGTGCAGCGTTTTTTGCCACACTTTTTCATTCCCACAGACTTCCCACTGAGGTGCCTTGATACAGCACTCTGGGAACAGCCTATTTGTTCAGAAATTTCTTTCTGTGTCTTACCCTCTTGCTTGAGGGTGTCAATGATGGCCTTCTGGACAGCAGTCAGGTCGGCAGTCTTACCCATGATTGCGCTTTTGAGTAATGAAACAGGCTGGGAGTTTTTAAAAGCCTCAGGAATCTTTTGCAGGTTTTTAGAGTTAGTTAGTTGATTCAGATGATTAGGTTAATAGCTTGTTTAGAGACCCTTTTCATGATATGCTAATTTTTTTAGATAGGAATTTTGGGTTTTCATGAGCTGTATGCCAAAATCATCAGTATTAAAACAATAAAAGACCTGACATATTTCAGTTGGTGTGCAATGAATCTAAAATATATGAAAGTTTAATTTTTATCAATACATTATGTTTTTTTTTTTACCTTTGATGCGCGTAAACATGTTGTGGGAGACTACACAAAAACATTAGGAAACTTTAAAATAGCATAATAGGGACCCTTTGACAAATGTTTAACAATATGGCCACTACTGTATATGTTACTTGACACATTTTTACATTGTAGTAAAGAAATCACAAAGAAAATCTCTTTATCTCAAATGTCCATCCTAGTCAGCAATTAGATTAAAGGAAGTGCAACAGTCCCAGTAATCTCATTGTGTCTCCTCTTGAGTTTCAGAAAAAAAAACCTCAATGATGCTGTACATCAAGTGAAATTAACAGTTCCCTTTCGTCCTGGGAACTCCGTCGTGTCGTCGGGGGAGTTCCCTGACGAATTGGGATCACGCTAGGGAGCCAATTGCCTTAGAGAGAATAAAAAACGAGCCAATGGACATTGGCATTCAAGATTTGCATTCCGCGACGCGCCTACCAGCGCGGGTATAAAAGGCGGATGTAAACATTGCGCAATGCTTTTTGGTTCAGAGCCATCCAGTGTGTCTCTGTGTGAGCTGCTGTGTTTGCCGAAGAGAAATATATTTAAAGTAAACGAGTCCTCTTTGGAAGAAAGATCATCCTCTGGTGCTGGTGTGACAGCGCTTCAGCGACCATCGCTTCCTACTGCTGGCCTTTTCCTCTTTAAAAAAAGAGCCGTTTTCACGGCTGGTATTGGGTGAGTGCAGCACACGGGCTTGCAGTTTCTCCGTTGTGTCTGCCGCGGTGGTCCCTCTGTGCCTCGGCACGTGAAAGAGCTTATTTCTTTTTTCTAAAAGAGCAACACGGGCATTTCGCGTCCTTTTCAGGATGTCGTTTCACCCGTGCGTTTCTGGATGCTGTCGACTTCTCCCTCAGGAAGATGGTCATAAACACTGCCTCTCGTGTTTGGGCTTAAAGCACGCTGAGGCAGTGTTTGTGAATGAGTCATGTTCTCATTGCGGGAACATGACTCTGGCGATGCTGTGTTCGAGACTGCGAACCCTGAAACATGGGGGATTCCCTTCAGAGAATTCCCGATCTAGTTCGTCTGCCGGTTCAGTTTGGTAGACGGCTACTTCGGTGATTCCTGTTGGTGAGCGGATGAGGGTTACCGTGCAGAACGTCCTGTCTGGTGAAAGATCCTCATGGGCTTCTCACGCCTCTAGTAGCTCGTTGCCATCGGGTGTCTTGGGGGGGCTTCCGGGACCGCCTTGTGCGGTTCCGTTTGTCTCCTTTGGGGCATGGCCTGAGGATCAGATGTCGATCGCGGCATCGGAGGAAGAGCGGTCATCTTCTGGTGATGACTCAGCGGGTCTACCCCCTTCGGGTGTGGTGGCTGCGGCTGAGCCGGATCCGGAGATGGCCGCTATGCTCGAAAGGGCAGCCTCGAATGTCGGGCTCGTCTGGAACCCTCCACCGGGTCCCGAACCTTCGCGGCTGGATGATTGGTGTCTCGGAGCGGGCCGTGCTGTTGCCCCGTGGCCTGCTCCAGTACCATTCTTCCCTGAAGTGCATGAGGAGCTGAGGGAGTCTTGGCTGGCCCCCCTCGCGACCAGGCGTAGGCAACCTCGCTCCTCCTTCCTCACCACTCTTGACGGCGGAGCGGCGCACGGGTACGAGGGAATCCCCCCAGTGGAGCGGTCGGTTGCGATGCAATTGTGTCCTAAGACCACTTCCTCCTGGCGGGGTGCCCCTTCACTCCCCTCCCGCGCCTGTAGGTTTTCCTCTGGTCTGACCAGGGATGCCTACATGGCGTGTGGAGACGCCGCTTCCGCCCTGCATGCCATGGCGCTGCTGCAGGTCCACCAGACCAAGGCACTCCATGACATGTTTAGTCATTTAGTTCGGACTCTGCTGACCTGTGTTCATAGATCTAAGAGACCCCCTGGGCTTATATTGTTCAAACATATCAGAAATATACTCAGGTCCTAAACCATTCAGAGATTTATAGACTAAAAGCATCACTTTGAGTGCGAGACCAGTGGTATGATGGCGCCTGTGTTCGGCTTTGCGTCTGCCACTCTGCTGACTCGGATACCAGTACTTTGCTTAGTGTTATATTATGCCCTATTAAGCCTGTCAACTAAATGCTGTGTCTCTGCTGTCATTCAATATGATCGACACACACTATTTAGCATCAAGGAGCAAATGAAAGATGTGTGTGTTACCTGAGACAGGTACAAGGATTATTTCCCTCCACTCTTTGAATGTGCCACGTCATCACCGGAGTACTTGCTGCTGGTGAAGCGGCGCGGTAGGAGAAGGAAGAGGAGATCGAGGGCTGGTGTACAGTTCAGGCAGAGAAAGCAGCGAGGACAAACATCATGGTCCGACGGGTCCAGATCTGTTGGAACCGAGCGATTCCTTCGTTGGGGTCCAGTCAGTGACTGGACATGGGAGTTGTGCTGTGCGCCGCCGGATCCTGCTTCACCACTTCTTTGGCACTCCGATCGGATCTTTACAACCAGGCAGGCCCTGATCCTCGCTGCGCGTGAACATGTCCTTCGAGCCATCACGATGGATATTTCTTTGGCTATGCGGAGGTGCCCCGCCGGTCAGCGCGCACCTCCAGTCCATTGCGCGTGGCAAACACGGTTTCCTTTGCTGAATGCCCGCTCCATATCAAATAAGTCACTTTATCTGGGAGACCTGTTCACAAACAGAAATCTCGATTTCATGGCCCTTACTGAGACGTGGCAGCTGGACCAGGAATACTGTCATCTAAATGAGCTGTGCCCTCCGGACTGCTCCGTGTTTGGAACTCCACGGTTTTCGTTGCGAGGTGGCGGTCGCGCGCTCATCCACAGAAACTGCTTTCATTGTAGACTTACGAAGCCGGAGCCTTTCAACTCATTCGAGCTTCAAATGACAAAGGTTGGAAATACTGACTTCTTTTACTGTATTTTAATTTACCGACCTCCTGGCCCTACACGAGAGTTCTTAGATGAGTTTTCTGATTTTTTTTATCTACTATTGTTAAATTAGATAAAGTTCTAATTCTTGGTGATTTTAATTTCCACATTGACGATCCCTCCTGTAATGTAGCGTCTGAGTTTTTAACACTCACAGATTCTTTTAATTTAAAGCAACATGTTACTAGTCCTACACACAAAAAAGGACACACTTTAGATCTTGTTTTCTCGCTATAAAACCCGACCTGGTCATCAGATTCCTTAAGGGTGCCAGGAGGTTAAATCCACCTCATGTTTTGGACTCTGTACCCTCTTGGGACCTTGCTCTGGTACTTAGAGCTCTTCAAAGTCCTCCTTTTGAGCCTTTGCTGACAGTTTCTTTCCTGAGCTTGATATCCTGTCCATTAAGACAGCGCTCCTGCTAGCATTGGCCTCCTTCAAGAGGGTCGGGGATCTGCAGGCTTTTTCGGTCGACGAATCGTGCCTAGAGTTCCGGCCTGGCCTTTCTTATGTTGTATTGAGACCCCGGCTCGGATATGTGCCCAAGGTTCCTACCACTCCCTTCGTGGACCAGGTAGTGAACCTGCAAGCGCTGCCCCAGGAGGAGGCAGACCCAGCCCTGGCTTTTCTCTGTCCCGTCCGCGCCCTGCGGGTTTATATTGACAGAACGCAAAGCTTCAGAACCTCAGATCAGCTTTTTGTCTGTTACGGAGGCCAGCAGAAGGGGAAGGCCGTCTCCAAGCAGAGGTTAGCCCACTGGTTAGTGGATGCTATCACCCAAGTATATGAGTCTCTGGGTGAGCCTTGTCCTCCCAGGTTGCGCGCTCACTCTACTAGAGGTGGTGCCGCTTCCTGGGCTTTGGCTCAAGGCGCCTCGCTGACAGACATTTGTAGAGCTGCGGGCTGGGCGACACCGAACAAGTTTGCTAGGTTCTATAGCCTTCGTGTGGAACCTGTTTCCTCCCGAGTACTGGCTATGGCCAGTGGGTCGAGGGAATAGGTTGTGTCGGCTTGCTACGCCCCTGCCTCGATCAGCGAATACGTGCGTTCTTTGCTCCGTTGGCGCCCTATGTTGGTTAGCCTCGTGAGTTCCTCCTTCACCCTTCCGGTGCTGGGTGTGGCGGACCGCCCGGCACCAGGGCTGCTACCTCTAGTAAGGAGTTGCTAGTAGACTGGGTGCTTCCAGTGGTCTCTATTGTGGGACTACCTCAGGGACTGCCATATGTTTCACTATCTCTCTGGGCTAGTACATATGTGTATTCCTGGCGTTCCTCAGTCAGGCTGGGGCTTCCGCAGCGTTCCCCCTCTCTTGAGGTGAAAGGTTTTCCAGTGTTATCCAATATCCACTGTGCGGGTCTTGCGGAACAGCAGTGTGATTCCCGTGCTAGCTTCCGCAACTTATTTTAAGAAACTGCTGCAGGGTAGCTTACTCGGGCGCTGGAAGGGACCAGCACCATGGCGTTTTATTAGGGATCCCAATTCGTCAGGGAACTCCCCCGACGACACGTCGGAGTTCCCAGGATGAAAGGGAAAGTCTCGGTTACGTATGTAACCCTCGTTCCCTGAGTACAGGGAACGGAGACTTGTCGTCCCTTCGCCATGTTGCTGTACCTTCGCGGAGGACTGGACACTGTTCGGCTCCTCAGCGAAAAGCATTGCGCAATATTTACTTCCGCCTTTTATACCCGCGCTTGTAGGCGGGTCGCGGAATGCAAATCTTGCAAGCCAATGTCCATTGGCTCATTTTTAATTATCTGGAAGGCAATTGGCTCCCTAGTGTGATCCCAATACGTCAGGGAACTCCCCCGACGACACGTCTCCGTTCCCTGTACTCAGGGAACTAGGGTTACATACGTAACCGAGACGTTTTTACCTCATTTTTCCTCATACTTCAACAACTGTCTAATTCGATGTCCCAACAATGTCTCACACTGCTCAGATTCAATGTCTACTAGTCAGAATGAACAAAAACATTTCTCATCAAATTCTTCCAAGACCAAATCATCTGAGCTATGCTCTCTGCATTAATATTAATTTTACACCTCGACACTCATACTGTACGTCATTTGTGTCTATTTTTAGTTCTCCTTTGAAATCTTAAGAGAAACATCTGAAACAAAGCTCATACATGAACATCTCAGCAATGAAAGAGTATCTTCCGAGCTGTCAAATATTCCTCCGGGTGTATTGTGGAAAGAAATTATAAAAATATAATTGTGATTATAAATTCTGTCATATATAAAAATAGAACAGATGTTGCATATAAACGCTATAAATAATCCGCCACATGTCAAACATTTAACACATTGATGGTGGCACAATATGCTTCATTGTTGATTTGTCAACAGAGGAGATTTTCAGCTTGGATTTGTAAATATTCAGATATTGTATGGAGCATTTGCCCGGAAACTTGTTTGTACTGTTTTGTGGTGATTATGCAACAGCAGCAGGGATGATTCAGCAGTCAAATGTTCACTCATAGATTCCAGCCTTGCAAATTTTTGCCAGCTATTTGACTCTCATTTTAAAACCAGTTTGCATGCAAGGCACTCTCCTCCATCCTCTGACTGCCATTCATCAAACCAAACTGAGGAACCGAGCTTCTCCACAGCCAGTTTCACTCTCACAAGCAGGTTCCTATTAGCACCAAAAAGGGTTTTACAGCCTGATGCCACAGAAGATAACATGAAACTATTTCAAAAAAAGCATAAGACCTTGCATGCCTCTGAAATGAATTTCCTTATCGCCTGGGCCACAAAGCTATGGAGCTCATCCGTTCTCGTGAAATGCAAAAGTTTCGTAAGCAAACTCAAATTTTCTTGGGTGAACGCAAACGTTTTGTGAGAGAAGGCAAAATAATTTAAATAAATATTTCTTGAGCCGACTTTAAATTTGAGCATAATGGAAAACTATTGTTAGCAAAACTTTCTCTGGGAAGGACAAAGGTTTTGCAAGCAAACGCAAAGTTTCTTGGGGAAACGCATATGTTTCTAGTGGAACACAAACGTTTTGTGAGGGAATGCAAAGTTCTCTTTCGTAGTCACTCCGAGTTACGTGGGATGACGACGAATGGGGGGTTTCGCTTAGAACACCTATCGACTTCGAGTATTACAAAACGAGCCAATGGCGATGAAAAACCAATGGCGATGAAATGAACTTGCATAGCGTATCTCTGCCCCACCGCGTGGGTATAAAGGAGGACGCCGGCAACATGCAGGTATGTTTTCGCTTCGGAGCCAAGAATATTTCTTCACTCCACAATCATCTCTGACTTCGCTCTATGAGACAAGCTTCTCTCTCCGGTGTTGGTGTGACGGCGATCTGCAGCGAGCTCACAGTGCCTGCTGATCTGTGCAGTGATCTGCCAGTGTGTGTGTGTCTCCCTGTGCGCTTCAACATCGCGGAGTTTTTTTCTCCTCTCATAAAAGAGCTCGCACGCGGCACGTCTTTTTAAAGACGGCTCGCCTGTGCATTTCTGGTTGCAGCGGACTGGTATCGGACTCTGATGGGCACGAGCGCTGTCTAGTGTGTTTGGGCTTTGATCATGCTTGAACAGCGCTCGTGGATGACTCATGTTCTCTCTGGGAACGTGATCATCGCGTCATATATAGGTCGAGACTCGGTGAACTCGCAAGAGTGAGAGTCCCCTCATCCACTACCCGATCTTCGGCTGGTGGACAGGGTGACCTGAGGGTGTTGGTCTGGAACAAGGCGCCGACTCTGTGTCCACGCCCCAGCCCCCCCTCTTTAATGACGGTGCCCGCTAGCGAACTGATGATTCCACGAGTCTACCCTCGGGTGGCCCGTGTGTTTTCATTTGAAGCTACAGAGGATGATGCTGTGTCTGTAGCAGCATCACTAGGTGGGCTTGATTCTTCTGGAAATGACGACTCTTCAAAGCTGCCACCCTTTGGTGTGCATACGGCTGTGCCTGAGTCTGATCCGGAGATGATGGCCATGCTTTCCCGGGACGATTGGTTTTTGGGTGAGGCCGCCGACGCGTCCACGGCAAACCCTGATATCTTTCCTCCCGGACGTGCATGATGAGTTCACGGGTCCTCTCGTTGGTCTCATCCGCCTTTCCTCCCCTCAGGGGCCGCTGCCCATGGGTACACTGGGGTTCCCCCGGTTGAACGCTCTGTTGCCATGCTACTGTGTCCTCACAGTGCTTCCCGGCGCAATCCTAAGCACCCGTCCAAGCCTGTAGTTCTTTTCGTCACAGTAATCTGTGGCGAAATCCTATAGTGCCACAGGACAGGCAGCTGCCTCACTGCATCCCATGACCGTTCTGCTGGTCTACCTGACCCAGACGCTCATGGACATGCAGGAGGGCGGGACTGACCCGAGGCTCTTCAGTGAGCTGCGCGCTGCCACTGACCTTGCTCTCCGAGCGACGAAAGTGGCCGTACGCTCTCGGAGTCAGGTGATGTTCACCAGTTTGGGGCTGACCGGTCTGATGTGCAAGATGTCGGGCGGACCCGTCTGCTCGACACCCCCATCTCCCAGGTCGGCCTCTTCGGCGGTGCGGTTGAGTGCTTCTGCCCAACAGTTCTAAACCGCCCGTGAGCAGATTGAGGTTATTCTGCCCGACGGCCCCGCCGTCCGCTCAGATCCCTCAGTCTGCCCACCGCCGAAGGCTCCCTCCCACGTTTCCAACCCCGCCCGTTCACCCGGGCCTGGCTCTGGAAGACCGTAGGGGGATGCCACAGCCCTCTCCAGCCCCGCACCCCGCTAAACGCCGGGTTAAGCGGCACTTTTGAGATGGGCTGCTCAGAGATGAGACTCAGTTCTTTCCAGGAGTTGGTAGCAGGGCCACTCCTTTCCCGGGTGGAGGGCTGAGGAAGAATCCTTATTCAGAAAGAACTGACTCTCTCCTCTCTGAGCATACAGAGTTCTCGGACGACACAGAGCGCCGCCCACTAGCCGTGCTCTCCTCATCCCCCTCTGCCCCAGAGGTGGTTGACACGGCGTGCCGTCCACGGACCGTTTCGCCCCTGTCCCCCTCTGTCGCCAGACCCCTGACAGAGCAGGCCCCCGTGGAACGCTGGTCCTTCCCTGGCCTCCTCTGTCAGGGTGCGGTTATGACCTTGCCCCCACACCGGGCCGCTATGCCGCCCTCGTCTGGGCTGGTCATTCCGCTTCGCTGCACCACCGGGGGGACGTCTGTGGTTCTTCACTCCGCTGGCACAGTTGGGAGCCTGCACTAGAGCTCCCTATCTGTTCCGCTGGGTCGTGCGAACCATCGGCTCGGCTATGCGATTCAGTTCGCACGGTCTCCTCCCTGCTTCACGGGAGTCCGCTCCACTTTGGTCGGTGGCTATGCCCCTATCATGAGAGCGGAGGTTGCTCCCTACTGGCGAAGGGTGCGATTGAGACTGTCCCACCAGCCGAGATGAGGTCCGGGTTTACAGTCCCTACCTCATTGTCCCGGAGAAGTCTGGTGGGTTACGGCCAATCCTGGACCTATGCATCTGAACCGCTCCCTTCACAGGCTGCCGTTCAAGATGCTCCTGTCCAAACGCATTTCTGGATGTGTGCGGCCACAGGATTGGTTTGCAGCGATCGACCTGAAGGACGCCTACTCTTATGTCTCCGTTCTCCTTCGACTCTGACCGTACCTACGTTCTGCTGTCAGGGCGCGCGCATGTCAGTACGCTGTTCTCCCATTCGGGCTAGCCCTGTCTCCTCGCGCCTTCACAAGGTTGTTGAGGCAACCCTTGTTCCTCCATTGGTGTACACGGGGTTCGCATCCTGAACTATCTCGGTGACTGGCTGTCTTAAGCTCACTCCTGAGACCAGGTTTGTGAATACAGGGACCCAGTGCTCCGGCACCTAGCTCGTCTGGGCCTTCGGGTCAACTGGGAAAGGAGTAAACTTTGCCCCGTGCAGAGGAGCTCTTTTCTCGGTATGGACTTGGTCGCCTTCTCCACTCAGCCATTAAACAAGCTGTGGCTTCGCGATCGAGTCCCGAGGTGGGCATGGCATCATGGCACGCTCCGAGTTACAGCAACTCCGACCTGTCGTCAGACCTTCACCCCGTGGTGGAACCTCAGTTTCTACGGGCCAGTGTTCCCCTAGAACGAGTTTCCAGGCATGTTGTTGTCTCCACAGATGCCTCTTCCACGGGCTGAGGCGCCATGTGCAACGGACATGCTGCCGCGGGCTCCTGGACAGGACCCCAGCGCCTTCTGCTTGTCAATTGCCTCGAGTTGCTGGCAGTACGCCTTGCCCTGCACCGTTTCCTCACGTTGCTCAGGGGTCAACACGTACTAGTCCGTTCAGACAATACCGAGACTGTAGCGTACATCAACCGTCAGGGTGGTCTACGCTCCCGCCGTATGTCGCAACTCGCACGCCACCTCCTCTTATGGAGTCAGAAGCACCTGAGGTCCCTTCGTGCTATCTACATTCCGGGAGATCGGAACTTTGCAGCCGACGAGCTGTCACGGTTTCGGCCATCTCCGGCGAATGGAGACTCCATCCCCAGTCGGTTCAGCTGATTTGGGACCAGTTCGGGGACGCACAGATAGATCTGTTTGCCTCTCGACTCGACCCATTGCGCCCTGTTCTATTCCCTGACCGAGGGCTCTCTCGGCACGGATGCACTGGCGCACAGCTGGCCGCGGGGCCTACGCAAATATGCGTTTCCCCCAGTGAGCCTTCTCGCACAGACCTTGTGCAAGATCAAGGAGGACGAGGAGCAGCTCATTCTGGTTGCGCCGTATTGGCCCACCCGGACCTGGTTCTCCGAACTGGTACTCCTCGCGACAGCACCTCCTTGGCCAATTCCTCTGAGGAAGGATCTCCTTTCTCAGAGACGGGGCACCCTTTGGCACGCTCGACCCGATCTCTGGAGGCTCCACGTGTGGCTCCTGGATGGGACGAGGCAGGTTTGAGTACCCTACCACCAGCGGTGGTGGCTACCATCACTTCCGCTAGAGCATCGTCCACGAGACATATGTCTATGCGTTGAAGTGGAACCTCTTCGTCAACTGGTGCTCTTCTCGTCGAGAAGACCCCAGGAGATGCTCGATCTCTGTCGTGCTTTCCTTCCTGCAAGATGGGTTGGAGCGAAGGCTGTCTCCCTCCACCCTGAAGGTGTATGTGGCCGCTATCGCCGCATATCACGAAGCAGCTCAAGGTAAGTCTCTGGGGAAGCACGACCTGATCGTCAGGTTCCTGAGAGGAGCGAGGAGACTGAATCCTCCTCGCCCTCCTCTCGTTCCCTCTTGGGACCTCTCAGTGGTCTTAAATGCCCTGCAGAGGGTTCCCTTTGAGCCTCTGCATTCAGTTGAGCTTAAGTTCCTGTCTATGAAGACAGCGCTCCTGGTTGCTTTGGCCTCTA
Organism: Siphateles boraxobius; assembly: GCF_051911475.1. NCBI lineage: Eukaryota > Metazoa > Chordata > Actinopteri > Cypriniformes > Leuciscidae > Siphateles > Siphateles boraxobius. The sequence continues at coordinate 30,794,075 of NW_027509219.1, forward strand.
TCAAGAGGGTAGGGGACCTGCACGCATTCTCCGTTGACGAAGCGTGCCTGGAATTCGGGCCCGGTCACTCTCACGTGATCCTGAGACCCCGGCCTGGTTATGTGCCCAAGGTTCCCACCACTCCCTTCCGGGACCAGGTGGTGAACCTGCAAGCGCTGCCCCGGGAGGAGGCAGACCCAGCCTTGGCACTGCTCTGTCCAGTACGTGCTCTCCGCGCTTATGTAGACAGAACGCAGTGTTTCAGGACCTCAGACCAGCTCTTTGTCTGTTATGGTGGGAGACTGAAGGGAAAGGCTCTCTCAAAGCAGAGGTTGTCTCACTGGATAGTGGACGCCATTGCTTTGGCTTACCAACAGCAAGGCCGACCGTGCCCCCTTGGTGTGACAGCCCACTCCACTCGGAGTGTGGCTTCCTTTTGGGCTCTAGCGCATGGCGCCTCGCTGGCAGACATTTGTAGAGCTGCAGGCTGGGCGACACCCAACACATTCGCCAGATTCTATAATCTCCGAGTGGAGCCTGTGTGTGGAGCCTCTCATGTACTTGCTTCAGTTAGCTAGTACTGGACCCGCTCAGGTGTCTTCGCTTGCTCGCCATTCCACTCCACGGACTGGATACGGGCGATTATTCCTCAGGTGAGCCTTCCTCTCTGAAGCCCTGAGTTCCTCCAGCACTGTTGACGCTGGCGCCAGTGTCTATTGCCTGGGCATCGGCTAGGTGCCTCCGTGTGCATGGTTCCTCCCTGAGTAACCCCCACATGTGTAATTCCACTGTAAGCCTCCTTGAGCATGTGTCTTTCCCTTGGCAAGCCACCTTGCCCTCCTGGAGTTGAAAGTTGCCACCCCTCGGGCTGGTCAGTCCAGCGTTCCTCCATATGAAGCCCTCCGGCCATATGTGTTTCTTTAGTCCTCCCTACGGGTAGGCATGCTGCGGCATATCTCCTCTGAGATATGCTTCCCAGTGTACTTTGGTATTCCTGTGTTAAGTAGGACTCCTTCGTCCGTGCCAGCATCATGACAGGGGGATCAGACTTTCGCAGGGCACTGGAAGACAGCTGTGAAGGTGGCGTGATTTCACGGGGACCCCCATTCGTCGTCATCCGACGTAACTCGGAGTGACTACGAAAGGGAACGTCTCGGTTACGTATGTAACCCTCGTTCCCTGAGTAGGGAACGGAGACGTTACGTCTCCCTGCCACTTCCGCTGTACCGCTGGGCAGACGCCTGAGTTCAGTCTCGGTTCCTCAGCGAAGACATACCTGCATGTTGCCGGCGTCCTCCTTTATACCCACGCGGTGGGGCGGAGATACGCTATGCAAATTCCGCAGACCCATGGCATTTCATCGCCATTGGCTCGTTTTGTAATACTCGAAGTCGATAGGTGTTCTAAGCGAAACCCCCCATTCGTCGTCATCCGACGTAACGTCTCCGTTCCCTACTCAGGGAACGAGGGTTACATACGTAACCGAGACGTTTCTTTGGGTTAGACGCAAAAGGTTTGTGAGCGAACGCAAACTTTCTTGGGAGTTTTGTGAACAAACACAAAGTGATCAAACTCAAAGTTTCTTGGGGGGTTTTGTGAACAAACTCAAAGTTTCTTGGGGGGAACGCAAAAGTTCCCTTTCGTTGTCACTCCGAGTTACGTCGGATGACGACGAATGGGGTTTCGCTTAGAACACCTATCAACTTCGAGTATTACAAAACGAGCCAATGGCAAAGAAATGCCATGGGTCTGCGGAATTTGCATGACGTAACTCCGCCCCACCTCGTGGGTATAAAAGGAGGACGCCAGCAACAGGCAGATATGTTTTCGCTTCGGAGCCAAGAGCATTTCTTCACTCCACAGTCATCTCTGACTTCGCTCTACGAGACGAGCTTCTCTCTCCGGTGTTGGTGTGACGGCGATCTGCAGCGAGCTCACAGTGCCTGCTGATCTGTGCAGTAATCTGCCAGTGTGTGTGTGTCTCCCTGTGCGCTTCAACATCGCGGAGTTTTTTCTCTCCTCTCATAAAAGAGCTCGCACGCGGCACGTCTTTTTAAAGACGGCTCGCCCGTGCATTTCTGGTTGCAGCGGACTGGTATCGGACTCTGATGGGCACGAGCGCTGTCTAGTGTGTTTGATCATGCTTGAACAGCGCTCGTGGGTGACTCATGTTCTCGCAAGGGAACGTGATCATCGCGTCATAAATAGGTCGAGACTCGGTGAACTCGCAAGAGTGAGAGTCCCCTCATCCACCCCCCGATCTCGGCGGGTGGCCAGGGTGACCTGAGGGTTACGGTCTGGAACAAGGCGCCGACTATGTGTCCGTGACCCCAGCCCCCCTCTTCAATGACGGTGCCCGCTAGTGAACTGCTGATTCCCGCGAGTCTACCCTCTGGTGGCCCGCGTGTTTCAGTTGAAGCTACAGAGGAAGATGCCATGTCTGTTGCAGCATCACTAGGTGGGCTTGAGTCTTCTGGAAGTGAGGGCTCGTCACAGCTGCCACCTTCCGGTGTGCATACGGCTGTGCCTGAGTCTGATCCGGAGATGACGGCCATGCTTTCCTGGGACGATTGGTTTTGGGTAAGGCCGCCGACCCTCGTCCGTGGCAAACCCCAATACCTCTCTTCCCGGACGTGCATGATGAGATCTCGAAGTCCTAGAAGACCCCCTTGTCTTCTCAGGACCGCTCGCTGATCTCATCCGCCTTTCCTCCCCTCGATGGGGCCGCTGCCCTTGGGTACACTGGGGTTCCCCCGGCTGAACGCTCTGTTGCGATGCTATGTGTCCTCAGAGTGCTTCTTCTCGGCGCAATCCTAAGCACCCGCCCGTGGCCTGTAGGTTTTCGTCTACGCTTGTGGCGAGATCCTATAGCGCCACGGGACTGGCAGCCGCCTCACTGCATGCCATGGTCATTCTGCTGGTCCACCTGACCCAGATGCTCATGGACCTGCACGAGGGCGGGACTGACCCAGGGCTCTTCACTGAGCTGCGCGCCGCCACTGACCTTGCTCTCTGAGCGACGAAAGTGGCCGTACGCTCCCTGGGTCAGGTGATGCTCACCAGTCTGTGGCTGAACCTGTCTGATGTGCTGGATGTCGCGCGGACCCGTCTGTCCGACATTCCCATATCCCAGGTCGGCCTCTTCGGCGGTGCGGTTGAGGGCTTGCCCAACAGCTCTCAGCCGCCCATGAGCAGAGTGAGGTTGATTCTGTCCCGACGGCCCCGCCGTCCGCTCAGATCCCTCGTCTGCCCACCGCCGAAGGCGCCCTCCCGCGGCTCCCACCCCGCCCGTTCACGGGCCGGCTCTGGGGGCCGCGGGCGGACGCCACAGCCCTCTCCAGCCCCGCCCCCCGCTACACGCCGGGTTAAGCGGCGCTCGTGAGACGGGCACCTCCAGAGGTGGTTGACATGGCGTGCCGTCCACGGACCGCTTCGCCCCTGTCCCCCTCTGTCGCCAGACCCCTGGCAGAGCAGGCCCCCGCGGGACGACCAGCCTGGTCCTCCCCTGGCCCCTCTGCCCGGGCGCGGTTGCTAACTGTGCCCCCACATCGGGCCGCTATGCCGTCCACGTCTGGGCCAGTTACTCCGCTTCGCTGCCCCTCCGGGGGGACGCCTGTGGAGAGCTTCCCCGTCTGTCCCGCTGGGTCGCGCGGACCATCAGGCTCGGCTATGCGATTCAGTTCGCACGGTCTCCTCCCCACTTGGGGAGTCCGCTCCACTTTTGTTGGTGGCTATGCCCCCATCAGGAGAGCAGAGATTGCCACCCTGCTGGCGAAGGGCGCAATCGAGACTGTCCCTCCAGCCGAGATGAGGTCAGCCGGCTTCTCAGCCCCTACTTCATTGTCCCTAATAAAACCGGTGGGTTACGGCCAATCCTGGACTTGCGCGTGCTGAACCGCTCCCTTCACAGGATGCCGTTCAAGATGCTCAAACGCGTTTTCGAATGCATACGGCCTAGGATTGGTTTGCAGCGATCGACCTGAAGGACGCCTACTTCATGTCTCTATTCTCCTTGACACAGACCGTTCCTTCGGTTTTCTTTCAGGGGCAGGCATCCAGTACACGGTTTTCCCTTTCGGGCTAGCCCTGTCTCCTCGCATCTTCACGAAGGTCGTCGAGGCTGCCCTTGTTCCCCTTCGGGAACACGGGGTTCGCATCCTGAGTTATATCGACGACTGGCTGATCATAGCTCACTCTCGAGTTCAGGTTGCGAACACAGGGACCTAGTGCTTCGGCACCTAGCTCGTCTGGGCCTTCGGGTCAACTGGGAGAAGAGCAAACTTTGCCCCGTGCAGAGGATCTCTTTTCTCGGTATGGATATCGACTCGGTCGCCATGTCCGCGCAGCTTACGAGCTAGCGCGCGCGCAGTCACTGCTGACTTGCCTGAAAGATAGAACAGTTCGAGGGCAAGAGTGCGGTTCCACTGAAACTTTTTCAGAGGCTCCTGGGCATATGGCTTCTGCAGCCGCGGCAACGCCGCTCGGATTGCTTCATATGAGACCGCTTCAGCTTTGGCTTCGCGACCGAGTCCCGAGGTGGGCATGGCAACACGGCACCCTCCGAGTAACAGTTACTCCGACCTGCCGTCAGACCTTCACCCCGTGGTCGAACCTCAGTTTTCTACGGGCCGGAGTGCCCCTGGAACGAGCTTCGCGGCATGTTGTTGTAACGACAGATGCCTCCTCCACGGGCTGGGGTGCCATGTGCAATGGACGTGCTGCCGCGGGCTCCTGGACAGGACCCCGTCGCCTCTGGCACACCAATTGCCTCGAGTTGCTGGCCGTACGTCTTGCTCTGCGCCGCTTCCGGGCCGTGCTCAAGAACCAACACGTACTAGTCCGTTCAGACAATACCGCCACTGTAGCGTACATCAACCATCAAGGTGGTCTACGCTCCCGCCGTATGTCGCAACTCACCCGCCACCTCCTCATATGGAGTCAGAAGCATCTGAGGTCGCTTCATGCCATTTACATCCCTGGAGCCCTGAACTGTGCAGCCGACGAGCTCTCACGGCTTCAGCCCCTCCCGGGAGATTGGCGACTCCATCCCCAGTCGGTTCAGCTGATTTGGGACCAGTTCGGGGACGCACAGATAGATCTGTTTGCCTCTCACGACTCGACCCATTGCGCCCTGGGCTATTCCCTGACCGAGGGCACGCTCGGCACGGATGCACTGGCGCACAGCTAGCCGCGGGGCCGCAAATATGCGTTTCCCCCAGTGAGCCTTCTTGCGCAGACCCTGCGCAAGGTCAGGGAGGACGAGGAGCAGGTCATTGTGGTCGCGCCATACTGGCCCGCCCGGACCGGGTTCTCCGAACTAGTACTCCTCGCGACAGCACGTCCCTGGCCGATTCCCCTGAGGAAGGACCTCCTTTCTCAGGGACGGGGCACCCTATGGCACCCTCGTCCCGATCTTTGGAACCTCCACGTGTGGCTCCTGGACGGGACGAAGCAGGTTTGAGTACCCTTCCACCTACGGTGGCGGCTACCATCACTTCCGCTAGAGCGTCGTCCACGAGACACGTCTACGCGTTGAAGTGGAACCTCTTCGTCAACTGGTGCTCTTCTCTTCAAGAAGACCCCCGGAGATGTTCGATTAGTGTCGTGCTTTCCTTCCTTCAAGATAGGCTGGAGCGAAGGCTGTCTCCCTCCACCCTGAAAGTCTATGTTGCCGCTATTGCCGCACACCATGACCCAGTCGAAGGTAAGTCTGTTGGAAGGCACAACCTGATCATCAGGTTCCTGAGAGGAGCGAGGAGACTGAATCCTCCTCGTCCTCCTCTCGTTCCCTCTTGGGACCTCTCAGTGGTTCTAACTGCCCTGCGGAGTGCTCCCTTTGAGCCTTTGCAATCAGTGGAGCTTAAGTTCCTGTCTATGAAGACAGCGCTCCTGGTTGCATTGGCCTCCATCAAGAGGGTGGGGGACTTGCATGCATTCTCCGTTGACGAAGCGTGCCTGGAATTTGGGCCGGCTTACTCTCACGTGTTCCTGAGACCCCGGCCTGGATATGTGCCCAAGGTTCCTACCACTCCCTTCCGGGACCAGGTGGTGAACCTGCAAGCGCTGCCCCCGGAGGAGGCAGACCCAGCCTTGGCACTGCTCTGTCCAGTACGCGCCCTCCGCGCCTATGTAGACAGGACGCAGTGTTTCAGGACCTCAGACCAGCTCTTTGTCTGTTATGGTGGGAAGCTGAAGGGAAAGGCTCTCTCCAAGCAAAGGTTGTCTCACTGGATAGTGGACGCCATTGCCTTGGCATACCAGCAGCAAGGTCGACCGTGCCCCCTTGGTGTGACCGCCCACTCCACCCGGAGTGTGGCATCCTCTTGGGCTCTAGCGCATGGCGCCTCGCTAACAGACATCTGCAGAGCTGCAGGCTGGGCGACACCTAACACATTCGCCAGATTCTACAATCTCCGAGTGGAGCCAGTGTCCTCTCATGTACTCGCTTCAACCAGCTAGTACTGGACCCGCTCAGGTGTCTTCGCTTGCTCGCCATTCCACTCCACGGACTGGATACGTGCGATATTCTCCTCAGGTGAGCTTCCCCGAAAAGCCCTGAGTTCCTCCAGCACTCCTGACGTTGGCGCCAGTGTCTATTGCCTGTGCGTCGGCTAGGTGCCTCCCGTGTGCATGGTCCCTCCTCTGAGCGACCCCCACATGTGTATTTCCACTGTAAGCCTCTCTGAGCGTGTGTCTTTCCCTTGGCAAGCCACCTTGCCACCCCTGGGGTTGAAATATTCCACCTGCGGCTGGACACCCCAGTGTTCTCCATATGTCTCCTTCGGGTCATATGTGTATTCTCTAAGTCCCCCCCCTCTGGGTTGGCAGTAATTGCATATTTCCCCTAAACTTTGGGATATGCTCCCCAGTGTACCTTGGTATTCCTGTGCTAAATAGGAGTCCTTCGTCCGTGCCAGTCTCACGACAGGGATCTCAGATTTACGCAGGGCACTGGAAGACAGCTGAGAAGGTGGCGTGATTAGACTGGTAACCCCATTCGTCGTCATCCGACGTAACTCGGAGTGACAACGAAAGGGAACGTCTCGGTTACGTATGTAACCCTCGTTCCCTGAGTAGGGAACGGAGACGTTACGTCTGCCTGCCACTTTCCGCTGTACCGCGGGGATCGCCTGAGCTCAGTCTTGGCTCCTCAGCGAAGAAACATATCTGCCTGTTGCTGGCGTCCTCCTTTTATACCCACGAGGTGGGGCGGAGTTACGTCATGCAAATTCCGCAGACCCATGGCATTTCTTTGCCATTGGCTCGTTTTGTAATACTCGAAGTTGATAGGTGTTCTAAGCGAAACCCCATTCGTCGTCATCCGACGTAACGTCTCCGTTCCCTACTCAGGGAACGAGGGTTACATACGTAACCGAGACGTTTTGTGAACAAACTCAAAGTTTCTTGGGGGGTACGTAAAAGTTTTGTGAACAAATTCAAAGTTTCTTGGGGGGTACGCAAAAGTTTTGTGAACAAACTCAAAGTTTCTCGGGGGGAACGCTAAAGTTTTGTGAGAATGCAAACGCATTGAAAGCAATTGTTTTCTCACCATCATGTTGTTTCAAACCTGTATGCTGTTTATTTTTCTGTGGAACACAAAAGAAGAATTTTTCATGAATCTTCAAGCAGATCTTTTCAACATTTCATAGCGACCATGTCTTTCAAGCTCCAGAAGGAATGGAAGCAAAAAAGATCAAAGATAAAAATAAAAAAACCCAATAAAAGTGCTCCACATGACTGATGCACTATATCCATGCCTTCTGAATCCGTAATATCTTAGTGTTAAGAACAGACACAAAGTTAAGTCAAAATTTAGGATCTCTAAGTCAATGAAATGAAAACTGATGTTGACACTAATTTTGAACCTGATTGTGGATGTAAATAAGATTTGAGAGCTTCAGCAGAGAAGACTATATACAGATAAAATATTCACGATAAAAAGAGGGTTACTTCTTAAACCTAATGTGCTATTAAAGAACCTTTATTTTTAAGAGTGTACATATGTAAGCTATGTGATATAGCATTCACATATTGAAGAATAATGAACTTGGTATCCATTCATTTTGGCTATTTTAGTTCTGCTCTGGTTATTTGTCAAAGCTCGAACCAGGATGTGTGAATGAATCAGGCGTTGTTTCCCTCTTAAATCGGCCCACGTTAGGTTTAGCTACATACCCCTGCGGATACCGAGTGATCAGGTGCGCCTCGGGTCATATGTGGCGCATTACAACTCATTTAGAGCTGCGGTGTAAACTCTGAGAAGATTTTTGTGAGAGGATTAATGATAGGCTTAACAAGAACGTTCTCTGCTTGGCAGTGTGTGTCCTCATAGGGAGGGCAGCAGCAGTTTTGGGCCCACAATGGGATCAGGTCAGGACGCCCCATGCTGGGGGCCATGCTGTCCTGAGGTAAGGTACATATGAGATCAATCAACAAATCAAGCTTATTTCTCTGACAAGATTTACTTCAAACTTTTCAAGCACAATCTGAAACTGCTCACTGGCAGAGAATTTATTATTAACCTTTATGGAGCACGACAGTAGGGTTCTACAAGAATAACTTAATTCATATAAACATATTTTTTGATAATAATGCTTTCAAGACAGACCTACCCGAGTGCCAAAAATGACATGATATGCAAGATAAGTTGTCAATATTTTTGGACTGTTTTCCTAGAAGACTGTAAATATTTAAACCGTTTATCAGCTTTTAAGAGAACACAAGCATATAAATGACCTTGAAGATAACAAACATGGACTAAAAACTAAAGGGTTAATATTGATTTAATGGTGTCAGTAAATGATGTTTTTAAAATAGTGTTTAAACACACTGTGTGTGTGTGTATGTGTGTGTGTGTGTGTGTGTAAATATATATATATATATATACAGGTCCTTCTCAAAAAATTAGCATATTATGATAAAGTTCATTATTTTCCATAATGTAATGATAAATACGCGCATCAAAGGTAAAAAAAAAACATAATGTATTGATAAAAATTAAACTTTCATATATTTTAGATTCATTGCACACCAACTGAAATATTTCAGGTCTTTTATTGTTTTAATACTGATGATTTTGGCATACAGCTCATGAAAACCCAAAATTCCTATCTCAAAAAATTAGCATATCATGAAAAGGGTCTCTAAACGAGCTATTAACCTTATCATCTGAATCAACTAATTAACTCTAAACACCTGCAAAAGATTCCTGAGGCTTTTAAAAACTCCCAGCCTGTTTCATTAATCAAAACCGCAATCATGGGTAAGACTGCCGACCTGACTGCTGTCCAGAAGGCCATCATTGACACCCTCAAGCAAGAGGGTTAGACACAGAAAGAAATTTCTGAACAAATAGGCTGTTCCCAGAGTGCTGTATCAAGGCACCTCAGTGGGAAGTCTGTGGGAAGGAAAAAGTGTGGCAAAAAACGCTGCACAACGAGAAGAGGTGACCGGACCCTGAGGAAGATTGTGGAGAAGGACCGATTCCAGACCTTGGGGGACCTGCGGAAGCAGTGGACTGAGTCTGGAGTAGAAACATCCAGAGCCACCGTGCACAGCTGTGTGCAGGAAATGGGCTACAGGTGCCGCATTCCCCAGGTCAAGCCACTTTTGAACCAGAAACAGTGGCAGAAGCGCCTGACCTGGGCTACAGAGAAGCAGCACTGGACTGTTGCTCAATGGTCCAAAGTACTTTTTTCGGATGAAAGCAAATTTTGCATATCATTCGGAAATCAAGGTGCCAGAGTCTGGAGGTAGACTGGGGAGAAGGAAATGCCAAATGCCTGAAGTCCAGTGTCAAGTACCCACAGTCAGCTGCTGGTGTTGGTCCACTGTGTTTTATCAAGGGCAGGGTCAATGCAGCTAGCTATAAGGAGATTTTGGAGCACTTCATGCTTCCATCTGCTGAAAAGCTTTATGGAGATGAAGATTTCATTTTTCCGCACGACCTGGCACCTGCTCACAGTGCCAAAACCACTGGTAAATGGTTTACTGACCATGGTATTACTGTGCTCAATTGGCCTGCCAACTCTCCTGACCTGAACCCCATAGAGAATCTGTGGGATATTGTGAAGAGAAAGTTGAGAGACGCAAGACCCAACACTCTGGATGAGATTAAGGCCGCTATCGAAGCATCCTGGGCCTCCATAACACCTCAGCAGTGCCACAGGCTGATTGCCTCCATGCCACACCGCATTGAAGCAGTCATTTCTGCAAAAGTATTCCCGACCAAGTATTGAGTGCATAACTGAACATAATTATTTGAAGGTTGACTTTTTTTGTATTAAAAAAAACACTTATTTTATTGGTCGGATGAAATATGCTAATTTTTTGAGATAGGAATTTTGGGTTTACATGAGCTGTATGCCAAAATCATCAGTATTAAAACAATAAAAGACCTGAAATATTTCAGTTGGTGTGCAATGAATCTAAAATAAATGAAAGTTTAATTTTAATCATTAAATTATGGAAAATAATGAACTTTATCACAATATGCAAATTTTTTGAGAAGGACCTGTATATATATATATAAACATACATAATCACATAATCAGAGACTATAAGCAAGACTATTGCTACTGTCTATTGCTATAAGACTATTGCATCGAGTCCTTTGAGAATTGAGTTTTAATATTATTATTATTTTTTTTGTTGAGATTTTCAAATCCAAGTTTCAAATTTATTATGTAGTGATTAATCTCAGAGCTGATTAATCCTCAGAAGTGTTTTATGAACAATTTCTTTGAAATGCTTATGGAAAAAATTTATGGGAAAAATCCTTCTGGAACCAAGGCCACAGAGCAAGTGGGCACTCAGTCAGCATACTTTATGTATAGCTCTGTATCTTTATATGTTGTAAAAAGAAACAGTATCTTTTTAATGCTATATAAAGCATTCTTGACGCAATCTACAAAAACACAGATAACGTAAATGCTGTTAGCTATCGCATGTATCCGGTCCATGAGTCCAGTTTTAAGTAATCTGGACCCCCGTGGTTATAATCACCCCAGATTAAAGATACACTATCAATATAAAACGATAAGAGCGTTATTAAAGTTAGTTAAATGGATTTACTACTAATACCATTGCAATCTGTCCATCTCTGATTCTCAAATGGCATCTGCTGATTGCCCGTTTAAATCAGTTTATAAGACCACCAACTGATATTGCTGGTAATCATAATGAATCTAAAACCACAAGTCAGGCCAGGGAAACCAGAATGAATGTTAAAAAAATATTTATTGACAATTGTGTAAAAAAATAGCTTTCTAAACATAATTTACATTGCTAAACCAAAAAACAAAACAAAATCCAAGTTGCAATCATGCCTACTAAAGGTGAAAAGAAACCATGTCAAATCACTCGCCCCTCAAACATTCATGAGGTCATTTTCTCTAACATATGCACAGCAGACAGTTTAAATTAGGTGGCAAACATGACTCGAGAAAGGTATGGTTTACCATCAGCAGTTCTCCATGCATCGAGAAACGGAAGTGCTTTTGAGGATTATTTACAAAATATGTACACATATCGTTCTCAAAAAAGGCTTTAAATATGGTAAAAATACATTTAAATAATTTGTGGGCCCTTCGGTGGTGGAATGAGAAAAACTTTGCAGAAAATTGTGTTTCTATAAATAAATAAATAAATACTTCCACTTCGATCTCGTTTTTTAAAGTTTAAGACACTCCAATAAATATCATTTAAACACAAGCCTTGTCATGGAATTGAGTCTTCTGACCAAGCTATTTACAACATAAACAAAAATAATACGCAGAAAATGTAGTCTTTTACGTTGTAGTTGCATTGCTTTGTGCATCTGTGACAACGAGTGGTAGTTGTTGAGAGTTGCTCAGTACAAAGGAAGAGGAAAAAGAAACAGCGGCCTGAAAGAGTGAGGTAAGACTTTTCATTCTGCAGAGGTTTTGTGAGGTCGATTTGGTTACTCTCTCTGACGTATTAGAGTAAGACCGACAGTTACCCGCCAGAAGCAGGTAAAGTGGAAGCAAGAAGGTAAAAAAAGACATCTGGTTAAGGAGTAGAGTGTTACAGTGGCTATTACTCAATTCAAGTATTTCCACAAAAAAACTAAAACAAACAAACCCTTGATCTTGCACAGAAGGCACTAAAATTATTAAGCTCGGCTGATCTGCTTCCTAAAGGAACAGCCCTGACAGCGCACCAAAGCCGCCCATCGTAGCAGATCGACTAGCCGTCATCACAGCACGACTTCTCTCCGCCGCTTCGGGTGTTCCCGAGCTCCTCCCTACACTGGCTTCGAAGAGCTTCTCGATCTACCCGTGTCCGACAGCAGTGTTGACAGTCATTTGGTTCCTACGAGCCAGACTTTTGGGACCCTGAGCCAAAGGGGAGCAGGAGACGAGAGGTAACAGATCTCACTAAAAAGTGGACCTCTCCCTTTTTTGGCCTAGCCTAGAACTCCCACCTAGCAGCAATGCTCAAAACAAAAGAATAACATGTTTTTTTTTTTGCACTGCTCAGTCCACAGGTCCCCCGGGGGGTTTGCTGCTGTAATGGAAAGTCTCTATGTATGCATTCAGATAGAGTCATTTGCACACAGTGACTGCTGGGTAAGCAGCAGGCTGATGCTCGTGGCTGATGCTGTGAAGCCTGATCTCAGTGTTGTCTGTAGGGGGCGCCGTGTTCTGCATCCAAGGGTGGTTGATGATGTCCTCGAAAGACGGGCGTTCTGCAGGGCGGAGGGCCAAGCAACACTTGATAAGCTGCTGACACTCTGTAAAAGAACAGGATGTGTGATTACAGCACGGTAATAAACCCATAAAACTCCTTGAAGGTGGCGTCATATGATCATCAGGTCTTACCTGTGGATATTCTCCGCCTGAACAGCACCTGTCCGCGTACAATCTCTTCGTCTTGCTCGAATGGGATGTCCCCACAGACCATGTCGTATAGCAGAATGCCCAGTGACCACACGGTGGCGGATCTACCGTGGTAGCGGTGAAATTTGATCCACTCTGGTGGACTGTAAACACGTGTACCTGAAAAGAGAACAAAAAACAGAAAATTCATTTAAATCCATAATTCTGCAACACTTAAGCACATAATCATACAAAACTGCAAATAAACCTGCATATAACCCTTCATTTAATGACCTGAGAAAACGAGGCACTAAACCAAACAGTGTAGTAAAAAGGTGTGGCAGGAAAAGGTGTGTAGTGTTTTAACGTTATTGCTATGGCACACCATTAATGTGCACAGTCATGAGCTGCAGGAGCGTGACACAAGGCGCGCTCATGTTGAGAAACCGGTTGCCATGTGACTTGTGTTTACAAACTTTGAGTTGTAATAATTCCAATTCTCACCGGCGGGGGCGCCAAAACCACAAACCAACGTATTGCTTTTTCTCCAAAGCAACATTATACAAAAATAAACAAATCCTCATGCTGGCTGATTAATTTAACTTAACGTCGTGAGTGAACGAAGGGGGTACATATTTATCAACCGACCAATGCCAAATTGGTTTGAAACATGTTTAAAAACGTAAAATATTGCCTCCATATATAAACACACACCCTTTCTAGAGCTTGACGTGGTTCCCACATCCCTCTATAAACATCAAATTTCCATGTTTAAATATGTTCTAAATAAATTAAAACAAATAGAGATTTCTAGCCTAATTCATGTTATAATTATATACATTTTGAACCCACAACGCATTTGAAGCCAATTTTAAAATCTTTAGATTTTTTTATTTTATAAACATTTAAATTCAAAATAGTAACGTCCACGAAGCAAGAAAAGCACGTATTTTAAATTCCCTGATCGTGCCACGTTTTTCGTGACCGTGGGAACCTTGGCTTGAAGGACATGCAAATGGCTCTTACCGTCAAAATCGGTGTAAACGGTGTCTTTGAGTAATGCCCCTGATCCGAAGTCGATGAGCTTCAGATCGCCAGTTCGCAGATCGATGAGGATGTTCTCGTCTTTAATGTCACGGTGAACTACGCCGCTGTTGTGGCAATGACGCACCGCTTCCAGGACCTGGCGGAAAAAGTTCCTGGCCAGCTCCTCCGGTAACGCGCCCTTCTCCGTGATGAAATCAAACAGGTCCTTGACGGCCTCCGGTCTTTCCATGACGATAATGAAGCTGTCCGATCTCTCGTACCAGTCCAGCATTTTGATCACGCCACGGAATCCAGTGGCGACCTTCTTCAACAGGACAATCTCCATAGGGACGCGCGCGCCATTGGGCTGGAAACGGAGGACATGCTCGTTTTATCGACGCTGTCATGTCGCATTTAAAAACATTTTCTATACAAATAGTATGTAAACAACCTATGTAATAAAATACTCACCAACTCTCCCCATTCAGTCACACGATCTTTTGCAACATGCTTGATGGCAACCTAGAAATTATAAGAAATGCATCATTAAACAGTGAAGTGAAGAACTATGTAAACACACACATTTTAATCGTTTACGCTTATGTAAACAATAATAACCCATTCTGGGAACCTACCGGCGCGCCATCAGCGATCCTTAAACCTTCATACACCGTCCCGAAACCACCGCTTCCCAGCACAGAGCCGACCTGATAAACCTTATCGAATGGCTCTTTCTCCTTAACTGTCGATAAAAGATATGATAGATTCGTAAGAATGGATAAAAGTCATATAATTATAATAATTCGAAAGCTGACGCACGCGCTATTCCCAGCACTCAGCCTGCTGACGTGAACGAGCCCAAGACCACAACACGCATACAGGCGAGCACGAGAATAACCGTTTACTAACCTTGAAGCTGGATTTTCGCCGGCATGTCCACGGTGGAAATGTGAGCAAACGTGTTGAATTTCGATAGAAGCATTTTATAATCCAAAATAAGAGTTCTTTTTGAGGGTTATTCCAATGTTGAGGTCGAAATCCGTCGTGTAAATTAGAGATGGATGTAGGGAAGGTCTACGTGAAGGATCCGGTCTAACGTTATAAACCTGTAGAAATCCCTTCTCATCGAGGCTCGATGGGTTTTGATTCGCAAGACGACCTTTTAAACGACCGCACAAGGTCTATTCCAGTTTGGAATATAAAATAAACAAACGATTAATATTTCGAAGATAAATATTATTGTCTGAGTTGCACGACAGACATAAATACCCGGCTTTCTAAATCGTGAAGGAGGGGCAAGAGCCGTTATATACCAGTAGTAAAAGGGCGGGGTTGCTCCAAGTACGTCAACAATAGTCCCGCCCACAAACACGATTCAGCCAATGAGTAATACGCCTGTCTCTGCAGAAAAAAGTCAATCAAATATGAAAACAGAGGAAAACGTAGACGTGGCGGGAATCAAAACGCGCCAAATAGTCGAGGCTTTTTTTGAGGGCGTTGAGTCGGCGTGGGGCAGACTGGGAGGACTGATTCACATCGGAACAGTATTCATATAGGTATAAAGAGTATAAAAAAATAGATGCATTCTTCATACATAAAATCTTTTAAAAGGACAGGGAGCTTTAGTAAATTTAGCTAATTAAAAAGTCAATGTACAACAAAGTTTTCACTGCATGCAAGGAATTCAGTTCAAAAAAAGTTCTGCCGTGTTAATGCAACCCACATTTTACTTCTCTTCTCTGTATCATGAAACATGCATCATCAACATCATCATCCCACTACTAGACAACTCTTTTGTTTGTTTTGTTTCAGTCATGTGAAGTAGGTCTATGAAGACCGCGTGGACTGCATTACCTCATTAATCTCAAATTAGCGCGCAAAGTTTTTTTCTCCTATTGGCGTTCAACAGGCATTATTTAGATGGAGAACAATGTCGGTCGCTATATGGAAATGAGCTGCATACCAGGCATTCTTTCAAATTGGGTGGCCGGTTTTAAACTCGGCGGCAGGATGTGGGAAACTTGAGATAAAAGACTTGGAGACCCATCCCCCACGTCTCTTGTCCTCTCTTTCCCGCGCAGATTATGGTTTGAATGGCACTTGCTCTCACTGTCTTCTGTATTGTCCTGCCCTTTGGTTATACGCATAAATATACACAAAACAACTGATGTAAACCTGCATTCGTTTTTTTTTTCCTACACCTGGTCACTTCATGTTCTTTACAGAATATATACTTATAAGTAGTAAAGACCAAGTGTCAATGCCCTCAATGACCCATTTGAGACTGAGAGTAATCTGATCACTCAAACATACAAAGACAACCAAGTATAAATGCATCTGATTGTTCAGGCCACACATGTAAACTTTACTCCTCCCAAACAAAACAGCATCAGTAGGCCTATACAGAAGATTGGGAGCCCTGCAAATGACACGTGGATGAGGCACATGGATGGAGAAATTAAAAACATTAATTGCCACATGGGCCAAAGAAGGCGTTTAACAGAGAATTTTGCTCCTCGGCATTAGCATAATCAAAGAAGGGCAACTCTTGTTATATTTGCAAAATGTGGGAAGATTGTATTTATATTTACATTTTGTGGCCAAGTGTAAATTGAAAGTGCGTATACAATTAGAATTGATCAAACACATGAAGTGACTATAGCCTCAAATAGCCTCTATATTCAAACACTTGAGTCACACATAAGATTAATTTCATTGCATTAGACAACAAAATATCAACATCGCACCATTGTTTAAAATGTATCTTACACACTAAACATAAAGTTTGAAATAAGTTTTTATTGTTTTTGAAAGAAGCCTCTTATGCTTATGAAAGCTGCATTTATTTGATCAAAATACAGTAAAAACATTATTATTGTGTTATTATCAATTATTATTCATGCTCCAATATTTAAAATGGTTCTAATCATTATCAATGTTGACAACTGTTTTTGTGTTTAAAAGAATACAATTTATTTGAAATAGAAATCTAACATTATAAATGTCTTTAGTGTAACTTTTGATAAATGTAATGTATCCTTGCGGAATAAAAGTATTATTTATTTATTTATTTTTAAAGAATAACTTCTGAAGGATCATCTGCAGACTGATGTTGAAAATTCAACTTTTCCAGCACACGAATTAAATTTTCTAATATTTTCAAATAGAAAACCGTTGCCTATTTCTGTACTGTATTTTTGATGAAATAAATGCAGCCTCAGTGAGCAAATATGAGATTGATAAACTTGTATCAGTATTATATTTAAATGACCTTGCTTTTTAAAACAGCTCTATTCCATAAAACGTCACTCACGTTTTTCCTTCCGTTACCATTGTGACAAGCTTGTGATTCTCAAAAAAGCCAGTGAGTCATTTGCAAATTAATGTGTGTGATTCATAAGTTGGCTTTGCTTGTGTGGTGTTTCTTTTTTTTTTTTACTCAGAATCCTGTTTTTGTGCAGTTCAATCACAATGCTGGCACTCAGTTTGATGACTCAGAGATCTTGACTCTCTTCTAGATGAAGATATGCACGAGCCCCCTGGTGAGCCGAAACGAAGAATACTCAGAAATGCCTTGCTTCAGGAAGCAAAAACCATAGAAAATAAAATCGAATGCATTAATAAACAGAACTTAAAGGAACGACAGATAATCAAACGGCGTTTTATTACTATCATACAAGCAGCTGTCTGTTCAAGTTCAGCACAGGCATAAATTAGAGTGCTTTATGCATGTGAGAATAATGCTCTTTCTTCACATCCACATTAAGTCACATCGTCATCTTTCAAGCCCCCCAGCGAGACTCGCTCAGGCTGATTTAATAGAGCTGGTTTAACGCTATAATGAGTCACCTTCTCTGTGCACTTCAGCGCTGATTATGGGCCGCGCAGGTGAGAGCGAGAGGCGCTCTGAAATGGAGACGCAGTGGGGGTCTATGTAATATAAAGCTGCATGAAGGTATGACAGCACTGACGTCTGTGGCTGCCGGCTCAGCAGAGGAGAGAGTGACAGCCGCCCGCTGCCCCGACTCATCTGACACCAACAGTGTTCGCTCTTTTATTAGCCCACCATGATAAAGACGACTCAAGTGCTAGTTTGAAACTTCAAACCTAATTCCTCTTGTATCTTTAAGTGTGCAAATCCCTAGCTCCACCTCTTGAGATCCTGATTGGAGGGAGGGGAACCATGGGAACAACCATGAGTGCGCTTCAAAGCCTGTGAGAAAGGCTACTGAGGAGTAGGGGTTCACATGGGGTCAACTTTCATGTCAGTCAAAACATGAGGTCAGAGGTCACCGACATACCTGTTCGGCATTCCACGGCCCTCCTTCAGGAAAGGACCCTCACTTGTCTCAATTTGGGTGGGCTCCTGAAAGCAGAGCTTGGTTTAGGAGAGCTCACAGCACATCCCAGGATAGATCAGTCTCTGTTATAGGGTGGGAGGGCAGGTAATTAAATGAGATTCTTTTGCTCCTGAAATGTTTGGTCAGTTTGTTTGGTCTGGGTTTGATATATGTGCAAATAACACCAGCCAACAGCAGAAGATAACGGATATGACTCATTTAATATAAAAATAAACAAGCTGAATCATTGGAAGTCTTTGAATATATGCAGCTATCTACAGTCTTCTCCAAGAAAAAGTAGAAATAAATCACTTTAATAAAAAGTTCTAGGCAGCAAAGGGACTAAATTGAAAATTTTGTTCCTGCTTCTCAGAATTAATTTTTTTATTTTATTAGGGAATGCAACAATGTCTCAAACTTTTGCTCAGATTTGCCAAAACACCAAAGTCAATATGAACAATTTACACAACAGTTTGGGCTTGGTAAGATATATAAATTTTTTTGAAGAAGAAATTATTCAGCAAGGACATATACTGAAATGATCAAAAGTGACAGTAAAGACATTTATAATGTTACAAAACATACCTCTTTTAAATATACTGTTCTTTGGAACTTTCTATTAATTGAAGAATCCTGATAATAATAATAATAATAATAGTATTGTTTAGCACCAAGTGCAGCATATTACAAAGATATCTGAAGTGTGTGACACTGCGACTGGAGGAATGGCTGCTAAAAATGGTCGCATTTAAATTTAAATTGCAATATGTTTCAGAATTTGGCTGTTTTTCCTGTATTTGTGGATCAAATAAATGCAGCCTTAAGCATAAGAGACTTGTTTCAAGAACATTAAAAAATCTTACGGACTTTTAATGTATTACTCTTACTATCTCAACTATTTGTCTATTTAAAATATTTTAATTTAAAAAAAATGAGGTTTCCCCTTTCTGCCAACTGTCAGTCAAACTGATAGTTCCGCCCCCAACTCATACCATTGGTTGAGTCAATATTGCTGTGTGGGCTGGTCACAAACAAACAGACTAATGTTTTGATAGTGCCACATGACACAATGTTTACACTTTTCAGGGATAGTCCACCTGCAAATGGCTTATATTGAAAGAATTTTGACAAATAAATGACATAAATCACCTCTATTAAGTCTCCATATCTTTGAAAGTGCAACAAAATTTTCCTCTGGGTCTAAAATTGCGCACAATAGAACACATGAAGTAGTTGTTGTCAAGGTCAGGAATGTCACGCTGCTTTGTGTCCCTGATAGTGTCCTATCAGTTAAGCGCTGGATGGCAGGTTTTGGCCTCCCTCCCATTTCAGCAGATCTGGTGATAGCCCCTCACTACTGTAACGCTTTTAGAGGTCGCAGAGCGGCAAATTATCTTCTCTAATGCGAGTCAGTTTGGGATGGCCAGGAATTTGCTCAAGCAGTACCAGATTATGTCACTTCTCTGCTTGGTCAGAAAGAGCAAGTGCATGTGTTTGCGTGTATGAACATAGCAGTCACGTTTATCTGCTCACAATAAACATGTTACTATAATTATCCTTTAGCAAAACAGATTATAAAGTACCTGTCTGATGTATCATCATCACATGGATATCTTGTTTTTCTGCTTTGTATTCATTCTGACCCATTGCCTCTGTTTGTGCTGGTCTTTATTTTTAGTCAAGGGGATTTTTCCGAGTCATTTCCTCGTGATAATTGCTGCGCAGCTGAGTCAAAACACTGAAGCTGATCCGTCACCCATTACTCAATGTAACCTCATGGTAAAACCCCATATGAGCTTGGAGAGAGCTGTACACTTCCTTTTGATTTGCATCATGAATGAATCCAACTGTCTAACTGTCTTGCAGTCAAGCAACGGCCAATCACATTGTTTGGCAACAGAAATCTTTGTGACCTCACCATAGGTAATACAATCGCAGTTTCAGCTCCCAAATTGAAACAGATGTAGAGTCTGAACTATCATGCACTGTGATGCTTTCCCTTTGCCCTGATTAAGTGATGTAATTTCGGAATGCTTTGACAAAGAACAAAGCAGAACAATGATCTATTATTTTCCATTCAGACCCACAGAGTCGTTTTCTGAAATGCCAAGGTTTTTTAAAGAAAAATTTATTAAAGCCCCCTGGAACTGATTTTGAGGAACATTTTATTCTTTTTTATGTTTAATGTGCAATGTTCTAAACATAAAAAGAAAAAAATACTAATACTTGACAATCAGTTAACTGAAAGAAATTCTGTGGCTGTTTTTTAAAACTACCCCTGCAGTAAAAGCAGTAATATTGTGAAATAATATTGCAATTTAAAAATAACTGTTTTCTATTTAAATATATTTTATAGTGTAATTTACTCTTGTAATGACACAGCTGAATTTTAATCTTTTAATTACGGTAACTGAGACATGGTGTGAACGCAGCTTTAATCCAGTCTTCAGTGTCACATGACCCTTCAGAAATCATTTGAATATGCCGATTTTCTGCTCAAGAAACATTTCTGATTATTATCCATCTTGAAAACAGTTGTGCTACTTAACTTTTGTGGAAACCGTGATGCATTTTTTTCAGTATTCTGATGAATACAAAGTTCAAAAGAACAGCGTTTATTTGAATATAATCTTGGTAGCACTTTAGTTTAGGGTCCAATGCTCACTATTAACTATATTTGCTTATTAGCATGCATATTACTAGTATATTGGCTGTTTATAGTTATAAAGCACATATTAATGCCCGATTCTGCATGACCATATTCTACATCCCTAAAGCCTAAACTTAACTACCTTACTAACTAAGAAGTAATCAGGAGTTTATTCAGCCCGATCTCACGGCAATTCGTACAAATTTTACGAGGTGGCTAATTCATACGAATTCATACGACCTTACTCGTACGAATTAGTAAGATTTTTGCTAAATCATACATATTTTACAAGTTGCCCAATTCGTATGAATTTGTACGAATTACCTTACCTTGACCTCGCCCCTAAACCTACCCATCACGTGGGTTTAGACAAATTGAACAAATTCGTACAAGTGAAGTCGTAGGAATTCATACGAATTAACCACTTATTAATCACTCGTACAAATTCGTACGAATAGGTCGTGAGGTAGCGTTGAGGCAAAAGTAATAGATTATAGTTCGTTAGTAGTGAGAAATGGACCCTAAACTAAAGTGTGACCAAAATCTTTTGTAACACTATAAATGTCTTCACTGTCACTTTTGATCAATTTAATGTGTCTTTGCTCAAAAAAAGTATTAATTTCTTTAAAAACAACAACAACAATAACAAACACTTACTGACCCTCAAACTTTTCTATAATTACTACAAAAGCAATCATAACACTAACACTATGATCATCGTGATTTGTTCCTGGATCAATATATTTTGTTGATCCTGCATTCCTGTCCGAAAATTTAGTCCTAACCATATCCCTACCTTTAAACCTGTAACCTATCCCTAAAATCAGAGGGAAATTATAGGTGAATAACACTGATGAAGAAGCACCTAACCCCGGTTGTAAGCCTAAACTTGATATAAAACTGTAAACTTGTCCTTCAAATCTGATTGGTTGATTGGAACATCTTCATTTTGTTCATAGTCCGGAGTATTCAAGCAACAGCTCTGACTAAACCTTAAACTATAAACTAGACAGGCCTTGAATAGATTATTATGTAATTTTCCATTCTTTGGTACAAAGGGAATTGTGTCACTTTTGGTGACAAAAAAGTTCATTTCTGACCCTGGTTTCTATGTAAAAGAAAGCATATAAATTTGAGGCTGATAATTATGATATTTACACTAACTCGTAAGATTAAACTTTATAGGGCTGCATTTATTAATGTGAAAATGTTCACTAGTTGCCGTTCTTCCTCTGACTCAACATGCCGCCCACCGTACACATTCACAGGATTCACTCGACATTCATAGACACAAGAGAAGCCCCTGCGTGAATGTTCACAGTCTGACACACTTTACGCCCAACGAAGCAAGTCCCTGCGTGTAAGGAGTTTGTAAGACGTGTATATAAGCAAACACGCATATATCAATCAAAGGGTGTTCCCTAACCTCGCAGAAGTTCCTTGTAGTAAAATCCAACTGTTGACTGGTGCTTCTCCAGGACAGGAGTTACACCCAGCAGTCAAATATACATCAGAGCAGCAGACGTCAGTGAAAGCAGTGAAAGCTGTGTGCTTAAGGCTTAAAGGGATAGTTCACCCTAAAATGATCATTAAGCTTTAAATTACTCACCTTGGGGCCATTTGTATAAAACTCTAAGACTAGTCTTACAAGTTAGACAAAATGTTTTATCTTTAAAACTGTTATAGCTTTTTTAAATCAGTTGCATAAAATGTAGAGTGGCTAATTTGATTCTAAAAAGGTAAGACTGACTTCCCTTGACTAACTACTAGTGGGTCATACTAGAACTTCAGACACTGTCTTAACATAATGGCTTATGTTTATGCACCCGGACCAGGTGTTGTTCTAATGCTGTATGCTCTTCTTTCATTGTTGGACCACAACAGAAGAATTTGTAAAAAAAATGTCCCGCTAGCGCTCGTCCATATAGCCTTAATGGCAGTGAATAGCGACCAGCATCAAGCTTTTTGACGACGCTAAAGTATCACAGAAATGATGCAACACATCCAAGTCTTCTGTGGGTATATGCTATCAAATTTAATGTATTATTTAATGAAAATCTTGACTTTGGCCATTGGTCTGCAGTGCACGGCTATGCGATTCTTGAAGTTGTGAGAAATGAAAATTAACAAAAGCATGACATGGAATACAATGCCTAAATCCTATAAAAAAAGTATCTGTGTACTTTCTTCACTGAGTTAAATAACTCTGTTTGTCTGATGACAATCAGAATTACGGTTGACAGATGTGAACGTGATAATTTCTCGTTACGACGAACACAATGGACATATTCACCTCAGAGAAGAAGGTACATGGATTGTATTTTGTGTTGCGTTTTTTGTTCATCTTGATTTCTCACAACTTTTGAGCTTTTTCTGGGCAAGACGGAGTGAACTGTGCAGGCGCTAACAGGGTGAAGACCAACGGTCACGGATTTTCGTTAAATAATACATTACATTTCATATTGTATACCCCCAGATCACTTGGAATATCCATCACTTGTTGCATGGGATCATTCTGTGATACTTTCGCATCTTTTTTTAAAAAGCTTGATGCTGGTCACTATTCATTATATGGATGAGTGCAAGTGGGACTTATTTTATTCTCCTTTTGTGGTCAATAAAAGAAAGGGCATATGGCATTACCAGGGTGAATCATTTATGACTTAATTTCCATTTTAGGGTGAACTATCCCTTTAAGAAAACTCTTATTGATCTGGGAGGAAAGATACAGCTATTGGTGGTGGAGAAGTAAACGATACAAATCTTTTATTGGAAGATACAAGCCTTCACGATGTGTGATTGATGGGGGTGGTGTGCTGCAGTGAAGAGATATCGATTAGCACCAGCGCTTCGCCTTCCTTTGGGAATTTCATTTTCCTCAGGGCTGTATTGACCTTGCTTTCTCTGTTTTATATAAGTGAATAAGGAAGCACATACTGGGGGTAATGAAGCATAGAAACTTAAATACTGGTGCAGGGTTGAAAGACTAAAGGTCTGTTCACACTAAGAGCGGAAAAGCAAAATGGATCGCACACAAAAGACTTATTCACACCAAGCGTGTAACGAAAAACCACAGCATTTATTCACATGCTTTAAAGCTAAATACAGCCCATTTGCCAATACAAATGCCACTCACTTTAATGCTGAATAAAACACTCAATAAAGCAAAACAGGTATATTTGTTCTTGATGTGACTGTGAGTATGCCTTAAAGGGGTCTTACAAACCTGTTTGACCTTCTTCCTTCTTTGGAACATGAAAGAATATATTTTGAAATATGTGTCAGTGAAAGCCAGTGGGGTCTAATTTTGTTTGGAACCTAACGTTCTTCAGAATATCTTTTATGTTCCAGAGAAGAAAGTCAGTTAAACAGGTTTGGAATGACATTAGGGTGAGTGAATGCCAGAATTTTCACTTTTGGGTGAACTATCTATTTAAAATGAGAACATTTAGCAAATAAACAGTTGCTTTAGCCTATTTTTTTAACAGCCCAAGAACTGCACGTTTGTGGCTGCTCTTACAGTTTCGAACTTGTCGTCTGATGGCTATAGTGCAACATGAAATGCATGTGACACAGATGCTAACACTCTCAGTGACAGAGGTAGCAGCGGTTTGAGTTGGGCTGTTTATGACAGGGTCACTGAAATGAGACAGGCATGGGCCGGGCCCACATGTGCCAGGCTCACATCACATGACACCCTGACACACTGGGCATGGCTCAACTTCCAGCTATGTGTCTCTCTTTGAAGCTCACCGAGATTTTGCACATTAACATAATGCACAATTTGCACTTAATGGAGGTTCTCAGTTATGTTTCAATGAACTATCAACTTTTTCTCAGACGTTTCTCCAAAATGTGATATGAGAAATACAGGCAGACACAAATAATATTTTTAGAGTAAGAGTATAAATTAAATTAAATTAAATAAATATATCTATAATTTGATGAGACACTTTTTAGCTCTTGTTGAAACCTCAGCACAAAACTAAACTCAAATGTGAGTACATTTTTTGTCTCAGAAATTAAAATTATAATATAAAAAAAAGGA
The DNA here is from genome assembly GCF_051911475.1 of Siphateles boraxobius. Taxonomy (NCBI): domain Eukaryota; kingdom Metazoa; phylum Chordata; class Actinopteri; order Cypriniformes; family Leuciscidae; genus Siphateles; species Siphateles boraxobius. Next base: position 30,818,957 of record NW_027509219.1, read on the forward strand.
ATTTAAAATTAATAAGATCTCCAAGAGCCATGAAAATTAAAATAATGGGGGGACAAAATCAATGCAATATAAAATTAATAAAATCTGTAAAAGTTTTGGAAATTAAAATCATGAGAATAAAAATATTCATGTAAATTTAATACAATATCCAAGAATCATGGAAATTAAAACCACACAATAAATAAATAAAAATAAAATAAGAAATAAGAAATAAAATAAGAAAAAATATTTTTTTAGCAGTCTCGCAAATTAAAATAATGCTATTAAAAATTGATGGAATATAAAATGAATAAGATCTTCAAGAATCATGAAAATTAAAATCAAGATTTTTTTTAAATCAATGGAATATAAAATATAAATATATAGCCTAAATATATATAAAATTAATAAAATCTGTAAAAGTCTTGGAAATTAAAATCTCGAAAATAAACAAATTAATTAAATGTGATAAAATCTCCAAGAATCATGGAAATTAAAATCACTTAATACATTTTTTTTTCATAAAATAAAAAATGAAATGATATAAAATAAAATGAAATGCATCGGAAATAAAAATCATGCTATTAAAAATATTTATGGAATTTAAAATGAATAAGTTCTCCAAGAATAAAGGAAATAAAATCCTGCAATAAAATAAAATAATATATAAAATAAAATAATGGCATTTAAAATAATTAATAAAATCTTGAAAAGTCATAAAGATTTCCACATTATAAATAGAATTATAGACTCTGCTCTGTATTTCATTGAATATAAACTGCTTTTTCTCAGAGCAACTTCTTTAAAATAATTTTTAAAAGCCATTAAGTAATCATAAACATAAAGTTGTGGGAAAGAAAAAGAAATCTGAGCAGCAGGACACTCATTTGCTTTCTGTTCAATCTCACTGGTGTCCAGCAGAAACAACTGAACTTATAAAGATATCTCATTTGTGATTTTTCTTTTCCTTGTCCTCTCTTAACATCCTCTTCAAGTGCCTGTCCATTCAAATGGGATATAAACACAGCCAGCACGTTGTTCTAACAATAGCAGGTCTAATTACATCCACAGACACGGATTTAGAAGTTCCCCTTCTTCCTGTTATCCACCAATCTCCTTTTCCTCCCGCCCACTCGCTGTCCTACGTAACCGTGCAACCTTTCGGAAAAAACTGAAGCGCTTACAACGGAACAAAGACGTAGGAGCACTGGAAATTAAGCCCTGTCCATGTTTACATTCATGACTGTGGACGTCAGCACGAGGACAGGCCACACGGAACGTGATGCATCAACACAGATGAGAGGTTCTGTTGACTTATTAGTCGCATGGAGGATGCACATTAATGGAGGGTGTGTGGTTTAACTGTACTGGAAACAAACACATTGTTTACAGGACCTTGGCATTGACTAGGATGGAGATTGAGAAATCGGATCTTTTAGCACACGTCATCATGGGTGATCTCTGCTGGTTCTGTCTTTTCTCATCTAATCCAGCCGGAATGTCTCTGTCCTCTTTGTTCTGTCACTGACCTCACTGCTAAACATCACAGAGAGCAAACACACAGCCGCTCATTCAAAATGGCTGTCCCTTTGTGACATCCTGTCATTTGAAGCAACCAATCATGTGGCTTGCTGAGAAGTGTGATATTACTTTCCTAAGGTTGCGTTCACACTTGTAATTCAGTTTGCTTGGTTCATTTGGTCCGGACCAAGAAAAAAAAAAACATTTAGGGCGTTTTCACACCTGAAAGTCCGCACCAAGGTCTGAACCAAAGTTCATGTTTTGATACATTTTATACATTCGGTAAGTTTTGGTTTGGTTTCACATTGCAATTAAAGAACTTTACATGACATACTTGCGTCCTGTCGTCATCATCTATGTGGGCTGCATCTTGACATTGATTGGTTTGTAAACGAACGTGCGTGTGACGTGAGCGTGTTGTCAATTTGGCGGGGTAACTTTGACAAGAATAAAAAAGAAAAAGAAAAAAAAATGAAAAAAAAAACTTTGACAAGAATGAATGACCAGATGCATATCGTTATACTGTTATTATTACAGCATTACTACCTGCAGCACCAACTAGACTCGAGGCTAGTTCAAATTCACCAAATGAACGTCCTCGTTGTGCAAATATTTTATCGTCGCCGCCAGGAAAGGAGGAGAAGACTGCAAGCAATCCTGCGAGAACAACCGGAACTTTCTGTAAATGGTCTGAAAGTCCGAACCATACAGAAAATGCTTTCACACTAGAAAATTACCAAACCTTTGTTGAGTTTGATCCGGACCGGGACTACCTCTTTTCGTCTGACCAAATTTCGTCAGTTTGGTCCGGACCGTGGTCCGGGGGAGGTTTCACACCTGTAATTTTGATTCGGATCAAACTGAAAAGTCCGAAAATCCGGACCAAACAAGGCAGGCGTGAAAGGGCCCTTAGTCCTCGTCCGCTTAGCGTTCACATTGGCAGTTTAACACCCAACCTAAAGATACCGAGCCTAAAGGTGTAGGGATATGCTTTCAACCTGAGTGATTGGCAACATCGCGACTATGACGAGAAAAAACAGGTGCTTCAACATTATGTCCTTTTTAGGGCTATACATCCTGTTTTTGGTTGTTTACATGTCTTTGGTTCGTGTTGTATTCATATTTCAATCGAACCACCAGAGTTTGTTTGAAAGCGGACCGAAACATATCTTTTCAGGGGTCTAGGCCCGCTTGTTTGTTTGGTGCGCACCAGGTAGGGTTCACACTTATTCAAATGAACCACACTAACAGAGCTATCGCACCAGGGTTCGTTTTAATCAAACCAAGCATGCCAAGTGTGAACACACCCTTAGATATCAGGCTTAGTTTTCAGCTTTGCTGTTTGCTAAAAGTATTTAAAAAATCCTTATGATTTATTCTGAATAGAAACAATAAAGTTGAATCATTTGACTTAAGCCATTATGTAACCTCCAAGTAACACTAGGAACTCCATAGCCACCACTCAGCAAAAACCTCTCTCCCTAGCAACATCCTATATAGGCTACCATTCAGAACACCTTAGCAGGTACCTCACAAAATCTAGTAATCATTTCATTTCATTTCATTTTATTTATTTATAGCACAAATAAACACAACAGAAGTTGACCACTGTGCTTTACAAGGCAAGAGTCCAGGAAACATAAAAGGAAGAGCAAAATACCCTTAAAATATAATATAATAAAACCATAGTTGAGATTTAGTGAAATGCCCGGTCAAGAAGATACAACTTTAACTTAAATTTAAACTCATGTACAGAGGACAAGGATCTCCACAGCCTAGGACTGACAACTCAAAAGCACGATCCCCGTTTGATAGACGATTCAATCATTCAGAACGCCCTAGCAACGCCTTAACACTCAGAACATCTTAGAAACCAGGCAGAAAACCCTAGCAACACCCTACAAAGCAATCAGAACACCTTGGCAACCACATACACCCTAGAAACACCTTGCATACCATTCAAAACACCTTAGCAACCACAGAGAACCATATAGGGATTTTTTTCAGAACACCTTGGCAACCACCTCACACCCTAGCAATGCCCTATACACCATTCAGAGCACGTTAGCAGCTACCTCACAAAATCTAGCAATCATTCAGAACACCCTAGTAACACCTTACATAGCATTCAGAACACATTAGAAACTATGCAGAACACCCAACACGTTACAAAGCATTCAGAACACCTTGACAACCACCTCACAACCTAGCAATGCCCTACATACCATTCAGAACACCCTAGAAACCATGCAGAACACTCTAGCAACATCCTACATAAAATTCAGAACACCTTAGCAACACCCAAAAAAGCATTCAGAACACCATGGCAACCACCTCACACCCTAGTAAAGTCCTACAATCCATTCAAAACATCTTAGCAATGGATTAACAAATCCTAGGAAAGTTTTTAATCCAACTCCTGCACACACACACAAAATGTTAAATGTAAAAATTATGTTTTACATAGGCCTTTTACATATTAGGAATGTTTCAACATACACTTTAAAAAATGTTAATCAGAGCAAATTTTTTCACCATAAATTGAAAAAATATGTCATAATTATTCATCAAAAATTTTTTTTTTTGTAATGATACATCTTCTGATGCTAAGCTAGGGCACATCATCAGTGATGTTCCTGATCTCATTGGGTGTTTCGGGTCTTTCGAAACATCAGACACCCTCCTTCAGGCGACCCAGCTGAGGTTGATCAGACCTCAGCTTGTGCCCTAGCAGCATTTAACCACGGATCCGCTCTTTTGATCCAGAGCCACCTCGACGCCATCTCTGCAGCCTCTGTGGTATTACTGATAGCCCTTCTCCTTCTCTCACCTGTGATGCCGAGTGCAGTGTAGGCCCCGTAGAGGGACTTCGCTGCAAAGCCTCTGCACCCCACCTCCACAGGTAAGCACCTTGCCTTCCAGCCTTGGTTGTGGCAGTCGCTGACGAGGCCATCATATTTCTCCTTCTTCCTCTCAAAGGCTTCCTCCATTCGGTCTTCCCATGGCACAGTGAGCTCCAACATGACAAGGTTCTTTGTTGCCTCTGATATCACGACAATGTCAGGTCTCAGGGTGGTCTCGACGACATGCTGGGGGAACTTAAGTTGTTTGCCCAACTTTCAGTTGCCAATCCTGTGCCGTGTTCAGAAGCCCTGCTGTTGTCCTGAGAGATTTTCCTGGCTTCTCCCCGGCCCTGACAAAGCTGATGGTTTGTTTGCAGGGCTTTGACCTCCGGCAGCTGCTGATAGCAACCTGGATGCTCCCTGCAATTGTTTTGAGCACCTGGTCATGCCGCCAGCGATATCGTCCTTCCCCCAAAGCTCTTGGGCAGCAGCTCATGATGTGCTTAACACATATAGAAGTACTAAGTCTGTGCTAGGGGTGCAGTTTGTGTGTGTGTGTGTGTGTGAGATATATTCAATACAATCACACTTCAAAAATTACCGTTGGAAACCATTTTAAATAAAATGAGTTATATAGTCCCTAAAGACACTATAATTTCTAAACTGCTTTCCGAAATCAGAAGAGGGTTTTCAGATAACTGTGGGACATTTTTTGTCCTAGTTTTACGGCAGGTTCTTGCGAGTCATGTAAGGCACTTCTGTGAAACAGCTGCTCGAGAGCAAGAGGGGAGTCTGGCCTTTGCTCTGGGGCAAGTTCTTATCATGTATGAACTTTCTACTTCTTCCACGCTCGCAGCAAGTTTGATCAGATTCCACATTCCAACACATTCTGCCTCTTCAGAGCAGGAGAGAGAAAAGGAGGAGAGTATATACCACTGTAAAGGATTATTAAATGATTTATACTTCATGCTCCATTAATGCAAGCACTGTTAGCACTGCTAAATAATTTCTCTGATTGATGATGATAATGTCTGTCTGTTACAGTCGTGCATCACGGCCTAAAGTCTAAACAGATGAGACTGATCACCAGTGTGTTAAAGAGGTGAGAACATGGGGTGATCATTTACATACTCACTCAAGCGATGCAGAGGTGAAACAGACAGATGTTTGCATTGGGCTCCGTCAGATGCATCTCCCGCATTCAGACCAACACACAAGACCAAAGTTGTGTAACAGCGGCACTCTGGACTCATCATCATTGAACTTTCTGCCACTCTTTTTGCATAAGCTATATTGAAAACAAGGTCCAAAATGAGAAAGAAAAACACCATGAGAGTTATGCATGAAAGTTCTATATATAGACATCAGGTTTATCAGTAAGCTTTTTTGTTGTTGTCAGCATCGTTTGCAGTCGGAACTACGACGGCATCTGATCATCTTTGAACCTCCGACTTTTGTTCTTGATTTAGAAATCATCAAGGATGCATTTCATTGTTACAAAATATTCCATTTAGAATTTTCTATTCATCAGAGGTTTCTGAATAAAATGGCTTCCAGAGAAATATTAACCAGCAGCTGCAGCACAAAAACTCGATAATAACAAGAAATGTTTCTTAAGCAGCAAATCAGCATTTTAGAATGATTTCTGAAGGATCATGTGACACTGAAGACTGGAAAATTCAGCATTGCATCACAGGAATAAATACAATTTTAAAATATATTTTAATATAAAACAGTTATTTTAAATTGTAATAATATTTAATAATATTACACACACACACACACACACACACACACACACACACACACACACACACACACACACACACACACACACAGTGTTTCTCCATGTTACACTTGGAAAGTAATTGAATGAGGTGTAGAGAGCTTGAGTAAGCAGTGACATTTAAAACAGCACAGAGGAGGCACTTTAAAATGAGAACACGCACACATTATATACTATGTGTGTGTGTGTGTGTGTGTGACCAGCATCTCACATTCACACACACATACTGTATGGGTTCGCTTTAACCACCGGATTATTATCTAGTTCAAGTTCACGGTGTACCTTGTTCTCTTTTGACATGCAGGTGAATAACTATTCAGTCACACAATTGTTGTTTGTCACACCATCCCCAGTCCCATAGAAAGATTTGGAGTTTGGAATGATACAAAGGGACCATGAAAACCAGAAACATTTTGTTCTTCTGTTTTATATGGTTATATATTAGCACTTGAAGGAGAATTTTGAGACACTACAAATATGGAGGGAACAGTATGTCCAGTTGATAGGAGGCAAGAACAAGACATCAAAGCCCATTGTGTTCTGCCCAGAACAGTGTGAGCTTGAGAAAAGAGTATGTGTTAGACCTCAAGGAATCTGCTGACCTCTTATACATGTTCTGTGCTTATTTGGAGTGAAATCTGCAGAATTCTGTAAAATGGATCTACACATGGTAAAAGTAAAGCGAAGAGTACTTCATGTACCTTGTAAATGTTAAAAGTCTTTAAAGTAGGCCAAACTTGAGAGCAAGCTTGCACACTATCTGTCAAGAAGTGACAAGAATCACACAAATCAATGGAGGCAACTGGCAATATAATAACAAAAACAATATTGCAGATGGTTTTCTGCAAAAATACCATAGTTATTGTTCATACAGCACTGTGATTACTTAGTCACCATTGACATCAAAAGCAGATTTAAAAAGCATTAAAGTATTCAAATTATAGATGTTAACTAAGATCCTTCTTGTCACATCCGTGGGTGAATGAAGAAGATGGTAGGCAAAGATACAAAATAGCAAAGGTTTTTAGCATTTCCATTTAAAATAGTGAAGATCCAAGACCAACATAACAGTGTGCTAGTGCACAAACAATAACCAGCAATGACAAGGAGTGAGAGGGGAACTTAAATACACAGATAATGACAAGGACAACAGGTGACGGTGATGATGATGATGAGGGTGATGAGGCACAGGTGCAGGTGATGATGACAGGGGATTCTGGGAAGTGTATGAAGACACAGACGAAGAAGGCGGTGAATGTGACACTTCTATTATCTTTTGAATCCCACAATAATATTTAAAATATAAGTAAGCTTAATATATATAAAATCTTCATATATTGGATATACTTTCAATTGGGAGGTGGCTTTCCCGAACCCTAACCCTATATTTCAACTTGTGAAAATGATATTGAAAATTTTTTTTTCATTTTTTTCCGTTGCTGTTTTTAAAAATATATTTTTGATTTCTTTTAAAAAGTAAAGTAAAAAAAAAACACATTTATTTTAGATTTTATTTTTAAATCATGAAACTTTATGTAAAAAAAACGTTTCCCACATTTTCATGTCACTACCAAAACAGTGTGTGTTTTAGTCCATTGGCTGAGACTAATTTTAACCACACCCCTACATTTTTGATCAGGAATTATTCTTGTGTGCCTCTCCTTCATTATAGATAGGTACCATCATTTTGAGGGAAATGTGTTCAAAAGTCAGAAAATCTGTGTGTAACTTTAAGGGACGTCACTACCAAACAGCTTTTTTCTGCAATTAAGCAAATTTTTTTGGGTGTAATTCCATAAAATGTAGTTTTTATGTGTGTGCAACTGTTCAGAACTGTGCTAGGTAACCATGCTCTGGCTATCATCTTTGATCTAGGCTCAAAAGTATCTAAAATTGTCACTCCCGAAACATGTGGTGAGGTTTCGGTTGTGACATCATGGTTTGTTTAGTGTTATTTGATAAAATTTTGTTTTTGTGTGTGTACAAATGTTCAGAACTGCATGTGCTACAGTAGGTAACCATGTGCTGGTTATCATCTTTGAACCAGGCTATCTTAAATTGTCACTACCGAGACAGTCATGACCGAAACATCCCATCCTTGTATTGGTAGCGACAAAAGGGAACACATAATCATTTATTTGGGGGAAATAAACAAAATGTTTGTACAGTTATGCAAATCACTGGTATCTTAGTATGTTTTAGTAGTGTTTTAGTATGCAAGTTAAAATTCTGTAATGCGATGTGGTCGCTACCAAAACATTACTGTCACCACAGAAAATGTGCGGTCACGGCTGAAACATGGATGTTTTGTCTAAAATAAAGTATACTGAATTATCAACTAAGATGTTATTATAGTGTTTGGTTCAATGTATATTCAAACTAACGAATCCTTAACTTTGAAATCAGTATGATTAACTTTATGACTTTTACAAAGAAAGATTGGGTTAAAAATACAACAAACCTTTTAAATTACACTTGAAATATTGTTAAAATTGTAATTGTTATTGATTTACCTGTGAAAACTTTTTTTTTTAAATAGAAAAAAATATATTTACAAAGTAGATGTAAAAAAATATAAATAGGTCAATATAAGCCTTCATATCAAATTATTTATTATTGTGTTTCAGTAGTGACAAATTTGGGGAGAGGAAAAATATTCCAAAACTCTCTGAAAATACAAAATGATAATTAACTGCACAATTACCAGAAATTTGTACCTTAGATTTTATACAATTTGCATACATACAAATTTTTGGGAAAAAGACAAATTTTTTCCCAAGGCGTTTCCAACTCTGACTTTGAACCAATTCTGTAGAATGTCCCATATAGTACAAAACTGTGTGTCAAAAAAGTGTGTCAGAATTCACAGTACTCATAAAAGAGTTGGCAAAAAGTACCCAGATGATGTACTTCCGGCGAGATTCTGAAGTGTGCATACGATGGACACTTTACTATCCCATGAGGCCACAGGAGAGGATTTGTGAATGACAGTGACGTAACTGACCCTGTTAGGACACATGATAATGACAACATGGCAAATGCAGTACGTCCAGATTACATTCATACTAGATCGTACTTTTTTAGTAGTACTTATTCAAAATAAGTACCTACTCAAGACAGTACGCTATTTCGGACACAGCCTCAGCCTTCTTATATTTGAACCCTCCCCTTCAGTCACCTGACCTCATACTGGTCTTGAACGCCCACTTTCCATGATCCAACAATTCCAGATGTATAAAATGAAGTCACACCCAACATTTGTCAACATTAAACCGGCTTTCAAATGCGAATGTCACTTCATTTTTGTACTTTTTATAGTGAACAACAAAGAACAATTTTGCTGTCTAAATTAAAGAAATTTAAATCAGATGCAAACTTCTTGTGTTAGTCCATAGAAATTTGTAGTGATTAAAAAAAAAAGTACTAAATGTAATCGCCCTGAGAGAAATCCCTCATAAACCAGAACAGTCTTTCTCCTTTTCTCTTATGGCCCCTGTTCAATAGTGGCTTTTCTGCCTTTGATTCATTAAAAAAAAGAGTTTGTTTAAAAGAAGGAAGTCTTTGGTTGAAACTGACCTTAAGAGAACAAAGAACCCAGAGTTTACCTCCAAAAGGAACTGTTAGCTGATTAATGCACAAATCATTTCCCTATCTAATCACTCTCCTCCCTAATGTCTGCAGGGAATGCTCCGTAATGATACAGTTTCCAGAGTTAAACCTCCTTAATTCTCAAGCACATCACTCACTGTTACTCACTATTATGGGAAACACATGTGTAATCTTTGTACAGTTGCCAGTAAATTTCATTGCGTTCCTGAAAAAAAATCCTGAAAAATCATTAAACATTTTTATAAAAGTTAATTGTCATTAAGGTGAACAAGCATATGCAGTAGATGGACTAAAAGCTCAGATAAATAAATAAATGGATTGATGGATGGATGGATATAGACAGACAGTCGGATCGATGGATAGATGGATAGAAGGATAGATGGATAGATAGATAGATAGATAGATAGATAGATAGATAGATAGATAGATAGATAGATAGATAGATAGATAGATGATAGAGTCTAACAAACCTGCACTTATCTCTGTGAGTTAGGTTTAAACATATGCAAGATATGCTATCACTCCTTTAAGCCTGTAGCGGCAGGTATGTCTAACATAAATTTGAGGAGGGGAGGACACAACAACACAGAAGTTCTGCTGTGTCCTGGGGCGGGGCGATGCTGTATTCAGGTGTGGGGCCCGGCACATGTGCTGCATCCTGGGGCCCAGCAGACCTGGAACGCAGCTATTGTTACCGAGGCATTCCGTCGCAACAATACAGGATTGAGAAGAGTTGCACAATGCGGCCATGCTGATTTATGCAATTCACAGTGAAGAAAGATGGGAACCAGGTCAGATCTACAGCATTGTGACCAACAGAATGTGCAAGTGTGACAACTCTGTTGTACATGTATGCAATCCTGTCACACCACTAATATAGTAGATGACCTGAAAGCTAAAAGCTCAGACAGACCGACAGACAGACAGACAGATAGATAGATAGATAGATAGATAGATAGATAGATAGATAGATAGATAGATAGATAGATAGATAGATAGATAGATAGATAGATAGATAGATAGATATGCTGACAGACAGACAAACACCAAACAGACAGACAGACAGATACACAGACCGACAGACAGATACACAGACAGACAAATATACAGACCGACAGACAGATACACAGAAAGACGGACAGACAGACAGACAGACAGACAGACAGACAGACAGACAGACAGATATACAGACAGACAGACAGGCCTACAGATAGACAGACAGACAGATACACAGACAGACAAACAGATATACAGACAGATAAACAGACAGACAGATAGGCCGACAGATAGACAGACATACAGATACACAGACAGACCGACAGACAGACAGATACACAGACAGACACACAGACAGACAGACAGGCTGACAGATAGACAGACAGATAGACAGACAGAGAGATAGACAGATAGACAGATACACAGGCAGACCGACAGACAGATACACAGATAGACAGACAGACAGATAGACAGGCAGATAGACAGACAGACAGACAGACAGACAGACAGACAGACAGACAGATAGACAGACCGACAGACAGATATACAGATAGACAGACAGACAGACAGGCCTACAGTTAGATAGACAGACAGACAGACAGACAGATAGACAGACAGGCAGGCAGATAGAGAGACAGAGAGACAGACAGACAGATAGACAGACAGATAGACAGACAGACAGGCAGATAGACAGAGAGAGAGACAGACAGGCAGATAGACAGACAGAGAGACAGACAGAGAGACAGACAGACAGACAGACAGATAGACAGACAGAGAGACAGACAGACAGACAGACAGACAGACAGACAGACAGATAGACAGACAGAGAGAGACAGAGAGACAGACAGACAGACAGACAGACAGACAGACAGACAGACAGACAGATAGACAGGCCTACAGTTAGATAGACAGACAGATAGATAGATAAAGACAGTTTTCAAGAAGAAACATTTGCAAAGTTCTTTTTGCAGTTTTTTTGTCATGCATTCCTTTCAAACTCATTGACTTGTTCAATGCAAACGTATCGCCCTTGGTAAAAACTAAAACAATATGATTTTATAGAACAGAAAGCAGACAGAAAAAGAGAAGAATACGGTTCCCTTTCCTGGGGAATGTGGTTGAGATAAATGAACTGGAATTAAGTGTGGGTTAGAGCTGTGTCACAGTGACATACTAACTGAGCAGCTCACTGACAGCGAGTGGAGTTTCAGCTGGTGAAGTGACTCTATTACAGCGGGGAGAGGGAAGCTTCCCTGACTCTGTAAACAGCAATGACTGTTAAACAGCTGCTAGGTGCACTTAGCAACAAACAAATGTTTTATCCTGCTGAAAGAAGCCTGCACCGGTCAGAGCTATATTAAAAGGCCATTATGGGGTTAGATGCTGGGATGAGTCATCTGGGTCAATATGGATAGTAAACACACACACGCATACACATCATGTGTACTTCTCACGGTTACGCACAACTCCCTGCCATAGATACACCAAAACAAACAGAACTGTTTTCAATCGCACAAGCGGCCATAAGACCAATTTGAGTGAAAACTGTCAAGAATTGTTCAGGAAAGAAAATATATAAAGCCTATTTAAGGACTACTAAAGTTTTTTTTTTTTTTTTGCATTGTGGCATTATCGTAACAAATAAGGACCTATGCTTTTTAAGATTATTTTGCATTACACTAATTAGAATCAGACTTTTTTCCACAATACTATTTAAAAGTTTGGGGTCAGTAATATTATTTTTAATGTTTTGGTATTATATGCATCATTACTCCAGTATTCAGTGTCACATGATCCTTCAAAAAATATGCTGATTTTCTCCTTAAGAAACATGATGTAATATTCCTCTGGAAACGGTCAGATTCTTTTTTCAATGATTCCTTGATATATATAAAGTTTTTGAAATAGAATTGTTTTGTAACAATGTAAGATTCTTTACTGTCACTTTTGAACAATTGAATTCTAGCAGAATAAAAGTATTGATTTCTTTCTAAAAATCCCAAACTTTTGAATTGCATGGCAACGTGAAAATTTTAGGGAAAAATGTGTATACTTTTCAGGAAATTAATGTCAGTGCAAAAATAGACAGACAAATATATTAAACATATATTTATTATTTAAAAATGTATTTTGTTGTTGTATGAAAAAGAGCAGCTTTACATTAAAGCTGAGCTTTACAACTCATTTTGCATTCCACAGAAAAACTCAACTGAGGCGAGTCACATGAGGTAGATAGCAATTCCAGTTGAAAGCAAAACCATTTTTGACTTAAAACTAATATTTAGACATGATTTCTGAAAACAGGTTAACCATAGTAATCATGCAAATGTATTATCAAAGATATGTTGTGGCATTTAAAGAATTCATGGTGGGGTTGTGAGAAATGTACAAAATATAAATAATAATGTGGGGAAAAGGACTGGATCTGTGTGTGTGAGAAATACATGAAAAAGCGTGCACACAGCTCCTGTTGACTTCCTTCACCCATGGCCTCTGTTCCACCCAAACAACTATTTTACAACTCACTTTTATTAAAGAGAGAGAAAAGATGATCACACAAATAAAAAAAAAGAAAGAAATGTATGAACACAAAAGCAATGACATGCTGATGCTTGTAAAAATTACAGAGCACAATGAAATTTCACACCTAAAAATGCTCACATCAAAATCATCTGTCACCACAGGAATGCAAGCTAATGAAAACATCGCAAGTCAATAAGCTACAGATCTGAGTCATTAGCTTTGCTAAAACATTTGCTGCCTATCTTCCTACATAAGCAGTTGCCTCAAAAGTCCCATAAGGGTTCTGTTGGGTGTATTTTACATGAGTTGCATGCTGCAAAGCTATTTTCTAATAAATATCTAATTATATCTAATAAACACAGCGGTCTTCATTGGGTGCCCACGAAACGACATCTACTTTAACCCGCCCTTAAATACTGTTGTGAGGCCTTGAAGAGTTTGGACTGGTTTGTGTTGTCGACATGTCGAGAAGACGCTGTTTTCTGCACTGCGAAAGCAAATCCAATTTGCATGCACTTCCAAAGCACGAGGACTCGTGCTCGAACTGATATGGCAAAACCAACGCCATTGTTACTGTTCGTATCACTGTGTATTGAGTACTGAGGAAGCCTCCGGACCTGAAATTCAGATATGGTAATGGCCGTTTAGTTTCCGACACTCACTGTAAGCGGTAGACCAATCACAACAGACTGAGCAATCTGACCAATCAGAGCAGAGTTGGCTCTCAGAAAGGAGGAGTTTAGAGAGACTGAATCCTTTGTTGAACTGTTTCAGACACTGTGGAAAAGAGATGATGCTGCAATGTATGTAATAAGAAAATGAAAGTTTTTTTTTACATTGAATGCATGTAAATCTATTGCAGGAGACCTCCTAAACAAAATTAGGAAACTTTAAAATAAAAGCATTGGGGGGGGCACTTTAGATATATAGAACTGAAGTTTATTCATAATGCTTCTTGCGCGTCAGGAATACAGCCTCAGTAGGCAACTCGCCAGGTTTGGGAACAGAGCTGTTTCACGTCCATGTTTACATGACAATGTTTTAAAGAATCCACTTCCAAGAAAATTAAGGATACTGTTTATGGTTTATTTAATTTATTTACTCTGGAACATTTCAATGCCAAGAATACTGGCACAAAAGACAAAAAAAGTGTTCGTTTGTAAAGAGTCACACCTGGAGGTAGGGTGAGGTGAGCATTCAAGGGCGTTTACGTGACGTTCCACTGGGAACAAGAGCAAGTTGTACCAAAAAGAAAGTTTGACATACTTGGACAGCTAGCACAGATCCCTGAGGGCACAGTGAAAAGTTGCACAGGTTAAGTTTTATATGCCTGATCAGAACATAAAATATATGTGTTGCTCAATGCACCACAGGACAGATCCTAGAGCCAATAAAAATAAAAAGCAGATCATCTATGTGGGTTATGGCATTGTGCACACAATTGGCTCACAAGCACGCTTAAAATCATACAGATTCCTAACTCTGAAAACAGGAAAAGGAACGATAAAAAAGTTGTTGAAATGTTACTGTCAAAGCAAAATCAACATGCCTAGAGGGCTACTGTAAAATTAATGACCATCCGTTAGAGTGATGTGTTTTAAATGACCCTAAACGTTCTATCAAATTATAGAAATTTGGCATGTTTCATTGCCATCGACTCCAAACACATCTACGCAATATGATTACAAAATCTTTAACCAATTTTGAATAATATTTGAATAAAGGATGATGTTGTCTTGGTTGAAATGAAATAAATAAATGAATAAAGTAAAAACATATAATAACCCCCCGAACAAATTGATTCACACAAAACTAATAAATATTAGTTCATTTTTTATTTTTATTATATTTTGAAATTATATATTTGGTAGTGAATAATAATTGTATTTAATTTATAAGTAATTAATATTAATATAAATATTAATATAATATAATATTAACACTGAGTATGTTTAAGAAAAAAAGAAACAGTTTTAAATTGAAAACTGAAATTTTGTGACAACATGCCCCAATAGTGTGCACTTTATTGAATAAAACAAAAAAAGTAACATAAAATTTTTTAATTAATAAATTATTTAAATTAAATATTGTATTGCAATAATAAATTATTTAAATGTGTGAAATACAATCCTCAAGTTAAAATCTAAATTCGAACCTTTTTTAAAAGATATATTTAGAAAATTGTATACGTTGTTGCAATATTCAGAAAATAGAAACAACCCTCAGTCTCTTAATTAGTAACACACACTATTTTAGTTCACTAATATATTCACGTTTGCCGCACGTTTGTGTATAAAATATCAACACTGCACTACACTGACCTCTTGCCCTTTTCATTGGCTCAACCTACAAAGATTCTGCGTAAACGAACCAGCATGTAAACACAAGTCGTGTATACGGTAACAAAGCCAAAGAGGCACACGCACACTGTTTACATCCAAGCACCTCTCCTACTCACTCAACAGCCCAGCCGACACTTACAGAGAAATTCAGTGGAAGTCACAGCCCAGTGCTTATCTCCCACTGCTTCTCTCTCTGTGTGTGTCATGAGTTCTAGGGAAGCTACAGATATAATGGCGCTCTATCTCTGGTGTACTGGCCATGTGTGCAGCTTTAGGCGTTTGGTTTACCTGTGCTGCATTTCAATGGAAACGCATGGGGCATCAGATGTTGTGTGTTGAAAGGATTACACACTCGGCACAGTCTGCTGCAAAACAACTTGGAACTGCTTCCATTCATAACATTTTCCCTTCGATCAGTAGTGCAACGGCCAAGGTTACTGATAACACGGAGAGACATTCCTGGAAAATGTCAAAACCACTATTACAATATACTATATTTACACAGGATAGACTAACAACCTTTCTTCTTCTAATGGCTTTACAGTGCCTACTTTGTTCTGGAAGTATTTAATCCCATTCATTTTCTCCATTTTAATGGAAAACATTCTTCAATAAAGATTCAAAATGAATCACACTATTTTTTTTATTCTTTACATCTTATTTTATTAATTGGCTAATTAATTAGTTGATTTGCATAGACTTCATATCAAAATGTACAAGTCAAAACAATAAAGAGCTTGACTTGAGCTTTGATCAATCAAACATTTAAAAATCAATAAAAAAGACAAAAGTATACTTAAAATTCTTCATAAAATTATTTTATGAGGGAATAAATTACTCATCCCATGAAACTTTGAAATGACAAAATTAAAACAATGGTACACAATAAAACTTATTTACAAGTAAAAACAACATATTTTACATTTATTGAAAAATATTATTATACATAATACCGTTCAAAAGTTTCAGGTTGGTAAGACTTTAATTTTTTTTTTTAAAGAAATCACAGAAATATTATTACAAATTAAAATAACATATTTTATTCCTGTATACATAATGTAATTTATTCCTGTGATCAAAGCTGAATTTTCAGCATCATTACTCCAGTCTTGTGTCACATGCTCCTTCAGAAATCAATCTAATATGCTGATTTGCTGGTTAAGAAACATTTATTATCATGATCAAAGTTGTGCTGCTTCATATTTTTGGGGAAACCGTGATACAGGATTCTTTGATTAATAGAAAGCTCAGAAGAACAGCATTTGTTTTAATTAGAATTGTTAGAAATGTAAATGTCTTTGCTACCACCTTTGATCAATTCAATGCATCATTGCTGAATAAACTTTGAATGAACTTTGAATGGTGATGCATGATTATGGGTAGTATAACTAACTGCATGCTAATTAAAAATGGAGTATTCTACAGAAGAATAAATCATCAATTAAAGGGGCATTCGGCAACTATTTCAACTTAAAACCGTTTAGAAATCATTTGGATGGTTTAATAACCTGTTCTGGTGAGAATGGTAACTTTCCGCGCTCCCCCCAACGTTCCCAGCCGGAAACCCAACCTTGCAACATGGAGACTAACGTCCCGGTAAGTTGGAAATAGGAAGTCTCGTGTGAAGCGAGAACGAGCGAGAAACACAAACTGCTTTACGGCAATTCGACATTAACACACATGCCATGTGATGCTGTGTATGATATATTATCCACCTCATTAGACATAGTTCCACACGATAAAGTTGTCCGGCTCCGATAACAACAAATGCACATGAGTAGCGGTAGAAAGGGGGAGGAGGGTGCCGCAAGTGAGTTTTTTTACGACATTGTTGTGAAATATATGGCTCACAGCTGTAGGGAGAGCTCGTTGAAAAAACATGCGACAACAAAAGTGAAAATCAGCGAAGAAATAGCTAGAGTTGCCGAATGCCCCTTTAACACACGATGGCAGGTCTGTCTTGAAAAGTCTCTATGGAGAAAATGAGTGGCTCCAGAACCCTACTGTTGCTCTAGTCTTGTTTCTCACCTCTTTTCACACTCTATTACTCTCAAATGCCGTCAGCACAGAGTCATGACTTCTCAGAAACCATTGGTAGGTGATCCATTAAAAGCTGGAATCATGGGCTGGAACCGCTTACATTCTTTCTGAAAGAGATCACTTTTCCCAGGGTGTCCTTCAGCGCTCTTTTCTACTCTCCCTCCCTCTTTTCAGGCTTTCTTCTGACCCTGCACAGCTGTCTCCACATCCAAACTTTAGATAAGTTGTTTTACTCTATGAAATATGCAGTCTGAGTCACTGTCTCTGAATTCCAAGGTTTGGTGGAGCGGGACACAAGCCAAGCTCTGGTTTTGGGTGTTGCCCAAGTACATTACCATAAGGGAGTAATTAGCGGGTTTGGGTCATTCTTGCTATGCAGTACATTTCCATGCTACAAGCTTAATATATTGAGTACAATATTTGATTCAAGGATGTTAAAGATGGAAGTCATATTAATGTTCAAAAGTTCAAAAGATATGTATATCAGGAATAACCCACTTTAGACATTTGAAAAACAAACTTGAGACAGTCAAATACACTACCGTTAAAAAGTTCGGGGTCAGTAAAATGTATTATTATTTTTTTGGGACAGAAATTATACTTTTATTCAGCAATGATGCATTAAATTGATTAATGGAGACAGTAAAGTAAATTTTAATTTTATACAAAGCTTTCTATTTCAGATAAAGTTCTTTTGAACTTTCTATTAACCAAAGAATCCTAAAAAGACTTACACAACTGTTTCTTGATCAGCAAATCATCATATTGGAATGATTTCTGAAGGATCATGTGACACTGAAGCCTGGAGTAATGATGCTGAAAATTCAGCTTTGCATCACAGGAATAAATTACATTTGAAAATATATTCAAATACATACAAAACAGTTATTTTAAATTGTAATAATATTTTACAATATTACTGTTTTAATTGAATTTTTGATCAAATAAATGCAGCCTTGGTGATTATAAGAGACTTCTTTCAAAAACATTCAAAATCGTATCAACCCCAAACTTTTGAATGGTGGTGTAAAAAAAATGCTTATATTTAACCATTGCTTTTTTTAACCCAATGCACAGAAATTAAATCATCACAGAGGGGAGCTTTTATATTTGTAGCACGACAAAACATTTACCGTACATTGTGTTTGAAAACAAAAAGGTCTGCATAAACAGGCCAAATTAAGCTTTTTATAGATGTCAATCATGCATCTATAAATAGCTTATGGCCTGTTTATACAGACCTTTTGGGCTATTTTGGTGTTCATCACAAATTAAGAAAAATCTGCATACTGTATATAATTAAATTAATATTATATGCATTTATTTAAAATACCTTTCACTACCTTTCAGTGGATCATATTTTTAAAGGTTTTTGAAAGAAGTCTCTTATGCTCGGCAAGGCTGCATTTTGTTGATTAAACACGGTAAAAACAGTAATATTGTGAAATATTATTACAATTGGAAATAACCGTTTTCTATTTAAAGTATTTCTGAATTTACAGCATCATTACTCCAGTCTTCAGTGTAACATGATCCTTCAGAATTCATTCTAATATGCTGATTTGCTGCTCAAGAAACATTTATTATTATTATTATCAATGTTGAATATTTTTTTCCTTAATATTTTTATGGAAATTGTGATACATTTTTTAGTATTTATTTGAAAGCTCAAAAGAACAGTTTTTGTGTGAAATATTATTTACATGTAAATTACTGACACTCTTGATACATTTATTTTGTTCTTGCTGAATAAAATTATTAATTTATTTCCAAAAAACTTAAAAAAAACTTTCAAACAGTAGTGTATGCAAATATTAATGACTGTTGTAATTATTCAAAATGTACACTACATATTTAAAAAAATTGTATATTGATGCACACTCACATGGTAGTGAGTAGTTTTATATATGCTTTTTAAAAATGAGGCAAGTTCACACAACCTATTTTTGAAGTCAAAAGTCACCGAGAAAAAAAAGTGTGACTCGCAGCCTTTGTCGTCAAAAACAACATTATGGGAAGGATTTCTCCCCATACTAAAAGTAGATATATCTATTTATTTTGCCATACAGTCGAGCTCAGAATTACCCCTGGTACATATGATAAAAAATGGCTGTAAAAAATAAATCTGCATCGTTTATCCTTTTGATCTTTCATTCAAAAAATTGACAAAAATCTAACCTTTCATTAAAATAAAAGTATTGAAAGTGGGGGGGGGGAAAGCACATTATGAAATACATGTTTTTCTCAAAACACGCTGGCCACAATTATTGGCACCCTTTTATTAAATACTTTTTGCAATCTTCTTTTGACAAGATAACAGCTCTGAGTTTTCGCTTATAATGTCTGATGAGTTTGGAGAACACCTGAACAGAGATCAGATACCATTCCTCCATACAGAATCTCTCCAGATCCTGCAGATTCCCAGATCCATGTTGGTGCTTCTTCTCTTCAGTTCCCTTTCAGTCGATAACGTCGGACGTAGTCGACGGTCGACTGAAATGGGATCTCGCTAGAGAGCCTATCCTCTTCGAGTACTATTGAATGAGCCAATGTAATTGGCGTGCGTGATTCGCATCACACACTCCGCCCCCGCGGTGCGGGTATAAATACGGAAGTGGATGCACGCACTAGTTGCCTTTCGCTTCGGAGCCGATCGTTTGATGTCTCTGAGAGTGCTGTTGTCTTCAACGAGCGAGTGTGTCGGTGTTCTTCAGGAAGACTCTCCCAGTGCTGGTGTTCTACAGCGCGAGTGCAGCAGTGATCGCGAGCTTTGAGCTCTCAACTGCTGTTTTAACAGCAACAAATTTCTAAATGTTTGTGTGTGTTGATGGCTGGTTAGAGGGCGGAAAAGTGAGTGCTTCACTGTTTCAGTTCTCTGTTCAGTGTTGCCGCGGTCATTCCCCTGTGTGCTCCGGCACTGTGACGGTCCTATTTTCGGAAAGAGCAACACGGGTGCGTTTGCGTCTTTTTCAAGATGTCATTCCGCCTGTGCGCTGGCTTCTAGAGATGATGACTCGGCTGCATTGTCTCCCTCCGGGAGTTCAATGTTGCCCGAGCCGGATCCAGAATTATCAGCTATGCTGAAACGGGCCGCCGAGGCTGCCGGGCTCGAGTGGAACCTCCACCGTGTCCCGTTCAGACTCGGTTGGAATCTGGAGTTTGGTATCTTGGGGCGGGCCGCGCTGGTTCTCAGCTAGCCGCCCCAGTGCCTTTCTTTCCCGAAATGCATGAAGGGTTGCGAGGTGTCCCTCCATTGGAGCGGTCTGTCGACACAGGTGCACCTGTGTCCGGCGGCCGCTGCCTTTTGGGGGGATTCTCGTCTCCCCCCTAAGGCCTGTGAGTTTTCGTCCGTTCCGACGGGCAGAGCTTACAAAGCCTGTGGGCAAGCCGCTTCCTCTTGCGTGCCATGGCGTTGCTGCAGGCTAGGGCACCCATGGCATGCACGAGGGTAATCCAGACCGTGCGCTCATAGGTGAGCACCGCACTGCATCCGACCTCACCCTCCGGGGTACGGGTGTCGTAGCGTGCGTGATCGGTCTGGCGATGTCCACCTTGGTGGTCCAGTAGCGCCTTCGTTGGCTCAGCCTGG
This sequence comes from Siphateles boraxobius, assembly GCF_051911475.1. Classification (NCBI taxonomy): domain Eukaryota; kingdom Metazoa; phylum Chordata; class Actinopteri; order Cypriniformes; family Leuciscidae; genus Siphateles; species Siphateles boraxobius. Next base: position 30,840,185 of record NW_027509219.1, read on the forward strand.
TTGGTATGGCGGATGCGGACAAGGTTCGGTTCCTGGTCTCCCCAATTTCCCAGGTTGGGCTGGTCGGCGACGCGGTGGAGAACTGCATCCAACAGTTCTCTGCCGCTCAAGCGCAGACGGAGGTCATCCGGCACATCCTGCCCCGGTGGCCAGCTGCTGCCTCCACCCGCCGCCGGTGGCAGCTCCTCCGCCTGCTCGTCGCCGTGGGCGTTCCCCGGCCGCCGCTCCTGCTGGCCCTCCGCAGCAGCCTCCACCCAGGCCTCAGCATGGAGCCGGCCGCAGTAGAGACGCCCAGCCCGCTCCAGGCGCTGCCAAGCCAGGTGGCAAGCGACAGCGAAAGCATTCCGGAGCGGGCCGCCCAGGAATGGATGAGATGCTCTTGGAGTGGCACGATCACTCCCTCCCCCCGGGTGAGGGCCGGGTGGAGCCTTTGTTTGTGTGTGTGTCTGTTCCGCCGCTGGCTCCCTAAAAAAAAAAAAAAAAAAAGCGGAGCAAGCGGTACCCACACTTCAAAGAGGGAGCAATTTCATCTGTTCCTGGGTCCCAAGAGGGCCAGTCTGGCGGGTGTGACACTGTATAGCCTTACACCCCTCAGCTCCCCCTTGGTCGCCAGCAGGCAACTTGGTGCATTCGAGGACCCGGTCATCCGCCTTCTCACGCGCAGACAGGTAAGTGTTGCACAGCACACTAACACCACTCTCTCTACTTTGCTGCCCCATCTCAGGCTCGGCTACCCCGCTCAAGTCAGTGATAATCATCACATTAGGTGTTGAGCAGACGTGCTCCTGAAAATTCAGTGATATTCATCACACCGAGTGTTGAGCAGTGCTCCTGACTTGTGCTTGCTTATCTTATCCTGCTGGCGAAGGATTTGATATAGCCGCTCCTCCAGCCGGTACGAAGGCCAGTTGTAAACTCGTTCTTCGTGCTACTAGGTGGTGGGTCGTGACCATCTTGGCCCAAGATTGGTCTGCAGCTCCGACCTGAAAGACATGTGTTTCAGATCTCTACCTTCCGCACCGCAGGCCATCCTGTGTGTTGCGTGTAAGGGTGGAGTATCAGTACAGTGTCCTTCCCTTCGAGTGCTCCAGAGCCCGTTGGGTCCTCAGGTCAACTGGAAGAGAGTAATCTTGCCCACGGGCTGAGTATCTCTTTTTCAGTTTTGGAGATGGACTCGGTCTAACACGTCTCTCCAATGAGAATGTGTTCAGCTGGTGTTGAAGTGAGAAAGGGTCCCACTGAAAGAGCTTTCAGAGGCTCCTGAGGTATATGGTAGTCGCAGCCTTTGGCTTCCTCCATATGTGACCGCTTCAGCGCTAGCTTCATGATCAAGTCCCGAGGTGACCGTGGCAGAGCAGCTCACCCTGTGTGACTATAGTTCATCCCGGTTTGCTGCCAAACCCTCTTCAACAGAGGGGCCATGTACAAAGGGCGTGTTTTAACGGGGGCCTGGGCGACCCCCGACTACACGGGCATTCGTGCCTCGAGTTGTTAGACATTGCGACCGTTGCGCAAGCTTCCCTTAAATGTCACAACTCACCCGTCATCTCCTCCTTGGAGTCAGAAGCTTCTGAGGACGCTTTGTTCCACTCCTCCCGCTTTACTCAATCGTGCCGTCATCGAGCCTCACGACAGTTATAGCCAGGGCAAGTGGAGACTCCATCCCCTGGGTCCAGCTGGGTCATGACCATTCCGGGGCCGCTCATTTGCCCCACCGGTTTCATCTTTCCGCCAATGTTTGTGTAAACCAAGCGGACTACCCTTGGACAAACACTGGGTCTCAGCTGCCCCAGGGGCCCGCAGAAATACGTTTAACCCCAGTGAGCTTTCTAAAAGTGACTGCGACTCATGGTCGCCTTGCGCCTGCTCAAGTCAGTGAAATTATCACACTTCATGTTGAGCAGAATTGCTCCTGAAACTCAGTGAAGTTCATCGCACTCAGGTGTTGAGCAGTAATGCTCCCGTAGCTCAGTGAGTTCATCACACTCAGGTGTTGAGCAGAAATGCTCCTGTAGCTCAGTGAATTCATCACACGCAGTGCTGAGCAGAAATGCTCCTGGTGCTCAGTGAAGTTCTTCGCACTCAAGTGTTGAGCAGAAATGCTCCTGAAGCTCAGTGAGTCTATCACACTCAGGTGTTGAGCAGGAATGCTCCTGAAGCTCAGTGAACTTGTCACACTCAAGTGCTGAGCAGAAATGCTCCTGGTGCTCAGTGAAGTTCTTCGCACTCAAGTGTTGAGCAGAAATGCTCCTGAAGCTCAGTGAGTTTATCACACTCAGGTGTTGAGCAGGAATGCTCCTGAAGCTCAGTGAACTTGTCACGCTCAAGTGCTGAGCAGAAGATGCTCCTGAAGCCCAGTGATCTTCACATGTTGTGTTGAGCAACGCTCCTGTCTTTTTGCGCCCGTCGCTTGCACCTACGTGCTAAGTCAGGAGAGGAACAGGTCTTCATAGTTGCCCCTTATTGGCCCAACTAGACCTGGTTCCCATCGACAGCCTTCCTGACTTCCCCTGAAAACGCTTTCAGGGACGGGGCACGAGGGCACCCGCGTTCTTCCCCCGGAGGTTCCGGGCGGTCTTACATCTGAACGCGGAGGTTCAGGTGGCTATCACAGGGCATGTGATAGTTACCATCACTTCTGCGAGCACCCCCTAGAAATGGGTAGCGTGCTTACGCCCTTAGAAGTGGAACCTAGTCGTTGAGTGCGTCTTCTCTCCAGAGGAGATCCTGAAAGCTTTCGATCACTTCAGTGCTCTCTTTCCTGCAAAATGGGTTGCAATAGGCTGTTTTCCTTCACCCTCAAAATGATGTTGCCTCGGTGTTTAAACGACGCTCATCGTGTTGCAGAAGTGTGCAGAAGCACGTTCTGATCGTCAGGTTCCTGAGGAGCAAGGTCTTGTAAATCCTTGTGTCCCTCTTTATCCTCTTGGGCCTTGTCCCTGGTGCGACTGCACTGCAGAGACCGCCCCTGAGCCACTGCAGGCAGTGAGTTAAAAATTCTGTTATATCAGTTCTCCTGCTCGCGTGGTCTCTACTAGAGGGTAGGGAATTGCTCGCTTTCGGTCAACGTATTGTGCCTGGAGTCTGGGCCGGCTAGCTCTCACAAGCTGAGACCCCGGCTCGGATTGTGCCCAAGGTTCCTACCTCTCCCGTAATAGGAGCAGGTGGTGAGCCTGCAAGCGCTGCCCTGGAGGAGGCAGATCCAGCCTGGCTTCTCTGTCCGTTCGCTTGGACGTGTAAAGAACGCAAGCCATAGACCTCAGACCAGCTCTACAAATATCTGTTGGAACTCAGCAGAGAGGGAAGGCTGTTTCCATGCAAAGTTGCGCTCAGTGCTTGCCTTCATTTCGGTAAAAATCCGAGGTGCAACATGTCCACTTAGGTGTTGAGCTCCTCTATGATGAGTGTAAAGTGCTCCGCCTGGGCGTTGACGATATGCTTTGCTAAACAGATTCTAGAGTTGGGGGCTGGACGACACCTAGTATAACCGCTGCTTCCCGTGGGCTCCCTTCTCATGAAGCCAGTTTCACCGTGAGCCCGGTTCAAGTGTTGGCTTGCTGCGCCTTCCCCTCCTATGGACTGGATACGTGCGCCTTTCTACTCCAGTTGAGTTCCCTTAAAATTGAACCCTGTTGAGTTCCTCCACACCCCTCCGACGTCGGACGTGCGGAACGTCTGGTGTTAGGCCTGCCACTCGTAAGCTGTGTGGAACCTGTGTTAGGCTGGGTCCATATGTTGCGGTCCCTACGGCGACCCCATATGTGTATTCTTCCACGATACGGCTCCCTGCGGCGAGCCCGTGTCTTCCCTCGGCAGAGTCTCTCTGCCGTCACTGTCCGGTGTGTCTCCCCCGTCTTAGGCTGGAGCCACCCCAGTGACATTCCATATGTTAGACTGCCCGGTTTCCGCCCAGTTCATATGTGTATTCTCCACGTTACCTCCCTCTGGGTTGGATGTGGCTTCCGCAGCGTCCCTTCCTTCCAATGTACGGGGAACGCTTTCCCAGTGGTCCTGTAGGAACAGCAGTGACTTCCCTGGCCTAAGCCCTGTCCTTCCCCGCCTTAAATTTGCGGGGGCATCAGGAGGCTTTGGTTTAGGCACTGGAAGGTGGCAGCGTTAGTGGCGTGTTCAAAGGGTGATCCCATTTCAGTCGACCGTCGACTACGTCTGACGTTATCGACTGAAAGGGAACGTCCTGGTTGCGTATGCAACCCACCGTTCCCTGAAGGAGGGAACGGAGGACGTAGTCCCCTTGCCACTACCGCTGGACCACCGCTGACCCCGGGTTACTCTCGGTTCCTCAGCGAAAAGCAACTAGTGCGTGAATCCACTTCCGTATTTATACCCGCACCGCGGGGGCGGAGTGTGTGATGCGAATCACGCACGCCAATTACATTGGCTCGTTCAATAGTACTCGAAGAGGATAGGCTCTCTAGGGAGATCCCATTTCAGTCGACCGTCGACTACGTCCTCCGTTCCCTCCTTCAGGGAACGGTGGGTTGCATACGCAACCAGGACGTTCCCTCCACTCATCAGGTGAGCGTGTTGAATTTGATGTCTGTTTTGGACCGTTGTCCTGATGGAAGATTCAACCACGGCCTATTATAAGATTTTCATCTTTTTATCCTTGTGTGCACCAAACCCATCTAGCATGTTTGCTGCCAAAAGGCTATTTTTTTATTTTCATCTGACCACAGAACCCTGTGCCGTTTGAAGATCCAGTCATGTCTGACAACTGAATTTGCTAGAGTTTGTTTTTGGACGAGCGAGAAGGATATTTCTTGAAACCCTCCCAAACAACATGTGCTGATGAAGGGGTAGTTTTAGTCTTTTTTTATTATTGGTTTTCTGACCCCAAGACTCCACTAATCTCTGCAATTCTCCATCTGTGATCCTTGAAGAGTCTTTGGCCACTCAAACTCTCCTCCTCACCGTGCATTAAGACAATATAGACACACGTCGTCTTCCTGGCAGATTCGTAACATCTTTAGTTGATTGGAACTTCTTAATTATTGCTTTAGCTATTTTCTTACAGCCAATTTCTATTTTGTGAAGCTCAACAATCTTTTGATGCACATCAGAACTATATTCTTTGGTTATACTCATTGTGATGGATGATTAAGGGAATTTGGCCTTTGTGTTTCCTCATATTTAAACTCCCGTGAAACAAGAAGTCATGGCTGGACAATTTCATGTTCCTAGTCACCCTTGTGTACTAGAAAAGGTAAACATTAATGGGAATATACTTCAGAGATATTTTACTTGTAAAAAATTCTAGGGGTACCAATAATTGTGGCCAACGTGTTTTGGAGAAAAACATTTATTTCATAATGTGATTTCCCCCGCCCTTTCAATTATTTTACTTCAATGAAAGGTTAGATTTTTGGCAATTTTTTGAATGAAAGATCCAAAGGATAAACATCGCAGATTTATTTTTTACAGCCAGTTTTGATCATATTTACCAGGGGTGCCATTATTTCTGAGCATGACTGTATGTAGGATTATGTGTCTGTTAGCATTGTATTATTTGTATTTACTGTATATTGTATCCTTAAGGCACACCTGAAGTACAGAGGATTTGTATAAGGTGCAGTTTCAGTCAGCACTGAGTTTCATTTGGAGGGACAGGAAATGGGCCAAGCTTCATCAAGCTTTCGAGTCACCTAAAATAGCTTCTTATTGGCTTCCCTGTGGTCACCTCGCTGGGATTTCTGTCTTGATCTCTTGCTGCCAAAGTGCTCTCTTGAAAGATCATGCGGTGCGTCCGCTGGGTATTTAAGAGCCTTTCTCTCCCTCAATTTATCTCCCTTTCCCCCCTCTAAAACACGTTACAGATACATCAACATTTCCATCACTGCAAGGAAAGAGGTCGAATCATCAGCAGAGATCTCGGGAGGTTCTAAGAAAGGCCTGTCCTCAGCTCGGGGTTATCTTGTCAGCCGAAACCACACGGCAGCACCCAACCTCATCCTGTTTCTCACACATCGAAGAGCAGCTCACCGCACATTTCATAACTGCAAACACTTTCAAAACAAAAACACCAGCAACAGCGAGTTTCAGGTTGAGCCATTAGCAGCTTTGTGATAGTGTGCAAGGGGCAAATAGTCAAGACAACAAGCAGACAAACAACCTGTTTACTGAGGTTACACGGCAGGATCTGGATGGATTTTACATTGAAATGTGACAGTGTGAGAAATGTTACTCAGCATCTGTTTTCCTGTACTCCTAATTGATGCATCATTAAGCACAAGGGTCAATATTTATCATACCACATTCGGAATCATTTCTGAGGATCTTAAACCATAGCAGGGAAGCTGTGGGAAATGTTATTGATGAGCTTGTAAAAGCAGCCTGACCTGGAGGTGAGGTGAAAGCCAACGAACTGCAGACTCCTGCGATTTTATTGGCAAACGCCTGGAATGTGCTCAGGGCAAGCAGCCAGGCCGCATTAACAGACGGACTGCTGACTTCCCAGAATACCACCACTCTGCAAGTCCATTCCGGAAACGGCTCTAAGTCTATATCTGTGCAGGGGATGAATCAAGAGCCGTGATGTGGTTTTCACTCTATCACTCAGTCATCCTTCAAAAGCCTTGATATTTATCCTTCCCTCCAGAGCTTTGAGAGTTTTGATGCCAGATTTGTAGTGCTCTTAAGAAGAGGAAAGAGACCCCAGAGCTCTAATGGGCCGGAGCAAACCGCGCGCCGCATTCTCAAAATCCACCCCAAACCTCATTTTGCATCTGAAGAAATGAAATACTAGCAGTATCAAAACTGAAAACAAGCATGAATTGTATATAATAGAGTGTATATTGTGGAATGAATTCTATGATTGCAGACTATGTTTTTCCACTAAAAACTCAACACAAGCTTCCGGTATTCTTCCATCGCAAACTATGGTTGATCACTAATGTACAAAAATTAAAATAAATAAAAAGTCAATACATTTTATTTAGAAAACAACATTTTGGTCTACATCTAGGGTAAGCAATTGCTGCTCCTGCTTGACCCTGAATTTAGCCTATATCTTCTGTGGAAGTCTCAGGGGCCGTTTACATGATACCGTTTTCAATTAAAACATAAAACTTTCTATGCATTTTGGCTGTTCATCTACATGACAACGTCAACTTGGGGTCCTGAAAACAGATAATTTTGTGAAAACGGTGACATCATGCGCATGCGTATTTCGTGTTCAGTCTATAGGAGCGTAGTGTTTCTTTACAAAGTGACATCGCCAACTACTGGCCTGGCATAAATAGTACAGCGTTTTTAGTCATTTTCACGGATCCGTGTCAACGGGCATTGTTTTGACAATGGTGTCTTCTGTAGGTGAAATTTTTTTTTTTTGTTATTTAAAGAGCTCGTTAGTAATATGCGCCATGTGAATAGCGAATCTGCCATGGCGCGAGCGCAACTGGCTTTTAAAGGGAATGGGAGATGAGACTTTGATTGGTTTATTTAACATTACACCCAAAACACCCATTAATCATAGGGACAACCCTTTTAGGCCATGCCCGGGCGCGCCAAACATTTTTCCCAAGAAAAGTGGATTCGGACACACCCTAAGTGCACTTGCGCCCTGCGCTTTAGACCATGAGCTTAGATCGTTAAAATAGGGCCCCATACTGTAATTAAAAGACGGCAACCAGTGACGTTCTACTCTGAGCTGTTCACATCCTCAGACCCATATTTATGATTTTCTATGGCAACAGTATCAACGGCAAAATGTTTATTATTGTTGTTATGTGCTTTGAGACGAGGTAATTTAACGCCGTCTTCCATGACGCTTTGCAGACTCTGCTCTTACTATGCGCGGCCATGCATTTTTGAGGAGGGGTGTTTTTTGAGATGCTCTGAAGGGAGGGTGGGATCTTATGCTTTCAAAGCTAGCTTGCTATTGTTAGCCTCTCCGAAATTATCTACCCTAGCTTTAATACTATTACATTTATTAAGACCACATAGTGTATTTCATATTTGGGGGTCATTGCCTAATTTAGATGCAACGGAATGGAAACGTTGAGAGGATTTGGTTGGGATCCTGATTAGAAAATAAGGAGTCTGAGGTTTGTTCCTTCAGGCGGTTACATTATGGAGAAGGTATGTGCAGGTGGAGGAGCTCAGCCAAATGGAATCACAGAGATTCCTTCCCCCTAGTAGAGAGTGATTCACTCTGCAGCAGACAGAAAGAACAGGATGAGCTGTAAGGCCTCTGCCACACACAGATACCCAGCTGCTCCCCTTTCACAACTCGCTTGTGATTCAGCGCAGGAGTGAGACACTGTCTGGTGGTTTAGAACAGCGTCTGCTCCTCATGACACGCTCACGCATTCTGCCAGGCGGGGAGGAAAAAGAAGAAAAACAGTGATGAGACACATGATGAATGTAGGACAGGAAGGCCACAGCCAGACAGAGTCTTAGACAGCCCTAAACCACTTTTGCAAAAGCAGAGATTTGTTGTGTGTAGGTGAAAGACCACAAGCGTTTGGCATGCAAACAGGTCGTAGATGTTCGGCTTTCGTAAAAGACTTCAATCCTGACCCAGACGTTAAACCTTTGCGTATTACATATTCATTCTCCGCCTTCCCCTCAACCAAATACACTCTGCAATTAAAAACATGTGTCCGTGCAGATTGGGAAAAGGACAGCAAGTTTAAGCTCATCCAGAATTCATCCTGTGGATCCGGGCCCGGTGTAACAGAAAGCCCGGTCATGAAGGTATCAGCGTCTACACAAGCTCAGGTTGTTTTCTTCCAAGGCTTTCCCTCTCGTGAACCCCAGACTCACGCATTTGTGGGAGAATTGGTAGCTGTTTGAGAGACTGTCTGCCTTTGTGAAAACGCTGCAAAGCACATTCCACTGCGTCTGTGGTCAGACAGTTGTTTTTTATCAGTATTTGGAGGATGAATAGTGGTGGATGGGGTTGTTTGGGTGCCTGGATTTGCCGGATCTGTAAATAGGGGAGGGTTGAGACATCAGGCACCCTGCTAACACTTCGGACGGCCTTAGTCCGTCTGACATCACAGGCAGAGGCGCCACTGACATCGAGGGTGGTGAAATCTGCAGAATAGAACATAACTCAAATTTCTTTTGTTCTAGACTTCATGTTTCTGGAAAAACAAATATTTGTGGTGCGCTGATCAAGTGTGTCAGCAAGCTGCGGCCAATTTTTATGCACTGAGGGTGTTAAACTTGACGTCACTGCATTATAAAAGTCGCTTTGGAATAAATCACAGCACGTTTCAGATGATTTAAAAAAAATCAAGACAAAAAAAATGTGACACATTCAGGAAAATACGGTAAGCAGTGGTCACAGCTCAAAACAACAATAATCCAGTTCCCTTTGGAGTTTGATGCAATTTTAATGCAATTTCCCTTTGAAGTGTTTTGCAAAAAAAATATTTGTGGCTTAGAAAGTACATTACTTGCTGTTTTTGTGTATCCTGCGCATGAAAAGGGTTATATTGCTAACTTGTGACCACCATCCAATGCCAAATAACTTTAGTGCACTTTGAACACAGTTTTGAAGTAATTATCTTTTATTTTCTCTTGCAGAGCAAATATCTTTGTGTTTTATAATTGTGATACATCTCACTAGTGGATAAAATCCAAAACAATCTTTAAAATAAATTTTAAGTACACTTTAAATCCAATTTTGGAGTAAATATTTTCTTGCAAAACAAATATCTGTGCTGTACTTGCATTTGTGTGTATATAGTTAATATAGATTGTTTAAGCTGCATTATAATCATAATCTGTAATTTATCATGGTGGGGTCACTCTCCTAAGCCAAACAGTATCTGAGCTTCAGTTACCTCTGAGGTAATAGAAACAACCTGGGATTTAATGCACTCCTATCCTCTCTAGAGTTCCAACCAAAATAGCACTCAAGTAAATGGGTATTGCTTACAACAACGTTAACCCTTACACTGGCAATGTCAGAGCTCAAAATGGATCAGACGAAACACGGTTGTCTCCTGTTCTCAAACAGCTAATTATCTTTGTGCATCTCCTTTCAATTCTCAGGAGCTGGCAGTAGGCCACACACACAGAGCGAGAGTCTTACAGTGACCCATTTTCTGCTAACCTCAATTTCCTGAGCAAAAACCCGCACCAAAGCAGACACTCTTTTTTTTCAAGAGGTCAACGAGTACTGATTAAGCTGGGGCTAGTTTGATGAAATGACTTTGTTGTGTAATATCACTTAACCTGGAATTAATGCGACCTGTCAAACAGATCAACGAGCAAATACATTATGACAACGGGAAAAAAAAAACAATATCCTAAATGAGGTGTAAAATGACCTTTTAACATACAATACATTAAGTGACAGATCTCATATGAAAATGTCAAAATATCATGAAACAATGCAACATTCACAGTTCCTCTTTACTTATTTATACACACATTGTTTGAATTAAATATAAATATATAGACTATTTTAAACTATAACTATTTCATTTATTTATTGATTTTAATACATATACATAATAATAATAATAATAATATTATATATATATATATATATATACACTCACCTAAAGGATTATTAGGAACACCTGTTCAAATTCTCATTAATGCAATTATCTAATCAAGCAATCACATGGCAGTTGTTTCAATGCATTTAGGGGTGTGGTCCTGGTCAAGACAATCTCCAAACTGAATGTCAGAATGGGAAAGTAAGGTGATTTAAGCAATTTTGAGCGTGGCATGGTTGTTGGTGCCAGAAGGGCCGGTCTGAGTATTTCACAATCTGCTCAGTTACTGGGATTTTCACGCACAACCATTTCTAGGGTTTACAAAGAATGGTGTGAAAAGGGAAAAACATCCAGTATGCGGCAGTCCTGTGGGCGAAAATTCCTTGTTGATGCTAGAGGTCAGAGGAGAATGGGCCGACTGATTCAAGCTGATAGAAGAGCAACTTTGACTGAAATAACCACTCGTTACAACCGAGGTATGCAGCAAAGCATTTGTGAAGCCACAACACGCACAACCTTGAGGCGGATGGGCTACAACAGCAGAAGACCCAACCGGGTACCACTCATCTCCACTACAAATAGGAAAAAGAGGCTACAATTTGCAAGAGCTCACCAAAATTGGACAGTTGAAAACTGGAAAAATGTTGCCTGGTCTGATGAGTCTCGTTTTCTGTTGAGACATTCAGATGGTAGAGTCAGAATTTGGCGAAAAACAGAATGAGAACATGGATCCATCATGCCTTGTTACCACTGTGCAGCCTGGTGGTGGTGGTGTAATGGTGTGGGAGATGTTTTCTTGGCACACTTTAGGCCCCTTAGTGCCAATTGGGCATCGTTTAAATGCCACGGCCTACCTGAGCATTGTTTCTGACCATGTCCATCCCTTTATGGCCACCATGTACCCATCCTCTGATGGCTACTTCCAGCAGGATAATGCACCATGTCACGAAGCTTGAATCATTTCAAATTGGTTTCTTGAACATGACAATGAGTTCACTGTACTAAAATGGCCCCCACAGTCACCAGATCTCAACCCAATAAAGCATCTTTGGGATGTGGGGGAACGGGAGCTTCGTGCCCTGGATGTGCATCCCACAAATCTCCATCAACTGCAAGATGCTATCCTATCAATTTGGGCCAACATTTCTAAAGAATGCTTTCAGCACCTTGTTGAATCAATGCCACGTAGAATTAAGGCAGTTCTGAAGGCGAAAGGGGGTCAAACACAGTATTAGTATGGTGTTCCTAATAATCCTTTAGGTGAGTGTATATGTGCATATATACACACAAACACAAACATATATATATATATATATATATATATATATATATTCTGTCATGACAACTGTCATAGTGTTTGGCATGGTAATGGATATGACAATGTTGGTATGTCTTGGCGGAACAGATCTGCTACAGAGCAAGTACGAGACTTGCTATCGCCAAAAGACACGACACAATGCTGTGAGCAATTAAGACATGCTGCTGCTGCTCCTTATAGAAAATGATGTGATGGCAAGCAGATTGAGTTAAGGACTAATCATAGTGCAGCATCAGCCTAAGCCACCCAGAGTTTCATGACAGAACTTTGTGTATGTGTGTGTGTGTATATATAGAATTATTACCCTCAGGCTCAGCCCCTCCCTCAATACGCAATTATCTATATACAGCTCATCCCCCAATACACACACTCACGCTGTGCCCACAATTATGCATAAATCATATATGCTGGTTCACATGGATCCTGGTGGCTACCACCTGCTTTGGAACTGATAAAGCAAATCTTGCCCATTTTCCAAAGACCCTTTAAAATTCCTCCCAAGACATAGTCTCCTTTAAGAGCACCAAGTGATTCAAATTAAATGACCACCCCCATTTTGTACCCCCTCAACCCTTGCCAAATGAAAGCAATCACACTGAGCTCATTGTGACGCCTGCCGTCTCTGTTCATGTTCTCCATATTCTGACCTTTCAGTTCTGTGTGGCATACTGGTACAAGAGACTACAACATGATCACCACATTCAGGAACCTTCAGGCTTCTCTAAGAGAAAGATTTTCTGAACAGAGCAAAGAGAGAGAGGAGAACTTAGTGCTGGCAGGGCTAAGCGTTTGTTTCCCAGCCCCCATCCTGAGTGCAGTCCACCGGTTTCATATGGGTGCCATTTGGCTTTCTGAATGTGCAGTTATTTTGCACAGCAGGTTCTCGTGAAAGACTCTACCTGCTGGTGAGATATTATGGATGCCAATAGGAACACGGTGTTCTATGCACATATAGATTAATGGTTTAAAATTGAGTTTTTGATATAAAAATGTTTCGATATATACAGTATTTAAATTTTAAGGCCACAGAAGCAGACTATACTTGTGCTTGTTCATTTAGCAAAAAGACAAACCACTGGGGTCAGTAGAAGGCCATACCCATACATGACTTGATTGCATCGCATAAACTCTCTAAAAAATGATCACATAAAAATGAATTACATTATTTTTTAAAGGGGTTATGTAATGTGTTTGGCCTGAAAACCTAGCTATATCGCTGTAAACCAGAGCTATTGTGGTCATAAATACATAAGACATGTTTTTATATTCCATGTGTATATATAGTGTGTTTTGCAGTAATGTACTCTATTTCTGATTTATGGTGCACCTTCAATGAGTCCAGAATATGGTTTTAGACCTATTATAGAAGAGAGCGTTATGAGTGACGTTTCATGGATGGATGGATGGATGGATGGATAGATAGATAGATGGATGGATAGATGGATGGATGGATAGATGCGTGATTTATCTATCAGCAAATCAGCATATTAGAATGATTTCAGAAGGATTATGTGACACTGAAGACTGGAGTAATGATCCTGATTCAGAATTCAGCTTTGCCTATACATAAATAAATTACATTTTATTATATATTTTCATTATATATTATATTATATATAAATAGAAAACAGTTATTTCAAACTGTAACTTTAAACTATTATTGCTGTATTTTGATGAAATCCTCTGTAAACATAAGAAACTTTCAAAAACATAACTTACAGACCCAAAACCTTTAAACGGGAGTGTAGACGGACACTCAGTTTTCTTTTAAGGCAAGAATCACTATTACTGTTCATAGATAATTAAAATGGTTGAAAAATCAGATTCTCATAGCATCCACCTAGCAACCAAAGAGAAACACTCTGCCAACCACCCACAACACCCTTGAATCATGGCTCGATAATTGCAATAATAAATGCCCATAGTGTTACAATATGCCCTCATTATCCCAGTTACACAAATCACCCAGCAGCACGGATCTACGATCAACTTCCTTTAACCAAATCACATGGTCAATCTCTTCAAGGGAAAACTGATCTGAAACCACAGGCATGGAACAACCGGTCTTCTCACCTTAAAAGACCGGCTGTTGCACACAGTGGCCGATCTATCTGACAGACATCCTCCTCCCACGTCAGTTCTGTTCTGGCACAGCGCACCTCTAATCGGGGTTAAATTAAGCGTCAGCTCTGCCGTGCCATATACCAGCCTCTTTGAGCATCCTCAGCTCTCCTGAGACTCAGTGAAAGCTTAAAGTGAAATGCAGGCAAGTTTGTTGGCAGATTACGACCCTATACCATCTGCAACCCTTTGAGATCAAAGCATGCCACTGATTAATAATGCATGTCAATGCTTGTGCAACCAATAAGGATGCATGAGGATACAATAAGTGGTTCCAACGCACCACATGCCAGTAAAAATGCATCCTGGTGGTGGTGGTTTCCATAGCAGTACCTTAGGCGTAAAGTAATGGATGGAGAAATCTGTAAAAAATTACAAATTTCATGCAAAGTTAATGCACTTCAGCCCAGCTTGATAGATAAAACCCATGCTGCATATGAGTCCACCTGACTGGTCCATAATATCTTGTTTTATTATATGCCCCATAACATGTGTTGAGGTTTAGGCCAGTTGCTCGCTCTCATGCATGTTTGTGCACAGATGGCAGGTTGCATGTGAGGTAGCAGTGAAGGCTTTGTTAAATAAAACAGATCAGATGCACATTCATACACACTGGCAACAAAACATACATACCATGACTACCACAAGTCACCTGACCCAGTTTCCTGGAAATAGTGTGCCAGCAAGCGTATGGCTCTTGTATTGATGAGAGCGCAGGTGCCAGTGTATCTCTAGGGACACTCTCTGTAAAGGTTTCTCTAATTATACATGCGTCACCATTAAAGCCCTAAACATGATCCATACTAGACACAACCTGGCCTGGGTGTTATAAAATCCCAACTGAGTTTATATTATGTTGAAATCCTAAATAGTGAACTGGAAGTCAATGGGGCCTATCAACTGTTTGTTTGCGAACATTCCTCAAAATATGTTCTTTTGTGTTCAGCAGGAGAAAGGAATTCAAATAGGTTTTGAACAACTTGAGGGTGAGCAAATGATGACAGAATTGTCATTTTTGAGTGAAAATTGGATTATTATTACATTATTATTTAGATTATCTAAAATAATAATAATAATAATATTTAGATTATCTATTTTTTTTTATTTTTATAGATTATTACATTCCTGTAGCTAGAGCATGAAGCTTGCAAAGCCAATGTCACAAATGTCACAAAATGCGTAAATGTATTTGAAAAAATAATGTGTAAAAAAAAAAATTTGATTTAGCTCCATGACATCTGTTACTTTGTGATACTGTATTTCATATATTAGTACTGTAGTATATTATCTACACAGCTCTCTGGGTATTGACATTGGCATTGACTAATGCAAAACCCATAATGGTTAACCACTACTAGCCAAAAAGTTTGACTTGGAAACTGTCTCTCATAATTCTGGTAAACAGAGAGAAGAATTTATGGCTGTCTTTGTCAGATGAGCTAACAGGTTCTGGCTTTTGCTTACATATTATGATCAGTTGTTCTGGAGTTGGATCAGGGTGGTCCTCAACCTCCAACAGTCTAAGAAGCTGTTACACAGAGCAGTTGAACAGTTGAGGGGTTTAGTCCAAATTTTCTGAAGAGACACGATCGCTTGAAAAGATTAAGTTTAGGCCTTTATTCACACATAAAAATGATCAGTGAACATAAACAGAAGCTTATCCGAACCTGTTTGACACGTGAGAACAAACCTCTTTGGTTCTTGCAGAAGCTCAAGCGTGCTGCGTAACACGAGAATGAACCTCATTGGTTCTCACACATCAAGCGAACATGCTTGAGCTTCAGTTTATAATAACGAATGTGTGAGTTAATGAATGTTTATATGTGAATAAAAAGCTAAATTCAATCTGTTCATCATATAAAGCGATCTTGTCTCTTCAGACAATTTGGACTACACCACTCAATATATTCGTTTTACAATCTCTTTATTGACTTTTTGAAGCGTCAATATATCAGTTGTGTAGCTGTCTATGGAGGGATAGATATCCTAAGAAAATTAATGAAGATGAACAACATGAGGGTGATAAATGAATGACATAATTATCATTTTTGGGTGAACTAATCCTTTAAGATGTTATATATTTTTTCAAAAAGTTAAAAATTGAATCGACTACCTTGTCAAAAAGTGATTGTGAATTCCTGCATCTTAAAATCAATTTAAATATTCTACTTACCTTTCTACCTACAAACAACATACTTTTTTGTCTTGTTATTGTAGTTCATTTCTCCTGATTCCTCTTGACTGCCCCTGAAATGGTAACCATGAAATTCTTTTCACACTAAATTAGCCCTTTTACTAAAATCCTGACCTACAAATACAGTTATTGTGATTGTGGTTATCAGAGCAAGAGAGAAGCAGTACGCCATCTCAGTGCTGTCAAACACAACAACATTCTTACAAAACAAGCTAACAACTATTTATGATGCTGAATGTGGCTTTTCAACTTCACACCCTCAGCTTCCTGCTTCCCATGGTTGAGCAAAATGATTGACAGGCAGAAACTACACAAATCCTAGTGACACTTGCAGAATCAGACAATATTTATATTGTCATTAACATTAACAAGTATTTAATTACTTAAATTTTTTTTTATAAAAATGAAAGATTATTTTAGTTAATATTTTAATAATAAAATATCTAAAGAAAAAAAATATTTCATACAATATTTATTTGTATGTTCACACACGCACGCGCACACACACACACACACACACACACACACACACACACACACACACACACACACACACACACACACACACACACACACACACACACACACACGCACACACGCACGCACGCACACACACACATGCAGTTAACCCCCATAGATTAAACTAGTGTATATACATACATGCATAAACCAGAAATGATAACATGGAAATATCTTGTCCATATGTATATGTCCATTCGACATACTGGAACTGAATACTGATTTTTCAGGACTCCAATTCATCATGAAATAATTATGTTTTTTAAGTGCCATGCTGTAAAAGAAGCCTTTAAGGCTCTCTCGGCTCTGTAATATGTAATATGCAGAGTGTTTGCAAACATTGCGGGACAATTTAAAAAGATCTGTTGTGTACTTCCAGTTGATTTGCATGTGGGAAGGGGATACGGCATTCGGGAAGGGGATACGAAGCGACAGCGATGAAATTCTGCAGCCACTTGCCCCCGGGATGCATGAGGACGCAATGCAGAAACAGCTTGGAGCCAGAGGGGAGTACAATCATCACGGCGTGCCGGAGAGCCGAGCGAGAATATAGCTGCCTTTCTCTTTGCCTCCGTTCCTCCGGGACGTTAGTGTTATGCTCACCTGGTGGATTATCATCCTGTAACGGTGACCACTGTCATGCTCTATTCCCATTAAATGACATGTTCGCTGCCAGCCAGATGAGCTCTGCTCAAATCCCAACCCTCGTAACGGCTGTGACTGTTGTCAAAATGCTGCCACAGCGTGTCAGACCCGCTGCTCAATGAATAATGAAGTACTTCACTGCCTCCTTCCAGCGGGACACTGATGCTGGTGTCAGCAACTGTAAGACGACTTCATGTGACGCTCAGCGGTGCAGTTGATTCTTGGAAAGGGTCATGCAATCAGCAGTATCCTTGTTATGTATAAAAAGCATGGACTTTTGCATTAGCAGAGTCATGTCATTGAGCAATGTCATGTCACTGCGAAAAGGTCATGCTGTTTGTAATTCTACTTTTTTATGTTGAAATGCTGCAACACCCCATAAGTGTGCTATTTTTCTAGTGCAAAACTATGGGACTTCTAAAGCATCAAGCAACATATAGTTCAAATTTTTACTAACCCTTGTGGTGTTTCAACCCTATATTCTGTGAAACATTCAAATATATGTTCCGATATATAGAATATCTGACTTTTATTTTTCCATACAGTTCCGACTACATGATGATTTATACAGTCAAGATCCTAACAGGCTTATGCACCATTTAAAACTGAACTATGAATGCGTTTTCAATTTTAATTCAAATCAATTTGAATCGAGGTAACAAACATGATGCAGGGATATGCAGGGATAAAGGGCCCTATAATACACCTGGCGCAATGCGACGCCAGGCGCAACGCAAGTGTTTTTTGCTAGTTTCAGCCCAACGCAGTTATCCTTCTCAGGTCCTGCGCCACGTTGTTTAAATAACAAATGCATTTGCGCCCATGGGTGTGCTGGTCTGAAAACGATGTGTGTTCAGGCGCATTGCTATTTTGAGGCAAATGAAATAGATGCAATATTTTTTTGTTATTTAAAGGGCACTTTAGTAATATGCGCCTCTAGGCGGGTGCACAATACGCGTACACATTGTCCCGTAGATAGTCTGCTTGAATGCTTTATACTCGCGCACAAGCAGATCCGTTTCCTCGCTAGAGAAGCATTCAGTTTTTCCGCTTGCAAATTTCACCATGCAAATAGCGAATCCGCCATGGCGCGAGCGCAACTGGCTTTTAAAGGGAATGGGAGATGAGACTCTGATTGGTTTATTTAACGTTACACCCAAAACACCCATTACTCATTTAGAGAATAGGGACAACCCTTTTAGACCATGCCCGGGCGCGCCAACCATTTTTCCCATCGTTAAACTAGCAAAAGTGGATTCAGACACGCCCTACGTGCACTTGTGCCCTGCGCGTTAGACCATGAGCTTAGATTGTTAAAATAGGGCCCCAAATGTTGACTTAAAAAAATTCTTATTTGAAAGTTGTAAAAAAAGTTTAAGAAGTCTTTTGGATAGAGAAAGAAAGAAATGGCATCTATAGAAATGTATACGGTATGGACAGTAGCTTATATATCTGATCATATACAATAAATAAATAAACACAATCAAGAACACTTCATTTTCCAGTTTGCATTTTCTGTGTTAAATATCTTTTAATTTAAATAGAGTAAATTCCACTTCCTGTTATTCCAATTCAAATTAGCATCCTGTGTTTTTTAGGCAATTCAATCCAAACTCCCATGATATGTCAGAAATCGCGTACTGTCTCAATAGGTATTACATTTGAATTTGAATTTACTTCTATGTAGTATGGGTAGAATGAATGTAATCTTGACGTACTACATCCGCCATGTTGTTACTGTTACGTGAGCAACCAGAATCAGTTGTGTCACTTCACTGCCATTCATAAATCTTCTCCCATGGCCTCATGGGATAGTAAAGTGTCCATCATATGCACACTTCAGAATCACGCCAGAAGTAGTGGGTCATCTGGGGGCTTTCGCCTACTGGTTTTCAAATACTATTTGGACATACTACTCTTTTGGCATACTGTTTTTCAGATACTATATAGTAGGAAAGTGTGCGATTTCAGACGCAGTGTAACTCCCGCATTGAAAAGGATACTTACATGTAATGTAGTGCATGAGTCATATGGATTGATTTTTTACAGTAGTTTTATAGTGTTTTTGTCCTTGTAGTTGTTTGGCAGAATGCATCACCATACACTTTTTCTACATGGAAAAGGGCAGCTCGGTCATCTTTTCTTTTCATTTGTTGCACAGAAGACAGAAAATAGAACATGGTTTGAAGACATGTTGTGAGTAAACTGTTTCTTTGATTTTTTTTAAAAAAACATAAAGCAATCCTTTAAAAGTAAAAGTCCTTTCAAAACAAAGTGGAAATAGAGATCTGTGTGAATGCCATGGGTTTTGATGCACACACTAAAAAAGCCAAAAACATGCTTTATGAATCAAAGTATGTTTTAAACATAAGCAGGACTACATTTTTGTGGTCAACTTTCCATAGATTTTATGAAATGGATGAGGAGGTGAGATGGAGTTGAGGAATGTTTCACACCCCTGTGAGCCAGCAATGGAGAGGAGGTTATGGATATAATGGGGGTTGGGTCTCTTGAAGATCTTCACTGGACTACTGAGGAAGGGTTTTGCATATGGATGTGGGAAATGGGCTGGTGTGTGTGAGCGAGAGATTAATGAGCACAGAAGCGTTGATAATGATAATTAATCTCACAAAGGACTTGATTCATGGGCTATTGTGCTCTAGTTAGTAACATGTTTCACTGGGGAAGTTCAACTTGTAATTGCTCAATTATTTGAAATGTGAGTCCTGATGCTGAGGGACAGTCAAAGGCTCTTTCCCAAAACCTAGTGAGTCTACAGCTTAAGGGTGTGTTCACACTTGACATGTTTGGTTCGATTAAACGAACCCTGGTGCGATTGCTCTGTTAGTGCGGTTCATTTGAATAAGTATGAATGCTGCCCGGTGCACACCAAACAAGCGGGCCGAGACCCCTGAAAAGATGGGTTTCAGTCTGCTTCCAAACAAACTCTGGTGCAGTTCGACTGAAATATGAACACAACACGAACCAAAGACAACTAAACGAACCAAAAAAAGGATGTGTTGTCACCAGATGCAACCCTAAAAGGGACAGAAAGCTGAAGCATACCTGTTTTTTCTCACCATATGAGCTGCTTTGCCCAGAACAGTTTGGTACAGGCGTCAGAAATGGCGTCTCTTTGCAGCAGAATTTCGGTTGTGTGCAAAGGAGGCATTCCTGCCACTTTTTTTTACTCCTTTACACATTTTCTAAACTCTTCACGAGTTCTCAGCTGGTCAAAATGCCATGTACGCACATAAAATGAGCGGATTTAGTCCAGCACACAGCATTGGTTTGGATGTTGGATAAGTTCCTTCGCACAGTTATTTTTTGTATCTTTAGGTTCGGTCTTAAAAATGTGAAGGCTAAGTGAACCAGGACTAAATGTATTGTTTTCTTTTTTTGGTCCGGACGGAAAGAACCAAGAGAACCGAACAACAAGTGTGAACACTAAGACACTGTTGAAAAAAGGCCCCCAGAATAGCCTATTTTGTAGTATGAATACTACATACTATTAGTATACTACATACCCCCCCCCCCACTCACTCACACACACACACACACACACACACACACACACACACACACACACACACACACACACACACACACACACACACATTCTTTTTTTGTCAAGTTTAATCAATGTGGGTAAGTTTAATAAAAAAGCAACATTTTGAGCAAAAAGCTGAGACAATCACGTTTTTATAAAAGACTAAAACGAGTCAGGAAAAACACAGCTGACAAGTTTTTGTAACAGGGCTTAAATGTTCTCCTAACACAAATATTTTACAAAGCCACCAGAGAAACATTTGCATATTTCTTTCTGTTCTGTACAAACCAGCCACAATGATCCCATCAAATACCTCTCTGGTGAGGTGTGGCGTGTTAGTGGGAACACGGCGAAAAGAACACGGTGATAAATAAGCTCATTCTAATGGAGCAAGACGTTCTGATGAATATAGAAGGTTTTCTTGTTCTCAAACTCTGGCGTCTAGTCACAGGGAGAAAGGAACACGGAGAACCACCACAGCATTTAGGCAGAGATAAAAAAATCTGTCTTTGTACTCGTAACTGAAAGAGCGAGAGTCTATCTGAGTGAAAAAAGATAGATTGAGAGATAGAGAGAGAGAAACCAGCAGGGGAGCAACAATAAAAGAATACAACGAAGAAGCTTTAACAAGCATCCTGCTGTTAGACATTAATAATCAAGTTCTGTAATTTTCTTTAATTATGAGAATTTATGAAGGTCTGGAAAATCTTAAGACCTTGGCAGCCAGTAAGCAGGCTAAAACTACAAAATATCAAATACCTAATATTTGAACTTGTCAAACTACCTTTTATATTTTATGCAGTTGCTAAAGTGTTTAGAGTGGTTTTTAGCATTTATGGTTTCTAGGGTGGTTGTTTATTGCACCACTAAATTATCTTTTGGACCATTTTATCTTTCATCGGGTGAAAATTTTGCTTTTCAAAGCAATATCACACCTTTAACAATTTGCGGTATTATCCAAGACTGTAGCACAAATAGTTATGCAATAATGTTTAATGCTTATGGTTAAGTATGAGCAGTGGCAATACTGATGAACTGAACACCGCTAATTACAATATAAACATAATATCTGCTTCATCAGATAAACTCCCAATAATTGCACTTGGGTGGGTCAAAAACACAAACAGCCATCTCAGTCTCGGCCAGAGATTATACGGACAAAAAAGGTCACATTGTGTTCTTTCAGAATGAAACTATTCAGCTGAGGATTAGCCACACACACCCGAATTCAACCCACCATCTGATGGTGAATATTTAAGGGTGAATAAGCGAACCAATTATAGCAGGAAAGCTGGTTCTGCTAAATGTATTTTTTGTTCTCATATTGCAGCACCTGTTATAACATCTAGCTTTGCTTTCACCAGTCAGATTCTGGAAGTGTGTCTCAGGTCCATGTTTTCCATGCAGGCACTGACTGAGAGGAAATCATGGCTGATTGGCCCAGTGTGAGAGCAGTAGGAAGTGAGATCATCATTAACTCAGGCTCATCTGGGGTCAGCGGAGGCAGTCCTTGTTATTATTTCTTCATATCTTGCTCAGAACTCAAGGTCAGGTCGTTGAAAATAGATTTACAACGACTGTAAATTTCTTAACTGAGGCAATCGACAAAGATAATTCCCTGAAAGGAGATGTTTCTAAGAAACATTTCTGCTTTTGAGAAACAGAAATGGCATACACTGTTTAAACATTTGGGGTGATAGAAATTCAGCAAGGATGCATTAAAGGAGTCTTATTATGCTTTTTTTTAATTATCAACATTCTTCAGTCTGTGTTGTTGTTGTTTGAGCTTGAAAAAGGTCTGCAAAGTAACAAACCACAAAGCCACCCAAAAGGGCGTTATTCTCTATATCACTGTTTTTGAACTCCCAAACATCACAATATTGCTAATTTAAATAATTCCCGCCCAACTCAATAAGACCACACCCCTTTTTTGTGGATACCAGGCATTCACAAAAAGGGGGCGTGGCCTCATTGAGTTGCGTTAGTAGTGTGTTGAAACTTATGGTAAGGGTTGTGACATGTCCGAAACATGCTCAAACCGGTTGACCAATCACAACACACTGGTCCAGCCGACCAATCAGACCAGAGCACATTGCATTTTACAGAAGGAGGGGCTTCATAGAGACAGGAACTAAACAGAGCGTTACTAACAGACTGGGAAGAGAGGAGCTGCAACAATGTAAAATATGTGAAAAATATTGTTTTTTACTTTCAAGCATGAAAACCTATTCTAGTAGACCCTAACAACAATATCAAGACTTTGAAAAAGGGCATTCCAGGTCCTCTTTAAAAAAAAAAAAAATTAAAATAAAAAGTAACAGTGAAGACATTTATAATGTTTCAATGTGAAATAAATGCTTTTCTTTTTCAACTTCATATGACGTTAAGCAGCACAACAGTTTTCGACATTGATAACAATCATAAATGTTTCTTGAGTAGCTAAACAGCATTTTAGAATGATTTCTGAAGGATAATTTTTCTCATGATCATGATTTCTGACACTGAAGACTGGAGTGATGCCTAATAAAGTTATTTTAAATTGTAATAATATTTCACAATATCACTGTTTTACTGAATTTTTGACCAAATAAATACATATGACAGTAATGCTGGTTCCGATGTCTGTTCTTTCAAAAACAAAATATCCCCAAACTTCTAACGGCTTTATCATTTGATTTTTAATGTGCAATTACTGTGTTCTATTTATAAATTTCCCCAATGACCTGTTTTTGTCTGTTATTTTGTCAGTGGTGTTTTGAGTGCAGAGGTGACGGGGTGTGTGTTTTGGAGTGAATTCGTGCGGTTGGGTGTGAAGTCACACAGTCTGAGTGGATCGCAGTGAATCACAGCTGCTGTCTGAACATGTTCATCATACTTTACACCTTCCACAGCTAATATGTCACTCCTGGCCTTCAATCAAGTGACCAACGTGTCTCATAGATCAAAGGTACATCTGAATTCTTAATGGAGTAGTTCATCCAAAAATAAAAATTCTGTCATTGTTTATTCACCCCTTATGCTGCTAAAAATCTGTATTGGCCGCCTTCTGTCAAAAAGTTAATTGGACCCCATTGCCTATCATTGCAGGGATGAAAAGAGAATAGAGTTTTCTCAATATCTTCTTTTGTGTTAAGCAGAAGAAAGTCAGTCATACAGGTTTGGAATGATATGAGGGTGAGTAATGATTTTTGGGTGAACTATCCCTTTAACAGCAAAGCCCAGCACACAAACAAACACAAATGTACTCCATTGCGCATCCTGTACACGTAAGGACCTTTCTATTTTATAAAGCCAGCATAATTGTAACCTCACCTTAGACTAACCTTAGGCCTCCACATGTAAATCCTTAAAGTCAACATGATCTCAGAATTGACCCTGGTGACCTTAAAGAATTGCTCCTGGTATTATTCAGCATGATCATCAGTCCACGTCATGGTTACATAGGTTGGAATAATTAATATTATCCAATAAATAACAGCTTACTTTTCATGAGCCAATTAAATAGCAATAAATAAAAATGTCTGTCTTTTGCAAAAAGATCTAGTAAATTGCAGACGTTAAATAAAAATGTGGTTATAATGTTGTTCCAAAATCTGTATGGCTCACTTTCAATTAGAAATAGCCTATAATTAGTTGCTTCTGAAGTCTAATAGCTTTTTGAGTGACGAAATTTAGGGAGGAAAAATGTATGTTGGATTTCATTTAATCTATTTTTATATTTAGGTTACCTTTGCCAATATCTAATGCCCACTTAAAGTTAAACTTTTTAAAACACTTTAACTGAATAACTGTTAAACGCAATTACCAAAACTCAAAATGAATATAGGCTAATTGTTTTCATAGTACTGTACATTATATGCCTAATTCATTTGTAGCATTTAAATTTTAAGTTTTTAATTGTAATTGATTTGGACAGAATATTATATTATATTATTTATCGGTTATCTGCCATAACTAAGGTTATTTTATTTGACTAAATCTAAACCAATAAAAAAACATTAGTTAACTTGGAATAAAAAAACTTTTGTTTTTTATTCCAACTATATGGAAATTAGAAGTGCTGCCTTGGAAACTACTTTTATTTCAGATTACTTTTATTTCAACTAAAATTTTATTTCAGGTGCTTTCCAAGTCTATAATATTATCTCAATTATAAAATAACATTTGTCATAACATGGATATTACATAATTTTAATATCTTTTATTTATCGGTTAACTAAGGTTATTGTATTTGACTAAATCTAAACCAATAAAAAAACATTTGTTAATTTGGAATAAAAATAAATAAATGGAAATTAGAAGTGCTGTCTTGGAAACTACCTAAAATAATAATAAAAAAATTATAAACTACCTGATGGATTATCAGATTATTAAAATATTTTTTTATTTCAGGTGCTTTCCAAGGCAATTTCCATTTAGTATGTGTAATAAAATAACTAAAACTGAAATAAAAATGTATTTAAAAAACCTATATATACATATAAAAAAACTAAATTACAAAAACAACTAAATTACTAAAACTTTAAAATTAAAATTAAAACAAAATATACAAAATATACAAATAAAAACGAATTCAAAATATTAATAAAAACTATAATATAATCTCAATGATAAAATAACATTTGCCATAACATGGAAATAATTATTGGCTTATATCTGTTTTGGCCAGAATTTGCATATCACTGCTTCTTGATATGAACTTTTTATATGGAACATATGTAGTCATATGGACAACATTTATGGCGTTTTTTTGTTTGTTTTGTTGTTGTTGTTTTTATTGTGGTGAACCTTGTAATTACCACGTACATGTGACTGAACACGTAAGGACCTTTCCACCCCTCCTCCCTCCAGAGATGAAAGCAAGAGGTGAGGATGGGGCCGTGGCGTCGTTTCCATGGCAACCCCGCCAAAGCCATTTGGAGAGACAGCGGCTCGATCAGCTAATTGAAGCAATCACAGAAGAAACCGGCTGCTTTGCCAGATCAGCTAACCGTACCCTTCCCCCATCAGCTCACCCCTCCCCCAACTCCCTCCTCACTCACAATTCAATCAGCCATAATCCATCAGGAACTACAACTAATTCACCCAGCGTGGGGTTTTCTCAGTCATTACAGAGGAGCTGATTGGAACAAGTCTTCTGCAGTGCTTGAAACTTTAACAGTGCATGTAATGGAGAATGAGAGGAGAGACATTTTCCTTTTAACCCACTGGGCAGGGCAATATTTACAGAGGATTGTCAGAATGAAAGTGAAACAAAAGAGAGATAAAGGCTCTATTTCATAACCGACTGAGATACCTTCTAAAGTCCACTGCACATTTGTTATCTGTCCTTTACGACTGTTGCTTGTCAGATTATTGTACGATATGACCCAAGTGAGATCTTGGGTAAAAGCCACAGGAGACTGAGCAACATCAGCGGTCTTATGTCACACTGTACAATAGTGGTTAGGAGAGCCCGATCTCATTAAAGTGCGTATCTATACAACGAATGTTATTTCTCGTGCCATTTATTCGCCAAAAATGGTTTTAGCGTGCATATGCTACGCAGTTTTCGCGTGCATATGATATGCACTTTATAGCGTGTAATACGCACGCACTCCCCACCCTAATCCTACCCAAGGGGTTTTCAGTGCGTAGCATATGCAGGCTAAAACCATTTTTGCCGTATAATTGGCACGAGAAATAACATTCGTGGTATAGATACACACTTTCATGAGATTGTGTTGGTTAGGATGCTCTAAATGGTTGCTAGGGCGTGGCTAGACAGTTAGCAGGATTAAACTAATAGACTAGCCTGACGTCGTCATACTCAGATTATAGTCAGAATGTGAGTCTGAAACTGCTCCATTGGGCTGTGATTATGGGGTGTGTCTCAACTGAACCAGGAAATAAAAGGCCTCTGCACTCAATTGTATAGACCTAGAACCAATCAGAGCAACGGAGTAAATTACGTATGTTGAGAGATAGATTAAAGTTGATAGATTAAACTTTTTCTGAATCCCGTAGGAAGGACGGCCAAAACATCTTTCCCATCGAGAAATGCCTTGATCGCGGTTCTCTGTTCCTCTTTTAAAATTAATGCGCTGTCTATATCTTCTATAACACACGCGATAGCGGAATATACACAACTCAATTCTCCAGCGGCAGCCATGAATTCAACCCAAGCGCTCTGATGACGTGGATGGTTACGTTGCCGTTGCTCTGCTCACATAGATATGATGTCTGGTTACTCATCTGTCCATCAACTTATAAAGCCCGCTCTCACAATTTGATTGGTCCGAACAATTTTCTGTTCGGGCATAATAGCTCCTCAACGGATCGAGTCCAGACCGAACTTCCCGACCTAAAAATTTTGTGGGCGGGGTTCGGGCTGGCATCCAGGCTACTAATAGACTGGATGTCTGCCCAAATTAAAAGAGCCAAACTCCCTCTCATCTATTTTTCAATGGAATGTGTGTGTGTGTGTGTGTGTGTGTGTGTGTGTGTGTGTGTGAGAGAGAGAAAGAGAGAGAGAGAGAGAGAGAATCATTAAGTGTGTCCCAGGGATTAGAGAATGAAAGAGAGAGAGAAAGAGAGAGAGAGTATGTGTGTGTGTGTGTGTGTGTGTGTGTGTGTGTGTGTGTGTGTGTGTGTGTGTGTGTGTGTGTGTGTGTGTGTGTGTGTGTGTGTGTGTGTGTGTGTGTGTGTTTGAATTTGACAGTTGAGATTCATGGCATTTTATTGCCCGCTATTTCGTCCGCTGTGCGAACATCATAGGTCCGTTTGCTTGTAAACGTCATAGCCTGCCTCTCTTCAATAAGCCGGTCGATTTGACACCTCATTCATGAGTCTATGACAAACATTGCAGGACGAGTTACTTGCCGAAGTTTTGTCCAGGAGATGAATAAGCTTTGCTTCGCAAACACCACTAATAATTTGTTACATTTATATAGCACTTTGCTTAAAACGCTTTACATATGGAAGTGAATCTACTTAACCACTACCAATGTTTATCATGATCCACCTGAATGATGCGACGGCAGCCATATTGCGCCAGAACTCCCACCACACACCAGCTTATTGGTGGAGAGGAGATGGAGTGATGAAGCCAATCATTATATATATATAGTATGATATATGAGTATGATTAGGAGGCCATGATGATGGATAGAGGCCAATGGTCCCCATCATTATACTGGGGAGTTAGGACAGGGTGAGAACTCCCTCCTAGCCTCACTAACACCAAATCACCAATCATGTCACGTTCTCACATCCTCACTGAAGTGATCTCGTATGAAAATCTTGCGCCAATCTCAAGTTATTTGAAATGAGAGAAGAGCGAATCTGTGAACTGCTCATTCTTCACAGAGAATTTTAATTGTATGATCATAATATGAACGGAGCAGAGTTGTTACTGTTAACTAAAACTAAAACTATCAGAGTGACACTAAAATACACACACTCACAAATCTTAGATAAAACCTCTTTTTTTGTCAACAATTTTAGTCCTGAATCAAGTCATCCACCATTTTGGATAGATTTTTTTCACTGAGCATTTTTCAATGCATTCTAGGATGGCCTTCTCTGTGAAGGATACATTAGAATTATCCAGGAGAAACTATCTAAGAAAGCAATTATGCTGCAGACATTTTGGAACAGCCTTCTCAGCATGAGCATTTATTTAAAGTCTTACAATGCTGCCTACTGTACATAGGCAGTTCAATAGGTAATGGAATACAGCCACAGAGAGAGTGAATGTGAGCGTTTACAGTAGTGTGTTCACTTGACAAGATTTAGAGGAACAGACAGCTTGTGGAAGCATTATTAAAGGGTTCGAAGTGCATCTGTGTGCATGCTTATTACTACGTACGGTCTGTGTGGTTTCTTGTGTATGCATGCATGCTAAATGCATTCTGAGGGTAATTACTGTGAGAGCGTGCATGTCAGCAGGAGTCCGAGTGATTTTGCTGGTCTGTACATATGCGTGCTTGCGTGCCGCTTTCAGAGGGAAGCTACTTTCATGCCGGTGAATGCTTCTTACCACACAGATTCTTCCTAGGAAAATCACCTAACGGCTTCCAACAGAGAATGGTGAAAAAAAGAAGAAAATATTCTATAATAAGCAAATGCATCATATATCAATGACCATTTCAATAGTGGAAAATATTATTATTATTATTATATATTTTTACACTATACCGATTAAAAAAGTTTGGACTATAACATTTTTGTAATGTTTTTTTTTAATGTTTTCTTTTTTGATCAAGGCTGCATTTATTTCTTTCCTCTGTCACTTTTGAATAATATAATACATCCTTGTTGAAAAAAAAACTGCTAATAATAAGAAATGTTTCTTAAGCATTAGTGTATTTTATATCAAATAAATATAAACAAATATATACAACATTTAAATACAAAATATATAACTAAATAATTAGACTAGAGGTTAATGCATTCGATAAAATTCATAAAAAACAACAAACAAACAACAAAATAGAAAATGACTAAATGACTGCATCAACCAAATTTCCTATTCCAATCTGAAATTCATAAAACATAATATAGAATGATTGTAAAGCTCATGTCAGGCTTCCTTCTCGTTTCTGCCCTGCAGGTATTCAGCTGAATGAATTGGACAGGTTGACTTGAGCAGAGCTGTTGTTATCTAGAATATGCACATGTCTGCATGTGGACAAAACCCATCAGCGTAACCACTGGTGGGCCGCCATCTTATCACAAACACAACCACCAGCGCTTGTTCTTCCCTGTGTTTCCACACTGGACCCCAGTGGTCACGCTAAACGGATGTGACTGAAGCATCTCGGCTCTTGACACCTCTCTTAAGGTCTGATATTATAGGACTGGGAATTAGACATCACCCTTCCGAACTGGCTATCAGCTCCTGACACACCGTTCATGTTCTGCATGGCATGTTAATCTCTCTGCGTGTGTAGACATGACATCAAAGCTATTGTGCTTTATTAATCCCTAAGAAATACTTATTAATCTTAATCTAAGTTCAAAACCTCCCCAATCCGAAAGTTCTCAATGGTCTATTTATATTTTTTTATAATGTTTTACTAGTGGGTGCAGGACACTATAGTTCATTTATGTAAGTGAGGATAGCAAAATAAGGTAAACTGTGACATATCATACCCAAAAATTCTTTGTGAACAAATATTATTCAGACACTTTGACCTGGCCATGTTTTGCTTAAGTGTTTTTTCTTTAATTGCTAAAGCAACCTTTTTACACCACAGACTGAACTAAATTAAGCATTACTTGGTAATTGGTTGCGCTAAATTAGTATTATTTAATTGTGTACTTAAATTTAACAGCTGACAGCTATTCAACCTAATTCATTTGTGAGACAATCTAAAAGAAAGGATGGCCAAAACCAGTGAAATATCAACTGTGTTCTTGTCATATTTTATTACCATTTTCTAAACTATAGCGAATAAACTGTGACAATGTGAGAAATGTTGAAGGTGTCTGAATGAATTTTGGTTTGACTGCATGTACTTCCCTTATTTCTGATTATTGGATTTAAATATGAAAAATGTGTTTAACAGTTACAATTTGTCTAGTTCTTTCCCGTAATCCTTTGCCATGAAGCAAATTATAAATGAACGATAAGGCACTGTGTGTGCCAGAGCGGGAACACAAGTAAGGCTGAGGTTTAAGAGCAAGTTGAAACGTGATATGCAGCCACCACATTTTCCTCACAGAAACTCCCCATCTGCTCAATAATTCACACAGCGTCTGTCCAATCGGCCGTCAGTGACAGACACCAGAACAGAAGCGGCTCGGGACGGTGACTGATCCACAGGAAAAGCTGCAGCCCCAGGGCAGGGTCAGACCGTCACTCAGGGCCGTCCCAGCATACCCATCTGTGACATGCTCTCCCTTCCCTTCAGCTCTATATATAGACGTGCTCTGGTTCTGTCCACCTGCCAGAGAGTCTAAAAATAGCAGCCCACTCATTTTCCTTCGCTCCAGCTCCACACTGGGACGGCCTATCAACTTTCAAACCGCAGTAAGACGGAGGCAGAGATGGCAGGATGGAAAGATATACTGATATCCTTGCAGTTTTACATGTCTTTCACACATGTCCTGCAGCGATGTGGTTTATGTGGATAACACCATTAACCATGATGGCCACCCTGAGGGTGCTCACTGTAAATCACATTTTATAAAACTGATAGTTGTGACTCTAAAATCTGACTGGATGAGCCTTGTTCATTGTAAACTAGCCTAATCTACAAACGCCTGTTATGCAGTTTAAGGAAAGGTGTGCATGGTGTTATTATTAGAAATCGTATCTGTGACTTTTGACAAAAAAAAAAATTATTTTGACTTACATTAGACACATAGGGCCCTATTTTAACGATCTAAGCTCATGGTCTAAAGCGAAGGGTGCAAGTGCACTTAGGGCATGTCTGAATCCACTTTTAATGATGGGAAAAATGGTCGGCGCATGGTCTAAAAGGGTTGTCCCTATTCTCTTAACGAGTAATGGGTGTTTTGGGGCGTAACATGCAATAAACCAATCAGAGTCTCATCTCCCATTCCCTTTAAAAGCCAGTTGCGCGCAATGGCGGATTCACTATTTACAAGTCGGAATTTGCAAGCGGAAAGACTGAACTGGTCCAGAGAGCAAACAGATCTTCTCGTGCGCGAGGTTAAAGCGCGCAAGCAGACCATCTACAGGACAAGCCGGATTCCACTGTATATTTATGTACACAATAATAATCTTTTACATTATAATCCTTTTTTTTATATTTGGCTATGTGTGCTGCTGAGCGTCCCTGTGTGTAATAAGCAGTGTACGCACGTTGTGGAACCACCTATAGGCGCATATTACTAATGTGCCCTTTAAATAACAAAAAAAATATTGCGCCATTGACTTATTGGTCAGTTGGTCAATGGTGCAGCCTATTTTAGCCCATGAGCGCACAAATAGGCACAAATTCATTTGCTATTTAAACGACGTGGTGCAGGACGTGAAAATGATAACTGCGTCGGGCTGAAACTAGCAAAAAACACTTGCCTGGCGCTGCATTACTGGTGTATTATAGGGCCCATAGACTCGAGGGCGGACTCTTTTGACCCAGTAAGCAATCGCCTTTTTGCGATAATTTCAGGTGACGCAAAAAATTGCAAAGACTTCAAATGACGCTAACTTTGGATTGACATAAAAAACTGTAAAATATTATAATATTATCTTTATATTGTAATCATTACGAGCACAAGTTGTAATTACCGCCTATGTCCGTTGTGTCTGCTTAACTGAATACATGATGTTTACTAACCACATAATGTACTATAATATAGCTGTTTATTACTCCCATATGGACATTACTTTGATACACTCATCTCTGAATGATAACAGAATTCTGCATTTTCTCTTCGAAACAGTATGTATTGTGAAAAGCACTATACAAATAAACTTGAATTGAATTAAACTCTTGAAAAATCAATGTCATGTTATGGCAGATAGTTGATAAAATAAGATTTCAATTAAAAAATTATTAATGCACTACAATTTATGTTTGTGTACAAAACCTCAATTGTTTTAATTGCAATAAGTGAATAGGCATCAAAACATACAAAATGGATGTTCATTTTAAGATTAGCTAAATATTACATTTAACAGTGTTATTAAATAGTGTTTTTAAAGATTAAATACAAGTGATTTCTAGATAATGGCAAAAATAATCTAAATCTAAATGCTTAATTATCCAATTCCGAGATATAATAATAAATTATAAAACAAAATCTTCTACCTGAAATACACGGCCACTATATTACAATAAAAATGCAGAAAATGTTGAAATCAAAGTTAGATTTACTATGTTTTATCATATTGCTTCTGCAGTCATTTTTTAGAGGCTGTAAGCCTTGAGACCATGCAATACAGTTATTTTAACATGGTAAAATCAGTCTAGCTTCTTGATTTATTCTAGCGTTCAGATGGAACGCATGGGTTTTTGAATGAATATTCATAAACATGAATATTCATTAAAAAGGGGTCAAATGTCATTGAGAATGCATAAATATGTATTGTAAGCAATGACAGTGAAATGGAAGATTTACTTAACAAGAATAAGAATATGTATACTCTGTATAATGAAACTCAATTCCATGGCATGTATGAATAACAGACTTGCTTCCTTGTCCAGCTGCTCTTTGTTTGTTTCTAAGTTTGCATATGAAAGCGTTACATAACTCAGCAGGTGATGGAGGATAAAGAGTAAAATCACAGAATCACAGAACATTCACCATCCCTAAGGAGGCACATTTCCTTCTTCCTGATCTCAGTGTTCCGTCCACTGCTCGTAAGCAGAAACAGGAAGTCAACCGGACGGTCAAGCGCTCCATTTCAACAGGAAAAAATGCCTATAAAAGATGTCATGACATTGGAAACCACATACTGTAGAAAACGGTCACTGACCATGAACCCTCTGAAAAACACATAAGCTAAAAATACACATGCGTTAAAAATATGCCCAGAGTTTACTGTAAACGCAAAGCAGCATTTTCCACATAAGACACATTGCTTGTCAGAATCTGGCGGATGAAAGAAATGCTGCCCTCAAAGTCTCTTTTCATTCTCGAAATAACATTTCAGATTCTGTTTTTTAGATTACTTTCCCTTAAGTTCTATAGTTAGCAAAACCTTCTGATGTCTGTCAGAAAAAGGCTAAAGCAAACATGTAGAATTTTTGTCATAAAAGAAAAACATTACAATAAATCAATTGTATTTTACACACATTTTTACAAAACTGATCTGAAGGTTTATGCTTGTATGATTGAAATTAATTAATTTTATTTAGGGAAATATAAATTAGGCATACATTTTACAAGTTTTTAAAAATTATTTTTATTTACTAAATTAAAATGCTAAAATAAATAACATAAAAAATATTTGACACTTGTGATTTGTGTAGTAATAATTAGCATACATAATATAGTTAAATACATATACATAAAACATAAAGCAACATAGTTAGCATTTGTTTTTTATACTTTTCATATGTTATCTAAAATATGGAAAATAATAATAATAACGTTATTATTGCAGGCTAATTTAATCTCATGCAATCGAGTTCACATTAACCTGTTTGGTAGTCCTTCACAGCTAATACATTCAAAACAATGCTTTTTAAGACCAACTTGTGAACACACAGATCATTTGAAGCATTTATCTGAGACACTGTCATGCCTCACCGGCACTTACTTTGCATGTCATTAAAACATATTAACCATGTTTGGCAGACAGGATGAGGTGCATTATGGATCGGATGGGATTCAAATGAATAAACCAGTGGCAGGAAGTGCTGGTTATAAAGATGTGTTCAGGACACACAGCACTTTTAATACAGCATGGAAAAGAATCAATATCACTGCTTCCTGGAGGAGGATTGAGCAAATCACTGGACAAGGGAAATCTGATGCTTCCGTTTGCTGGGTTCCCTGGGGCGCTAACATACAAATCACATGCACCATGGATGCAGTGTGGTTTAAGTGGATTATAATGGGGTATAGTATCTGAAATTAGATACATTATATAGCTATTAAGTAAAAAAAAAAAAAAGGATTTGTAGAGATGTTTAAGGTTCAGTGTTGTGAGGATGGAAGAAGACAAGGGTCGGTGTGACTGGGACTTGTACACTTTATTAAGAAATAAAACACACAGGAAAGAAAGTTGCGCTGGGCGCCTTCACCATAGGTAAACTATAGCAGTGGTCTAATATATATAGTGTGGTCTAATATATTGGCCTACTCTGAGACTGGTGTCATAATCATTAAAATCTTTAAATTCCTGACCAGCAGCAACACATAATCAGATAATTCTCAACCTAACAGTCGTCCTGCCTCAACAGAACAATTTCACAGATTAAAGTTTGTTGGCTTTAGAATGAATATGTTAGTCTTATTGTTATTAGCTATAGTGTTCCAAAACAATGACAAAATTTGCATTTAGAAGATATAAGCACTCAAAACGTACAGTCTCTCACTTCCGCCAATATGGATCAATGTTTTTGATGACATCATTCCGCACTTTAGTTTCTCATCAGATTTTCTGTCCAATCAAATGCTCTGTAGAATCTAAAGCGTTTTGCCCCTCTACACTATAAATAGACACTAAAAGATCTGGCTGAAACCGGTCACTCTTCACACATTTACTATTCTAGCGCACTATATAGGCCCTATATAGGGGATAGGGAATAATTCAGACAGTGTAAACATGCTTTCCATTGGGGCGAATAAAGTCTGGTTTCACGTTTTTGTCATGCGAATCAGCACAGTGGGCGCATACCAGAATACGTATCGGATCCATTTGAATTCTACACAGAATGCTATATTTTAAAGCAATATGGAGGATATTTGGAGGAGAGTTAGAAAGCTAGAGATTAGGAGGACACTGCGGCTTCACTGAGCTCAGTGGCTCAGGCCGGGTTGTGATATAAACAAAACGCTATTGGCTATTTTAAAAAAGGGGAGCAGCTGTTCGATACTGCATGTCCTGCTCTGACTTCCTGTTTCAGTGGAAATGATGTCAACACATAAAAATAATGCTGTGCGTTTCAAGGCACTTCCGTGGGCCTTTAAGGGGGACCATTTGTTAAACCCTGCATCTGCAAGGCATTTTCACATATCTGAAGGATGAAAATTATTGTAAAAGCCACATATGTTGTTCATACACACTACATTGGAAAAAAAAGCTGGAATGTTACTTTAAAATAGCATTTCAAGAGAACAATTCAAAAGAAAATCCCAAACTCAATAACCAGTCGCCAAGAGCAACACAGACACATTGTCCGACTGTGACAACAAGCGAACACGTGCCACTGTATCTCCTCTGTCAGGGGCCAGAGAGGAAGAACAAAGAAGCGCTAAAGCCTGAAGCATGGCCTCTCTTGAACAGTGTAATGTGAGGATAAGAAAACCCCATAAACCCCACAGACAAAAACATTAGAGAGGCTGGGATTGCCTCTGTCTGTGGACACGCTCCCCCCAGCGCACCACCAGGCTTTAAACGGCATTCGGTCAGGCTTCAAAGCATAGATATACAGTGACATCAGCGCAGTCGGATTCGCCTGCTGAACAAGATGCATTCTGGCCATTAATAGCCAGCAGCTGTGATGATGTCTTCTGAACACAGGACTGAGTGAAACAGCTGTTGGGGCTGAATGACAAACAGGAGCAGTCTGAGCGCAAGTAATAACACGCAACCCTCACGTTCATTCATTTACTTTGAATGAATGTTTTGGGTTCAATATAACTCAAGATGCATCTGTGACATGCTGTTGATTACCAATTATTAAAAATGATTAGTTCATCTATTTATGAAAACAAGCAAAAACTGTGCTTCCAGCAGTGTTATTAAATGAAAACTACATTAAAAACGTTGATTACCTAAAATAAAAATAAAAACTAACATAACTGGGATAAACTGAAAGCATGAAGCTGAACTTACATAATCAGGGTATATGCAGGAATCTTGAAGTTAATTTTAATACCTTTTCAAGACTTTTTCAAGACCTTCTCAATATTTTTTAATACCTCACCGCCACTTCAAGCTGTAACCATTTACATCAGTGATACTTTTAACTTAACAGTTTTAGATTGTGATAAAGACTATAGACCACTCTGATAAAAAAAAAAAAAATCAAATAGGCTGGGATAGTAAATCAAAGCAAAGTTTATTAAAAAACAAAACAAAACTTTGCTCCACCCTCAACAACAATCATGCTGACATGTGCCTCAGTTCTTCGTTTTTTTTAATAAAAATTACAAAATTCAAAATCCAAATTTTGGGACTCAAACTGTTGGACAGCTAATTCAGAAAAAATACTTTCAAAATGTAAGACTTTATAAAGCCGTGATAAGACTTTTTAATACTTTTTAAGGGTCATAATTTTCCCAAAATTGATTTATCACCTTTTAATACTTTTCAAGACCCCGCGGATACCCTGATAATGTACATAATGTAAAAATACATAATGACTACAAATGTAACTAAAAACAAAAATGGTCAATTTTAGTATGGTATATTACAAAAAAAAAAATTACATTATTGAACATGAAAATGCCACTAGTTAGCAATAATACAAGACTTAACTTTCACAGCTCTATAAAAAAATAAAATATAAAAAATAAAACATTTGTTCTTTCACATTCACCAAACTGAAAATAAAATAAAATTCTAACATTATATTCAAAACAACGGAAACACTCATTTGGAGTCATGCACTTACAGTGGAAGTCTAATGGGCATTGAATTGATATAAATGTAACAATTGAAAAAGTATAAATAGATTTTCTATTTGTAATATTTCAACTTGTGTCATGCATGTACTGTAAACTTGCTAAACCCAGCGACTATATGAAGATAAAGTAAATATTGAAAAATATTTACCTGCAGGAATGCGTTGGTAAAGTATAACAAGAAGTTTATCTGCCTACAGAGCAGTAAATTGCTCTAAAAAATTGACAATAAGATAAACTGCAAATGTCTGGTTTTAAACCCTTCAGAATACGTCCTGTAAATGCATTAATGCAAATGTGATTTTATTTGCTTTTACATTGAAATCATTGTCTTTTATAATCAACAGCATCTGTGCACTTAACTTGAACCCAGAACATTCCTTTAAAGGTTATTACTGAATATAGCAATTCATTGATATATTTATTTGCAATCTAGCCAGTTGCACTAATGTCAGAGGTTTGTTAGATCTGTATTGTATTTTTACTAATGGTTGGAAACATACACATAAATACTAAATGCTGAAAATATGGATTCTCTGTGCTAGGTTGATGGAATATTGTTAATGGACTGGAACGCAAAGACTCTTAAAAAGAGCCATAAAAATAGATTTTTAATAGGTTTTTATGATGTTCTCATGAAGCATCAGTGCCTTTGAGTGACACTATTTCAATAAATGTAATGTCACACCTGATCTGAAGCCCTTTGAAGGGGAAAGAAGAATTGAACAGGGCCACAGGGAAGAGAGGAATGACTGAGCATTATGATTGGATCATGTCAATTAATGAATATTTAATTTTTTTTCTTCGTTTTCATCAACACTATTGCTACCGATGACTGCTTTCTAGTGCTTCAGAGGCTGATAAAGCACAGAGGAAATTGAAATGAACTGACAATTTCTATTCCGAACACCCACTATGAAACTTAGAATATTCATTACATGAAGAAACTATGTCACCCACTTTACATGTAGGTCACACAAACGAGACCAGACTACATTTTAATACACAAAAGCCTAGCTACATGAAACTACATTTGTAGGGTCGGGGTTTAATAAAGCCCTTCTGAAGTGAAGCGATGCGTTTGTCTAAGAAAAATATCCATATTTAAAACTTCATAAAGTAAAATAACTAGCTTCCGGCCAAACAAACATATGGATTTCACTTACGTCTAAAGCGCAACTTACAACGTCGGAAGTAGACTAGTGCGTCATGGCGTGGTGTAAATAAGTTGCGCTTACACTTAAGTGGAATCCGTATGTTCCGTATGTATATGGTTTTAAATATGGATATTGTTCTTACAAAAACGCATCGCTTTGCTTCAAAAGGCCTTTATTAACCCCCCGGAGTCATGTGGAGCAATTTTATGATGGATAGATGCACTTTTATGGATTTAACAGAAACGGCCATTCACTGGCATTATAAACCTTGGAAGAGCCAGGACATTTTTTAATATAACTCTGATTGTACTCTGATAGATGAATGTGTCTGAATGTGCATATACACCTAGGATGACTTGAGTGTGAGAAAATCAATTTTCATTTTTGGGTGAACTATCCTTTTAAGGTTAGGTTTAGGGTTAGTACCTAGTAATTACCCAGTTAAGGTCATTACTACAAGTACATAGTATGTATGCAAAACAGGACAATAAAATAAAGTGCTTCCAATGTTGCTAAATAAACACATATATGTGAATGTTGATTTACCACCGAAGGGATGATTGCATGACATACGGTAAAAAAAGACCACTGTCGTCTATTATATCTTGCTTTTATGTGCAGGACAGCAAATCCCAGTATTTATGTTGTCATAACATTAGCTGGTGATAATATAACCAAAAATGTCACATTTCTATCATCAACATACACACCATACACCACCTCACACAATAAGCGCTAGGCCTGTGTTCATCGTAATGGACCAGGACACAAGTATTGCCTATATGTTATGGTCATCTCTGAACACAGTCACACTTCCTGTCCTCCCCCACAGCCCCCAGCAGGCTTTGAGTATCCCTCATCGTCACAGAACGGGCATCCACCGCTACAACAGCAGTCACGAGGGAGCTGAGCAAGTGGCCACTCAGCTTCCTGTGTGCTATTAATATTAAGCGACCTCTCTGCTCGTACACACACACAC
Organism: Siphateles boraxobius; assembly: GCF_051911475.1. NCBI lineage: Eukaryota > Metazoa > Chordata > Actinopteri > Cypriniformes > Leuciscidae > Siphateles > Siphateles boraxobius. The sequence goes on from NW_027509219.1 coordinate 30,879,397, forward strand.
ACACACACACACACACACACACACACACACACACACACACACACACACACACACACGTCCTCCGAGGATTAATAAAGCCAATCGATATCTCTCCAGAACATGCTGAACACACTACCTGCCATGTGAAAGCGCCGAGGCCATGGGTCAGGGCACAAGGTCTGATTCAAACATCCTATTCAGTGCACACAGTCACAATCAGGAAATAAACACACTGAGATTTTACATACTGTATAGTCAAGTAGGTCAGTGTTTCTTATCGTGCGAGGCACGACCCAGATTGGGAATTAAAGTGATGTAACACACCGATGGGGCTTTTTATCATGCTTCTTTCTTATTTTCTCATGGTAACCGTACACTGAAAAAAGAAAAAAAACACTCAGAAATGGCTAGTAAATATCACAAACGATTATAAAAGAAATGGCCCATAACATGGAATTAAACGTGAAATTTTCAAGTAGAAATAGTATTTTCTCATAAAATCTTTTTCATTAACAACCTCGAAAAATCATTTCAACTGTGTAGTTTATGCCAAAAAGCGATACAGTGATAAACAGGAAAATAATGATTAATGATGCAATGATGTTCAGCTGAAGTCAATTCAGTGTTGATTCAGTTCAGTTCAATAACTGTGTAAAGTTCATCACAATTATGAATGAGTTAAAATCAGCTATAAAGCATCACTGCGGGAAACAGTGATGTCATCACTCAGCTCAGTTAATCCTTATTCAACGCAACGCCATGACAGGTATGAAAGCGAGATTGTGAGGGAATTGTTGTGTTTCAATGGCATCCGCTGTAGAAAGCTGTATGAAGCTCCTTTATTACATAATTTAAAAAATTCTTGGAAAGACATTTTTGCAGTGTTATGTCAGCCGAACAATCCAAAAACACATTAAGTAACAGTACAACCCACTGAAGAGGTGTATGTCTATCCTTTACAGCCTCGCTTTCATTCCAGTTAAAAATCAAAGATGGCGCTGCAGTGAATAATGTCTATTGTGTCAATGCAGTCAAGTCAATGATATTGCTTAATATTAATTTAATATTTCAAAATAAGACCATATAGTAAAGGAATACAAGTTCAAATTTTTCATCATCTAAAACATGTTGCAACTTATATAAAATACATGCAAAGCACACACATTTGAATTTGTGCCGAATGATAGAGGCATGTGAGTCCAATTTGCATAGCGCATTTTCCACATGCTGGCAGTATCAGTTTTGCTTTAAATAAATTTTATTGGTGTTTATAATAAATAAATGCCACTATAAGTTATGTTTGTTTTATACTTAAATTTTTAATTCCTGTTCTGTTCTGAAGGCTCTGCAGAGTAAGGGGAACTACAATTTTATAGTGTTTATAATGTTTGTAAACGTTTTGTTTTATTAACTGCTATTTTACATGATTTCTGAATGTTTCACACAACCAACAATAGTTTTTAGCAAACGCCTTTTTCAAGACAGGTAAAAGTTTGAAAAAAAAGTCACAATGTCGTAGAATAAACATGAAAATATCTTCAGGATTTGTAAACCCCAGACCTTATTTCAGGCCAAAAACCGTTGACTTCAGGACGATGGAACTGGAAGCGATAAATGCTGGCCTAAAAAGATATGTCAAACCTATAGCACTAGTAAAAGTCATTACTGGGTTCCTGGAGTAAAAGGATAGTTCAACCAAAAATTTAAATGTTGTCATCATTTACTAACCCTCAAGTTGTTCGAAACCTGTATGAATTTCTTCTACTGAACACAAAAGAAAATATTTAGGAGAATAACAGTTGACGGGCTTACTAGAATGGAAAAAAATATTAGGGAAGTCAATGGGGTCCATCAACTGTTACAGACGTTCTTCAAAATATATTCATTTGTGTTCAGCAAAGCAAAGAAATACAGGTTTGGAACAACTTCAGGGTGAGGAAATGATGACAGAAAAATTTAGGGTGAACTATCTCTTTAACAGAATATTTCCCAACCCTGTTCCTGGACGCACACCAACACTACTCTGTCTGCGTTCGAAAACTGAAAAATGCCGGCTTCGGAGGATGCATTCCTAGGAAACCATCAAGGCACGTCCGAATCCAATGTTAGCGTTGCGTTTGGTGGTCAGTTTCTGTGTACATGTATGTTTTTGACCAATGTTTATCACTTCTGATATAATTTCTAGTGAGAAATTACTTTTAAGAGCCAATGAGGTTCTTTCGCTTGTTACGCAGCACGCTTGAGCTTCTGCAAGAACCAATGAGGTTCTTTCGCTTGTTACGCAGCACGCTTGAGCTTCTGCAAGAACCAATGAGGTTCATTCTCGTGTTACGCAGCACGCTTGAGCTTCTGCAAGAACCAATGAGGTTCATTCTCATGTTACGCAGCACGTTTGAGCTTCTGCAAGAACCAATTAGGTTCATTCTCGTGTTACGCAGCACGCTTGAGCTTCTGCAAGAACCAATGAGGTTAATTCTCATGTTACGCAGCACGCTTGAGCTTCTGCAAGAACCAATGAGGTTCATTCTCATGTTACGCAGTACGCTTGAGCTTCTGCAAGAACCAATGAGGTTCATTCTCATGTTACGCAGCACGCTTGAGCTTCTGCAAGAACCAATGAGGTTCATTCTCGTGTTACGCAGCACGCTTGAGCTTCTGCAAGAACCAATGAGGTTCATTCTCATGTTACGCAGCACGCTTGAGCTTCTGCAAGAACCAATGAGGTTCATTCTCGTGTTACGCAGCACGCTTGAGCTTCTGCAAGAACCAATGAGGTTCATTCTCATGTTACGCAGCACGCTTGAGCTTCTGCAAGAACCAATGAGGTTCATTCTCATGTTACGCAGCACGCTTGAGCTTCTGCAAGAACCAATGAGGTTCATTCTCATGTTACGCAGCACGCTTGAGCTTCTGCAAGAACCAATGAGGTTCATTCTCGTGTTACGCAGCACGCTTGAGCTTCTGCAAGAACGTCCTGGTTGCGTATGCAACCCACCGTTCCCTGAAGGAGGGAACGGAGGACGTAGTCGACGCGACTGAAATGGGATCACGCTAGGGAGCCTATCGTCTTCGAGTATTATTGAACGAGCCAATACACATTGGCGTGCGAGATTTGCATCTCACACTCCGCCCCGCAGCGCGGGTATAAATACGGAAGTGGATGCACGCACCATTTGCTTTTCGCTGAGGAGCCGAGCGTAACTCGGAGTCAGCGGTGGTCCAGCGGTAGTGGCAAGGGGACTACGTCCTCCGTTCCCTCCTTCAGGGAACGGTGGGTTGCATACGCAACCAGGACGTTCCCTTTCAGTCGATAACGTCGGACGTAGTCGACGCGACTGAAATGGGATCAACCATTGAACACGCCACTAACGCTGCCACCTTCCAGTGCCTAGACAAAAGCCTTCTGATCCTCCCGACGTTCTTGCGGAAAAGGACAGGGCTTAGGCCAGGAAGTCGCTGCTGTTCCACAAGACCCACTCAGCCAGACTTGGTAACACTGGGAAAGCGTGCCCAACACTGGAAGGAAGGGACGCTGCGGAGCCCAACCAACCCGAAAGGGGGGGGGAAATACACATATGAACTGGGCGGAGAGCCGGGCAGTATAACATATGGAATGTCACTGGGGTGGCTCCAGCCTAGAGAGGGGGGAGACACACCAATTTACAGTGACGGCAGGACTCTGCCAAGGGAAAGACACGGGCTCACCTTGGGGAGCCGTATCGTGGAAGAATACACATATGGGGTCGCCGTAGGGACCGCAACATATGGACCCAGCCTAACACAGGTTCCACACTGCATACGAGTGGTAGGCCTAACACCCGACGTTCCGCCACGTCCGACGTTGGGGGGGGTACGGAGGAGCTCAACAGGTTCCGGACAAGGGAATTCCACCGGAGCGAAATGGCGCACGTATCCGGTCCGTAAGAGGGGAATGGCGCAGCAAGCCGACACTGAACCGGGGCTCACGGTGTTACTGGCTTCTATGAGAAGAGAGCACACGGGAAGCAACCGGCTCGACACGTAGGCTATAGAATCTAGCAAACGTATTAGGTGTCGCCCAGCCCGCAGCTCTACAGACATCTGTCAGCGAGGCACCCTGCGCCAACGCCCAAGAAGCGGCAACACTCCTTGTGGAGTGAGCTCGCAGTCCGGGGGGACAGGGTTCACCTTGGGACTCATACGCCAAGATGATGGCATCCACTATCCAGTGGGCCAGCCTCTGCTTGGAGACAGCCTTTCCCTTCCGCTGTCCTCCATAACAGACGAAGAGCTGCTCTGAGGTCCTAAAGCTTTGCGTTCTGTCCACGTACAAGCGCAGGGCGCGAACGGGGCAGAGAAAAGCCAGGGCTGGGTCTGCCTCCTCCGGGGGCAGCGCTTGCAGGTTCACCACCTGGTCCCGAAAGGGGGTGGTAGGAACCTTGGGCACATATCCAGGCCGGGGTCTCAGGATAACGTGAGAGTTAGCCGGCCCGAATTCCAGGCACGATTCGCTGACCGAAAATGCGTGCAGGTCCCCTACCCTCTTGATGGAGGCCAAAGCAAGTAGGAGAACTGTCTTTTGGGACAGAATTTTTAACTCTGCTACCTGCAAAGGCTCGAAGGGCGGTCTCTGCAGTGCGGTTAGCACCAGAGATAAGTCCCAAGAGGGTATAGAGGGGGGGCGAGGCGGATTCAACCTCCTCGCTCCCCTCAGGAACCTGACGATCAAGTCATGCTTCCCCAGGGATTTCCCGTCTACTGCATCGTGATGTGCGGCAATAGCGGCGACATACACTTTGAGGGTGGAGGGGGACAGCCGACGCTCCAAAGCCTCTTGCAGGAAAGAAAGCACGGAAATGACCGAACACCTTCGGGGGTCTTCTCCTTGAGAAGCACACCACTCAACGAACAGTTTCCACTTCAGGGAGTAAGCAAGCCTCGTAGAGGGGGCTCTCGCTGACGTGATGGTATCTACGACTGCCTGTGGTAGACTACCTAAAACCTCCGCGTCCCGTCCAGGGACCACACATGGAGTCTCCAATAGTCTGGACGCGGGTGCCATATGGTGCCCCGTCCCTGAGAGAGTAGGTCCTCTCTCAGAGGAATAGGCCAGGGAGGAGCTGTCGAGAGGAGAAAAAGTTCGGGGAACCAGGTTCGGTTGGGCCAATATGGGGCAACTAGCAAAACCTGCTCCTCTTCCTCCCTGACTTTGCACAGTAGTTGTGCAATAAGGCTCACTGGGGGAAACGCATACTTGCGGAGGCCCCGGGGCCAGCTGTGAGCCAGTGCATCCGTTTCGAGGGAATAAAACAACTGGCAATGGGACGAGTCCGGAGAGGCAAACAGATCTATCTGTGCGGCCCCGAAGTGGTCCCATATTAGCTGGACCGCCTGGGGATGGAGCCGCCATTCTCCCGAGGCCACAATCTGTCGTGAGAGCTCGTCGGCGGCACGATTGAGCAGGCCAGGGATGTGAACGGCACGAAGCGACCTCAGATGCTTCTGACCCCATAGGAGGAGGTGGCGGGCGAGTTGTGACATGCGGCGGGAACGTAGACCACCTTGGTGGTTGATGTACGCAACGGCCGCAGTGCTGTCCGTCCGGACCAGTACGTGCCTGCCGAGCAGCGTCGTCCTGAGGCGTCTCAAAGCAAGGAGTACTGCTAACAACTCGAGGCAGTTGATGTGCCAATGCAGGTGGGACCCCGTCCAGGTGCCAGCTACTGCATGCCCGTTGTACGTGGCCCCCCAGCCAGTGTTGGAGGCGTCTGTGAAGACCACAGCATGCCTGGACACTTGTTCTAGGGACACACCGGCCCGGAGAAACGAAAGGTCCGACCACGGGCTGAAGGTTTGGAGGCAGGCCGCGGTGATTCTCACAGGGAGCGTGCCTCTCCGCCACGCCCACCTCGGGACTCGGTCGCGAAGCCAGTGCTGGAGTGGTCTCATATGAAGCAGGCCGAGCGGCGTAACTGCGGCTGCGGCTGCCATATGCCCCAGGAGCCTCTGAAACTGTTTCAGAAAAACCACTGTTCTGCTCCTGATAAAATTCAGGCAGTTCAGCACCGACCGGGCGCGATCCTCTGTGAGGCGCGCCGTGTGTTGGACCGAGTCCAGCTCCAAACCGAGAAAAGAGATCCTCTGCACAGGGGCGAGTTTGCTCTTCTCCCAGTTGACCTGAAGACCCAGCTGGCTGATGTGCTGGAGCAGCAAATCCCTGTGTTCGCATAACAGCTCCCGAGACTGCGCTAGTATCAGCCAGTCGTCGAGATAGTTGAGAACGCGAACGCCCTGCTCTCTCATGGGAGCGAGGGCTGCCTCCGTAACTTTCGTAAAGACACGGGGTGACAGGGCCAGCCCGAAGGGTAAGACTTTGTACTGATACGCCTGACCCTCGAACGCGAAACGCAGGAATGGCCTGTGTCGCGGCAGGATGGAGACATGAAAGTACGCGTCCTTCAGGTCGATCGCTGCAAACCAATCCTGGGGACGGACACATTGGAAGATGCGTTTCTGCGTCAGCATTCTGAACGGGAGCTTGTGAAGGGCCCGATTCAGGACTCGCAGGTCCAGGATTGGTCGTAACCCACCCCCTTTCTTGGGTATAATGAAGTACGGGCTGTAAAAGCCGGCCTTCATATCGGCTACCGACACCGGCTCTATCGCGTCCTTCGCCAGCAGGACCGCGATCTCCGCGCGCATGACAGGAGCAGATTCGCTCGACACTGAAGTGTGGCGAATGCCACTGTACCTGGGCGGACTCCGGCGGAACTGAATCGTGTAGCCGAGCCTGATGGTACGGAGGAGCCAGCCGGACGGGTTGGAGAGCACTTTCCAGGCCTCGACGAACCGAACCAGGGGGACCAAGGGTAACACAGGCATACCCGGGGTGGGGCAGCGCGGTGGAGGGCAGGGACCCGGCTCGGAAGGCCCGTGGGCGGCCCGAAGCGGGGTCTGAGTGAGCCGTGCTGCACTTACCTGTCTCCACGGGGCAACAGAGGACGGAAGAGAAGGCGGATGACCGGGTCCTCGACCGCCTCGTGTTGCGGGCTGGCGAACAAGAGGGGGCTGGGGGGAGCAAGGCTGTTCCACAGGGTCGCAAGCCGCCAGCCTCGCCCTCTTGGGCCCCAGGGACGGAGAAATTCGCTCTTCTGACAATTGGGGTACCACTGGACTCCGGAGAACCAATGGTGGAACGGTAACCATCTGAAGAGCTAGTCCCCCCATCCCTGGGTGGCCTGTCTCAGGAACGTTTCTGACACTCGCCCCCTGGCTGGGCGGTGACTGAGACCGACCGGGCGGCCTGCCTGCTGCTGGTTCTACGCTGGGGCCTGGGTGAAGGCTGTTGCGGAGACCCCGCGGAACCGGAGGCAGCGGCAGGGGGGCGCCCTCGGCGACGAACGGGCGGAGGGACTATCTCCGGCGGCAGGGTGGAGGCAACAGCGGGCCGCCGGGATAGGGTGTGTCGGGGAGCCTCCGCCCGAACCTGGGTGGCAGAGAACTGTTGGGCGCAGCTCTCCGCCACGTCGCCGAACAACCCAACCTGGGAAATTGGGGAGTCCAGGAACCGAACCTTGTCCGCATCCGCCATCTCAACCAGGCTGAGCCAACGATGGCGTTCCTGGACCACCAAAGTGGACATCGCTAGACCGACCGCACACGCCGCGACACCCGTACCCCGGAGGGCGAGGTCAGTGGCGGTGCGGAGCTCACTCACGAGCGCCCGGTCCAAACTACCCTCGTGCATGTCCATGAGTGCTTTGGCCTGGTAGACCTGCAACAACGCCAAGGCATGCAAAGAGGAAGCGGCTTGCCCGCAAGCTCTGTAAGCTCTGACCGCCAATCCTGACGCGAACTCACAGGCCCGCGAGGGGAAACAAGGATCCCCCACCCAGGATGCAGCGGCCGTTGGACATAAAAGAGTCGCAACAGACCGCTCCACTGGAGGGACAGCCTCATAACCCTTCACCGCTCCTCCGACAAGGGTAGTGAGGGAGGAAGAACTACTCAAGTCGTTTTCAGCAGTAAAAGGTGCCGTCCACGACCAAGTAAGCTCTTCATGCACTTCGGGAAAGAAGGGCACTGGGGCGGCGGGCTGAGAACCAGCACGGCCCGCCCCGAGATACCAATCATCCAACCGAGACTGAACAGGACACGGTGGAGGGTTCCACTCGAGCCCGACAGCCTCGGCGGCCCGTTTCAGCATAGCTGATAATTCTGGATCCGGCTCGGGCAACATTGAACTCCCGGAGGGAGACAACGCAGCCGAGTCGTCATCTCCAGACATCAGCTCACCCTCCGATGCTGCAATCGACATCCTGTCCCCCAGGGGAGCCCCGAGTGGAACCGCTGGCCCACCCATTACAGATGGACCAGCAGATAACACCGGAGGCTCCAATGGTAGCAGTGGAAGGGAGGGGTGAGGAGCCCACAGGGAATGGTTACCGGGCGGGACATCCAACACTACCCTCCGGTCACCCATCCCATGCAGCACCCGGGGGTGGGGCATGGTAATGGGGACTCGCTCTCCGCGGACGAAGGCGAGTCTCGCCCTCAACACTGCGACAGTCATGTTCCCACAGTGAAAACATGAGCTGTCCACAAAAGCTGCCTCAGCGTGCTGTAAGCCCAAACACGTGATACAACAATTGTGACCATCAGAGAGAGACAGGGAACGACCGCACCCAGAAACGCACGGGCGGAATGACATCTTGAAAAAGACGCAAACGCACCCGTGTTGCTCTTTTAGGAAGTGAAAACCTCTCACCAGTGCCGGAGCACACAGGGGAATGACCGCGGCAACACTGACACAGGAATGGTGCACCCTGTGCCAGTGAAGCACTCACTTTCTCGCCCTCAACCGACCGTCAGACAAACAAACACAAACAGAAATTTGGTTGCTGTGAAAACAGCAGTTGAGAGCTTGAAGCTCGCGATCACCGCTGCACTCGCGCTGTAACCACCGACACCAGGAGAGACTTCCCAAAGAAGCGCCGACACACTCGCTCGTTGTACAACAACACTCTTCAGATCCAGACATGAAGCTCGGCTCCGAAGCGAAAGGCAAATGGTGCGTGCATCCACTTCCGTATTTATACCCGCGCTGCGGGGCGGAGTGTGAGATGCAAATCTCGCACGCCAATGTGTATTGGCTCGTTCAATAATACTCGAAGACGATAGGCTCCCTAGCGTGATCCCATTTCAGTCGCGTCGACTACGTCCGACGTTATCGACTGAAAGGGAACCAATGAGGTTCATTCTCATGTTACGCAGCACGCTTGAGCTTCCGCAAGAGGTTTGTTCCTGTGCGTCAAGCAAGTTTGGTTGAGCTTCTGTTTATGTTTATGTTCGCTGATGAATGCTTATATGTGAATTAAAATACTAAATAAATTTAAAATTGGACTAAACCGCTTAATTCACATGGATTAGTTTTACAATCTCTTTATGAACTTTTTGAAGTGTCAAAGTGTCAGTTGCGTAGCAGTCAATGAGGGACAGAACGCTCTCAGATTTCATCAAAAAGATCTTCATTTGTATTCCAAAGATGAACCAGTCGTACTGGTTTAGAACGACATTGAGGTCAGTAATTAATGACAAAAATTTCATTTTGGGGCGAACTAACCCTTCCCTTTAACACAATAAGAAATAACAAGAACCTCTGTGAGACTATTGCAAGTGCAACTCTTTTAGAACTAATGAAGAGCTCCTGGCAGTGGACCCTGAAGATAATTTGCTTTTGAAGAGGAGACAGAACAAGATAATACCCTTGCATGGAGGAACATTAAGGAATGAAAGTCATGCTTAAGCTTTGCGTGTGGAAACAACTATGTGAATATGTGAACGTAAGCACAGGAACATGATGTGAAGAACCACTCCCTGCTGTTCTCCACATTACAAGGCTTCGCAGTGCATGTTTATGCCTGTGTGAAAAAGCTTGTCCATGCGCTCCACATCAAAATCTCAGCTCAGCATAGATGAACACAGAGAAAATGTTTGTGTACGACATACAACAATCATTTAGCCTTGAGTCTTTTGTATGGGTGATGCTGTGACCGTGGAGAGGAGTGTGACGTAAAAGATGCTGGCGTCATGGGCGCGTGATGCTGATCTAGAGCCGGGGGAGGACAGAAGCGGTACAGAACAGCCTTCTGGTCATTTCTGTGCCAGTGCAGAGGGGGTGGGCAGCACTGCAGAGGAGCAAAAGGACTGATTATAAAACCTGTCTATGTCACAGAAAAATGAAAAAAAAAAAATCTTCTCGAACAGTGCTGAGCCCGTGACGCAGATACGGAGCGTTCTAGAGTCCTGTGTGCGCATACTCAAGCCTAAATACAGGTTAACGCGCTGCAGTCTGATTCATGACCGCGTGAGTGTGTGTATGTGAGTGGAGGAGAGTGAGAGTACATCCAGACAGCCAATCAGAGAGGAAGAGTCTACTATCATCACCACCACTCAAAACAACAACATAGCCATTTTGCCATATTTGGACATGTTCTGGTTCTGAGTGTATGGCAATACAAAAATGCAATGTATTATATTTATATATACAGTTATGAGGCCCCAAGCAGTTATGAGTGACATTATTGGGTAATGCGTGGATATATTTTATATCATGGAATCCAATCAGATTTATGTAGAATTATATAGTAAATATTTATAATGATTAAAAGTAATTTCACCATGAAGGGAAATTACTCTTCTTACTCTGAACATGGAGATTAAAAATACTTTTCTTTATGTTTTCAAAATGTTTGTTAGAACTTGCAGTAATAATTATAATAATTATCTATGATAAATATAAAAATGAAGGTAAAATAAATGAATGAATGAATGAATAAATAACAGACATTTTTAGGCGCTTAATCAATCAATCTCAAGAAATAAGCATACCTTTTATTTATCTATATTATTAATTATCTTGTTCGGTACATTTGTTAATTAGTTAGACCTCGTATTGCTTAAGCTACAGTGGGGTTTGGGTTAGTTTGTTTTCATTTGGACTTCCCTGCTTGTATTCACATGTCATCTTCACTGTCATTATCAGTTCAGCTGTGTCACCTGTCTTTAGTCAATCATCGTCTATCACCTGTGTTCCGTTAATCAGTGACATCTGTGTTTGCATTTAAGTTCCGTCTGTTCAGTCAGTCTTAGTCCGATCTCCGTCGTATTTAGTGTGTGTTGCTGCCTGTTCTGCTGTCCTGTATATTACTCCCATTAAACCTTTGTGTTGGGAAAGATACCTTCATCTTCTTCTGTCTTCCTACAACCACCCGTGACATAATCTTGGAAAACAAAATTAGTAAAAGATAATAAAATAAAATAAAATGAAATGTACTAGATGGAGACAAATAGGTAAGCATTTGATAAAAAAAATATGATAAAATAAAAAAAAACATGATTTGATAAACTGTTAAATGATGCCATTCATAAGTAGTTTCTTTTTTTATACAGACGGCAAATTTGTGTTTGTCACCCTATTTGATGTTTTATGACAATGGCACATTATATAATGCAAGTTAAACATAGTTCCATGCAAAAATCTGAGTTGTGTTTGAAGCTGCTATAACAAACAAATACACATCTGTGATCGCATTGCGTCTGAACTAATCACATCACTGCATGGACTTTTGTGACTTAATGCTGTAATATTTACCTGAGTAAACCAATCCAACACAGGGTTGACTGTGCGTGTGCAGCTATCAGAGCTTAAAGAATCATGACACCGCTGGTCAATGACAATTATGCGCATTTGGCAAACTGCTGGCCTAGCTGTCGTCACTGATGCGATCACATGTGATAGATGCCAAACCCCGTGACCCCATCTTCCTGTCAGAGAAACCCTCGTCACCAGTCGCATGCACACACGCTATAACACATGCTGACACTGAACCCCTCTGGGTCTCTAATTATCCCTCTGACCTTTGACCCCTTTGACCTTTAGATACATCCCACCTTCTTCACACTGGAGTGAAGTCATTTTCTTAATTTGATTCTGTAAGAGAGAAAATCAACATGGCTATTTACTTTCTAATAAACAATGTTGGTCTTATGCATGTTTCTGTGCATGCAATTTTGTTTTCATAATCTTAAAATAATAACTTTCCAGCTAAATGTTCCGTTTTCACGCTGTAGAAGTTTCAATGCAGAGTGAAAGCTGTTTTTATGTTAACTTCAAGTATTTTTTTACCACCATGAACCTTCAATGCAAACGCATACACACTACACTAAACAGTAATGAAATGTTTACATTTAGATTTGTATGCATTTACCATATACTGTTATCCAATTCTTGCATGGCATTTTAAGGTAAACAATTTATCATTTCACAAATTCACTGGAAATCAAACTAATGGCCATGACATTTTTTTTAATGTGTTCTTTCTTTTAATCTCTACAGATTAGATGATGCAAATCTTGGCAAGAATATGGAGAGTTTACATTGTGGAGCCATAATTAGGCTACAGGGAATTATGAGTTGTTTTCATATACATGCCTTACTGTACAAAAAGTACAAGGCTATGTGAAGGTTTTACATTAATAATGTTACAGAGAACATGCTGATATTGTGCCTGAATTTTGTTAGACACTGTATAATGCTTAACCCTGTGAAACAAAATGAGCAAAAAATGATTTAATATAGGGATTAAAAAATGATGATATGTTTTCATATACATGCTTTGCTGTATATAAAATGTTATGGAATTTTTGTTATAATGTAGAAGAGAACATGCTTTTCTAAACAACATTTAGGGACTAAAAACAGCCATTAATTTACACGACAACGGCATTTTGGGGGCCTGAAAATGCTGAAAATGAAAAACATTTCCGTTTTTAGTACATCGTTGCCATGTAAACTTACCCTTAATATCCTGAGACTGAAATCTATGTAGCCTAATGCGTGGGATAATGTACAGACAGCTGGTTAAAATAAACCCTGAGAGGGTGATCAAGACCCTGACAGTGCAGAGAGGTCTTATATGTCTCTAATGTATATGATCGCTTACAGAAATATATGTATTTCAATCTCTCTCTCTTTACTCGCCAAACACCGACCACCACACCCCTATCCGTACATACATACACACACGCACACATCTACTTGCTGCAGCAGCCATCCAAGGTCTACACTTGAAAAGCAGGCTGCTATTGGACGCAGAGTGGGTGTGGCCTGCTGCAGTGGCAGAGGGGGGAGGGGGAGGGGGGGCTTCCCCATATGAGCAGAAGACATGCAGTGGGTCTCCCCTCCTCCCACGCACAACCAGAAACCATGAAAATCAGCCCTTAATCTGCCATAAATGAAACATCCGTAGTGCTGCACTCACTTCACATCACATATTAAACAAGAAGATGCAAGCTACGCTAACAACAAATCGAGTGATTTGGAAAAAGTGCCATTTTCTGTCAAATGATCCCAATATAGAGTGAAGGAAGGGAGGAAGGAAGGAGGGAGGGCGAGTGGAAGGGAAGAAAAAAAACAAACAAATAAATAAAAGGAGTACTAAATGTAGGGAAAAAGGTCTTTTTTTTTAAGGCACAAATAATAATAAAACAAACAATACAATACAAATCACAAATAAATAGATCAAATAAAAGTACCAGGTCTAGGGGACAATAGTTTTTTACAGGAATATGACAAAAATAAATAAAATAAAAATAATAAAAAAGGATTACTTCAGCAGACGTAGGGGACAAGCAAAAAAAAAGTGCCACTTGTGCCATTTTCTGTCAAATTAGCTCAATTCCCTTGTGACAAGAAGTTCCCACTGCGTTAAAAATAGCAAAATGATTCGGTAGACCTCACCTAGTTAAGTATAGTTATGTTTGCATGTAACGTGACCTCCGTACAGACAGCTGTTAGCCGCAAGCGCTAGCTAGTGTTACAGTCCACTGCGCTCTTACTCAGCGTGGTCCAATTTAGAGGGAGACCTTACACCTTAGTGTAATGACAGCTGTCAGGGAACACTCTTGGGGGAGCGGTGTGTTTGGTGGGGGTTCGAAGAGCACATCTATTTCACACTTGACCGTTCTAGTTGTACGTAAGCAGACCAGCCCTGGTGGAAAAGCACCAGCAGCGACAGCTGTCAAACGCAGGGAATTCCTGCAGACTTAAATGTTGAACGACATTTAAGGCTGTTAATCTCGATGTATCGAACCCTCATTATTCAAATGTGACAGGAGGTGCTGCCATGGCGAGCCTGGTTGACGTGGGGCTGTCAATCACACCGTCCTGTCCTGCGATAACAACATTGGCGATTACATTTGGTGGGGGAGGGGACGAGGAAAACAAGCATGTTGGAATGAAAGAAGGGGGGCAATTAGGTAGAGAAAAAAGATTGTTCAATTATACATGATCCATGCGGGTCTAAAGCAAACGCTATTACAAAGAGCTAACATTATCTCTGTGATGCTAAAGTGGATCATAGATTTTACTCCAAACAGATGTGACTGTTGGTCAGTGTGTTAAAGAGGCAAGATTAGAGGCATGATAAGTGTCTTACAAATGGATAGCAGTTAAAATGAAGTGAGCAAATGTTTGGAATTGCTTATATTGCTGAGACTGCTAGTGTCCACTTAATCTGATACTCCCACACACACAAATGTAGAGGAAACATCAGCATGTAAATCTCTATCTTCAACATTTAATATAGCCCAAACAACGTGAAAGGTGCCTTTAACTTTTAACTTATTTGTAACATTTTGCAAACGTCAACATTTCTCTCCAAAACCCCGCCCTCAAGACATGTTAGCAAATCCAATAACAGGAATGTTTCTTTTGAAGACTGTATTGCAAATGTTTTCACCTGACGTCACAAACACACACGCGCATACGCACACACACACGGTCTGCGACACTGTCAGCGGGCTTGCTGTCAGGTCCAATATAGTTTTAAACATTCCATTCTTCACTGATAACCTTTTTGCAGACCATGATGCATTACATCGAGACAGAAAACAATCTGAAATGTGCTGCTAAATGTTTAAATGATCAGAAACCCTGAAAATAAAAAGAACACAGCTTTTGCAGCTTGGTTTCAATAAACAGATGGGGAAGAGGCGTTTAAAAATGAAATTTTAAAAACAACCCTTAGTCAAAAAAAAAAAAAAACTTTCTTAAAACATGTTCCTTATTGTACACAATTCATTGCAGGATGCTCTTACAAAAACTAAATTTGTCTTTGTAATCTTTAACCAAAATATAATAATCTACATTTTCACTCACATCACTTTGGCTGCACAGACTATTGTATAATATCGAAGACATTGTTGTAGCAATCTTGCATAAAGTCTAGCCCAACATTTTTTTTTTGGAAATATATTTCTTAAATTGGAACTGCATCCAATCACAAATGTAAAAATGGGTAAAATAGAAATTATTGTTGACATCAACCCCTTAATCTTATTGAATGTTTTCATAGTACAATGCACTATCTTCTGAATGTCTCAAAAGATAATTCCTCAAGACATTACTCACTTTAAATGCTGATTTGCCGCAGTAACACCCATGACTAATGTTTATCAGAAACATGCAGTTCTGACTAACATAATGGATTTCTAATAACAATAACACCACTAGCACCGCAGCTGCTCAGTTCCTCGATATCAAAGTGTAAACCAGGAAAGTGTTGTCCACATCCCTTCCAATTCCATTCATGGCAAGTCTTCCAGACGATGTCATTATTTCAGTCTGAAAACAGACTAAGAATAACACAGCTAACAAGAGACCTGAAAGGGTCCTTATATGGCCAAAGAGAACAGGGCTTTGCGCCAGACCCAACATTAGACCTCTCAGCGCAGGGGGCCCGTGAGCCACAATGACTCAAATCAGGGCCCGTGAGCCTGTGCCGCTGGAATGCGAGGATCGGGAACTCTGTGTGAGGGACACATGAAAGCCTTCTGTCTTAGATAAGATCATGTGTGACTGTGACTCCAGCCCGTCCTGTGATTCAAATGTGAGGTGGGATGATTAGAAGAGCTGTCACAGAAAAGCTGGAGTCACATGCTGATTTTTTTCACAAGCACTGATTTAGAGAGCACTGCTCTGTCCACGTCAGGGCTGGATATGGTTACTTAACAAGTGTCGACAGTTTCTAAAATCTTTGTATGAAGCCTGAGAGGTTCAACAGACCCACTACAACACTGATCCAACCCAGCAGCCTCAAATATACATATATATATATACAGTGTATATATATATTAAGGTGGAAAAAGATTAAACTTTCATTAAAAACATTCTTTTGATTAAAAAAAAACACATTCGCTGGAGAGTAGTATGCACTGAAAAATTACTTTGTCTTGTTTCCCAGTAAAAATACCTTAAATCCCTAAAATGAAACAAACGTTTTTTCAAGCAATACTCAAATGTAAATATCAGTTGAAAGGATGAAATATAAAATGCACAACCAAATAATGAAGCATAAATTTTATAGTGATAATCAATTTTTGAAGTATTACATCTTATTCATACTGAAAGCACTATTTTGTTTTGATCTCTTCTGAAATGGTTTTGGCGTTGAAGAGATGGAAGAACAGAGGAAGAGATATGTATTATTCATATACTGTGGTATTTACACAACACTGTAAGGTAGATCAAAGAATCAAAGAATCTGGTAGTGTGCAAAAAAACATCACCATGTTTTCCATTTTTTTCCTGGTCACAATTTGACCATCAAATATGGAAATACTATATAAGATATAAGTATAAGATATTAAAAATGTTCATAGATATATGAAATATATATTTATGAATGATATCTTAAATAAGCATATTTAGTCTAACTACACTTGAATTTTTGTTTTGTTTTAAAAAACAAAATCTGCCAGTGCACTAAGAAAAAAAACATCTGTATTTAATGGACATTCTCTGAAAAACAATCTTAATATCTTACAAATTGTTGCTTCTCAATACATGTATCTTTTTTCATGACTTTTTAGGTAATATAACTGGGAAAACAAGTAAAAAATGTCATGAAAAGCTCACAAATGTCATGAATGTCCTTTCCTGCTGACCCCAATGAATTTTTTTCAATTGAACTTGCATTCAATATTTCAAATCTTCTGAAGAGATATCTTTCTGTGAGGAAGGCTAAAATTTGCTAAAAATCTATGTCTCAAATCTAAATCCTCAATCAAGTTTAATTCAATTATTGTACTTTAAAATGTGTCGCGCAATCATCACTGGTTCTCATCTGTCTAATCGTTGCTAGCATGTGTCTTTAGGAAGACTTTGCAAGATGTTGCTCCATATGGGTTTGGAACATCAGGGTGTTGTAAATGATGACAAAAATCCTAATTGTTGAATAAATTAACCATTCAAAGCATAAGCACCATCAATACCAAAAAATCATGGGAAAAAAAATAGTGCTCAAGTAGCAGGAGCTGTGCTCAATCCCTAACATTTCACTATATTTCAGTAGCTATGTTTTCATCCAAAGTTGCAAATTTAACTAAACACAAAATAGGGATATCGCATAAAACAATTGTGAATAAAGCACTGTTCCTATCCAGTGAGACAAAGGGAATAAAATCGTCCCTTCCTGATAAACTGGCCCTAAATATATCACCAAGATGAATGAAGTTTCTGCAGAAGCCAATGTATATAATAATTTTTGTATATAATAAATGACTTGCCCCTCAGAGCACGCAGACAAAACGCAATAAACGTGATCATGTTATCTTGCTTTGGGATGCCTTCTGTTTAGGAATGCAGTCGTGTAAAATAGTTCTGGAAGGTATTAATACCAACCACTTTGACGACAGTCTTTGTTCAGGCATTTCAGAACAACCAAAAAAGCATTTCAGATGCATTGCAACAAGATTGGTGCAGTGGTTAGTCCAGTTATGCCGATGCTTGATGCTCATCGAGGAATTTATTTATAAGTTTTCTTATCGGATAAAAAATGTATCCGACTCAATTGAGCGCATACGTTTTCATGCGCATTTTTAGAATGTATGAGCATTTTTTTATGCGATATCCAAAAATAGGATGGAATAAAAATAGGTGGATGGAAACATAGCTATTGGGATTCCACAGGGCAGTCCTGCTGCAACCAGCGAGTGACGTTATCATGAACTTCAGTGTCGCCATGTACTGATAGTGCAAATACTTCAGAT
This sequence comes from Siphateles boraxobius, assembly GCF_051911475.1. Taxonomy (NCBI): domain Eukaryota; kingdom Metazoa; phylum Chordata; class Actinopteri; order Cypriniformes; family Leuciscidae; genus Siphateles; species Siphateles boraxobius. Next base: position 30,897,466 of record NW_027509219.1, read on the forward strand.
GAGATACAATCAATATCCTGAAACGTAAACATCTGCATGCTTTGCTGGCGACAGGGCGGGCCTGCATCATTCCAATCTAATTTGTGTCGAGACACTGTACCCAAATCCAAGGTTTGTTAGCGAATGTACAAGGCTAATCCTGCAATGACAGACCTCCAAAGGTATCATCTCTCTGTTTCCATAGCAACGTGACTTACAACACCTGCCTGGGTGTCTCCGGCACAGCACGGGCCACCCCTGCGGATCACGTGACGAGTGATTCTCATTATCTGCGGTCCGCCTGATCTCCCAGCACGACACTTTGGATTCACCGTAGCCTCTGCTCCTGTAATCACAGAACACAGCTGCCAAAACAATTACAGCTGTGCCAGGAGACCTGAATGTAAATATCAGGACCTGTTGAAAAGGATGAAATTTAAATTGCACAAGCATCCAATGAAGCATAATTTGCAGTGATAACCGTTTTTGAAGCACTCTCTGTGCATCTTATTCATTCTGAAAGCGCGGTTTTGGAGTAACCAAAAGATGGAAAAACAGACAACATGATGTGTGATTATTCATATACCATGGTATTGACACTGAAATGTAAGATGCATTTTACATACAATAAAATTACAATCATGGTAGAGTCCAATTCAGAGTCGAAAGTTGTTGTTTTTTTGTATTTTCTATGACCACACTGTGAAGTGTCTTGTCAGTATTATTTATATACTACTATATAATTATTATATTTAAAGTTTAATTTTAATTTTAGTAGTTATGTTATATGTATATTTCGGTTTTTTTTTTACATATCTATATTTAGCTCAATTTTATTTCTGTTTTAGTTTTAATAATTTTAGTAAGTAATTTTGTCGCTAATTTTGTCAATTACCGAAACAATTTTAAATAGTTTTAGTTACTGATAACACCACTAATGTTAGTTTCTTATAAGAGGATAAAAGTTTAGTTCATCATTTACTCACTCATCTTGTTACAAATCCTTATTTGGAAGACAAAGGTGAAATTTTGGTCACTCTTTATCATATACCAAAACTTACCATTAACATGTTTTTTTGCTATTGTCTGACATTTTGCTGAATCATCAAATTTGCCTTGATGTTTTGACATATAACAGGTCTTTGTACCATTAAAACATCCTGCAAGTTTCATAGCTTAAGACGTCCTCCTCATTATAAACAAAGGATTTATTTTATCAAGCTCCAAAAATGGCTTGTTTTGATATTCTGGGATTTGTGATATCACACAGGAAATACATTTGCATATGACTGCCTGCATAGCAAGACATCGATGAATAGTTTTACATCTTCACATCATAGGCCCCGCCCACTAGCATTCAGTCGCTTAACGACTGACACTTGCCTACACCGGATGCAAGCGTAGCGAAAAGCAAGTAGAACCCATTATTATCACTGACACTGTCTACACTGGATACAGTATAGAGATGTGCGTTCACTTTCAGGCATACTCCAGCCGATTAAGTCGACAACAGGACAAATCATGGAAGAGTAAATGGAAGCATCAAAGCATGTTCGCTTTGACGCGTCCTGTTTAAACAGCTCATTTGTTCATTTCTATCAAAACTTCAGAAGAATCCCAGCGTCAGGAACAAGTGCATGATTTATTTTAATGGCATCATGTATCACGTCGGAGGACTATATGTTTGTTCAGAGGATTTGTATATATTGTTTAATATATATTGTTTTCTGAGCAAAAAACAAGGAACATATTAAAATAATTTTTAAAAAATCCATGTCATGACCCCCATCCATATTGGTTTACATTAAAAGGAAAAGAAATAACCCAGGATCTCCTTTTCTATTCCAACATGCAACATGAGTGTGAGAAATAAAATAATGACAGAATTTTTTGTTTTTTGGGATAAAATATCCCTTTAAATTATATATATATATATATAAAAAAACTTAATTAGGGTTTTATATATCTCTTGACACTCATATTAAAGATAATCTTTATTATACAATTATCTCCTTTCCTCATTCCCACTGCCCATAAGAACATAAGGAGCTGCTGACAGTGATAATTACCTCTCTTCACCCCTCCCTGATGAGTGTTAATGCATTAAACAGTCCCATTTCATCCAGCTGCTACTGTGTGCTACACCTGCTATCGGACGTGCTGTAAATTTAATGCTCCATATAACGTCCAGGTCTAGAACCACACCATTATCTGTAATCTAATTAAGATTAATGACACGGCTGATGATGGATGCCTGGCTATGCAGGCTGAACCAGCTCTTTGCTGCTGATCTGTGTTCAAATGAGCAGATCCACACTGATCACCGTGTCATAAGCAGAGAAACCGAAAACATTTTCTAAAAAAATATAGGCATTTTGTGGCCCATCACTTGTCATGACAGTTGTGAAGCAGATAAGTGTACGAGGATAGTAATGGACTCAGAACAGGTGGAGCGGTCCAGGTGTGGGGTAACAAATCTGTATTGTTTTATAAGGTACAACTGGCCCAAGCAGGTGGAAGTATGTCAGACACCAAAAGGTGAAGAGGAGCAAAGGATCCTGGGAAGATGAACAGGTGTTAAGTGACAGAAAGAGAGCAAGAGTAGGTCACAGGGCAATGACGCTGGAAACGACAAATGTTGCCATTATAAAGCTCGGAAGTGTCAGGGTGTTTATTAATATAACTCCGACTGTATTCGTCTGAAAGAAGAAAGTCATATACACCTAGGATGGCTTGAGGGTGATTAAATCATGGGGTAATTTTCCTTTTAAAGTTAACTACTCCTTTAAAGGGATAGTTCACCCAAAAATAAAATTTCTGTCATTAATAACTCACCCTCATGTTATTCCAAACTTGTAAGACTTTTGTTCATTTTTGGAACACAAATGAAGATCTTTTTGATGAAATCTGAGAGTTGTTCTGTCTGTGATTTTCTGAAGAGACACGATCGCTTTATATGATGACCAGATTCAATTTAGGATTTCGTTGAGCTTCTGTTTATGTTCGCTGATCAATGTTTGAATGTGAATAAAAGCCTAAATTCATAAAAAACGATCCTGTCTCTTCAAAAAATTTGGACTAAACCTCTCAGTTCACATGGATTAATTGACGATCTCTTTATGAACTTTTTGAAATGTCAAGGTAGTTGCGTAGAAGGGCAGACAGCTCTCAGATTGCATCCAAAATTATCTTCATTTGTGTTCCGAATATGAACGAAAGTCATACGGGTTTGGAATGACATGAGGGTCAGTGAATAATGACAGAATTCTCATTTTTGGGTGAACTAACGCTTTAAACGAACAAATCATAGAATAAAGCTCTAGCCCAAAATATAATGAACGGACTTGCCATCTATTGCCTACATGGCAGCTCCCTTTTAAGGGGGCATCCTAACTGAAATGGAACCTCATAAATAGTTAATTTGAAATGTTTTACATAAACAACTTCATACAGCACACCAATGACACAGAGCAAAGCAAATAGAAGATAATAATCTCAAATAATCATAAAAAAACACAGTATACACAATTATTGTTTTTTTCACAATTATAAACTTAATACTTAATAAAAAGGAATATTAAAAATATTGCATTAGATTATAACAGCAACAACAATTACTATATATTGTATAATAATTAGTATTAAATCATTGTTCAGAGAATACGTATCCTTAAAATTAGATTTTTTTTAATTAACTAGAGAAAAAAATCGCATAAGAAATTAAGACTTGTTTTCATGTTTTCAAAGAACATATCTTGAATTAAGTCTATTTATTCTTAACCCATTGGGGTAATTGTTTTGTCTTAAGTTAGTTTCAGTTCAACTAAATCTAATTGTAATACAAACTTTTTGCAAAATATATTCTTATGTTTTCAGAGAACATGTTGAATAAAGTTTATTCTTACCCAGATTGTTTTGTCTTGTTTCACATAACTTCGTTACATTTAGTTAAACTAAATCAAGTTGAGATAATCCAAGATATAATTTCTGAATGCATATTGTAAAATGCTTACACAGCATCTTAAGCAATTTATTTACTACAGGAAAGCAAGACACGAATACTAATTAAAAAGATTTGTTTGCCCTATTGTATGAGCCTATGCATCTGTAGCATGTCTAATATGCCTTGAAATGTTATTTAAACATGCAGGTTCTGGAGTCAAGCCTATGTAATCATCAATAAACGGACCGTTTGTCACGATGCATTAAATCTGTTATACGACAGCAAACTTTCTAAATCCACCATGCTTTCATACACACAAGTTCACATGCACAACCGCACGTCACATGGCTTATTTAGTAAAGGTTAAGCATGAGGAAAATGGTAAATTGATGAGGGTGACGCTATAAATACTGTAGCCCGCAGGTCTTTTGTAAATCCAGTGGCCGTTTTCCGATTCCTTTGAATCACAATTGAAGGCCTTTTCCTTTAAAAGCACATGACCACACACTTCCCACGGGACGACACAGCACGTGTAAGCAGTGAACCCCTGCAGCCTGTCAAACACACTCACTTACTCTCTACAGATCGAATACATGTGATTGTGATGATGATGATGATGATGATGATGTGTGTGTGTGTGTGTGTGTATGTGTGTGTGTGTGTGTGTGTGTGTGTGTGTGTGTGTGTGTGTGGTGTGTGTGTGTGTGTGTGTGTGTGTGTGTGTGTGTGTGTGTGTGTGTGTGTGTGTGTGTGTGTGTGTGTGTGTGTGTGTGTGTGTGTGTGTGTGTGTGTGTGTGTGTGTGTGTGTGTGTGGTTTAGCAGCTGCTCTGTTCTCTTAAATGTTTGACGCCGACGTTCCCATGAGCATTTCTCATTAGCCAAATTCCGATAATCTACAACACCGCTCTAATTGTGAAGGAAATCATATGACACAAAGATCTCTGTTTTGAACTGGGGCATTTCTGCACAGCGCTGATAAGAAATATGAGAAGTCCCCCGAGACACGATTCTTGACATCGGGGTGGCCCACTGACAGTTTGATGGAAATCCCAAGACAACCTGCAAACTTTAAATGTGTCGCATTTAAATGAAGGATCTATACAGATGCAGAGCCTCAAAAACTGTTTGAGGTGACCAAATCTCAAAAACACGATTGATATGGACTGAGCTAAAGGGTTCAATGGGGACGACTGTAGGTAACAATAGCAGGAACAGGATCCCATCCCCCTCAAGACACAAACACACACACACACAGCTCATTATTGCGCTGGGATTAGGATTTGGGAATGGCATGGGGACAAGGAGCAAAAATCATTAGTGTTCTCTTTATGAGCACACACACTAAATGGGTGTGAGGAGGCCTCAAGAAAAAGAGAAAATTAGTCAGATTAAACAAACATCCATTCTTGTCATAGTCTTAAAAAATAATATACAAGTGCTGTAAAAATGTCCGTAACTTTAACAGTAAACCAATGTGAAAATGCTACAGTAAATGTTAGTAACTAAATTATATTTAAGACACTAAAATAACCTTAAAATGCACCACTTCAAGTATTCTTAAAATGATTGTTTTATAAGTAAAATCATTTTATAATTTACATAAGTTTCTGTGTGACTCATAGACATTTAAATAGATACATGTGTCTTCTTATGTTAGTTACAGTAGGTTGCGTCAGGGAGTTTAATATTACATTTCATTAATGCAGCTAATGTTTATTAATGCTATTTTAATTATCCAAAAATATAGTTTTACATGACAATGTAATATATTATAACCATAGCATAATTTATTCTGTCTTTATAAACCTGCATTACTACTACTTTCGTGGATCACAAAAAGTGATGTTCAATGTCTTTTCCATTTTATCATAATTCCATTAAAATTAACTAGGACTGAAGCTGTTAAGAAAACACAAAAAAACTAAAAAAGAAAACACCCTAAAAGTAGTTCAAATAATGCATGAATGCATGAATAAATAAATTAAATTAAACAAACAAAAAACAGTTCAAATAATATAATATAAATAATATTAAAACTAGAAAGAAAGAAAGAAAGAAAGAAAGAGAAAGAATGAAAGAAAGAAAGAAAGAAAGAAAAAAAGAAAAAGAAAGAAAGAAAGAAAGAAAGAAAGAAAGAAAGAAAGAAAGAAAGAAAGAAAGAAAGAAAGAAAGTTGTTTGCAATGTTTTTGACTGTGATGAGAATAAATGCAAACATTAAGTCATCGAAATATGAGTCATGTGACCATTGGCACCAATTCACTCTTAAAACACTCTTTTAAAACTCTTCTTTCCCTTAATGTGTCCAATTAAACACTAATATGTTTTATGTTAAAGAATGTGCCATGCAAGTGAAGCAATAAATAGGTTTCGTTAAAGTCAATTTACCAGGATTCAAAAAACGTAAATGTCTTGAATTACTGGGACACTAACATGGAGCTCATTAGACAGGAGAAAGTGGTAAATCGTGGAATGGAAAAATAATGAGGGAAGATATTGTGCAGTGATGCATGGGAGTATCCCCACAGGGGACCGTAAAGGCGAACGCACAGAGAGACAGAGGGAGAAAGGAAGAGGTATCCGCCACGCTCTCATCTCTGACCCATCTTTTGCCCTCTGTGAGACCCTAGTATTGTGCACCGCTGATCTAAGCCATTGTGAAGGGAGACAGTGGCGCTCCACTACGAGTTAAGCACTTCAGATACACATTGTTAAGCTAATGTGACCAGCTAGATCTATGATGACCCCCAAATGCTCACTCTCTTTCTTTCTTTCTCTGTTACAGAGTTACAGATGCTGCTTAGACCTTTTAATAGGCTTTTAAGGGAGTTCTTCAAATTATCTGACTCCACAAATATAGGATCGCTCCTGAGGAAGAGGCATTTGGGAACACAGAAAAGCCTATACTGTATGTAGCATAATACTGGAAATTTGGATATAAGATATATTAGTTTTATTCTATGACATAAAAGACATCAATAATACCCCCTTGTGAAAAAGGTGGTAGCTCAAAAGTGGTTAAATGGGACTACAGAGTTTTTCAGGGACATTCAACATCACATCGAACAGGAAAACTCATCTAATCGTTAGTTCACTTTCACACCCTCATTGTGTTTAGAACCGTGCTCTTGCAAACTATTCTAACTCAAATTTCAAGGGAAAATGTTTTACTAATGAAGTCTGAAAGAGTTAACAGAAGCGTATTGGTGGTGATGTTGAAGTCATGCAACCGTTGTGTCAATCTATCATGTAGCTTTTTACTTCTGGCAATTGTATTTAGGCTTCAAACTTTATAAAAGTTGTGCTCGTTTGTGAATATTATCATGATGAACAAAGCATGTAAGAATCACAAACTTTGTTTTCATAGAGCTTATTTTCTCCTTGGCCTTCAAAAATAATAATGTAAATATACCTAAAAAAATCCTTTTCCACACACACATTCTGACCAATCTCTCTCTCTCTCTCTCTCTCTCTCTCTCTCTCTCTCTCTCTCTCTCTCTCTCTCTCTCTCTCTCTCTCTCTCTCTCTCTCTCTCTCCCTCTCTCTCTCTCCCTCCCTCTCCCTCCCTCTCTCTTTCTCTCTCTCTCTCTCTCTCTCTCTCTCTCTCTTCCTCTCTCTCTCTCTCTCTCTCTCTCTCTCCCTCTCCCTCCCTCTCTCTCTCTCTCTCCCTCTCTCTCTCCCCCTCTCCCCCTCTCCCCCTCTCTCTCCCTCCCTCTCTCTCTCTCTCTCTCTCTCCCTCTCTCTCTCTCTCTCTCCCCCTCTCTCTCTCTCTCTCTGTCATCTTGACCACCCTCATTCCACCGGTCTGTATTGAAGGGCAATGGCCGTGAAACAGCATTGCGGAGTGTGTGAGTGTGCGTAGATGGGGTGTTGGCGGGAATTCTGAGAGAATGAAGCCTGTGAGAACTAAATCTACCCACCATCCCACCTCCCATCATGCTCTGCTCCCCCTCACTGCATGGAGACAGACAATGCTGGCAGGTGGTTTGGCCTCCTCCTAAACTGAAGGTCTTTTCGCTGTTTGGAGGCTGAAACCAAGCATTTTTGTCCTTATTTGATGCCAAGTTTTGCTCAAATTCTGTCCAGTTAACAATATGGTTAAGAAATATCAGTAATTGTATCTTTCTTTAGACACTTTGGTTCCAATTGCATCTGTGTTAAAACACCAATCTCATAGATTAATTTAAACCTCACAAAAAATGACCATGGAAACCATAGTTTCTGCCAAATGGTGACTATAATGACTGTTGATCATTATTTTATTCTATTTTAATTATCTTGTCAGTGGCACTTTGCTGATGTCATGTAAACTTGTTTTCTATCAAATCAACACAGTCACTGTGAAGTGTAAAAGTGGCTATTAATTATTAAAAATATGCAAAGAAAACAAGACTAATCACAATTCAATAAAGAGCAATTAAGAAGGGTAATTAATTCAATATGCAAGTAGTAAAATCTAACATTCTATCAATGAAAATTAATATGAAATGATTTACAAAAAGTTTGAATGGAATATGTGCATAAAGGGATTCATGTTTAATTCATTGCTGAAGTTTAATAATCAAAGTTTGAGGTTTAGAACAAACCCTAATTTTTTTAGGATTACAGTAGCTTCAAGCACTAATTAATATATGATCTACTTTAAATAAGAATCTGTCAAACTCTTTGTCATATTTTCATTATACCACATTTTTATTATGTAAATTAACTACAACACTTTCCATAAACTAGTTACTATGGTACATTATTTTAAGGGAAGGCATTTGTCATATTCTAATCAGAGGCAGATTTATACATTTTGCTATTGTAGAATTGTTGACTGTAAAAAAGCAAAATAGGTTGTCAACTGAGCAGAGATCGCAAAGCAGATCTCTCCTCCCATCACAACGAAAATAACTTAGTCATTATGACTAAATCAGGATGCACGACACCAACATATCATCCATAATTAATGAGCCCGCAAGATCAGTGCCATAAACAACAGGGTTTGTAACAACAAGAGACACAAGAGGGGTAAGGAATCTATTAAAGATCCAAAACACTGTGTAGATATACAGGTCCTTCTCAAAAAATTAGCATATTGTGATAAAGTTCATTATTTTCCATAATGTAATGATAAAAATTAAACTTTCATATATTTTAGATTCATTGCACACCAACTGAAATATTTCAGGTCTTTTATTGTTTTAATACTGATCATTTTGGCATACAGCTCATGAAAACGATACTCGGTTACTAACGTAACCTCGGTTCTCTCTAGAGAGGGAACGAGTATTGCGTAAGTTTAGCTTACGCTACGGGAAAGATTCATCTTCTCGAGATACTGAAGCCAAAAAATTATCCTTAATTTTGTATTCCTTGTCAACGCAGTGCAGCAGCTAGCAGACCTAGAGCAGGCCATCTCGCGTGCTCATTGGCTGCCCTGCGGGCAACTGCTGCAGCCTACCAGTGAGCCCGGCGTGACGTCACGCCCAATGAAGGGCGCCCGCGCCTTCATAGCGTCACAGCCCGCCAGAATGGGCGTGGCTTAGCGTATAACACTAGGGGCTGTAGGCTGAATTCCCTGGTTTTCGTCGACTGAAGCGAAGTCGCTCTTGGCGCGAGCACGGCCGGTTACGCAATACTCGTTCCCTCTCTAGAGAGAACCGAGGTTACGTTAGTAACCGAGTATCGTTCTCTTACGAGAGGTTCTCTCGTATTGCGTAAGTTTAGCTTACGCTACGGGAACACTTTGTCAACGCCGTGCGCGCCAAGTATCCACATGAGACCCCGAGCTTTCAGGGGAACCCCATAAGTGGAAAAAATAAGGTGGCCAGCCACGCGGGCCATCACTTGTACATAAGCACACATAGGGAATACAGAGCAGCGCGCCGGTCTGTATAGGCACATGGCACATACCCTACTTAGTGCAGCTCAACCAGGAGAGCTGAGTCATGTGAGAGTGATCTGAGCAGGAGATCTGGACAGAATACACCTCTCCTTCAGACTGACAACAGTTTAGCCTGCAAGGCAGGAACTTCTAGGTTATAAAACCTGACAAAGGTAGACGGGGAGCTCCAGCCCGCCGCTACACATATGTCATGGATAGAAATTCCACTGGACCATGCCCACGAAGAGGCCACGCCTCTCGTGGAATGAGCCCTGATGCCCAGAGGGCATTGCAGACCTTTTGACGCGTAAGCGGCCGCTATAGCGTCTACTATCCATCTGGACAGGCTCTGTTTCGAGGAGGCGAGACCCTTGGTGCGCCCACCAACGAAACAAAAAGCTGTTCCGAACGCCTGAAGGAGGCGGAGCGCGTAGTGTAAAACCTCAGCGCTCTGACAGGGCAGAGGAGATTCACATCACCTTCGCTGTCAGATGCTGGGAGAGCTGACAACGAAATAACTTGCGCTCTGAATGGAGTGCCCATCACTTTAGGGACATAGCCATGTCTAGGTCTGAGGATGACTTTAGAGTCATTCGGTCCGAACTCAAGACACGACGCGCTGACAGACAGCACATGCAGGTCCCCTACACGTTTTACTGACGACAGTGCAGTCAGAAAGACGGTTTTCAGTGATAGATATTTCACCCCACGGTGTCTAGTGGTTCAAATGGAAAAGCTTTCAGGGCCTCGAGGACCAATGAAAGATCCCACATGGGAACCGACGGGGGGCGCGGCGGATTCATCCTTCTAGCTCCTCTAAGGAAGCGGATGGCCAACTCGTGTCTTACCAATGACTGGCCGTGCGTCGATTCTGCGAACGCTGCCACGGCCGCCACGTATACATTGAGCGTGGATGGGGAACTTCCCTTATCCAACAGCTCTTGTAGGAAGGTGAGCAGATGCGCCACCCCGCATGTCCGCGGTTCCAGATCTCTGTCGGTGCACCATCCAGAGAACACCGACCATTTAGACGCGTAGAGCCTTCTCGTGGAAGGGGCTCTAGACTGCGTGATCGTGTTCATCACTCCTTCTGGCAGGGCAACGAGTACCCGTTGATCAACCATAAATGCAGAGACCAGCGCTCTGGATTGGGATGCCAGATCGTGCCGCGAGCCTGAGAGAGGAGATCTGCCCTCACCGGATTCAGCCACGGAGCTGTATGTGACAGCCCTGCTAGTTCCGGGAACCAAATCTGACTCTCCCAACGCGGGGCTATGAGGAGCACCGAGTGGCGCGTTTCCCTGATTCTCTTGATCACCTGTGGCAACAGATAGACCGGAGGGAAAGCATATAGCGGGAGGCTGGGCCAAACCTGGGCCAGCGCATCCTCATCCTTCGAACAGACCGTCGGGCATTGAGCGTTGTCTTTTGACACAAATAGGTCGACTTCCGCTCTGCCGAATAGGCGCCACAGTTTCTGGACCGTTTGGGGTGCAGGGATCATTCCCCTGGGGGAACGTTGTCCCTGGACAGTTTGTCTGGGCCGTCGTTCAAATGGCCTGGCACATGCGCCGCCCTCAGTGAGCGCAGGTGCATTGGAGACCAAATAAGGAGGCGTTCCGTCAGATTGCAGAGATTTCTGGATCCGACACCGCCCTGACGGTTTACATAGGATACCACAGACATGTTGTCCGAGCGGACAAGAACATGCTGGTCCTGTATGAACGGGAGGAAGCACTTCAGCGCGTTCTCGACCGCTATCATTTCCAGACAGTTTATGTGAAAACCCTTCTCCTGGTCTGACCACTGGCCAAAGGCCGGTCTGCCCTCGAACAGTGCGCCCCAACCCGAGTTGGACGCGTCTGACGAGATGACTTTACGATAAGAGATGGTTCCCATCATTACTCCCTGCTGGTACCAGTCGGCCACTAACCAGGGCTGCAGAGCTGCTATGCAGGCCTGAGTCACTCTGATTTTCTGGCCGCCAGACACCCGGCGGGACACGCGAGCATTCAACCAGCATTGGAGCGGGCGCATGCGCAGTAGGCCCAGCTGGAGCACCGCTGCAGCTGATGCCATACAGCCCAACATCCTTTGAAATGTTTTCAAAGGGAGAAAGCTGCCCTTCTGGAAAGATGCGGCTAGGTGGCGAACACGGCGCGCGCGCTGTGTCGATAAACGAGCCGTCATGGTCACCGAGTCCAGTGCTATTCCTAAAAGGAAATTGACTGGCTGGGCAGTAATGAGCTCTTGGTCCAGTTGATCGTGAGACCCAAGCTTTCCAGATGACTGAGAAGCACTGTTCTGTGAGATAGCAGTTCTGTCTCTGACTGTGCCAATATCAGCCAATCGTCCAGATAGTTCATTATTCGCAGCCCCTGACTTCTCAGGGGGGCGAGCGCCGCGTCCATGCACTTCGTAAATGTACAGGGTGCCAGGGACAGGCCGAACGGCAGGACGGTGTAATGATATACCTGACCGTCGAAGGCGAATCTCAAAAATTGCCTGTGACGGGGTACTATCTGAATCTGAAAATAGGCATCCTTCAGATCTAGAGAAATAAACCAGTCCCTCGGGCGAACGTGCGCGAGGATTTTCCTGGTCGTAAGCATTTTGAACGGTCTTTTCGCAAGCACTTAGTTCAAATATCTCAGATCTAGGATAGGTCTGAAGGCTCCGTCCTTCTTGGGTACGAGAAAATATCGGCTGTAAAAGCCTGACTCGCTCAGAGAAGGCGGTACCTTTTCTATAGCCCCTTTGCACAGCAGCTTTGCTATTTCTGCGTGAAGTAGGTGTGCTACTTACGCATTCACAATCGTCGCGGTCCGGGCTTGAAAGCGCGGGGGACGGCGAATGAATTGAAGTGTATAGCCCTGCTTTATTGTGCTCAACACCCATTCTGAAATCCCTGGGATAGTTTCCCACGCAGCTATGTGAGCAGCTAGGGGGGAAATCGCCATTTGCGGCCTTGTGAAAGTGAACCGGAGCCGAAAGCCCGGTGCGCGCGCTCTCGGTTCTGGGCAATGGCTGCTCGCTGAAAAGCCGAAACCGGCTGATTTATGTGAGATGTCCCAATCATAAGGGATGGGGAACAGTCTTTTGTCATTTTTTGACGCGCGAGCAGCGCTCCGGGCGGGAAAGCTTCCTGTAAGCGTGAGCGCGTGTGCGCGGGCACGAGACTTACAAGTGTATTTGATGCCCCGATCATAATGGATGGGGAGCGTTTTATTAATGCCCTGCGTTTTGTGATAACACTTAAACGCGCAGGCGCAGCCCGGGGGGAGGTTAGTGTTAGCAAGCGTGAACGCACTCAGGCGGGCACGAGACTTACATTCATAACCTGCTTTCTTTTGTGAAACTGACCCGGAGCCGAAAGCGCGGCGCGCGCGCTCTCGGTTCTCGGCAATGGCTGCTCGCTGAAAGCCGAGACCGTCAGATTTATATGAGATGTCCCAATCATAAGGGATGGGGAACATTCTTTTTTTTTTTTTTTTTTTTTTCACTTTTTGACGCGCGAGCAGCGCTCCGGGCTGAAAAGCTTCCTGTAAGCTTACAAGACTTACAAGCTTACAAGCTTACAAGCTTACAAGACTTACAAGTGTATTTGACGCCCCGATCATAATGGATGGGGAGCGTTTTATTAATGCCCTGCGTTTTGTGATAACACTTAAAACGCGCGGGCGGAGCCCGGGGGGAGGTTTGTGTTAGCAAGCGTGAACGCACTCTGGCGGGCACGAGACTTACATCCATAACCTGCTTTCTTTTGTGAAACTGACCCGGAGGCAATGGCTGCTCGCTGAAAGCCGAGACCGGCTGATTTATGTGAGATGTCTCAATCATAAGGGATAGGGAACATTCTTTTTTCACTCTTTGACGCGCGAGCAGCGCTCCGGGCTGAAAAGCTTCCTGTAAGCGTGAGCGCGGGCACTAGACTTACAAGTGTATTTGACGCCCCGATCATAATGGATGGGGAACGTTTTATTAATGCCTTGCGTTTTGTGATAACGCTTAAACGCACGGGCGGAGCCCGGGGGGAGGTTTGTGTTAGCAAGCGTGAACGCACTCTGGCGGGCACGAGACTTACATTCATAACCTGCTTTCTTGATCGTGTAACAGAGCGGGCAGATAGTGGGCACAGACTTGTGGACACATTTCTTACATTCAACACTCGAGCGGCTTTTCTGCGCTTCATGAGAGTGTGCTCTGCGAGGTTCGGAGTGCTTATGTGTAGTGGTGAACACTGGGGCGTGGTCACTTTCATTACACTTACAACACCGACGGCATGAGCCGGACCAGACATTTTACTCATTTTGAGATTTTTCTGGGTCGCCGTGAAAACGGCGTTTGTGTGCAGGCGAGAGGGTCAACAGACCGGCTCGTTGGCTGCTAATTGAACCACTGCAGTAGCCTGTTTGAAGGGGACTGACAGGGAATAAACTTAAACACGCACGTCTTTTCGGAGGCGATGTGTCTGTTAGTAAGCGTGAGCGCTCGTGAGCGGGCACGTAACTTACATTCTTAATCTGACATTATACTCACTTGAGATTTCGGCGGATGTGTGCAGGCGAGCGGGTTGCATTACCGGCTCGTTGGCTGCCAAATACACCACTGCAGTAGCCTTATCTAAGGGGACTGACATGGCGAGACATTTCGACGGCGGCGCGCAAGCCCGTCCGGGTCATGCAGAGAGCTCGAGAGGGCTCTGCATGACGCGCGAACGGGGACGCGAGGGCGGGGTAGCTCTCTTGTAACGTAAAGAGAGCTAGCCGCGTGCTCTGTGGTCGAGCAGAACTGGAACAGTTTTTGTACGAGGGCGCGCGCACGAGTAGTGGGCACGGGACCTACATGTAACACAGATGATGCCCGTCCGGGTCATGCAGAGAGCTCGAGAGGACTCTGCATGACGCGCGAACGGGGACACGAGGGCGGGGTAGCTCTCTTGTAACGTAAAGAGAGCTAGCCGCGTGCTCGTACGTTTCCCTCAGCCTCATTCTCAGATGCGACGGCAGTGAGGCTCGTGAGCGGCAGCTGCGCGTCGGTGAGGAGAGGCGGGGGGTGTTGAAGGCTTCGAGTCGAGCCCGCAGGGTCGACAGCGGAAGCGCTTCACAGCCGGAAGTGCGAGGCGTCTTAAAAAAGACACTCGCTGCTCTTTTAGAATAGGTTTTAGAATAGGTTTTAGCAAGGTAAAGGATACGTCGCCGGATAGCGTAGCTCGCACGGATGGCTGAAGGTGGCAAAGACGGCCGGCTTCCTCAGCGCTCTCCTAAGCTGGCTGTCCGCTGTTCGACGGCGGCGGTGGCTTCTCTCAGATCCAGCGATGCGAAGAGCTCGCTGAAGAGACGAAAATCAGGGAATTCAGCCTACAGCCCCTAGTGTTATACGCTAAGCCACGCCCATTCTGGCGGGCTGTGACGCTATGAAGGCGCGGGCGCCCTTCATTGGGCGTGACGTCACGCCGGGCTCACTGGTAGGCTGCAGCAGTTGCCCGCAGGGCAGCCAATGAGCACGCGATATGGCCTGCTCTAGGTCTGCTAGCTGCTGCACTGCGTTGACAAGGAATACAAAATTAAGGATAATTTTTTGGCTTCAGTATCTCGAGAAGATGAATCTTTCCCGTAGCGTAAGCTAAACTTACGCAATACGAGAGAACCTCTCGTAAGAGAACCCAAAATTCCTATCTCAAAAAATTTGCATATCATGAAAAGGGTCTCTAAACGAGCTATTAACCTAATCATCTGAATCAACTAATTAACTCTAAACACCTGCAAAAGATTCCTGAGGCTTTTAAAAACTCCCAGCCTGTTTCATTACTCAAAACCGCAATCATGGGTAAGACTGCCGACCTGACTGCTGTCCAGAAGGCCATCATTCGGAAATCAATGTGCCAGAGTCTGGAGGAAGACTGGGGAGAAGGAAATGCCAAAATGCCTGAAGTCCAGTGTCAAGTACCCACAGTCAGCTGCTGGTGTTGGTCCACTGTGTTTTATCAAGGGCAGGGTCAATGCAGCTAGCTATCAGGAGATTTTGGAGCACTTCGTGCTTCCATCTGCCAAGCTTTATGGAGATGAAGATTTCATTTTTCAGCACGACCTGGCACCTGCTCACAGTGCCAAAACCACTGGTAAATGGTTTACCATGGTATTAATGTAATCAATTGGCCTGCCAACTCTCCTGACCTGAACCCCATAGAGAATCTGTGGGATATTGTGAAGAGAAAGTTGAGAGACGCAAGACCCAACACTCTGGATGAGTTTAAGGCCGCTATCGAAGCATCCTGGGTCTCCATAACACCTCAGCATCGCCACAGGCTGATTACCTCCATGCCACGCCGCATTGAAGTAGTCATTTCTGCAAAAGGATTCCCGACCAAGTATTGAGTGCATAACTGAACATAATTATTTGAAGGTTGACTTTTTTTGTATTAAAAACACTTCTTTTATTGGTCGGATGAAATATGCTAATTTTTGGAGATAGGAATTTTGGGTTTTCATGAGCTGTATGCCCAAATCATCAGTATTAAAACAATAAAAGACCTGAAATATTTCAGTTGGTGTGCAATGATTCTAAAATATATGAAAGTTTAATTTTTATCATTACATTATGGAAAATAATGAACTTTATCACAATATGCTAATTTTTTGAGAAGGACCTGTATACGTATATCTGGATATAAGTGCTTTAGTTGAGTGCTGTCTATAGCAGCATCATCTCTGCTGGTCCAGCTATCTAATGAGACCAGATTCAATAAGAGACACTTAGAGGTCCACGGCCGGAAGAGACAATGCAAATAGAGTTTATTCTCAGCCTGGATGTCTGGTTTTCTTGGAAAGCAGAGATGAAGCAATCATGGCTGTGATGTTTATTTGATTTAGGGCCCTCTTGCTCTCTTCACCCACTCCCAAACAAAAAAAAAAGAGAGAGTGAGAGAGAGATACACGCCTGTCTGAAGAAAAGTGGATGAAAAGAGCTGATTGAGTTTGAAAATAGAGCACTTTATCTGCTAATACACTTGCGATATATGGATGAAATATATTTACAGCGCTTTTATGATTTTGCAATCTTTCTAACAGCTCCCGCTAAGTTTCTTAAAACCAAACAAAGCGTGTGATCTTTTTTATTTTACGATTTCACACAACCGATTCCCTATTCAGTTATTTCAAAAGCATCTGGAATTCCACAAGGCCTGACATGCATTATCAAATTCAGTTTTTCATCTTCTTTACAAGTCTTCATTTCATTCACCCGCTCTGCTATTCAAATCACAATGCATTAGCAAGCAGCGGCTCTAAGAATGTGCTGATATCCTTTGATAGCTGCCCCGTCACCACACTCCCTCTGGTTTTCTTGCCCGCTTTTGTGTCTCTGTGAACTTGGCCTCTTTGGAGGCACTCACAAAAGCATCCTGAGGAGCGAGGGTCCCGCGCCACACACAGAATGCAACATACCGACTCAGTGTGAGACCAAAACACACCGACTAGTCTCTGATCTCGCACTGATACCAATACGTCACACAATAAATGAATGGCAGTTTTTTTCGGTAGATTGTACAAATGCTTTGCATCAGTTGAACCCGATGCCCCAAGAAGGAAAGTGGCGCCAATATACTTCCTTAAACTGCTTTATTAAAGGTAAACTAATTTAGGAATGGATTTGGATATGCTTAAAAAGATTTGCAAAAATGAATAATGAGGGTTTTAAACACTTTACATCAGGATGGATGGATGGATGGATGGATGGATAGTGAACAAATATTTTAAATATTAAAGCAAATATGCTCAAGTATAACAAAAGTTTTTGCATTAAGCCATCACAAACTTTATAAGTGGGGACAAAATGCTGAAAAGGTTTAAACCTTTTTCTGTTAAATATTATTTGCTGGTCAGGGGACTTGGATAAAACAAAACAAAAACAAGCAGTCATTAACAAAGGCTACACTCTTGTGAAAACTTCCTACTTTGTTTCCTTGGGTCTGACCCCATTCATCCCACCCACAATGCCCTGCTGGAATTCCTAATGGGTGGGAGGGTGAACTCAAGGGGAGGGTTGGGGCTCCCGGCAGCATTCCACCGCAGAGATTCCAGCCAATGGCTCTAGATTGGAGAGGAGGAGACATGAGGGGGGTTCAGATTTGGGCCGGGCTTTGCTAGCTTCTTCCCATGAACCTCATGGACATGGTACACCAAAGACAGCGTGCTCCCACACACTGAAAACAGAGACTTGTCAAAACCAATTACAGATGACTGGGGCGTCCAAAGAGACCACAGATATAGGATGTAATTGAGGTCACAGAAAGAGTTCAGAGAGGCCGTTCGTGGAACCAATAGGTTACAGAGCACCTCCTGTAGCTTTTTGTCTTTCTCAATCCATGTTTGTCTTTAAGACGCCTTTCCATTAAGAACAAATGTGTCATGTAAAAACCGCAGATTCTTCAGATTCTCTCTTAGATTAAAGAAAATGGAGGAAGATTGATTTGATGAAATCTTGAAACACATCGCCATTTTTCAATTTATGCTCTCCGCTTCTACGTCCTGATCATCCTAAACCGGATTTATTTTATTTGCCAATTTACCAAATATATATATATATATATATATATATATATATATATATATATATATATATATATACACATATATATATATACATATATATATATATATTTTTTTTTTTTACATAAAATAGTGATTTCAGTCAGCAGAGGATAAATTGAGTCAAAATTATGTGAAAGAAAAAAGAAAGTGGAGTAATGAGAGATGTAACTTGCACAGCAACTTAAGTTGCCTAAGATAATAGCCAAGGTTGTGCACCATTCAGAATTACATTGAGAAAGCCTTCAATTCCAATTCATTTCTTGAATTTGAATTGAGGTAACAAACAGAAGGCATTTCTCAGAATGCATTACCTGTATTTGAATTATTTGAATTACATATCAGTGAAATCCTCTTTCTGTCATTCTAATCCAAATTCCAATGCCACCTTCCTGTGGGGCGTGGCCAATTAAATTCAAACTCATGAACTGGAAGGGAGCCCTTTCTTTAATTCTGAATTTTGCACAACCCTGACTCAGACCACCATTACAGAACACATAAGTCAGCAGAATGCTGCCATTAACCAATCATAATCAAGTATGAGCCGCATAATGAAGTGAGACCCGATAAGGTATTAAAAGATAACACAAACAGAGTAAGGTGGGATTTGAAAGTAACTCTGAAATGAAAACTGACACCTTTGCTGTTTTCAGCATCTGAAAAAAAGGGTTGACCTTCCTCATGAACCTTAACATGAGCAAAGCTAAAGGGCTTCTTAAAGGGCAAGAGGTATTGACACATCAAACACTGCCACACTCATTACGTCTTAGGAAAGATATTCATAGATGTCTAAAAATAAATAAAATCCTGCATAATAATGAGATTAACTGACTGCAAGATGTCTTTTTGTCATTAGTTTTTCAAAGTAGGAGACAGAGCCTTATAAGGGAATGTGGAAATGTTCAAAACAATACTAAAATGAAACAATGCAAGGATTAAAAGACCTCACTTCCTTCTTACCGGTGTCCTTTTCAGCGCGGAACAGATAAAACAAAAAAATCTTTGTAGCTGCACAGTGAATGACATATTCAGAGCGCTTTGAGATGAAGCCAGATTCACACGACCTGTACTGTGTTGATGTGCCAAGCAGGCACAGAGTTCATTCGCTCTACGGCGCCATCTATCGATCAGCTGAGGCACAGAAGGGCCTGTTTCTCAGAACTTCCTCAACAGGAATAACATGCTTGAAATCACTGGCAACAAACAGCCCGTTTTTTCCAAATTACAGAGTGTTTTCATCTTGTGATGATCATAGAATGATTATAGTACTTGTCGGTCAATGAATTCTCTCCAGGCTTATGATGACTAACCACAGTGGTCACATGGGCTACACATAGTGGAGAGAAGACTACTCGAAGATACATGGACATAATGCTATAAAACTGTGCTTTCTCATACAGTGGGTTGCAGGTAGCAAGAAAAAAAATGCTAAATGCAAATCATAAAATGGAGCAAACCATATAATTGTGCACACTTAGACTTTAGGAATGCACAGATTAAAAATAAATAAATGCTAGAAGTGAATTTAGACATCACAATATTACAATGTACAATATATATATATATATATATATATATATATATATATATATATATATATATATATATATATATATATATATATATATATATAAACAATTTGTGATTATATTTGCCAGACATCTTATATATATTTGCCATTTATTTTTGTCTGTTAAGATTAACTTATGATAAAGATCATGACAAAGGTAATGTAAATTAAATGTATATGAATGGAAAAAGCATGCTCAATTAAATATCCAAAATCAGCTGATATACACATTACTGTTTAAAAGTTTTGAGTCGATAAGATTAGTTTTTTTTTTAAGTAAATTAATACTTTTTATACTTTTATACTTAATTTTATACTTATGCATTCAATTGTCCGAAAGATACAGTAAAGTCTTTCATGTTGCTACAATTTTACCATTGATAATAATAACAAATGTTTCTTGAGCAGCAAATCTGCATATTAGAATGATTTCTGAAGGATCATGTGACACTGAAGACTGGAATAATGATGCTGAAAATTCAGCTTTGCATTACAGGAATAAATTACATTTAAATATTTATTCAAACAGAAATCAGTTATTTTCATTTCACAATATTACTGTTTTACTGTATATTTGATCCAAATAAATGCAGCATTGGTGAGCATAAGAGACTTCTTATAAAACGCATTATTTTTATTTTTTTAATGTAATGGTCGAGAGATACCAATTGAAAGAAACGTAAAGCCAGATAACAATAAGGTACATATATACTGTTCATGCCTAATGTGTTAAAGAACTTTTAAAAAGGAGCAAAAAACATGTATGGTGATTTATTGGATGGCAAAAGCATGAAACTGTCACAATTCAAGAGACGTTTAGAAATCAAACCCTAAAATGAAAATGCACTCAACTTTAGTTCATGGCAGTTTAATGAACTCATTTTAAAGACATGTGTCTTCAATTTTGTACAATAAAAAATTATAGTAACCTCTTGATTTCAAACATACAGTAAACTCTGCATCCTGAAGCAAAACAAGTTGAGAAGCACTGCACTCAAAAACTTGATGTGATTCTAAAATGCTTGAATGATAATGGATACTATTTCCAAATATAACACATTGATGCAGTTAATCAAGCTCCTCTTCTCTCCTAAACGGCTGTGGAAGTGGGAGGCAGGGTTAGGTAAGGTGATGGTGGTAGTTTTGATGTATTATATCCCAGAATGCTCTGTCTGTTTTAGCAAAGTGCAGGGTTTGGGTGGAAGCCAGACTCCACTGTTACCATGGGAACCATTTTCTCCAGTCTGGCATCACAAGAGCATTTCAGACTGTTACTACAAGATGAACCACCAAAACAAAAAAATACAACATGCTTGACCAAAGTGTACAGTCAGCTGCATGTATAATTTTTTAATTTCCCTAAAATGGTCAAAAGGTCCACTCCAGATGCCAGAAATCCCCATAAATTCCCCCAAAAATCAAGAAATTTTTCTAGGAACAAACACAGAGTCATATTAGACAGGAAGGAGAATTCCCAGGCAATTCCACAGAATCTGTTAAGTTCAGGCGGAGGAATGTTATGTAGTGCGGAGTGAGGGAGGTGGACAGGAACATTACTAGAAAAACATGAAATATAAGGGAAAGGACACAGTGATCTAAAAGTTCATGTGCTCATGAGGTTTGAAATGTGATGACTAAGAATTAGACTAAAGGAATTATTAGATTGTGTAAATATAAAAAACAGGCTTATTATTATCATTAGATGTGATGTAGCGCTCCCTGCTGGCAATACCTGCAACAAATGCATAATTCCAACAGCAAAAAGCTAATAAAAAGAAATAAAGTTATCTTGTTTAGATGTTGTTTCGAGATGTTGTTATATTGTTCAGTTTGTATATAGATATTTATAGTGGGGGGAAAGGCACAAATACTGATTAATAAAATGTTTTTGGAAGTTAACACTGTCATTAAGAAACAAAAACAGCAAAAGGGATAGTTCACCTATCAAATGGGAAAAAACCTCACCAGTTCTGCAGGACCTCCTGCCTTATGGTAGAGGGACAAACACACTGTGTGAGGGGTGGGAGGGGTCCTTTACAATGGCAAGGCTCTACACACACCACGTGTCTGGAAAATGTCTTGATTGGTGGGAGGGAGACCCCTATGATCTTTGCCTTCTACGGAAGTCAACAACCATCTCCTTTGTTTTATCTACATTAAGAGATAAGTTGTTGTTGTGGCACCAGCTTAACAGTTGTTCCACCTCCTCTCTGTATCCTGCTTCGTTGTTGCCACTGATGAGGCCCACTACAGTTGTGTCATTCGCGAACTTGATGATAAGGTTGGATTCAGACTTGGTAGTGCAATCGTGGGTGAGCAGCGTGAACAGCAGTGGGCTGAGCACGAAGCCTTGGGGGGCACCTGTGCTCAGCGTGATGGCATCTGAAGTTCTGCTGCCGATGCGCACTGACTGTAGTCTCTCTGTCTGGAAGTCCAGAATCCAATTGCAGGTTGGGGTGCTGAGACTCAGCATTGAGTTTCCTTACTAGCTGCTGGGGGATGATAGTATTGAACGCTGAGCTAAAGTCGATGAGCAGCATTCTGACGTATGCGTCCTCAGTGTCCAGATGTGATAAAGCAGAGTGCAAGGTGTAGGAGATGGCATCATCCGTAGAGTGGTTGGAACAGTATGCAAACTGCAGGGGGTCTAGTGAGGTGGGGAGGGAGGAGTGAATATGTCTCTTGACCAGTCGCTCAAAGCACTTCATCGTAATGGGAGTCAGTGCAACAGGGTGGTAGTCATTGAGACATGTCACTGCTGACTTCTATGGGACAGAAATGATGGTGGTCTTTTTGAAGCTCGCAGAGACCACAGCCTGGATCAGGGAGATGTTATAGATGTCTGTAAGGACACCTGCCAGCTGGTCAGCACAGTCCCTGAGCACTCTCCCTTGTATGTTGTCCGGACCTGCAGCTTTGCATGGGTCGACTCTGGATAGTGTCCTCCTCACGTCAGGTCCAGAAGCAGCTCTTCAGGGGTGGGTGTGGACTTGTATGCCTGCACGTTGTTCAGGGCTTCAAACCGTGCGTGGAAGTTGTTTAGCTTGTCAGGAAGGTGGGCGTCATTGTTGTTGGTCTGTGTTGTAACTTTGTAGTCTGTTGCTGGCAACATCAATGATATGGGTTTGATTCCCAGTAAACACAGTACACATTTAATGTACTGCAAACCAATTTGGATAAAAGTGTCTGAATCCAAACTGTTGTGAAATCAGATTCTTAACAGGAAATGGACAGACTGGATGAGTTTGAACAATCACAGCAAAACAAAACAGAAAATTGAGAGCAACCCAAATGATGTTGTAAACTGTTGGCAATAACAAGCGAATTCACTCATCTAGTGTCATCACACATTGACATTTCTGACCTTTTATTTCCCATCCGGTGGTGTAAATAAAGCCCGCTAAGACTTTCTATTGTTTGTGAAATATGTGGAACTGAAGTCTAGGTGGAGTGGGAGGGTCTTTTCCAGTAAAAGGCTGGTAAACTTCTTCTTTCTGGGGAACCGAAACTTTCATGTTTTACTTTCCCGACACATATAAGCATTCACTGAATGGACTTCCTCTTTTTGAAATGTCAGCATCAGGTGATGCCTGAATGGGGAGGAAGAGAGGAGGCCACAAATTTAGTTCATTGTTGTTGTTTTTTTAAATCAGATTCTTCCCATCTAAGGCAAGTATCATGAGGTAAATTGGCATAAACACAAATGACCACCGCTGCATCTGAAATCGCATACTGTATAGTAAGTACTACATGTGGTTTGAAACTTACTTTGCGACCATTAAAAAAGTATGTACTAATCTATATAGTATGAATGTGTGTAGAAAGATTGAAATTCACACGTACTACATTCGCTATGTTTTCATTATCATGTATTGTGTACTACGGTTCAGTTGCGTCGCTTCACAGCCATTTAAATCCTCTCCCGTGGCCTCATGGGATAGTAAAGTGTCTATCAAATGTGCACTTCAGAATCTCGCCAGAAGCAGTAATAGGTCATCCGGGGACATTTTTATACTCTTTTATGAGAACTGTGAATTCAGACATACTCCTCTTGTCATATACTATTTTTCACCAACTAAATAGAAGGGAAGTAAGCTATTTCGGATGCAGCCCATGACTCTGATTGCAGGTAATGTCCTGTATGATCAACAAAGTTGTTGATTCAAATATCCCAAGGATCCATCCATGATCAAAGCACTTATCTGCAGGATATTTGGTTGTAACTGTTCCTGTAAAAACTGCAGGGATGCTCAATCTTGTTCCTGGAGCTTCACCTTGCTGACTTTTTTTGCAGTAGTACACCTGCTTTTGCATTGTGGTGGTTGGCAAACAGACATAAGGTGCATTTCTGACACCTACTGGACTGGAGTGGGGAGCATGGCTGTTTGGATAGTGTAGGAAAAACGGGGGTTTGCATCAGACCAGTTGACTTTAAATATCTATTTATCTTAAAAAAATCATTATAATATCTTAAAAATCACATACAATCAATGACCCAATAAATTTGACACATTGCTGCATATCTTGCCATTATCACCTCATATAAAGGATAATTCAAGAAAAACGTAATGACATAATGACAAAAATATCACAAACGTTCATAAAATATTTAGGTGATATTTTACCACTGGTCATGTTCTACCACTAGATGACACTGTTGTTGTTTGTTCTGCATTTAAAGCACATGGTGTTCCAGTCTGCATTTGTTCACAAAACGTCAACATGGGTGGTTAGAAATGATGGATGGTTAATATTTATCATCATTATGTTTTTCCCAACCCATAATGCCTACAAAAAGTGCCAGTGAAAGTGTAAAGATGGCATGTATATTATTCTCTAAATATAAAATATCTGTTGAACATGTAATGGGCTTGATTTTTAATGATAATTTTGATCGTTGTTAACTCGTTTTATATGATATAGTGAAAACTGATAGTGAAAACAAACTATTTTCCGGTCAATCATGAGTCTTCAGAGGGTTCCGGTCACAAGACATGGTATGAACATTACTGATATCCCCCTGTATGATTGATGGAGGACAGCTTACTATGGACTTTTACAGGCATATTGAAAAAGTTATGCAAATCCATAAGATATATAAATAGGATTTACAAATGTAACTGTATTATTCCCAAATATTACAGATGTCCTGGTATAAAACTTTTTTTTTTTTTAAGTCCTGTTTTTTATTAAAAATTACGAGTCCACATAAATAAATAAATAAATAAAAAGATGTGCACAGATCCATAAAAATAAGAATTGGTAATTTGATTTCATGGTGGCTTTATTTAATTACCATATTTAATTTATGTGAAATTATTATTAAATTGCCTTTTTATGTTAATTTTCAGTTTTATTTTTCCACAGTAAATGCAAACAAATGCAAAGTCTGTACAGTCAATTTCTATCGAACAGTAACTTTACACTCCTCTATAGAATCCCTCACACTGTCATTAGAAAGGTTGTGTGACTATCAGGACATCTTAAACGAGCAAAATCAGCAAATATTTGAGCAGATGAAAGTTTTACCGTCAAGGATACACTGCTCAGTTTAATAATGTGAACTGTCCTTTCGTACTCTTGCTGTCATCACACACAGATCTTCACACTTCATTACCTACACTCATAACATTCACAGGCCGCTCGCTATAAATATTCAACAGCACTGCGGAGTCACTCATGGATCAAATGGCAGAGACTGTCATCACATATATCAAGTTCTTTGGTTTGTTTTTAAAGTTGAATGTTGATTAAAATGTGTGGGTCATATTTCACCACCAAATCAAAAGACAAATAAGAGATTGTATTTTGCAAGAAGAAAAAGTCTATAAAAAAATTTCAGTGGACGGGGTTCTCTATGTTATGTTCGTAAATGTCACAATGTAAAAAAATATTGATGGCATTATTATCTTAAAGAAAAATAGAATTCCTTGTGTTTTTCTTTTCGCTTTTATGGTGAAATAGGCCTACGACCTAGACATCTTTGTGCGCTTTACTACTCAACACACTGCTGCTATAGAGATATACAGACACGCTACTGTAGGCATTTAAGAAAAGCTGCTGCTGCTGCATAAATAGACATACATCAATCCCGTAGCAGATCTAGGCAGGTGGAGCTGGGGAAGGTGGAGGGTTTCAGAGGAACCTGCACACTGCAGGACTAGCTTACAGCAAACAATGAACCAGACGATTTCAATTTTCATCAAGCAAACTCATTGGCTGCAGGATATATTGTTTAGTTGTTCAGTACATATAAAGGATACTGAATAACTGAACAATCATAATAAGCCAGGTCTAAAATAATGGACCACAAGCTTCATCAAATGTGGCCTTTAAATGTCACCCACACAAGGAAGAAAACACCATCAGCACCATAACTAACACAATTACCATTAACTAGACAACATTAAATACCCTAAAGTACACAACAGAGCTGCATGATTTATAGTTAAAAGATCGCAATCTTGATTCAAGCACCCATGCGTTCTTATTTCTAAATGCCAATGATTTGGATGTGTCTATCAAACCTGCTGAAAGTAACTCTACGCTTCAAATAAAGCTTGTATCATTACATTGTTCCACCAGCAAATAACTTTAAAAAAAAATGTATTTGTTATTGAATCATTCATTCAAGAGATTCGTTCAAAAATGCTAATTCATCATGTAATGAAATAAGTTAAGTCTTTATGAGTGAGTCATTGAATCAATAATTCTGATTAAAAACAGATTTTTTATACAAATTAATTAAATATATTTTTTTAACAGACTGCAGCAATTAACATTTTGTCGTGATCTCTACTTCAAACAAAAATAAAATCATGATTCTCAATGTATCCTCTAGTACACAACTGATAACATAGGAAGCAACATAGCTATATAAATTCATTCATTCATTCATTCATTTTATTTTATTGTCCACAATGTGAAAATTTGCCTTCGGTCTCATAAGAACAACAATCCAACCAACAACAACAAAAACAACAAGAACAACAGGACTAACACACAGACATCTTCGGGGCAAAATGCAGCACAGCAAATAGCAATTACGTTACAATACATCAATGGGGCGTGTTATTCAGCGTCCGAATTGCATTAGGAATAAAATAATTTTTAAAAATGTTACGATTTGCCCTAGGTACTTTGTAACGTCTTGCAGAGGGAAGGAGTTCAAACTCCCTATTGAGTGGATGAGAGGGATCGTTTGCTATTCCAAAAGCTTTTTTCCTGAGAGCTTCCTCGTACATGGAACTTAATTGTTTCTGACTTGTCCCTATGATTTTTGAAGCGAGGTTTACTATGTAACTTTTTTCTCCCTTTTACGTTTAAATTACCATACCACATCGCCATGTTAAAGGTTAGAATACTCTCTATCAGATTCTTATAGACTATTTCCATAATGTGCTTGCTCACTCTGAATGAGTTGAGCTTGCGCAGTAGATGGAGACGTTGGTTACAGGTTTTAAAAATATAATCTGTATTTTCACCGAAATTTAGATTAGAATCAATATATGTAACGAGGTATTTGAACTTTTCTACTACCTCTACTATTTGTCCCCTAATTATAAGGGGCTGCACAGGGTCCTTTTCATGTAAGACAAGTTCCTTTGTCTTTGCTACATTTATATTTAAGGAACTTCCATTGCACCATTTCTGGAGTGATGACACATGTGCTCTATATACTTCCTGTCCAAAATGTCCCCCCTCTTTAATAAAGCAACCAGGGCCACATCATCTGCATTCTTAAACAAACGAAAATTTTCCCGATCTAATTGGAATTCGTTTGTATAAATGGAAAAGAGTAATGGGGAAAGAATAGTCCCTTGAGGGGACTATTGAAATGCAATATAACATAATACATCATGCAGAGACTTATGATCCATCCTTGTTCCTGCTTTGTCTTTTACCAACAAAAAAACATGCATAGTCTTTTTAAATGTAATATGCATATTGAACGATAAGGTAACTTACAGTTCACAATTAACACACACACAAAAAAAACTGCACACAAAAAATTGACAGTGTATTTGTGCTGTGTTCTTTATGTAACAGCCATCATGTGAATGCACAGAAGCCTGCGGGAGGAATCACAGGGCACAGGGGGTGAACATTAACAGACATTGTTTGGCTCACATTACTGCCTCTTTGTTTGTTCTGATGACTAGCGGGAGATAGACATTCCCTGACTGTTTTAGAAGTGAGAGCTGCTGTCTGTACTATCACACCATGCCTGGGTTTGATTTAAAGCCCTCTCTCATACTCTCTGGAAGACAACACTCTGCTGCCATGCTCTTTGTTGACAAAACACTTCGTATCTTGCCCGCTAGACACTAGGGTGCTGGATTTGGTGTCCGTCTGGGTGTAAGTGTGAGGCATATAGGAAGATATGGGAAGTTTCAAACATTCTTGTCACCTTTATGGCTTTGCGTAATCCCGCTGCTACCCCACTACATCATAGTCAGCGTTCTCCTGCTGGGCTTGGCAGCGGGGGGCTCGTGCCTTACAATTTTCAACACTTAACACTGGAGAGAATCTCTCTGCCCCAGACGCTACTCATATCGTATTGTGTGGCGTACAGTGTGTGACTGAATGTTGATTTCAGAATTGTACTTGAATTCTGTCCAAAGTTCAGACACTTCTTAAATCTTAATCATGTTAATCCTTTACAAATATTCACCAGTTACTATAGTAACACTAATTACGGTATACTATATATTGTTAGTGGAAATGCTGTTTCGCATTTCTGTTTCGCAAAGTTTTGCAGTCTAGGGAATGAAGGCATACCTTGTTTTTATTACAATGATTTCAAAATGTCTTTAAGTTACTGTTTTTCATTAAAAATAAAAGTTTATTTTTTATTAACCATGATCTATCTTGGTAATGGAAGCAACCAATGGTTTTTGTTTGGTATTGCTACAAATACCACCAAATATTATTACAATTTTAAAATACATATTTTCTATTTTTGTCACATTCCTTCAGAAATCATTCTATTATGTGTGTGTGTGTGTGTGTGTGTGTGTGTGTGTGTGTGTGTGTGTGTGTGTGTGTGTGTGTGTGTGTGTGTGTGTGTGTGTGTGTGTGTGTGTGTGTGTGTGTGTGTGTGTGTGTGTGTGTGTGTGTGTGTGTGTGTATAGCAGATAAAATAATGACTATTAATTTCCAGCCGGAGTGCCTATGATAGCCACCAGAGGGCACTCTTTCCGTCTTTATCATCACATCAGGGACTGCATTTTCCCATTTCCCAAACTCATTATGCTTGATTACTTTCAGCTGTTTCTCATTACCCTTGTTTACCCTGCCTATTTAAGCCCTGTAATTTCACTCATTCTATGTCTTTTATGTTGTTACATGGCATTATTACATGTTATGTTGTTCTGAGCGTTATCCTTATTTCTTGTGTTTTTTTTCTCTCTGCCTGTTTTCTAGATTTCCCAATTCCCATTTGCCTGTATTTTCTGTCCTGTTGCTCACTTGTATGATTTGGCCATGTGTTTGACCTTTATATGGATTACGATTCTGGATTGTCCCAATAAAACTGCATTTTGAAGTCTCTGAGCTGTTTGTAACACCTATACACCAAAAATATGGTTCTTGTAATGTATAATGTAAATGTTCATAAGGTGAAGGCCACTTGGCACATATCTCAATGGTATTGAAAGCACCTCGTTCATTAGTGTCATATTCATCCGTCTTCACCGTTCTCTATAGTCCAACTCAAAATCCAGTCTAAGCTCTGTATCAAAGAACGTTTGCCAGGGAGAGTAATTAGCCTGTAAGAATAGCACCTATTGAATCCACCGCTTCTAAAAGTGTGCTCCACAGAGACCTACTGCCCCCTAATTCATCAGAGGAGAGGACAGACAGACAGATGGACAGAAACACACACACACACACACACACACACACACACACACACACACAGCAGAGTGGTTGGCATGTAGATCTGAAACGGTATCTTACGAAGCTGTTTGCACCTTCTACATCGTTTCTGGCTCAAAACACGTCTCCTCTAAAATAAACCCTTTGCTTTTCTAGTCCTAACCTACTCATGACCTACAAAGACCCCAGGCCGGCCACACACTCAACTGGTAATAGATTGAAAAACAGATACACTTTCACTGGTTTTAAGATTAAACATGATGTCTGTTGTGCATTTTTGTGCTCCTGTCTGTTTCAAGCACTGACATTATAAAATAAAGTCACTTGTTGGTTTATTGGAATGCCATTTATATAGGCTACTTACATAGGTTATTTAAGTGTAACCAGTGTAAGTTAAGCACAATCAACAACATTTATGGCATAATGTTGAGTAATACAAAAATTAATTGTCAGATGTCCTCCTCGTCTGGGTTACAGTGAGGCACTTATAATTATAATTAATGTGGCCAATCCATAAACATACTCACTCAACAATAAATGTGTTGTTAGCATGATTTTAGAGTGCAAAAACTCGTTTAATAATCTTTAAAGTTATAGTCAACATTTTTGCCAGAAGAATTAATGGAAGCTTTTATAAATTAATTAAATAATTAATTTGAAAAAACAATTACATTTATAAATAAGCATAACATGCCTTCTTCTAAATTCTTGAAAATGTACTTATATTGCCCATTTACTTATACTATAAGTGCCTCGTTCTTTTTTCTATTTTGGAAAAAAGTCAAAATAATTGTTGTGGTAATCAACATTATGCCACAAATGCTGTTGAAGAATCGTAACTCTTTTAAGTGTAATAAAAAAAAGCATCTGTGCTTCTTTAAATGAACAGCATTTGATGATCTTCAAAAGCAGAATTCTTTTTCTCAACTGTGCTGGTGTAATTTACAATAAAAATACGAGTGCAAATGCCAAATGAGTCACATAAAACACAGTGGCGTACAGTCTAGAACTTGATATGTAATATGATTATAGTGTTTGAACGAATCTATTCTGTGACAGCAGGTGGTAAGAAACCCATGATCCACTAACGTTATTCACACCGGTAGGAAAGAAAATCATTCTAAAGTGAGATCACTGTCAAAGCCAGTCAGTGATTTTCACCCCAGATTAGCGTTCCTGTGGTGATGAAGTAAGATTATCTCGCTGAAACCATTATAGTAATTTTGTGCCCTGCTTTTGTTTTTCTTCTTAATTTGCTAAGCACATTCTAGGTCACTGAAGACGAGTAGCATGTTGCACGTGGTGCATATTTTGGATAATATGAAATATGCAGCAGCAGGGTTTGGCTGACCGTCTGTCCACATTGAACTGTAATTCCATTCCCGATGGCCTCCCAGGAAAAAACACTGGTGTCCTTAACACTATCCCAGTGTCTAAGACATCTCCACCACCATGACATAATTTAGTGTCAGACTGAATGCTAATGTGACTCATTAAGTATAAGAACCTTCCTGCTCATGGGCTTGAATCTACACTCTTAAGAAAAAACAAAAAGGGCTTACTCAATATTAAAGAACACTTTAATTTATGCCAAAAAGGTTCTAACGAGTAATTGTCATAAATGATTGCATGATATACTTTCATGCTGAAATGGTTATAATTTTTTTTTTGTGATAAAGTGTTTACGAGCTGTTTTAAGGGTATTTTTAAGAATTCTCATTTATTAATTGCTTTTTATTGCCAATGTGTGAACGAATTTGAAAAACAAAACCTTCCCCCAATTTCTAGTTTGTCTATGAAAGCCTGCCCTGTATGACTGATTTTTATATGAGGGACGTTTTTGCCGGGAAAAAGGATGGGACGATTCCGCGCGCTCCCGATGGCCTCTCTTCTTAAAAGTTTAGGATAATGCCGAAAGAACCATAATGTCAATATATCATACAAAGAAAATGGAATAATTAAAACTATAGTCTCACATAGTGAGATCTATATAATCTATTGTCAAACTATCATAACAGAGTCATTTAAATTACCTCATCTGTCGACTTGGTGCCGGTGAATTGCAGACCTGGTGCAAATCACTATGATCAGATGCTTTCTTAACTGCTGCTTTCTCACTGTCCTTTTTATTGTTTGTTTATTTTGTTATTGAGAGGAAAAGGCGCAGCACATAATAACATATTCATAAACGTCACTCTCGTGGACGGCGTCGAGATGTTCCTTAAAAGCAGAGCGATTAGCCCTATAGGATATACACAGTTGCAGGGCCCAGAAAATTACTCAAGGCCCCGCCTACCAAAGCGCGTCAATCAAAGTTTACAAGAAAATTAAGCGGAACTATCCTTCTGGTCACGAAAAGAGAGAAAAAAAAACAATGAGAGTGAATTGCGGGAACAGCAATCAGGCAAACTTGTGTTAAGTTGATGTGCATGTCTCTCTAATCTGTGTAACCCAGCAGCAGTTCATCTTCTGTATGTCTTGCTTGCTAATGCCGGCCACTGCTGTGTTCTGTGACTTTGTGCCTGACAAAAAAAAAGTGGGAGTGAAATACAACTTTGTATTATGTTTAATAAATGACAAAGGGCAACGGTGTTTGTTTATAAATTGCAGCTAGGAAAAGATAACCGCATCGCGCGTTAACATGCCTTCAAATGCGCGTGCACGAAATGAAATGCGCACTTTCCAGCAAAACATCTGTGAGGGACCAGTACAATATGGGCGTTATGGCACTCCTCATTATAAACGCACATACTTTTAAAACAAGACAATGATTATCTTGTCCACAAGTCAGTTTAGTTAAAACTCTGCAATAAAGCAAGATGGAAAGCAATGTACTGGCATTGACTATTGATTTATAGGCTAGCCTATGTTGCATTTAACATGTTGATTGGCTGGACATACTGCTCAATATAGATGCACATCCCTCAGTAAATAATAACCATCAAGTATTAAGTATTGCTTTTATGATTTAAAACATGTGACATCATGCTATGGCAAGCCATTTTAGCTTTTTTTCATTCACATGATGCATTTTTGATATCAATAGCTAATTAAATTTGTACTATTTAAAATGTGAATTCTTGATATTAAGAATGTACTTTTTCTAGCAACAATGTCTATTTCTGATATTGGGAACTACATTGTCATTAGTACTAGTTTAAGGAGGGAGGATTGTAGTGGGAGCACTGGGGTGCCAGGTGTGACTGTGTGGCAATGGCTAATGGTTTACATTAGGGTCAGGTAGGAGGGTCAGGTAGGAGGGCCCCTTAACAAAATTTTGCTTAGGGCCCGAGGGAGATCAGGATTGGCTCTGCTTAAAAGTATATCGCTAAAAAGGTATTTCCAACTTATTTCTACCTCTAAAAGCGATGAATGAAAAAGAACATTGTGGTAAGTATATTGGGGCCTTGCCTCACATTCAGTCTATTCTCTCTTGTAGGCCTACGTACTATGTTTAGCACAAGCAGTTAGTTGCTGGCTGCAGTTCACTTAACGGCCACCGGTGTCGCTAATAACAAGAGTTTCTGAATATTATAGCCAAAGACTAATACAAAAAATGGACTTTGATATAGCCCCTATAATTCATAAAATGAAGACGAAAACGAACCCCTAAGTGTCACGGAGCGCGCGGCTGTCACTGAGCGCGCGCCTTCACCTCTCCCCGATCTCACACGCTCCTTGTCACCTGAGTTCTAGAACTGCACTTCCCATCATTCCCCTCTGCTATCATTAGGTTCCATCCCTGCCTGGTTTCTCCATTCAGTCTCATCACTCCCACCTGTTAATCGTTACCTACCCTTTATCTGGACTGCTCAGTTCTATGTTCTTTGCGAAGTCTTGTTTTGCCACGCTACATGCTGAAACGTGTGCATTTGTTTCATGTCAGTGATTCCTTGTTTTATTACCTGTTTGAATAAAGTGCTGCAGATGGATTCGACTGCCTCTTCTCCGTCATTACAGAAGACTTCGCCAACACAGGATCCAGCAGACTTCCAGCGTCTGGCTTCCGAGGTTTCATCCCAGGCATCTGTGTTAATCACACACCAACAACAGCTGGTCAAGTTAACTAACCTCACTGAAGAGCTTGTGAGGTCCGTGCAAACCCTCTCTCAACAGAACGCGGTCGCTAATCAAGCTCAAGCTCCCGCAGCTGCGGCTCCCTTAACATCAAGCGTGAGTACGACCTCAAGCAACCCAAAATTATCTTTCCCTGAGAAGTTTAATGGCTCACCTGCTGCCTGTAGAGGATTTCTGTTGCAGTGCGACCTATTTATCAACCAACAACCCCAGCTTTATCCCACTGATGCGTCCCGCGTCTCATTTATCTGCTCTCTACTCACCGGGAGGGCGTTGGAGTGGGCGACTGCTCTCTGGTCAGGAGGTCAGCACACATTTCCCTCTTATAACGTGTTTCTGTCTCAATTCAGAGAGGTGTTTGAACATCCCGCGGGCGGTAAGGAGCCAGGAGAGCTACTTCTCGCATTAAGTCAAGGGAGTTCTACTGCGGCTGACTACACGCTTTCATTCCGCACCCTGGCAGCTCAGACGGGTTGGACGGAGGAACCACTTAAGTTGCTGTACCGAAAGGGTTTGAATTCTGCGCTGCAAGGGGAATTGGCTTGTCGCGACGATGGAAGGACCCTCGGAGAACTTATGGAGCTCGCCATTCGCCTCGACAATCTCATCCACTCTCGTCGCGCACCTCTCTCGCCCAGTCTCTTCACTAATCCACCAGCCAGCTCAGATTTCGAGCCCATGCAGGTCGGCTTCACACGTCTCTCTACGGAGGAACGTGAGAGGAGGCGGCGGAATAAATTGTGCCTGTACTGTGCTCAAGCCGGTCATCTGAGAGCTTCTTGTCCGGTGAGATCCAGATCCAGAGATACTTCTGCGGTGAGTTCTTCGATTAATCCTCCTAACTCTAACTCTCTCAGTCTCGAAGTTTCCTTTAGTTTTAATGGAAGTATTTGTGAGACAAGGGCTTTAATTGACTCTGGTGCCGCTGGGAATTTTGTTGATCTGGATTTTGCCTTGTCTAATCATCTCTCTCTCATCCCTTGTGAGTCTCGTGTGGCAGTGGCAGCCCTGGATGGACGCCCCCTGGGGACAGGGGAGGTACATTACATCACGCAGCCACTTACTCTCAGCTTCGGGTCTCGTCACACGGAGAGAATTCAGTTGTATACCATCAGTTCACCTCATCATCCAGTAATTTTGGGATTGCCCTGGCTGGAGAGACACAACCCTCTAATTTCCTGGACTGAGAGGAGAATTACTCAATGGTCTCCTTTCTGTCAGGTCCACTGCTTGCCTGCTCTCCATGGTCCTGAATCAAGCCACTGTCCCTCTGAGAAGTTGAACTTGCAAGGAGTTCCTGCGGTCTACCATGATCTTGCCCTGGCATTCAGCGAGAGAGAGGCTTCACTTCTACCCCCGCACCGGGCCAGTGACTGCGCTATTGAACTGCTACCCGGAGCCGTTCCCCCGCACGGCCGTGTGTATCCACTTTCGCAACCGGAGACTGAGGCACCTCAGTCACCTGAGTTCTAGAACTGCACTTCCCATCATTCCCCTCTGCCATCATTAGGTTCCATCCCTGCCTGGTTTCTCCATTCAGTCTCATCACTCCCACCTGTTAATCGTTACCTACCCTTTATCTGGACTGCTCAGTTCTATGTTCTTTGCAAAGTCTTGTTTTGCCACGCTACATGCTGAAACGTGTGCATTTGTTTCATGTCAGTGATTCCTTGTTTTATTACCTGTTTGAATAAAGTGCTGCAGATGGATTCGACTGCCTCTTCTCCGTCATTACACTAAGTTTCTGTAATACAATAAAATATAAAGAAGGAAATTTACAGGAGGAAAAGGAAAAATATACAAATAAATGATAAAGTAATGATAATGATGCTAAAACGTTTCCAGGATCACTTTATATTGATCACATAATATAGTTATATTGTTAACGTAGTTACATTGTACTTACTCAAATAAGTACTTACCAGGGCCGGCCCCGTGGCTTAGGCGGAATAGGCAAATGCTAGGGGCGCCACTCAATAGGGGCGCCA
The DNA here is from genome assembly GCF_051911475.1 of Siphateles boraxobius. Classification (NCBI taxonomy): domain Eukaryota; kingdom Metazoa; phylum Chordata; class Actinopteri; order Cypriniformes; family Leuciscidae; genus Siphateles; species Siphateles boraxobius. Next base: position 30,933,357 of record NW_027509219.1, read on the forward strand.
AAATGAGTGAACGAGTGAATTTTTTTTTTAGATTTTTTTTTACTAATACTATTTTAAAAACATTTATTCAAAATACTACAAAATAAAGCAAAAAAAGTCCACAAAAACTTAACTAAGTCCCCCGACTCCGGTCCGGCGCATCAATCTTCCCCCGCCCAGCGAGTGCTGGAAGTGCGTCAGAAACAGAGCGTGCGCGATCAGTTTACTCTGGGTAATTTGTTGTGTAGCGTTGCCCCTCGCTGCATCCAATGTAGACCGCATTGCTTTCGTTTGAGGGCACTTAACACACTCAAGCACCCATAGAAACGGGCCTGGCAGCTCGAGCCAGGTCTAGACATGGTGAAAGTTACCTGATTGTGACGGATGTCCAAATTTACATGACATATTTTAAATTAGCATTATAGTCTGCAATAGATACAGTGCCAAACGGAAGAGAAGAGGATAAAAGGGGATAAAGACAGAGGTAATGTAATGAATGAACAGTTTATCTAATTGCATAGTAGTAAGATATATAATGTAATGGCAGTTATTTTTACCTTAAACTTTACGCTAACAGTTGTTCTGAGTTCTCCAGAGGCCCCAGACAGTGTGATTTGTAACAATCACGTCAGTTTTTTTAGACGCATTCACTATCACTTTTATTAATTAATGTTTTACTCTACAGTTGTGCAGTTTTGAGGGGGATATATGGCATTTTTTAAATTTATTTGCCAAAATTATTAATGATATTTAAAGAAGACATTTAGCAGTTTCATTCATGGTGAAAACATGAAACGTGCCATAGTTTAGTGGAAGATTGCTGCCATCAACTGCAAAACAAACACTTTTGCTAGCGCTCAATGAATAGTTTGTGCATGAATGACATTTGGACGATGACATCACTGTTTTATCCAGAGCGGCTATATATACAGAACAAAATTATAAACGCAACAAAACTGTAAATCTGCCTTGAAATAATCTATATTGTAAAAAGCGCTATAAAAATAAATGCGACTTGACTTGAATGCTAGATGTAATGCTCTTGCTATTTGTGTTTAGGCTGTAATGTGTATATATACATATATAGGATAAATAATGATGAACACAATGACAGGGTGAAATGGGCTGTGATGCATGGGCACCAGGTAAAATCTTGCCTAGGGCAGCAAATTGACCAGGGCCGGCCCTGGTACTTACTCAAATAAGTACTGAGTAATATTGATTAACTACATTTACTTACAAGAGAGTTAGGTTTAGGGTTAGTTACATGTAATTATGCATACTGTTATTAGTATGTATATCTACTTCACCTTGGCTTAGAATAAAGTGTTACCGGAAAAAAAATATTGACATCTTCAAGCCCTTGAAGAAATTGTTTAAAAAATCCCTAAATTTCTTAAGATAAGTCATCTGAAATTAAATTGATTTAATTAAAGTATAAATTATTGAATATAACTTAAATATACTGATAATTATAGAAAATAATTAGTCAAATTAATACGATTTTAATCATTTTATAAACATCCTGTTATGAGGGATTTTATTAAAATCCTTGTTATAGATATTTTATTTACAAGTATTTCTGTCTATTGAAACCCTTTTGATTGACTACAACCTAAACAATAATTTTTTTTTTGGTTTTTTCATGTTGTTCTTATAAAATAACACTGTCTCTTTGATGAAAGAACTGATGAAGGGAGATAAAAATAGAATCTGATGATGCTGTGAGAGTACGCAAAAGACAGTCACCTTCGATCAAACCGATAAACTGTTCTTTAAACAGATAGACAGTCCAACACAGTGCATAAACGCACATATGACCATATTCCTAATTCAAAAAAATTCAGCTTCATCGGATTATTAAGCACTCTGCACCTTAAAAGCCAGTTCTGAAGTTTTGAACGCGGTGTTTTTGTAGAAACTAGGCCAACTTAGGTTTTTGTGCGTGCTTCTGAATATGCATAAACATATCTGGGGACATATGATATGACGTCTCAGCCTTGTGTGTCTGATATATGTCAGTGAACATGGGTGGAGTCAGCACCAGAGAAGTGTAACTCTTCCCAGAGTGGGTGCTTCTTCCATATAAAGCGTCGCAGGAGCTCAAAGCCCTTGTTAGAACAGGAATCCTCAGTCACTTCGGCTGCAGCACTGCTATTGCTGCGTCTGGGCGCCCTGATCCTTTGCACAGCTTCAGAGAGGTGAGAGAAGGGTAGAGAGAGAGAGAGAGAGAGAGAGAGAGAGAGATTACCACACAGCTAACAATGGCAGATTTGTCGATTAAGTTAAATCCTGTGCATTATTGTGCATGCAGATGGACACTGTGTTTATTGTGCTAGTCTGAATTTACAAATATTTGCATTGCAGTGATTTGTAAATAATTGTGGGTTTAAATGTTTCTTAAAATTGCCAATGCGGTTGAAGACTGATATGTTGATATTGATGGAAAACTCCATTTTGGTTGGATTAAATACACAGTAAAAGTGGTGACATTCAATTGTTACCTTAAATAACTTTTTCTTCCTTATTTAATGCATTCAAATTAGTTTGTGGGCATAAATCAATTTATTCAGGTGTATTCAGTGATGTTAAATAATATTTTTGACTTGAATAAAACCGGTTGATTTAGATGTCACCATTTCAAGTTTCAAGGTTATGATTTTTTCAGTGTAGGGTGTATTTTGAAAAGCTGAATAAATTCTAAAAGGTTTTTTGCAACAACAAAGAAGGCTGGATTACACAAACATATGTGATTTAATTCACATGTACATTAATGAAGTAATAATTTGCTTGTACATTTATAAATATTTCTTTATTATAATAATGTTTAATTTAAGTAAAGTTAACAGCATCATAAATGGAATCATGTTTTTCTTTTTTTCCTGTTCATTGTAATAGCATGCAGTGTCATTTACAAGGAAGGAAGAGCTCATAAACGATAATCACGCATACCACACATAACCACATTACATTCTGTATTTATATTCCTGATGCGACAGGTCTTGTACACGTGTTTTGTAAAGTATCAGAGTACAGAGAGCACAGGAGCTTAACAAGAGCAGGAATGTATGTAGTGAGTGTTTGGAAGCTGAGGAGGAATCTGTTGATTGTTCAATGATGAGTGACGAGGACAAACAGAAACACTATTGCAAAGTGAATGTGGAATATAAGAGTTAGAATCAGTTTTTGATGAACATTTCTATTATTTTTTATTTATTTATTTATTTAGAATTGCTGTTTGGTGAAAAATAATTTTCTCCAAAGAAGATGTAAAGGAAAACTCTAGAAATATATAATTGTTTTTGTAATTTATTATTTAATTAAATTGTATATTTATTAAGTGGTCTGCTGAAATTGGTACACCATCAGACCCTATGGGTCCTTTCTGTGATGTAATTTACAGTTTTAGGAAAATAGTTTACTGTATGAGTTAAGCCACACTTTTTTGTGATTTTGAATGTTTTAATTTTAATATATATATATATATATATATATATGTATATATATATATATATATACATATACATATACATATACATATACATGTTGTACATCATATTAATCATATATTTTGAATAATGATCATATAGCCTATAGACAAATGCACATTTACAGCTGGGCACAGTTTCTATTGAAAGGCATTATGTTTTTAACATTTACACACTCTAAAATGAACATTTAGTGTGCTAAATGTTCTTTGGTTGTCTTTTATTTCGCAGGACAGGCAGTGTAATGATTGAACTGGGCTCAGTGGAGGAGGGCAGCAGTCTGATAGACGAGCTGATGGAGTTGACATCTCAGAGCTTATGTCAGCTCGAGATTAAAGAACATTTCAATATCATTAAAGAAATTGGCCGTGGCAAGTATGGCCATGTGCTGCTGGTCACCCACCGCTGTAAAGGTACGCTATTGAGCCTTTATTCTTATAGTATTAAGTCACTCACTGTATTTTTTAAAAGTTCAGTAAGTTCTGTGATTTTATAACAATACATACGTGATCCCAGCATTAAAAAGTAAAATCTAGGGTTTTTAACTAACCCCTTTGGGGTCTTGTATCACCCTGATTGGATTTATTTTAAGATAATGACTTGCTGACTAAACATTTTTCAGCTCATAAATTATTACACTCACTTAAACAATAAATACGACACAAGACGAAAACAGTTTGAGAAGGCGAGTCCGGACGAATGCAGAAATTAAATTAAATGAAACCGCAATCGAGTTATGCACTACAAAAAACGTCCATATTCTGTAAAACAGGTCGCATCGCTTCTGGTTCAGGTCTTTTGTGCTTCATCGAATATCTGTTTTTCTCGAGATACTGTCTAAGGAGTGAACGATTATGTGTATTGTAGTTGACTTTATTCAGATGCATTTACATTGTTACTGTGCCTCAAGATGCAATCAACTGAAACTGTGTCAGTAAAGGTGTGAATCAAATGGCCCATAGAAACTGATAGGTGTAAGCCAGACGGCCCACACAAATCTTGTGTATTGAGTCTCGGTTATAAAGTTCTGCCCCACAGACAGAACTTTGGGTTAAGATTTTTGAAGGACGACATGCTAACATCGCTGCTGAAGAACTGCTACACTACAAACCTTCAATAAATTATTTTCCCCACACGAACTCTGGTCAAACGTACTTATTTTATGTATTAGAGAAATCGTCTCGGTTACGTATGCAACCCTCGTTCCCTGAGTAGGGAACGGAGACGTTACGTCGGATGACGACGAATGGGGTTTCGCTTGGAACACCTATCGACTTCGAGTATTACAAAACGAGCCAATGGCAAAGAAATGCCATGGGTCTGCGGAATTTGCATAGCGTATCTCCGCCTTACCTCCTGGGTATAAAAGGAGGACGCCGGCTTTTATACGCCAGGAGGACGCCAGTTTCTTCGCCGAGGAGCCGAGACTGAACTCAGGCGATCCCCGCGGCACAGCGGAAAGTGGCAGGAAGACGTAACGTCTCCGTTCCCTACTCAGGGAACAAGGGTTACATACGTAACCGAGACGTTCCCTTTCGTTGTCACTCCGAGTTACGTCGGATGGCGACGAATGGGGTTACCAGTCTAATCACGCCACCTTCACAGCTGTCTTCCAGTGCCCTGCGTAAATCTGAGATCCCTGTTGTAAGACTAGCAAGGACCCCTATTTAACACAGGAATACCAAGGTACACTGGGGAGCATATCCCATAGTTTAGAGGAAATATGCAAATATTGCCAGCCCAAACGGGGGGGACTTAGAGAATACACATATGACCCGAAGGATGCATATGGAGAACAGTGGGGTGTCCAGCCGCAGGTGGAATATTTCAACCCCAGGGGTGGCAAGGTGGCTTGCCAAGGGAAAGACACATGCTCAGAGAGGCTTACAGTGGAAATACACATGTGGGGGTCGCTCAGAGGAGGGAGGCACCTAGCCGACGCGCAGGCAATAGATACTTGCACCGACGTCAGGAGTGCTGGAGGAACTCAGGGCTTTCAGAGAAGCTCACCTGAGGAGAATATCGCACGTATCCAGTCCGTGGAGTGGAATGGCGAGCAAGCGAAGACACCTGAGCGGGTCCAGTACTAGCTGGTTGAAGCGAGTACATGAGAGGACACTGGCTCCACTCGGAGATTGTAGAATCTGGCGAATGTCGCCCAGCCTGCAGCTCTGCAGATGTCTGTTAGTGAGGCGCCATGCGCTAGAGCCCAAGAGGACGCCACACTCCGGGTGGAGTGGGCAGTCACACCAAGGGGGCACGGTCGACCTTGCTGCTGGTATGCCAAGCAATGGTGTCCACTATCCAGTGAGACAACCTCTGCTTGGAGAGAGCCTTTCCCTTCAGCTTCCCACCATAACAGACAAGAGCTGGTCTGAGGTCCTAAAACACTGCGTTCTGTCTACATAGGTGCGGAGAGCACATACTGGACAGAGCAGTGCCAAGGCTGGGTCTGCCTCCTCCGAGGGCAGCGCTTGCAAGTTCACCACCTGGTCCCGGAAGGGAGTGGTAGGAACCTTGGGCACGTATCCAGGCCGGGGTCTCAGGATCACGTGAGAGTAAGCCGGCCCGAACTCCAGGCACGCTCCGTCAACGGAGAATGCGTGCAGGTCCCCTACCCTCTTGATAGAGGCCAGTGCAACCAGGAGGGCTGTCTTCATTGACAGGAGCTTAAGCTCCACTGATTACAAGGGCTCAAAGGGAGCACTCTGCAGGGCAGTTAGAACCACCGCGAGGTCCCAAGAGGGAACGAGAGGAGGGCGAGGAGGATTCAGTCTCCTCGCTCCTCTCAGGAACCTGATGATCAGGTCGTGCATCCCCAAGGATTTACCTTCTACCAAGTCATGGAGTGCGGCAATAGCGGCAAACATAGACTTTGAGGGTGGAGGGAGACAGCCTTCGCTCCAAACCTTCTTGAAGGAAGGAAAGCACGACACCGACCGAGCATCTCCGGGGGTCTTCTCGGCGAGAAGAGCACCAGCTGACGAAGAGGTTACACTTCAACGCGTAGACGTGTCTCGAGGACGACGCTCTAGCGGAAGTGATGGTAGCCACCACCGCAGGTGGTAGGGTACTCAAACCTGCCTGGTCCCGCCCAGGAGCCACACGTGGAGACTCCAAAGATCGGGACGAGGGTGCCACAGGGTGCCCCGTCCCTGAGAAAGAAGGTCCTTCCTCAGAGGAATGGGCCAAGGAGTTGCTGTCATGAGGAGTATGAGTTCGGAGAACCAGGTCTGGGTGGGCCAGTAGGGCGCAACCAGGAGGACCTGCTCCTCGACCTCCTTGACTTTGCGCGAAACCTGCGCAAGAAGGCTCACTGGGGGAATGCATATTTGCGGCCCCGCGGCCAGCCGTGCGCCAGTGCATCCGTGCCGAGCGTGCCCTCGGTCAGGGAATAATACAGGTCGCAATGGGTCGAGTCGTTAGAGGCAAACAGATCTATCTGTGCGTCCCCGAACTGGTCCCAAATCAGCTGAACCGACTGGGGATGGAGTCGCCATTCTCCAGGGAGGGGCTGAAGCCTCACTGAATTTTTCAGGAGCATTTCTGCTCAACATGAGAGTGAGACAGCATGTCCATTGTGCATGGCGCCCCAGCCCGTGGAGGCATCTGTTGAGACAACAACATGCCGGGAAGCTCGTTCCAGGGGCACTCGGACCCGTAGAAAACTGAGGTTCGACCACGGGGTGAGTACTGACGGCAGGTCAGGGTAACTAGTACTCGGCGGATGCCTTGTTGCCATGCCCACCTCGGGAATCGGTCGCAAAGCCAAAGCTGAAGCGGTCTCATATGAAGCAATCTGAGCGGCGTACCGCGGCTGCAGATGCCATGTGCCCCAGGAGCCTCTGAAAAAACTTCAGTGGAACCGCACTCTTGCGCTTGATAGTTTTAGGCAAGTCAGCAATGGCTGAGTGGAGAAGGCGACCAAGTCCATACCGAGAAAAGACCTCCTCTGCACGGGGCAAAGTTTACTCCTTTCCCAGTTGACCCGAAGGCCCAGACGAGCTAGGTGCCGGAGCACTGGGTCCCTGTATTCACAAACCTGGTCTCAGGAGTGAGCTTCAGACAGCCAGTCACCGAGATAGTTCAGGATGCGAACCCCGTGTTCCCATGGAGGAACAAGGGCTGCCTCAACAACCTTGTGAAGGCGTGAGGAGACAGGGCTAACCTGAATAGGAGAACAGCGTACTGATATGCGCGCGCCCTGACAGCAAACCGTAGGTATGGTCTGAGTCGAAGGAGAACGGAGACATAAAAGTAGGCGTCCTTCAGGTCGATCGCTGCAAACCAATCCTGTGGTCGCACACATCCAGAAATGCGTTTGGCCAGGAGCATCTTGAACGGCGCCTGTGAAGGAAGCGGTTCAGATGCGTAGGTCCAGGATTGGCCGTAACCCACCGGACTTTTCCGGGACAATGAGGTAGGGGCTGTAAACCCGGACCTCATCTCGGCTGGAGGGACAGTCGCAATCGCACCCTTCGCCAGTAGGGTAGCAACCTCCGCTCTCATGATAGGGGCATAGCCATCGACCAAAGTGGAGCGGACTCCCCTGAAGCGGGGAGGAGACCGTGCGAACTGAATCGCATAGCCGAGCCGATGATCCTGCTCCTCGACCTCCTTGACTTTGCGCGAAACCTGCGCAAGAAGGCTATCTGGGGGAACGCATATTTGCGGCCCCGCGGCCAGCCGTGCGCCAGTGCATCCGTGCCGAGCGTGCCCTCGGTCAGGGAATAATACAGGTCGCAATGGGTCGAGTCGTTAGAGGCAAACAGCACTGGGTCCTCACTCCTGTGCCAGCGGCGTCAAGAACCAAAGACGTCCCCCCGGTGGTGCAGCGAAGCGGAATGACCGGCCCAGACGTGGACGGCATAGCGGGCCGGTGTGGGGGCAAGGTCATAACCGCACCCTAACAGAGGAGGCCAGGGAAGGACCAGCGTTCCACGGGGGCCTGCTCTGTCAGGGGTCTGGCGACAGAGGGGGACAGGGGCGAAGCGGTCCGTGGACGGCACACCGTGTCAACCGCCTCTGGGACAGAGGGGTACGAGGAGAGCATGGCTTGTGGGCGGGGCTCTGTGTCGTCCGAGAACTCTGTATGCTCAGAGACGAGAGAGTCAGCTCTTTCTGAAAAAGGATTCTTTCCCAGCCCTCTACCGGGGAAAGGAGTGGCCCTGCTACCAACTCCTGGAAAGAACTGAGTCTCATCTCAGAGCAGCCCATCTCAAAAGTGCCGCTTAACCCGGCGTTTAGCGGGGGGCAGGGCTGGAGAGGGCTGTGGCATCCCCCCTACGGTCTTCCAGAGCCAGGCCCGGGTGAACGGGCGGGGTTGGAACCGTGGGAGGGCGCCTTCGGCGGTGGGCAGACTGAGGGATCTGAGGGGACGGCGGGGTCGTCGGGCAGAATAACCTCAATTTGCTCACGGGCGGTTGAGGACTGTTGGGCAGAAGCACTCAACCGCACCGCCGAAGAGGCCGACCTTGGAGATGGGGATGTCGAGCAGACGGGTCCGCCCGTCATCGTGCACATCAGACCGGTCAGCCCCAGACTGGTGAACATCACCTGACTCCGAGAGCGTACGGCCACTTTCGTCGCTCGGAGAGCAAGGTCAGTGGCGGCGCGCAGCTCAATGAAGAGCCTCGGGTCAGTCCCGCCCTCCTGCATGTCCATGAGTATCTGGGTCAGGTAGACCAGCAGAACGGTCATAGGATGCAGTGAGGCGGCTGCCTGTCCTATGGCACTATAGGATTTCGCCACAGATTAGTGTAGAAGAAAAGAACTACAGGCTTTGGACGGGTGCTTAGGATTGCGCCGGGAACAACAGAGCGTTCAACCGGGGGGACCCCAGTGTACCCATGGGCAGCGGCCCCTGAGGGGAGGAAAGGCGGATGAGTCCAACGAGAGGACCCGTGATCTCATCATGCACGTCCGGGAGGAAAGATATTGGGGTTTGCCGTGGATGCGGGTCGGCGGGCTCACCCAAAAACCAATCGTCCCGGGAAAGCATGGCCGTCATCTCCGGATCAGACTCAGGCACAGCCGTATGCACAACAGAAGGTGGCAGCTGTGACAAGTCATCATTTCCAAAAGAATCAAGCCCACCTAGTGATGCTGCTACAGACACAGCATCATCCTCTGTAGCTTCAAATGAAAACACACGGGCCACCCGAGGGTAGACTCATGGAATCATCAGTTCGCTAGCGGGCACCGTCATTAAAGAGGGGGGGCTGGGGCGTGGACACAGAGTCGGCGTCTTGTTCCAGACCAACACCCTCAGGTCACCCTGGCCACCAGCCGAAGATCGGGTGGTGGATGAGGGGACTCTCACTCTTGCGAGTTCACCGAGTCTCGACCTATATATGACGCGATGATCACGTTCCCAGAGAGAACATGAGTCATCCACGAGCGCTGATCAAGTATGATCAAAGCCCAAACATACTAGACAGCGCTCGTGCCCATCAGAGTCCGATACCAGTCCGCTGCAACCAGAAATACACGGGCGAGCCGTCTTTAAAAAGACGTGCCGCGTGCGAGCTCTTTTATGAGAGGAGAAAAAAACTCTGCGATGTTGAAGCGCACAGGGAGACACACACACACTGGCAGATAACTGCACAGATCAGCACGCACTGTGAGCTCGCTGCCGATCGCCGTCACACCAACACCGGAGAGAGAAGCTCGTCTTGTGGAGCGAGTCAGAGATGGCTGTGGAGTGAAGAAATACTCTTGGCTCCGAAGCGAAAACATATCTGCATGTTGCCGGCGTCCTCCTTTTATACCCACGAGGTAAGGCGGAGATACGCTATGCAAATTCCGCAGACCCATGGCATTTCTTTGCCATTGGCTCGTTTTGTAATACTCGAAGTCGATAGGTGTTTTAAGCGAAACCCCATTCGTCGTCATCCGACGTAACTCGGAGTGACAACGAAAGGGAACTAATACATTATCCAAACGAACGCTTGGCCAAATACAGTGATTATTATTGTTCCGGTGCCTAAAAATAAAGCTCCAGAGCCTCTTAACGACTTTAGGCCTGTGGTGCTCACGTCCCTCACTATGAAGACGTTAGAGAAGATCGTGAAGGACGAATTTTTAAACTCTGTCCAGGATCTACTGGATCCGTTTAAATTTGCCTACAGACCGAACCGGGGACTGGAAGATGCAGCATGTAGGGCCTACTCTTTTTAACTTGATCTATACCCATCTTGAGAGTGCAAAGAGCTTTGTGCGGCTGCTTTTTATTGACTTTTCTTCAGCTTTTAATTGCACTCAACCACATATTTTAGCAGGGATTTTAAAGAGTAAAATCTGTCTTAAAAATGTGTCTTATCTGTTGGTTGATGAACTTTTTAACTAACAGGTCTCAACGCGTGAGAGTGAATAGCATTTTATCCGATGTCCTCTTTTCCTCCACTGGTTCCCCGCAGGGCTGCGTCCTCTCCGCGATCTTATTTATTTTATATACAAATGCATGCCAAAGCCAGCACACCAGGTGTCATATCATTAAGTTTGCTGACGACTCGGTAATATTGTCGCTGCTGACGCACAATGACCCTGACCATGGCGCAATTTCAAAATGATTTTACAGAGTGGTGCAAGTCGTCTTTTATTAACATTAAAAGGGCGAAAACTAAAGAAATACTGATCGATTTTAGAAAGAACCCCCCCCACCCTCTCTTCTACCCTCATTAATGATCAAGCTATAGAAGTGGTGAAGCAATACAAATACCTTGGTATTATAATCGATGACAAACTCACCAATGTTGATAAGGATGTTTTATTGTTGTTTTATTAAATCTATTCTTTCTTTTGCCCTTGTGAGTTGGTTTGGGTCCCTTAAAATCAAGAACAGGCTGCAATTTATAGTTAAGGTGTGTGGCAAAATTTCCCACAACCCTCTGACTGATTTAAATTCTGTATATGAGACAAGGACCCTCAAGACGGCACAATCAGTCCTGGCCGACCCACGTCACCCCCCTGAACAGCTGCTTCATTTTGTTGCAGTCGGGCCGCAGATTCAGTGTGCCTAAATGCAGGACAAACAGACACAAAAACTCTTTTGTCCCTGCTGCTATAGGTTTTTTTAATAAGTCAATGTGAGTTGTAGACTTCTGTGTAGTATGTATTTACTTTGTTTCTTACAGATTGTATGGCTGTTGTTTTGTATAACCTGTGTGTTACTTATGTCACTTGCTGCTGCACAACGAATTACCCCCCGGGGATAATAAAGACTCCTTGATCCTACAGCACAATCTAACCAGAGCAAGCAAAGATGATCATATCTGACCATTGTATATGCAAATTAATATCTAAAAGTTTTTTTTCTCACTGACATTTAGATGTTTAAATGATATAAAAACTATAAAAAAGAGAACTAGCTAGGTTAGCGGATTAGCTTCCATAGACATTGGCGTCAGTTAGTAGGCTACTGCTGTTAACACTTTCTCCCACAAGCAGATGCATGAAACCTGTTTGATCATGTGGCGTACGGCATAAAGCTTCTGAAAACGCATGAGAATTGTTTTTATTCTCAAGATGGTAACTGGACACCCCTCACTGAATTGAACATCATGGCAGGCGTACTATTTGAAATATTACCTGTGGAAAACCCCTTCAGTTTCATCTACTAAAATGACCTAAAATAGAATGTTTTGGACTTTATAAAATCAGTTTAGATTCAGTTACCACTTGAAGGACATTTTTAGGTCATCAGACAAAAAAAAACCATTAAATAACAGCAAGTTAATTTGCATTATTATAATAATTAAAGCAATTTCCTGACCAATGAGTTGTGGTTAAGACAACTAAAGTGTTTAGCCATTTTGGGCTTGGCCTTTTTTTTTTTTTTGCCCAGGAGTGTACATGAACATGGGAATCATTCAGTACAATGTCATGATGTGTATCAAAGTACTAGTATTACAGTTTGATAGAGTTACTACATGAACACTTTGAGCAGTGCAGAAATGATTTAATGCTATTTAAATGAAACACTATCTCCTCTTTTACACTCTGAATGCCAAGACATCATAACAGCTGTGAAAATACTTTCCACTTCAAACTTAAGACTATACGTCATCATTTTTATGTCTCATAGAGCACCATCTGGGAAGGCCAAAAGTCCTCTGATCTTGTGTATTTTTCACTGCTGGTTGTGTCACAGGGACTCCAATGGCTCTCAAAGTGCTGCCCAAAGCCTCGACCAAACTGCAGGGCTTCCTGAGAGAATACTGCATCTCCTTGCATCTGTCTTGCCACCCCTGCATCGTGGGCTTGTTTGGAATCGTCTTCCAGTCCAACGAGCACTACGGATTCGCCCAGGAGCTCGTCACGGGACGGGACCTGTTCGCCATCATCCAGCCACGGGTGGGAGTTCAAACATTATCAGATCTTTCCCTTTATTCATAGGCACCAGTAATGCTATCACTGCCAATTCACAGTTGCGTGGGTCTTTCTTCAACCACCGGCACTTTAAAACTCACAAACATTAAAACTGTTTTGGAAACTTTTTACCATGCCGCCATCATTTTTACTACTTTTCAATTGCATTTTATATATAAATGTGTCCTTTGTCCCGGACATTCAGTCTTTAACTATAACAATTCATCATAAAATAATAATTATTAAATGTTTAATTAATTAAATTAAATGTCAAATTTAATTAAGAGCATTTAAAAAAAATAAGTACTTTTTTTTTTTTTACACAAATTACATGGTGTTGCTCATGGTGGAAATGATGCCACAATTAGTGTATTTTTTAAGATGTTTTGTCTCCGAAAATAATGCACGGCCTCTGAGGGCTTTCATAACTTCCAGATACTTTAAGAAAATATGCAATGGAATAAGCAATGGAGTCACTTTACTTAAAAAAATGTAAATGTCATTTTCTCTACAGTAATATCCAACACAGAGTGATTTGATTATTTGAGATGCGGAAAATGACATTGATCGGATAATTTACTGTTAGGCATTCTTAGTACACAAATGAAAGAAACTAGTGAGAAAAGTACATTTTAGGTTTATTTTAATTATGTCCACAGTGCCAAAGTGCCTATAGCTGAAGTAAACACTTGCACAGTATGTGATGTGACTAATAAAGCTCCAGATCCTTAACATGCCAGTGCAGGCCTAGAGTGACTTTAAGGATCTGGAATCCGGACCGCACGCTAAACATGTTCACATGCTTTTCGTACTGAATAAGGAGCAGGAGGTATGCTTGACATATTTCGGTAATGTTCACATGTCTTAGGAAATCTTGGAGGGTGTAATGTGTGAGTAAAAGAACAGAGCAGCTGTTTTCCTCTGTCACAACATGAGTCTCTGTTACTTCAACATATCCAGTGAAACCTTAAGCCAGACGTACTGAAGGATTGGAAAGATTTAAAGTTGCAATAACGCAGCAGGGGCTCCTAAACTCATGCAACCGTATATTCATTCATAATGCAATGATGCTGTCTTGACAAAGTTTTGTACCTGCACATAAGCAGAGTTAGCTAAATGTTATTTATATTATTATACATTATACACTATTATTCATATACATATTATTACCGAAGTAAACTACTGAGCAAATTCAGTTCAGTTAATAATTGTTTTTAAATGTAAAAGATGTAGTTAGATATTATGTAATATATATATCTATATATATATATATATATATATATATATATATGTATATACAGTCAAACCAAAATTTATTCAGACACCTTGCTATCATAACTTACATAAATTAACTATAGTGTCCTGCACCAACTAGTTAAAAAATATAAAGAATTATATATGATGTCTAAAAAATTTTTTGTTTGACTGTGTGTATGTATGTATGTATATATATATATATATATATATATATATATATATATATATATATATATATATATATATATATATATATATTAAAAATATAGATTTACTCTTTTTTTCATTTTATGTCATTATATTTCATATTTATTTTATGTTACCAAATATTAGTCTTTTTTGACATTTTTGTGTACAATATAACCTACTTTTAACCAAAGTTTGATAAACTGTACTGTATTTCTATTCTTCTCCAGGTGGGCATCCCCGAATGCGCAGTGAAGCGCTGTGCCGTTCAGATCTCTTGTGCTCTAGAGTTCATCCACCAGCGTGGCCTGGTCCACCGGGACATCAAGCCTGAGAACATACTGCTGCTGGACACACACTGCCGGCGGGTCAAACTGGCCGACTTCGGCCTGACCCAGAGACAAGGAACCTTCATCCGCTTCATATCAGGCACGCTGCCGTACATGGCTCCAGAGCTGTGGCCATGGTCTTAGAGGAAGGTCAGAAGGAGGTGAAAGTCCCTCTGCTCAGAGTGGAGCCCACTTTAGACACCTGGGCCTTTGCTGTTCTTCTATTCTGTATCCTCACGGGCTTCTTCCCTTGGGAGCGCTGCAACGACAGCGACGATTTCTACGAGGAGTTTGCAGACTGGCGCAGAGCGCCGGCAAAGACCCCCGTGCCGTCTCAATGGAAAAGGTTCACACCCATGTGTATGCAGATGTTCAGGAGGATGTTAGCGCTGGATGCCAGTGAGAGGTGCTCCATAGGGGAGGTCAAAGGTTATGTGGGTAAAGACTGGGTACGAGCGAAGGATGTCAACGGATGGGTGGGAGAAAACGGGGAGGTCAGCACGTCCACACCGAGCCCTTGCAGAAGCAGCCACAGTGATGAACAGTGATGGTGTTATATGACAAATTAGCAATCAGAATGTGGTACTAATTGCAATGCAGACAGATGATTGGTGGGCTCAATTGACATCATTAGAGGTGTTGATATAGATATTCTCCGAAGTAACATCTTAAAGAGTAAAGAGGAAGACACTCATTTGCCACAGTATTGAATTATTGCGGATTAAATACAATTTAGGCTGCTTTAACAGCACTTAATAATTAATTGTCTATATAAAAGTAAATCTATATGAGGATTCAAGCTATAACATAATACTTGTAATGTATACTGTATGTTTATGACCTTAGAAAGCCTTTGTAACAAAACACTTTTCTACAAGATCTGATTCGCACATGGTTAGATGCGATTTATGCGAAATTGTAGTAAAATGTTCTTGAAATCTTTATTATTGTTAAAAAAATATTTTTATACAAATAGTAAGGGCAGAGGAAGCAGGGATAATTGTAACGCTCAATAAATGACACTGACACAAAACGCCATCTTGTTCAAAATTTTCAAAACATGTTATTTAAATAATATCAGGGACAAAGTCTGACAACAATGCCACCATAAATCTAGCTTCAAATCAGTTTAATCTGCACATTCATTATTTTTCAGGCTGGTCCATGCACATACATGGAGTAAACTCTCTCAAAAATGTGGTCGACTCTTTTAACTGAGGACAACAGCTGCCATATTGAGCATTATAATTTTTCCCATTTTATTCTATATGAGTGGACCGTCTCCTCCCCTTTTATTTCTGATGCAGGTATGAACACGCACAATTCAAACCTCTACCTCCACACAAAATTTACACTTTCAGGAATGATCCATATTGTATTATTTTATGATTTGCCAATCAGTTTTGTTTCTAGCATAAATGAGGGTCCAGTGAATGAACAATACAAAGAAGACAACCAGACATTGAATGCAGTGTAGATGAGCGGTAGATTTTAAACAACTGTTGTATATTACTCGTGTTTCTATCCAAGTTTATTGAAATATCTATTATATATTTGTATAAAATGTGTAGATTTCATATCAACCAGCTTGTTTTGTTTGCTGTGTGATGATGAGACCCATGTCACTATTAAAGCCTGTCCTATATTATCCAAGGATAAATCTAGTGTTTGAGAATGTTGTTTATTAACTAAGACTAGTAATATAACCATTTTAGTTCACTTGTACTTAATTATAACATTCAGTAATGGCTGCTTATGTCAAAGATGGTTGGAGACAAAATTTCAAAGCTTTATGCCAAACATTTCCTGTGTAAAGGCAACATAAAATCTGATGATTTTAAAACATTTAACTTTAGTCAAGTCAAGTCATCCTCATTTATATAGCGCTTTTAACAATGTAGATTGTTTCAAAGCAGCTTTACAGAGATAAACATATAATTTAAGGTAACATAGATTGGTTTGGTTTTATAGTGGCTCTTGAAAAATGTTTTTTCCAGCTAAAGTTAGTTTTGATTGATTCACTTCCGTCTAAATGATTATTTGTTATTAAATTAGGGGCCGCTAAGACGACACCGTTCTCTCTAAACAGACTTTAAACGTGAACCTGTGATAGACACTGATGGCGTTCACATGCGCATTTAGAATTGATTCTATAGTTCTGTGCGTTTGAATACATGTGCGCAGGTTTGTAATTCCCCACAAACCATGCCTAAAACCAACTTTAGTATTTGTATGTCCATTTGCACTAAAAACGAACATAAAACTGCCCTTAAATGTCAAACCAACTAAGTATTTACTTCTAGCATGATTTTTTAAAAAACAGATCTGATGTGCTTTTCATAATGCATGAGCTTAAGCAAAAAACTCTAAATGGATAATTAGCATTAAAAGCAATTCATTCTTAAAAATAAAGTTCCCTGAGTGACATATAGTCATTTACCCTTGAAATATGATTGACAGGATAAAACAAACAAGCACCTCCCCAACCTTCCTTTAAATCTTTTTTTTGCTAAATGTGCTTTGAAACCCCTTCCAAGTCAAGTCACTGATGGCCTTTGCTTGTAACCCCAGTAATTTATTACATACAAACACAGAGAGCACTACAACCTTCTCTGTTCAACATTCAGAGACCTCCTGGCATCTGTTGCAGCTGGTGTGGTATTGATGGATTCTGGGCTGGTGTTTGTTTTGCCCCAGCTCTAGAGAAACTGTCCCGGTGGGGTGTCGTCACGCTGGGGATTTGACAGCACTTCTGAACCCAGCAGCTCCCTTTGCTTTGCAGCATATTTAGAGCGTTACACTAACCGGGATACTGTTACCGCAGTCCCTATGAGCTGGTCCAATAGAAGACCTTCATTACTAAATACTCTAATGCAGCCAAAAGTCCATCATGGAGTAAAGGGTTTAACAGCTTTTGAAGCTTGACTCCTCAGCAATGACTCATAATCTGTTTCGGTTGTTACTTTAAGCCAGATTCTTCTTACAAAGCGTCTGGCAATAACAGACTTGTCACTTTGTGGAAAACGGACACTTTATGGTTGTCAATTAATGTAATGAACTACACCTGTGGTTCCTCTGCTTGGACTCCAGTGCAGGGTTATTATCGTTAAAAAAATTCTGTTCATTGAAATAAAGCGGAAATAAAGTTGAAAGTAAACGAAAATTAGCCCTTAAATGCATATTTCGGGTCTTTAGTGATCCGGGATGTCATTCACTACCCTTCCCCCTCATTCTTTTTTTTTTAAAAGTTAGACATCAACCTTCTGAGTATAGAGGGTATGCGCGTGATGTCATCGTCAGCCGAAGTGACTGCGGTTACGCCCACTGAGTGGCAAAAAGACTGAGTGGCAGCATTAGTTTTCAGCGTGAATGCCATGGAAAACACACAAAACACAACTAAAACAGGAAAGAGCTTCGAGATTGACTGCACAAACAGATTTGACAAAGAAATCTGAGGTATATTTTTGCAGATTTCAGAAAGCTACAGAAAAGAGAAGCAAATGGATCGCTGCATTTCCCAGAAACAACTGGACTCCAAGCAGTGAAACATGGATTTGCAGATATCATTTTGTCTCAATATGTTACATTTTGGGGTAAAATCATATCCTTTATATTGTATTGTTAAATATTGTATTAACAACTCATCAATTAAATATGTACCATTGTATATTCTTCCTAATTTGATGTTTATAATAAACACAAAAACTAGTTTTAGGGCTGGACGATATGATGATGAGATATATATATATATATATATATATATAACATTGATAGCCTATATATGATCAACCGTATTTAGACCTAAGTGAAGCATTCACAGGCAAATGTTCTTTATGTATTTAGCCGGTGTCGAAATCAAGCACATATAAATGTTTTAAAACACATTTCCTACAGGTTGTATGTCAGTATCCATGGATCACTGGATCTTTGGTAAGTTGTAAGTCCAACCTTTAATTTAAACTGACGCAATTCAGCCGGTCTGAGTGGCAAAAGAGCCACAGCATGACTGGAGTTAATAGGGAAACTGCAAAAACGCTAGTAAAACAAATGATTATCAGTTTAAACTAAAGGTTTGAATCGATATACAGTGATGTGAATAAGTTAGGACACCCATGCTAAAGTTGCCTAAAAAGAGGAATAAAAAATCATCTTTTGGAAATTGATCTTAATGCCTTAATTGGAAAAATGAGTAAAAATCCAAACTTTAAGGACACCAATTTTCTTTGTGTATGAATAATGTATCATAAATAAATAAATGTTCTTCCTTAAAATACAGGTTGCATAAGTCAGGACACCCCTATGTTAAATTCCCATAGAGTCAGGCAGATTTTTATTTTTAAAGGCCAGTTATTTCATGGATCCAGGATAATATGCATCCTGATAAAGTTCCCTTGGCCTTTGGAATTAAAATATCCCCACATCATCACATTCCCTTCATCATACCTAGAGATTGGCATGGGGTACTTTCCATAAGATCATCTCTCAATGCAAATCAAACCAGCTATTAGGCTAACTGAAATAAAACCGTGCCAATCTCTAGGTATGGTGAAGGGTGTGTGATGATGTGGGGATAATTTAATTCACATCACTGTAGTGTTCCTTACAACTTACCAAAGATTCAGTGATCCATGGATACTAACATGCAGCCAGGAATTGTGTTTCCTGACATTTATATGTGTCTAAACCTAAAACCGAAATAAAAATAAATTAAACCAATATGTAAATAGCCTACCACTATCTAAAATAAAATAAAACGAATAAAATGACAAAAGCACATAATTAAATAACTAAAAATGTAACTAACACAAAAAATAAAATAAAAAAATTTTTATTTAAAAAATAAAAACTATAATAAAACTAAAATAACAGTAGTCCAGTGTGACATTGAGGAGAACTGACTTCATTCATTCACTAAAAATACCCACTACATTAGGTGTGGAAGAAAACTGATAAATAAAAGTTTCATGTTCTCTTGAGTCATGCGATCAGGTTCAGACATTTTAACTGTCTGAATATTTTTTTTTGAGGCCACTGGAGCAACAACGCTAGTCGATACAGTGTCAGTTCCTGGAACTTTGACACCTGCTGAAATGGAAATGAAGTTATCACACGGCACCCGCACCAATACGAGGCTCTAATTGTCTGATATATCTAATAAATGCCACTCAGATCATTTCTGCCACATGTGGTGCAACACAGACGATCACAGGGGGACTGCTTTAGTGCTTTAAACAAACCATCATGCAACGTATGTTAAAAATGCTCTTTGAGCTTCTGTACTTTGTTGACAGACTCGACAACTTGACTTTTATGTGTTTTACGATGACACTAAAATATCATCCACCACAGTGGCTGCAGTTAAACCAGTCACAACTATATTATACAACTTTCATTTTATCCCATAAATGCAACAGGAAGTATATGATATATTCACTATTAAGGCCATTACATTCAAAATGTTTCGTGCATCGCAATTGAAAGACAATTCATATTTGTTGTAATTGTGAATTTTTATCATTCAAATATGCTAATTTGGTGCAATTAATAATGGTTCTTATTAATATAAATAATAAGTTGTGCTGCTGTTTTTTTTCTGGAAACCATGCTACATTTTTGTCAGAATTATTTGATAAATAGAAAGTTCAAAGGAACATTTATTTGAAATAGTCAATCAATTGAATGCGTCCTAGATGAATGAAAGTAGTAATTTTATTTATAAAAAAAAAAAACTTTTGAACAGTAGTGTATCAGTTTCCGCAAAAACAGTTTTCAACATTAATAATAATAAAAATAAGTTTATTGAGCAGCAAATCTCAAAAATATAATGATTTCTGAAGGATCATGTGACATTGAAGACTGAGTAATGATGCTGAAAATTCAGCTTTTTGACATAAAAGGAATAAATTACATTTTAAAATATATTTAAACAGAAAATGAGTTATTTTGAATTCTAATAATATTTCACAATATTACTGTTTTTATTGTATTTTTGATCAAATAAATGCAGCCCTGAATGGTGAGCAAGAGATTATTTAAAGAAACATTTTGTAAAAATTACTATTTGCTGTCACATAATGTGGACATAAAACATAAAAATCAGCTAGGACCCCTACACATGACATCACTCTCTCCAGTATCCCATAAGGCTTTCAGGGCCAGATGCCATGAAACAGAGGCCGAAGAACCAATGGATCCGTGTTACCGTTACTGCCAGCGGCTCATGCAGCACTACTGCTAATAAATCTTTGCTGTTATGGAAAATCACAATCTCGCAGCCAGCAACTGCTTATACCACCAATCCACAGGCATGTTTGTGAAGGTTATTTCTGCTCTCACAGTACAGTACAGTGTGTCTAGACCCATGGAAACATTGAGCAAAGCATCATAGGAGATGACAGCTTGATTATTTCTGAGCATCACTCACTGATGATATTATGCATGAAAGCTGTTTATGAGTGTTATTAGGTTTATAACTGAATATGGAGAAAATTTTAGAATTATAATTTTAAAGAAGGCCTATTATAACTGTGACAGTGTTGGTGGTAACATCCAGATTATTTATATTACACACATTCATACTAGAATGTATTCTTTTAGCCGTCATGAAGAACTTATACAAAATAAGTACCTCAAGAGAGTATGTGATTTCAGACGAAGCCAGAGTGTTGAATTTTCTTCTCCTGCATCTTATTCTTCTGCAACCCAGAAAGGTTTTTTGAGTTGTGCCCTCTACCGTACAGGTGTGTCAGTCCAAGTCTTATTCATTTCACTTTTTGTATGAAAGGGCTGTTACATTTGACAAATTTATAAACTTGTTGTTGTTGTTGTTAAAAAACATACAATTAAGCCCAGCCCAGGAGAGAAAAAGTATGCAAAAGTAACAACACTACACTGTTAAAAAAAATTAAATTGCCTTAAATTTTTAAGTAGAGGAGAGCCGGGACGGTTGAAACACTTTTCAGATAAAAGTCGTTTTTTAAGATAAGGTTACAGATAGATTTTTTTTTGTGTGTGTGATGAACAACTCACATATGTGTTCTCTTAGTATCATGTGTTATTCGGTAGAAACATAGAATGATTTAAGTAAAAATTTACTTTGAACAGGAGTTGGGTTTTGTTTCAATCGTCCCTCCACAGCGGGACGATTTAAACACAGGGGTGGGACGGATAAAACATAACAGTTTAAACGGTAACTATCATCTAATTCTTGTTTTATGAACAATACCTGACAAGTAACTTATGTACATATTGTTACAAACATATTTTGTCATTTATTTTCATTTTAAGGTTCATATTAACATTTTTGTTCTGTCGCCCAATAAACAATCGGCGATAAGACTTTGTGCATTTTGCGTAATCTTTCTAATAGGCTATTTTGAAGAAGACAGACAAATCCATTTACAATTAATTCTTACATTTATTCCTTGAGTCATATTGAGTGATTTAGTCATATTGAGTGTTTTCCTATCGAGTCGAGTCGTGTTTTCCATATTGAGTCGTTGTTTCAACTGTCCGGACAGCGTCTCCAGCCATTTAAACCTGTTTTGTCCGTAAACTAAAAAACTCTGATATTATACACACTTAAGGGTGTGATGCAGTACTAATACACCTGCCATATTATTATTACAATAGCACATGAAACAATAAATACAACTTGTCAGTCAAAAAAAAGTACCGCACAAAAGATTTCACTCAAAAACAGCTTTCCGGCTCTAACTAAAACGGCAAGACGTAAAGAAGAAATGTTTTCGCGGGTCTGATAGGCATTGCATGCTGTACGTGCTGAAGAAATTTGACGTACATAACGTGAGTGGTTTTCAAGGAAATCTCAATGTTTCATCCGTCCCGCGTTTCAATCGTCCCGGCTCTCCCCTACAGTCAACTTGGATGTTTAAGTTATTTCAACTTTAATTACATTAAACTTACTTGAAAAATTTGTTGAAAATTGCTTAACTTATTTTAACGAGTTAAAGCAATGGAAAAACATATGTTGTCACAACTTATTGATCATGTCATTTTTATCAATGTACTTTCCATAAAAAGTAACCACGTAGTAACTTTTTTAGGGAGTAATGCAATATTGTAACGCATTACTTTTAAAATAAACTTTCCCAGACACTTATTAAAGAATGCAGTGTGAAAATTTGATTATAAACCAAAAGATTATGTCAGATTGCAATGGTCTGAATCATCCACAACCAAACTCTCAGAATCGGCCTGCAAACTCAGGTAATTGCAAATTGTGTGGCTGCATTTGTGTATTCACCTGATCTGCATAATTACTTCAGTAAATCAGCAGCTAAGATGTTTTAAAAATGATACAAGGTCAAAACAACAATATAAACAAAAGACAAAATGTCCACCCATTATTTCACACCCATTAGTTCAGCACAAATCGGCGCAGGCATGATTAAACTTCTTAAACAGGCTGAGTTTTCACGGAACTGTAGAGAATGTTAAACAAATCCCAGATAATCCTCATTTGAATTTCGGAATGTTCTATTCAGAGATTCCGGCCCCTGAAGACACACGGTCACTTCTCTTCAAAAGAAACATGTTCTGTTTACACAAACCACTTACTGTACAAATGAGCCCCTCTGGGTAAAGCAGATGACATGTGAACTTCACCGGCCACAGGAAGACCTCACCAAAATACACTAACACTAATACTTCTAGTTATAGTACACAGCAGCTGTTACTGCGTGTAGTAATGTAATCAGACATTTTTGCAATTAAATACACAGATCATGTGCGATTTAGAAGTAGAATTCCTGATGAAACACAGAGAGCAAACTCTTGTGCTGTGAATCAAACTATAGGTGTAATAGAACGATACAGTTTAACACACGACACCAGAGCACTGCATCTCCACTGACATCGTTTCACCCTCCAGCTCTTTTGACATTTAATGGACATACATTCAATTTAAAGAGAATGCATAATAATGTACAAAAAAGTCAGAACTATCAATTACTTTAATGTGAAATAAATCTATAAAATGGAAAAATCCATCAAAGCAGTTTTCAAAGCAAGCAAATAAAATAAGGCATGTCAAAGCGAAAAGACTGCAAAGGATCTGAACAGTGCAATATTTAACAAAAGATAAAAACACAGAACAGAAAACTTGGATCTTATTGTAAAATTTAAAATCAGATTTCCTTTTAAAATAAGTAGTATCTTTTAAAAATTGATGATTTAGTTAAATTAATGTCACATAATTATAATTTTATGTATGCACATAGTAGTCAGCCCAAATGAAAAATGCTTCCTTTTCCCCCAGAATAGCTTTAAATATTAAATGCTGGTGACTTTGTGAGCAGCGTTTTTACATTTTCTTGAGTATAATGTAGCATTAAGAAAACTATTGGTTACAGATTCTTCCATTTCTTGAATAACTAAATTTATATTGTTACAAGGTAATTTTTTCCTCATTAATGTTCCAAAAAATGGATGGAAATTAAATGGATAGTTCATTTGTATTCACTCATAAGCTGCGTTCCAAATCAAAGGCTGCGTCCTTCGAAGTCCACAAAGTTTGAACTGAGCATTGTTAAATGGGAATGTCTATCCTACAGAGAATTGACCAGCAACAGTAACATGTGTACAGGACTTTTTTAAAAGATATATTCAACTGTCTGAAAACAAAACAGGATTCACAACCAGTCTAAATATGTTCACCCAGGTCCATTCATGTACATAATAACGAGAATAAACTATCTATAAAGTCACATCTTGGTGAGATACAAGTCAACATTTGAACAGAACAGAAAAAGAAAAGAAAAAAGAAAAAAAAAATGATGATGACCAAATTTTCTTTTCTTGGCGAACTATCCCTTTAAGTGAACTTTGGCCTCCCTTTTATACAAACATTGTTACCGGGTCATGACAATTTTAAAGGCATCACTCTAGTACAATTTTAAAAGATGTTATATAAACAAGTGAACAGGATAGCCTACATCAAATTTAAATTTTAAGGATTTCTGCAGAAATCTCATGTGGACCTGCTCATAAGCTTTAACACATTTAAAACAAATGAAAAAGAATGTAAAACACTTAAAACAGAGAAAAACATATCAAACCACTACAACGCACATCAAAACCTTGGTGAAAAAGAATTTCATCAAGTTTGGCTGGCTTGACAGCACAAAAATGGCTGTTTTTTATCAAGTCACACTCTTATGATCTTGTTATTCCAAAACGGTGTCCTTTCTCTTATAGATTTTGAGAGTTAGCATCATTACACAGCATTCATATATAAGACTTATCTTCCCAATGTTCTACTGATATGAAATATACTAAAAACATAAAATCTTATCTCTTATTATTATTATCTTAAAAGTAAATTTTGGGTTACACTTTATTTCGAAAGTCCACTTTAGACAATCTACTAACTATAAGTAACTTTGCAAATACTGTATCTGTGTGCAGTGTGCATTGTGACTGATCTTTTTTTTAAAAAACATTGCCCCGATATATGCCCCCTCGTTCATTTTAATGGGAATTTCTAAAAGTGTGTGTGTGTATTAATGTGAGTGTGTTCTGCATTGGGGATGTTCTATAGTCTCATACCTTAATTTAATTAATACCAGTTAATGGATATCTAAAGTGGACCTTCAATATAAAGTGTGCAACCATGTATCTGCATCATTACTCTTGTTCAGCATGAACTTCTATCTCAGTGGTCACCACCACTGCATCTGCATTTACACCTGTACCTGCTTCTGAATCTGTGCCTGCATTCACGGATACATCTACTTGTGCTTGTGTGTCTGCCATCCCTGCATTTTCGACAGGCATGACATCATCATAGTCCTCCTGTTTCTCTGTCTCCACTTCATAGGTGTCCTGATCTGCTGAGAACATGAAGGAAAAAGGTCACCACCATTTCCACCAGGTTACTAACTAAATGCAAACACACACTGCGAGGTGTGCGTTTTAGTGCTGTACCTAGAATGTTGTCGGATCGCTTGGGAAGGAGTGGGAGGTCGTCATCAGCGTGGGTTTGGTGAGGAGAGATGTCACTGTTTTGTCCCTCAATGTCATCATATTCGGTCCCAGAGGAGTCTTCACTTCTATCATCTACATCCTCCTCTCCTGTTGGAGAACCGAATATGATTTACTCTTACACAAACAAATAAGTAAATATATATTTATTGTGTGAAGATAATTATGATTTTGTTATTCCAAATCTCGTATAAAACGTGAGAGTAAGCATCATTAAACAGCATTTAGGATACTGTATGAATGCTGAATACGCGAATGCTAAATATATATTAATTTATATAAACATATTTAGATACATTTATTCAAATATTTTATTTATTTATTTTTCACATAGTCCAAAAATGTCCTATAAATTTCAGTCTGATTCATATTCATACATTTATTTAGCCTGATATGGGTTGTCATTGTAGCTGACCAAAAATAACATTTTAGTTGATCAAACATAAAAATAAAAATAAAACAGTTTAAATAAAATAATTTAATTATCATATTTTCAATCTTGTCTTGATTATTGTTTGACAAAAGTCATGATGAAAAATTTCATCAGTAATTTTGTTGAGATTAACAGTCAATTTACAGTTACAGAACACTTGGATGGAAAAATGGACGTGTAGGCAGACAGACAGACAAATATTTGAATATCTTACCCATCTTGTTGACAGAATCCACATCCTCATAGTCCTCATATTCTAATGATGACGCTTTTCCTTGAGACAAATTTGAAACAGATTTGACAAGCAGTAATATCTTTGCTTTAAATATAGACACATACACACAGGCATGTGCACAAACAGGTTATGTTTTCATGTTTTATGGGGACTTTCCATAGACATGATGATCTTTATACTGTGCAAACTGTATATTCTATCTTGTATTAGCTCATGCTTTTATTACATATGCATTATCCTATGTCTTTATATTCACATCGTTCAAAATAATAATGAAATGATATACCTCTGTCCTCTCTCTCCATGTTATTCATTTCATTCCTGTCAATGTTGATGTCTTTGCCATTTTTATTTCTGTAATTTCTAACTGAAAAAGAGAAACAGGCAGAAAATTGTGCTTTTGGAGGCCAAGGATGATAAATGGATACAGTTAATGTTTTGATATGTAAATGTTATCATTTTATATTTAGGCCTATGCGAGTGTTGTGCCTCTATTGTTCAATCTGTAGTGAGACAAGGACTGGGAAACACTGCCATCAACAGGTTAATAAGATGCCATCAACAGGTTAACTTCAAATATCACTGTAACTTCAGCGTGTGAAAATAATGTTTGTCTGCAGATCAAGATGACATCTTTCTGCAAGGTGCAAGCGATACTCACAGACTAAAAGTAGGCGTTTCCTATTCATCCACATAAAAACCATAATCAGCAACCCCAGCATGCCCAGCGATAGACCCACTATCAGACCAGAATTCACTGTAGATTTCCTTATCTCCTTATAACCTGCAGTTTTAATGAAACAGTTTCACGGGTCAGAATATGTATAAACCTTTACTCAATCTATTTAACAAGAAAGAAAGCAGCGGTAAAACAAATACTAAAAAGATAGATGATTTTCCTGTTGTCTCCTTTATTTACCTTCACATTTGATTTCAACAGGGCCAAGTGTGCATTTTTTATTGACATGCTGCACACACTGAGAAATGTACTGGTACTTCTCAGGACATTTAATGGTCACCTTTATTTCTTTGGCAATGCCCCTTTCAGCCACAAGTTTTTGACCTTTTGTGCAGTTAAGAACTTCACAAACTTGTGTAGTATTAGCAGCAAATATGTCTTTACAGACATATTCCCATTGATCTCCATACTTGACCACAAGCTTTCCGCCACACTTCTCAGTGGAGCCGAACTCAATACCCTCTGCAATAAAAATTTAAAATCTGTCAGTGGAAGTAACTGGAAGTATATTTTATACATTTGACAAATCTTTTTAATGTTTAAAAACTTTAAAGGGATAGTTCACCCAAAAATGAAAATTCTGTCAGTATTTACTCACCCTCATGTTGTTCCAACCCCGTAAGACCTTCGTTCATCTTCGAAACACGAATTAAGTTATTTTTGATGAAATCTGAGAGCTGGATCACTCCTCCATAGGCTTCTAAGGGATTGAAACTTGCAAGCCCCAAAAAGTTATTAAAGATATCGTTAAAATAGTCCAAGTGACTACAGTGGCTCAATCTTAAGTTTATCAAGCGACGAGAATACTTTTTGTGCGCTAAAAAAACAAAAATAACGACTTTATTTCAACTATTCATTTCCTTCTCTGTGGGCCTCGAGTCAGTTAACGTAGTGTGATTGCATAGAGCGACGTCACACGTAGGCTCACTATTGGCCGACGCTGGTCATGTGTGTGATACGTGTGACGTACAACAACAGAAGAACTGCGCTATCACACTAGTGAACTGACTCGAGGCCCACAGATAAGGAAATGAATAGTTGAAATAAAGTAGTTATTTTTGTTTGTTTTTGCGCAAAAAAAGTATTCTCGTCGCTTGATAAACTTAAGATTGAGCCACTGTAGTCACTTGGACATTTTTAACAATGTCTTTAATAACTTTTCGAGGCCGGCAAGATTCAATCCCTGAAGAAGCCTATGGAGGAGTGATCAAGCTCTCAGATTTCATTAAAAATATCTTATTTCTTGTTCCGAAGATGAACGAAGGTCTTAAAGGGTTGGAACAACATGAGGGCGAGTAAATACTGACAGAATTTTCATTTTTGTGTGAACTAACCCTTTAATTAGAAATACAGTACAAGTAGAATGCCAAAGTGTAGATTTAACCAGTTGAAAAATTCGTTCATTCCTTCTGCAATTAAGTTATTAAATAACACTAAGTAGTTTTTTTTTCCTCTCTAATGTGTGTTTTTGTGTTGTGTTATTTTCTATTTTATTTATATGTTTTATGTGATGCAGTGGCTGTACTTTTGAGCCTAAGACAAATTTCCCTCTGGGACAATAAAGTATCTTACCTTACCTACCTACCTATTCATATAGATGAGCAAACAGAAACTGACCAACAGTTACAAAACTCAAATTTTGATTTCATGGGATGTTTAAAGGTACACTATGTAACTCATGGCCCTCTAGCAGTTAAAAAACAAAACTGCATGCATTTTGCGGAAGAACATGGTTTTGGTTGTGCTTCGACTCTGCGTGACTGTGCGGATAAACATGGTTATATTGCTGCTCATAAAACATTCACTACTAGGCTTAAGAGATATAACCAGTTTAAATGGAAAGGATCTCATGCTGACTAGCTGAAGACGTTACTGTAGCTTTACCCATTAATAGTCACTGTACTTCATTGAAAATAAATTATAGCTCAGCGCTACAACAATCATAATGATATGATCCAATAGATCAGTGGTTCTCAAAGTATGGGGCGCAAGGATACTGCAGGGGGGGCGCAAAGATTCTGCGCCTTGGGGGGATCAGCAGAAAAAAAAAGAAAAAAAAACAGCCGTTGCAAAAACATTCAAGTAGTTGAATAGCGGTCAGCGCTCTGCAATTACACGGAATCGTTCTTCTTCAGACCGTTGACTTGTCACCGCTGGAACAAGCCCAAAATAGAAGTTGCTTGCCGTAGAAAAGCGCTTCTTCAGCGGACCGAAACTCAAGCTGCTATTGTCAGGCGCGATTTCTTCATTAGGGTGATTGGGCAACGCACCACCAAAGTGTGAAAGGGAGGGACTTTTTCAATCACATTCACAATCTCATTCAACCACAGAGTTACGCTAGCCGTCACTGTGCCTCTGGATATAGTCCAATCAGCGTCATGTCACGTTCTGTGGAGTACCGCCTCTTTTTGGGTGATTTCACTCTGGCTGAGAATCGCCCAGAGTGTTCCCATTGACTTACGTTCAAAGGTGTTTTTTTTCGAACTGCAGGCACTGCAATGCATTCTCAATGGGTTCCGGGAGGGCTCGCACAAACATGCTTACGTCATCATACGTAGGCTATCCTTAACTTGTGCAGCGATTGGTGGGAACAAACATACACTATTAAAAATCTTTAAGATTAAGTGACAAATAATATTTAAAAACAATTTTGAATTTGAACAACAAGAAAAAATGAAACACTACTTTAATATCTTTATCAAATGTGATTTAAAAATAAAAATAAAAAAGAGAACGAGAACGAGAGCAAGAGAGACTGTTGGGACATCTCGCGAGTTGAGGCCAGTTAAACTTGAACAACGTCATGACGAATGCAGTTAATTCAATCTAAGATCTAGGAGGGCCTTGGGAGAAGAAGGCAAGCAGAGGCTGTCTAAAGAGGTATTTATTGCTGACAATTTAAATACTCGAGTGTTGGAAAATCTCACTTTGTTTTTACAATCAGTTTAGGAAAGGATGGTAGCAGTCTTTTTTACTCCTAGCATTGTACTTTGAAATTTGTACATTCCATTCGAACACCAACACAATCGTTATCCTACACGTCAACGATTCAGTCAACAATATTATTTGACGCCACCTAGTGGAATCTTTAATAAAAGAAACTATCTGAGTGGACTGAAAATACATTTACTGGTCAAAAACCCTTGTCAAACTCCATTTGAGCTTGAGTTTTGGTAAAATGTTAATTAACGTAATAACATGCCTGCTTTCAATGAAAGAGTAATTGATCACTTTGCTACTTTGAAAGAGAGAAGAACAAAATTTCAGTATAAGTAACCAGTGTATTAAGCGAGTAATGTGATGTAAGCAGTGTAATAATAGTGAGTATAGAAACAAACAAGGAGATTTATTGTAAGAGTCACTTTATTTTTCATTAATATTAAAGTAGTGAAGTTGACTTTACATGCTTAAGCTGTTAATTCATCCATTGCATGGGTGGACCTTATCCTTATCAATCATCCAAACATTTGCCCCCCCCTGAGAGAATTTGCAGGAGCCGCCACTGGCTATTGTGAACTCGCCACTCCGCTGCTGTGCGTGTTTCGGTGAAAAGACGAACAAGAAGCTGAGCTCGTGACGTGAGGCACTGTCAAAAGCAGTCATATATTTGCGCTTTTATATATTGCTCATCCAAAGCATCACAGAAATATTTAAATGTTTTTGTTTATTTAAATTAAAAGTTAATTTCTGTATTATTATTCTCTCTTACTGTTATATGAAATAATCACATTACAAAGTGAAACTATTGCAGGTGCTTTTCATTGCACGTTTTTTTTATGTATAAAATCTTTCCGTTTTTGTTTATTATTTTTTTTGGGGGGGGGGGGGGGCGCAGATTTCTTTAAAGGTTTAAGGGGGGGCACGACGAAAAAAGTTTGAGAACCACAGCTATAGATAATGCTTTACAATGACCTCTGTTAGAGTGCTATGGCATTTCACTTTTACAACATTTCAAATCCCTCAGTTGTCACCATCTCTGAAAATCCAATGTTGATTCTGGTTTTATTACGAGCTCTGGCGCATTCTACTTTTCAAGTTCGAGATTGAAAAGTTCGAGATTTAGTGGCTTCATGTCAACCTTTCTCACTCGTTGTGACAACAAACATATGCAACTCCCACATGGTTCAAAGCAACTTTTCTACAGATACGCACAGGTGAGTGTGTATGCAATTTCCAGAGAAAACCTGACAGGTCTAAAATATAAAAACTTATACCAGGCTTACAATAGTGAATCAGGGTAAGACAAAACACGTTTTGGAAAAAAAAGGATAGATGATGGATTGACTCATTTAAATGTTAATTTTGAACAAAAAAAAAGTTACATAGTGTACCTTAAAAAGTGGAACTATACATTTCAGCATCAGTTCATTATTTATAGTAACAGTCCTATTTACCTATTTAGGTCTATTTACCAGACCTATTTATAACTCAGTATTATGTGTATGACTCACTTTGACAGGCCACAGAAAGGATTTTGTTACATCTGCCCTTCTTAAAGCCGCACTGCCACAGCAGTGTCTCCTTGCCAGTGCAGCTGAAATGCCAATTTGTTTTCTGCAATTCTGTACTCCAGTGGTGGAAGGCCGTACCACAGTCGAGGTTGTCACATAACTCACTGTACATCTGATCGTCCAAATTAGAATCACAAACATTCTCCTCATTTATCCTCACCTCGCCTGTGCAGTTTTTGGAGAGGGTAATGGGTGGATGTATATCTGGAGAGGAATGAAACCAGACAATCAGATATTCCTGTATGGTATGTTTATAGAATAGTTGGGAAAGAGTTTAAGAATTGATGCCCTTTCAAATCATGAGTTTGGCATGGCCACAGTATCTTGAATTGAAATGACTTAATTGCTAACCAAAACAAAATCCAACTAAACAGGCAAAATACTAAATACTGACATGCTGTTTTTGTCAGTTTTGAACACTTTAGGGTAAATTAGAGCATTCTGTGAAAATAATTTTTGTCATTTTTCAGTTTTGATCTTTTTTTAAATATGTCTATATAGGTGTTATACATTTTTATTTCAGTTTTATTTATTTTAGTACAAGTTAAACTAATTCAAATGCAAAAATATATTCATTAATTTATAACTGAACTGGAATTAGAGGGGGATTGTCAATCTAATTCTGAATGGTGCACAACCCTGTTTACTTAAATGTCATAAAAAAAATAGTTGGCAGTGTTGCTAAGAAAATACTGTTCTCAAAAAGTAAGAGTTTATAACTGAGGTGATACCTACCGTCACATTCAATGTTTAATTGTGCATGCTGGGGGGCCTGATCATCTCTCTCACATTCCCAAATATCCATCTTCCCTGAGCAATTATAGGTCTTACTCCACCACTCTTTTGTGTTTTTGGATTTATTGGGGTGTGATACATTCCTGTAGTTTCCACACTGTAGATACTCGCACATCTTTTGCCCTTCCTCTCGGTCCCATCCCTGTCCGCTGACTAACTGTGTTTTCTCTCCACTCAGAGCATATACAGGACCACTGCAGGAGCCTTTCCTTTCATACAGGAGCAATCGTTGCTGTTCTGTTACATGAACAGCAGAAATATCAAAGGTTTCTGTTAGCATGTTTAAGATGGAGAGGTCAAAAGTCTGAGGATATGTAGAAACTACACACTCCACCTAAAAAGTAATGTTTGCACATTTCAGAGTTAATATCATCAAAAAAAAGTGCTAAATACCTGTGCATTGCAGATAGCCGGCAATACATTTCTCTTCTGAAATGCCTTCAAGGTTACATTTGGAAACAGAGTTGGCATCACTGTTACATTGAATTCCTGATAGTCCTACATCTTGAATTGTGTCAGGCAAAATCGAATTAGGTTTAAACTGCCCACAATTCAATTCCCTGCAGATTGCATTTTTAACATCTTTAGTAAGACTGTCTTTACAGACGGGTGTAAACTTCCCAGTGTAAAACAGTGACACAGTTCCAGCGCATTTGTCTCTTGGATCCTCCAGTTTAGCTTTGACGCTGTCTGCAGGGAGAGTATCAAATAAAAATTTATTAAATGGCTTTTCACATTGTGCTTAACCCTGGGTTAACATCTTATTTAACCCGAGATTAAGGCCCATTTTAATCCAGTGTTAGCCAACAGTTCACACTTGTAATTCTGTAGAAAGTGTAATGCTTTCCTCACAAAATATTCAAGCACTTTGTAGTCACAAAAACTTTTAAACCCTGTTTATTTTCAGCATCAAAGGAAAAAATGTTGAATAGTGATTGTCAATAGCACAAATTTAGTTCAAAATGTCTATTCAAGACAAAACTGGAAAAATTCTTATTGTTTTAAGTTCACTGTTTTTTGTGGTACATTTTAGGAGACATTTTAGAGATGTATTTTGCAACATTTCAAGCACACAGGTTGCATGCTCATAATGAGCTGTATTTTTCTTATCAACATTTTACATATACAAATAAGAACCCTATCACAGGGTTCACAAGTGTAGGAAAAGGTACCCAGGTACCCAAAGGTATGTGTAAAACATGAGAGATGCTCCAATACTAAATTCCTCCACCAAATAGCAGATTATTCAGAATGATAATCTGCCGATACTGATACTGAGTTTGATTTTCTTAAAGGAAAAAAATCTCTCCTAGCTGGTGCTGGAAAACTATACAGGGAACGCTCTCATTTGGTATATTAAGTATAATATTAGAGATTAAAATTAACAATAGAGACAAAACTATTATATTCAACTGCTATTTATTTTCAGATATAATAATTACCCTCAAATAAAAACTGAAATGTTTGTAGACAATTCACATATGCACATAAGGTACTTTTCATAAACACTTATCTTAATGACAAATGTATTCAAAAATAGATATATAATAAATAAATAAAAGAGAAAATAAGGTCCCCTTTAGTTTATTTATTTTTATAGCAAGTTAATGAAATGTGCACATTGGATAACTTTTCTGAGGTAACTTCAACGTTAAGTGAAAATGTTCTCAAGCTGTTTTAACTGATGTCTTTCGACGGTTGTAACACTGATTGAGCGATTACATGAGACATGATACATTTTGGTAAGTTGTAGCCTACTGTATTTCCCAACATACTTTTTGACGATCGTGCATGTTTTTTGATTGTATTAAAGATGAAAAAAATAGCACGAAAACATCTTGATTACGTATGTAACCCTCGTTCCCTGAGGAGGGAACGGAGAAGTTACGTCAGTGACTGACAAATCAGGTTTCGCTTAGAAAGCCTATCACCTTCGAATATTACAAAATGAGCCAATGGTAAGAAAAATACCAAGGGTCGGCGAAATTTGCATAGCGCAACTCTGCCCCACCACGTGGGTATAAAAGAGTGACGCTGGCAATCTCGCATTATGTTTTCCTGCTGAGGAGCCGAGACTGAACTCCAGGCCGTTTCCAGTGGTACAGCGGAGTGGCAGGGAGACGTAACTTAACATACGTAACCGAGATGTTCCCTTTCGTTCAGTCACTCCGAGTTACGTCAGTGACTGACGAATGGGGTTTCCAGTCTAATCACGCCACCTCGGCTGTCTTCCAGTGCCCTGCGTAAGTCTGAGCTCCCTGTCATGAGACTAGCACGGACGAAGAACTCCTACTTAACACAGGAATACCAAGGTACACTGGGAAGCATATCTCAGTGGAAATATGCAACACAATGCCTGCCCGAATGGAGAACTTACAGAATACACACCCCGAGTACCAGGTCATGCTTCCCCAGACACTTACCTTCAACTGCATCGTGATGTGCGGTGATAGTGGCAACATACACTGACAGCCTTCGCTCCAACCCATCTTGCAGGAAGGAAAGCACGACACTGATCGGGCATTTTCTGGGGTCTTCTCGGCAAGAAGAACACCAGGTGACGAAGAGGTTCCACTTCATAGGCATGTCGGGTAGACAGTGCCCTAGCGAAAGTGATGGTAGCCACCACCGGAGCTGGTAGAACACTCCACAGAACACTCCACGGGGGGATCCTCAGTGTACCCTTTGGCCGCGGCCTCATCGAGGGCAAAGAAGGCGGAAGAGGCCGCTGAGCCTTCCATGATCTTATGACCTCCTCATGCACCGCCGGGAAGCAAGGTATTGGTGGAGGGTGCTGAAGGGTGCTGACTCGCCACCCCCAAAAACCAATCATCCAGCCGCGAGCGCTCGGGACAGGGTGGAGGATTCCATTCCAACCCGATGCTCACGGCTCCTCGGGAAAGCATGGCTGTCAATTCCGGATCAGACTCGGGCAATACTGGCACACCCGAAGGCGGCAGCACAG
This sequence comes from Siphateles boraxobius, assembly GCF_051911475.1. Classification (NCBI taxonomy): domain Eukaryota; kingdom Metazoa; phylum Chordata; class Actinopteri; order Cypriniformes; family Leuciscidae; genus Siphateles; species Siphateles boraxobius. The sequence continues at coordinate 30,968,647 of NW_027509219.1, forward strand.
CCGAGTCTTCATCTCTGGAAGATTCCAGCCCACCTCGTGATGTGGCGATCGACATCGTCTCATCATCTGGAGCACAGAACGAGACGCGGGGCGGGTCCGAAGACCGGCCGGCAATCTCATCCTGGACGCTCACGGGTTGCAGAGGACAAGAGGGGGGAGTGGCCCGAGGAGGAATCGTCTGGGTTTTGTTTCACACCGTAATCCTCAGATCACCCTGACCACCAGCCAAAGTATCGCCTCTTGCGGAGGGGATAGAATGGAGTGTGGCAGAGGGGACTCTACGTCCACGAAGGTCATTGAGTCTTGACCGAAGCACTGCGATGGTCATGTTCCGGCAATGAGAACATGAGTCATCCACAAACGCTGTCTTAGCGTGATCTAAGCCCAAACACACAAGGCAGCAATTGTGCCCATCAGGTGACAAAACAAATCAACCGCACCCAGAAGTGCACGGGCGATACATCTTCAAAAAGATGTGCCACACGGAAGCTCTTTTTGTGAGAGAAAAAATCTCAGCAGAGTGATGAAGCGCCCAGGGAGAAGCACACACACTGTTGGCAGATCACTGCACAGACCAGCAGCAGGCAAAATGATCTCTCTGGAACGTGCCGTTGCACCAACACACTGGAGAGCCGCTCGTCTCGTAGTATCGAAGATCTCAGATACAGGCTTGCAGAGGAGTGAAGAGATGCTCTTGGCTCCGAAGCATAAACATAATGCGAGATTGGCAGCGTCCCTCCTTCAGGGCTCCCACACCTTGGTTAACTTCAAATTCAAAGACCTTTCAAGGACTTTCCAGGTCCAATACCCTCAAATTCAACGACTTAAGGGATAGTTAACCCAAAAATGTAAATTCTGTCAGTAATTACTCTCCCTCATGTTGTTCAACCCCGTAAGACCTTCGTTCATCTTCGGAACACAAATTAAGATATTTTTGATTAAATCTGAGAGCTGGATCACTCCTCCATAGGCTTCTTAGGGATTGACACTTGTTCCCCGAAAAGTTATTGAAGACTACAGTGGCTCAATCTTAAGATTATCAAGCGACAAGAATACTTTTTGTGCGCAAAAACAAACAAAAATAACGACTTTATTTCAACTATTCATTTCCTTCATTTTCCAGCTCTCAGATTTAATCAAAAATATCTTAATTTGTGTTCCGAAGATGAACGAAGGTCTTACGGGGTTGGAACAACATGAGGGAGTGTAATTCCTGACAGAATTTACATTTTTGGGTGAACTATCCCTTTAATGTGGGGACACATTTCAAGATAGAGCAAGGTTACATCAGGATACCTTGTAAGATACATTGTTAGTTTTGCGCATGTGAACGTCATGGCAACGTACAACACAAACCTCACGCGGGAAACACTTGACGCAACGCGTAAATGCGCGTAACTAACGTAAATCAAGCAAGCTAGTATGCACAGGCCACGAAGTGTTGACAAAATGATTTTTAAAAATTCTCAAAATGTAGCAAGAAAAATGTTGTTTTTTTCCCTGTTACATTTTCTGCAAAAGCAAAATATAATGTGATTGTGTACATTTTTACTTAAGCAAACTTACAATTTTCTTTATTTTTGAACAAAAAACAATTTCTTAAATCTCAACTATATATTTGAAATTGATTTGTGCCTAAATTTTTATTTATTGGACAGGAGGGAATAATATGGAATGTTTTCCAAAAATAAATTCAAGCACTTTCAAGGACATGTATCTATGTATGTTTATTTTCAAAAAACTTTCCAGGGCCTTGACAAATTTTCTTCATATTCACAAATTTTCAAGGATTTCAAGGACCCGTGGGAACCCTGCTCCTTTTATACCAACGCGGTGGGGCGGAGTTTTGCTATGCAAATTCCAAAGACCCATGGCATTTCCTTAGCATTGACTCGTTTTGTAATACTCGAAGGTGATAGGCTTTCTAAGCGAAACCCCATTCGTCAGTCTCTGACGTAACTCGGAGTGACTGAATGCAATGCTGCAAACTGACAGCCAATGGCCGATAGTGAAAATATTTCCTTACGTTGATACCGATTATTGGCCCATACATCGGTGCATCCCTAATTTGAACCCTTAACATTTATTTTTTTTGAAGTATGAAAAAACAAAAAAAATATTGCCACAATTCTAATGACTAAAAAACATAAACAGTTAGTGGTGAACAAAACAACTGTACACATTACCTGTGCATATCACTTGGGCTGGTATATTGCATTTGGAGTCAGTGTTGGGAATAAACCTGCACATGTTAATATTTTTCACCTCATTTAAGCAGTACACACTATAGTGGTTCACAGATCCACTATATTGTGTCGGAATGGGATTTTTTAACTGGGTCTGAATTGGTTTACCACAGCCCAAGTCAACACAGATCTTTGTGGAGTCTTCAATTTTCCAGGTGTCCCTGCAAACTCCTCCACATTTTCCATTTTTGCAGACCTCTACCGTTCCCCAGCATCTTTCATCCTTTTCCTTTTCAGGCTTGTTTCGAAGTGTCACGCTCACCGAGCCTACAAGTGGCATCATTAAGCATATAAGCATTTTACACACAGCAATGTTAAAACTCCAGTAGGTAACTTTTGTAAACAAATATTTGTTAAAACTGTCATTATGTCCTGACAGTAGAATATGAGAGAGATAATCTGTGAAAAAATCAAGCTCCTCTGGCTCCTCCCTTTGGTCCTATTGCCATTTGCAGAAATACACCGTTCCCGGTCAGAAACAACCAATCAGAGCCAGGAGGAATGTCTTAGCAGTGTCAATCACGCTCGTGTACGCGCTGATCACCCCTCTCTTGCACAGCGCGAGTGCGTACCGTCGTTTGTGACTCTCCTGTTCGAACTCGTTCATCCAAATGAACAAATCTTTTTTCGAGTCATTTCGTTCATTCAACGAACGAAATGACTCGAAAAAAGATTAGTTCATTTTAATGAACGAGTTCGAACAGGATCACGAACGTGCATCACAGAACAGAGCTAGGCGAGCATTTGTGCTTATAAAACTTAAAGTTTTTTATTTATTTTTGAAATGACCGATTGTTTCGCTAGATAAGACCCTTATTCATCGTCTGGTATCGTTTCAAGCCCTTTGAAGCTGCACTGAAACTGTCATTTGGTCCTTGAAAAGTTTGTGTCCTATTGAAGTCCATTATATGGAGAAAAAGCCTGGAATGTTTTCATCAAAGACCTTAATTTCTTTTCGACTGAAAAAAAGAAAGACATGGACATCTTGGATGAGATTGGGGTGATTAAATTATTAGCAAAAGTTTTTTAAAAAGTGAAATAATCCTTTAACGTTATCTTACTAGCTATTTATAACTTATAGAAAGTGTGCGACGTTATAAAGTTACATGTATTGCAAAATACATAATGATTTGAGGACCAAGTTTGTAGTCAAAGTATGGGAAGGCCATAGTCAATCTAAAGCATATTGTTGATGTTTCGTCCCTATTAGTGAATGTTCCATAACTGATTATAATCCGCTGTCATCGGTGGTCCTGCTTACTAGCCTGCGCGTTCACGGCAGGCTCCGCTGTGGGGGAGGAGCTGTGGAGGGAGGGCTGTAGCGCAGCAGAGAGCAAGGGTGTTGGACCTGTAAGTTGTGCTTGTTCAAATTTTCAGGCTAAGTCAACATTTTCTCAAAACTACCTACTGCAGCTTTAAACCTACACTATGTAGCTTTTGGCCCTCTAGTGCTTAAAAATAAAACTGCATACATCTTGAAATCAACATTGCTTTAGTTGCTCCTCTGCAGATGAGTGTGGTTTGATGATACCGGTGTGCAGAGATACAGGACATCTTATCAGATAAAATAAATGACATTTTCTATAACTATAGTGGCTATTCTTGCATGTGTAAATCCCCAAAACTTGAAGACTTTCCAGATATATAAGCAATAGGCTTTTTTTTTAGAAATGAATTAAAAATGACAAGGATCATGTGACAGAAGGCTGGAGTAATGATGCTGAAAATTCAACTTTGCATTACAGAAATAAATTACATTTTAAAATACATTAAAATAGAAAACAGTTATTTTAATTTGTAATAATATTGCACAATATTACAGTTTTAATGTAATTTGGATCAAATAAATATAGTCTTGGTGAGCATAAGAGACTTCTTTCAAAAACTAAGAAATTGTAATGTATTTTTTAATAGGCAGTGTAGCTTTTCCTTAAAAAAAAATTTGCAAAGCATTGTCAAAATCACAAAACTATTTGTGCTAAAATATGCAATTGATAAAATTAGAATAAAATGACAGTCAATAGCCAATTATAACAGAGTCAGTTACCTGAGTGGTATAAGACCCCTTGACTAACCTCAGTGGAAATAACAAACAAAAAATGCTGCAAAAAAGTTTATGATATGGTCTCTGTAATGCTCAAGTAACTTACTATTCACAAGATAAGTTATTCAAGTCACATTTTGCTAAATAACAAGTTTGCAGACAATTGCAGTCATATATACTAGGTTAAAAACAATGAGACATTGTGTTGACACATACCTGAACATGTGACATTGACATACATGCCGTTTTGCTTTTCAGAATAGACCACGTCACCACACTGCATTGCATGGCATATGTCGTTGGCTTCTGTCTTGTTGTCTGCCATCAGTTTTACAGGCAGCGGGCGGGCCTGGGCCTTACCATCAAATGACTTGAGTACTCTTCCCTTGCAGGGTGAATCACCTTCAAAGAACAGAAGTTCTTCCTCTGCGAATGAAGATAAAGGATTTGTGGTTACTTATAGTGCATACTCTACATGAGGAGTAATCAGAGTGACATCTTAGCTTTAATTACTTAATAAACAAAAGTAAAAACTACTGGAATGAAGTATGCTGAAAATTATGTAAATATTGTGAAATTAAAAATATGTCAAAAACACAATATTGGTATATATTTGTGTATTGTATTATTACTTACTTTGGCACATGATTTGTACATTTGGCTCTCTTGAACTTGAATGTCCCGTCTTTTTTTTTAAGCACTCATAGAGTTTTGCTGAAGAGCTTTCACACTTGAAATGCCATGGTGATTCCAGTTGATTCTGTTGCCCTTCAATAAAGAGTTTAGTTACTCGAGTAAATTTACCACATTTGAGATGTTCACACACTATGTCTGAGTTCCCATTGGTCCACTCTTTGGAGCTTATGGACTTCCATGAGCCCTCCCATTGCAGCTCTACACGTCCAGAACAACGACCCAGACCATCACTCAAACGCACATCCAAGCTGCCTGCCATTTAAAACCATCATATTTTATTATAGCCTCAGTTGCAGGTTATTTAAGTACCTTTCCTGTATATTCTGAGTAGATCATAATTAGCTCAGTTACCTGCACATGTAACAGTGGTTGCCTTGCATTGTTTTATCTCATGTCTGGCGAGGCAATGCCACAGTGACACCTCGTCTCCCAGGCACTCAACGTTACTCAGCAAACCATTAGAAAAGACTCGGCCCTCTTTCTCATCCAGCAACCCTCCACAGCCAAGCTCTTTACACACTTGCTCCCCCAGTCTTTTATTTCTATCACTGTAGCACACTCCATAGTTAGAGCCGTTCACATGAATATTAACATCTCCAAAACACTTTGATGTGAAGTTGTGGAGCTTGACGTTGTCTGTGAACACAGGAAATTTAATTTTTACAATACCTAATAAAAATAAATTGAAAAAAGGAATTAAATGGAAACAGTAAATCGAAATGAAACATTTGCAGTTAGCATTCAATAAAACTTGTATGCATTATTAACACAAACTACTTATGTACATCAAACAAAACAATAAGAATGAATATGTGATGCTTTTCAAATATACTTTAAAAAAAACAAAAAACAAAAAACAATATCAATTAAATTCGGAGACTATTTTTTCGTATCATATTCATCCTTTTCCTTCATCAGAAGGATGGCTTTTTTGGCCTGTTTACTACCCCTGTGTTTATAAAAATCTGAACAAAATGTATGGAAGTAAAACTAAATTTTATGTCTTCAATTATCTCTCTCTTTCTTTCTCTCTCACTCTCTCTCTCTCTCTCTCTCTCTCTCTCTCTCTCTCTATATATATATATATATATATATATATAGAGAGAGAGAGAGAGAGAGAGAGAGAGAGAGAGAGAGAGAAAGAGAGAGAGATTTTAGTTGATGTATTATTAAAAGCTTTTATATTTTATTAAATAAGATATCTTATTTGTTAAGTAGCATATTTATGATCTATATGACTATACACATGTATAAATACAATAAATACAGAAAAATATATTTTTTTATATTTGTAATTATGTCAGAATTATATTCACATTTCACAAGGTTGTATGACCTTGAGCGTGTGATGTCTACTCAAACTGTCTACCCTATTACTACTACTACTACTAATAACCCTATTATTAAATTGCAACACATTTTAATGTATTAATTTAACTTGAGATGAAACAAGTTCAAGTTTGTTATAGGATTGTACAAAAAGCATAATATAATAAAATATAATAAATACAAATAAATATATTCTATTAATAATTTTTACATTGTATTCACATTTTACAAGGTTTTACAACATTGAGCGTGTAATCTCAACTCAAAATGTCTATCGTATTACCATAATAATAATAATAATAATAATTGAACAACCCTATTATTAAATTGCAACTCATATTAAAATGTATTAATTAACTTGAGATGAAAAAATACAATTTTCTATTTGTAATAACATTGTACAAAAAAAATCATCTTATCAAACAGTGTTTCTCTCTATGTGTATTAATGTAAAATTTGTTTATTAATAATTACATATTTAATAATAACATATCAAACATTTAAATACTTATTAATATTTGTATATTTATTTATGTAATATTATTTCACACACACAAAAAAAAAAAACCTGAGGATTACCTGAGCATGTCAGTCGGAGGCTGTTATTATCGTTCGTGAAACTTCCATTTGTACCACAATTTAATTGGGTACAGATGTCTCCGGGGCTGTACATTTTCTCCTGAACAGGAACCCATGATGTATTTGTGTCATAGCGCACTTCCACAACCCCAGAGCAAAGATTGTTGCCATCTCGCAGACGGAACATCTTGTGTTCTGTACAATACAAGTATTGCAGTGTAAATTTGAGTGTGAATTTTACCACTCACTTGATACAAACCATGTAAACACTGTCTGGGACAATTACTGCGACATTTCAAGGAATTTCAGTGAAAATGTTCAGTTTCCCAGATGAAAAGACTGATTTACACTGTTGCTATGGTTGCTATTAGAAAATCAGAACAATGAATGCCACCAATCAGAACGACGTACTTCAAAAAGCGGTTTAACAATAGTAGCTTTACACTTACTGCTGCAGATCACACTGGCTCGTTCCACACAGTTTGACAACTCCATACATTGCCAAGAGAACTGGTCTTTGTCTCCACAATTAAGCAATACATTTTCTTTGCTCTGTTGTTCTTTGAACAGTCCAGGGTTGGGGATGAGATAATGAGCTCCACAATCAAGCTCTTGGCATATCTTGTCTGCTTTAGGTCCATCTGGCCAAGATTTAAAAAAAAATACATAAAGATAATCCCTGCATTAAGTGTCAACTGTCACTTTAAATAGTACATACTTTTTTTTCCAAATATATATACTTCACTTCACAGAAGACCAATTTGAATTTCATGGCCTTCAGTAATGTTATATATATATATATATATATATATATATATATATATATATATATATATATATATATACACACACACACATACAAATATTTATTAATAATTAGATATTTAATATTAATATGCAATGACAAACACCAAAGTTAACAGACTATAATCCACAAAATATACATAAAGCTACACATTTATTTATTTATTTATTTATTTATGTCCTTTATTTGTAACGCAATGACATTCAGACAGTCTGATATTGATCTTACACATTTAGTGTCTAAGAACTAGAAATTAAAAATAAAACTCTTGGTTTTGTCCACTTACTCCATGTAGAACGACAGACACCAAAGATGCCGTCCTGCGTTGAGTACTCCACCACTCCGGCACATTTATCCCTCTGTCCATTCAGATTCAAACTCAGTTGAACATCTCCTACGGTAAAAAGCTTGGCATCAACAATGTGAATTGATTCACCTCTGGAAACTAACCAAGATGATCTCAAAACATAAATATAATTTGTTTTTTTGTTTGTTTTTTTACAGTTACAAATCCAAAACCCGAAACACTACCTACCAGTGCATTCAACAGCAATGAAAGGAGAAACATTTTTTTTGCACTTAATGTTATCTGCAACAACAGATGGACATTCCCAAAGGCTCGCTTCATTAGATATGCAGTTCACCTGATCCATCAAATATTGTTCGGGTGGTGGTGGATCTTTGTATAGGGTTGAATCTATCCTGGTATCCTCCACGTCCCCACACTTTAATGATTTACACACAACCTGTCCATTTTCTGTCTTCCAGCCGTGATGACACACCAAGCCCCACTGGCCTTTAGCGTTACGCACCTCCAGCCGGCCTTTACACGGGCTGTTCGATCCACGTAAAGCCACATTGAGACCTGCAAAACAAAACAAACTCAAATTACTTTTTTTGCTTAAAAAACAAAAATATAACAATTATCAATCTTTTTTGTGAAAATTTGGTTTTGTTATGAAACAGCTACTTCTTTTAAATCCAATAAAAGATTGTATAGTAAACTTTCAAGTGCATCATCACTTTTATCAGATTGAAGATAGATTTTATATCTTGAATTTGTTTTGTCATAAACAGTGGTGGACAGTAACAAAGTATTTTTACATTCGTTCTTACTTAAGCAATATAAGAAATATTTCAAGTAGGCTATATGTAGCCTACTTTATCAGAGTATTTTTATTTTGGGAAACGTTTACTTTTTCTTCATAATAGACCTATCAAACTTTTTACTCTACATTTCATAAAAACATGTCGTTCCTCCTTATTTTGAACTGAAGAAATCAACACCTGCTTCAAGACGCAACTGATTCGTAAACGAGCTGATTTCAAATAACTTGTTAGTTATTTGTTATTTGCTAGTTAACCTGTTATAACGATTCATTCGTGAATTGGACCGATCTGTTCTTGACTCAGCAACTCACTGATTCAAATGATCCGGTGAAAACGAGTCTCCAGTTAACAATTCACTAAATTCACGAGTCTTAAAATTAGTAGTCCTGGCTACTGGACAAATCATTATTCACAATAATAATAAACATTCATCCATCAGTACTTTCTACTTTTGATAAAATACATCTAAAAATCAAGTACTTTTGTACAAAAATTGAAAATGAGTAGTTAATACTTTTACTGGAGTAATATATCCACTGTAAAAAAGTATGAGTCATGTCAACATATAATTTTACATTGCTTTAACACATCAAAATAAGTTAAGCAGTTGTCTTTTTTCATATACGTTATACAAGATTCAACACATTTTTAAGTCCGTTTAATGTAATTTAAGTTTTTCTAAATTACATGACTTAAACATCCAAAGTTGATTAAAAATGACAGTTTTTACAGTGTTGTACTTTTACTTAAGCAGGCTACTTGATTTGTGTACTTCGTCCAGCAAAAAAATAATAAATAAAAACACAAAAAAGGGAACAGAAAGATAATTTGGTAACACTTTACCATAAGGTCTCATTTGGTAACATTAGTTAAATATTAATAACATGAACTACATTTGTTGCAGTATTTATTAATCTCTGTTAATGTTAGTTAATAAAAATACAATCGTTCATCGTTTGTTCGCGTTAGTACAGTGCGTTAACTAATATTAACAAATACAACTTTTGATTTTAATAATGTATTAGTAAATGTTGAAATTTACATTAAAATTATTAAATGGTGTAGAAGGATTGCTGTGTACTAGTTCATGCTAAGTGAAGTAGTTAATTAATGAACCGTTATTGTAAAGTGTTAAATGATATAACATCATCGGGGGTCAAAGCATCTTTTTTAACCATATATGGTCGCTGGAAAGTGTGGTTGTGAATTCTCAGAGCAGAAGAACCACATGCTCTGCAGAAACTGCTGCGGTCTCTTATCTGCCTGTGGCTTTCAGCTCTCAAATTCTGGCAAGTTGCATGTTTATGCAGATTTTGAGATAAACCCGCTGCACATAAGCATCAGTAAGTTAACCACAGGCATAACCGTGTCTTTCCACAGGGTTATGAAGAACATGCAAACCACTGCATGATCTTGGTTTCAGAATCTTCAGATCTATAGCTGTGCAATTTATTCCAACAATCATGAACATTAGGAAAACTCATGTAACATGTTTTAATGTGCATAAATATGTCAGTATTCCTACCATTTTCCCATAAAGTACAATAAGGTCTCATTTGTTAACATTAGTTAATGTATTAACTAACATGAACTAACAATGAGCTATGCATGTGTTATAGTTTTTATTCATCTTTGCTAATGTTAATTAATAAAAAAATAGTCATTAATTGATTGTTCATGTTAGTTCACAGAGCATTAACTAATGTTAACAAACATAACTTTTGATTTTAATAATGTATTAGTAAACATTGAAATTAACATTAACTAAGATTAATAAATGCTTTCAAAGTATTGTTTATTCTTAGTTTGTGTTAAAGTAACTAAGTGTTAGAATAATAATAATAATACATTTTATATCAAAAAGATGCATTATCATATTCTTCTATGTTAATCATAATAGCTATTTTAATTTAGAATGAATGCTAATGATTTTGATTTTAAATTAATTTGAAAATTTATACTGAGAGGAGATAAGTATAAGACCGGCGGAAATATGCAATTACATGCCATATGTGAATGTATAATCTTTCTTTGTCTATTTAACTTAATTTTAATTTATTAATTTATCCATTAATTAATTAATTATTTTCAGATTTAACTAATTAATTTTTTTCTCAGGAGCTTGATAAAAAACTATATGTATGTTCAGCGCTCTAGTTAGATAATCAAATAGCTAAATAAAAAGCTTATATATATATATATATAAATATATATATATATATATAACTAGAGTGCTGAACATACATATAGTTTATATAGTTTATATATATATAAATATTTTTTAACAATAATTATTTTAATGCATTTAATTATTTCAATAATCTTTGTTTCAGAAATGATCCTGCATAATGCAGACATAGAAATTAAACAAATTAGACATAAGTTTTAAAACTGCAATTGCATTTATATAAACTTTATAGATTATTTACATTATATGAGCTTGTTAATGCATGCATTTCTATACAAGCCTAACACATATACTATTTTATTATATTATGAAGATGAAGCTACAGAAATGTCATTGAAATTAATAACAAACAAATGAATAAACAAACATAAACATAAATAAATTAGCAAACTGCAGATTGCAAAAATTATGGCTAATTTTTATTTTTTTTATTTCTCTGTCTGCATTATGCCGCATCATATCCAAAACAAAGGTTATTGAAATAATAATAAAAAAAATCCAAGTATAGTAAAACATAGTGATCATTTTCATGTGAAAAAAGAGTTTTATTTCATTTTAAAAAGTTAAAAACAAAAAAGTTATACTGTTTCTATGTCACTCATTAGCCATTTTATCAGATTTATCAGTCAGATGTTCTTGCTTCCACTGAAGCACCAGATGCTCTTTGGAGAACATAACCATCAGGTTTTGCTCATGTAGCTTAAGTGATACTGCCATTAAAGCAATTTTTTTTTGTTTTTTTGTTATCTTGATATGTAGCCTAATGAAAATTGTTGCAATGAATTACAAAATAATGAAAAGAATAGTATTGGACCTAGATTAAACAAACTAAATAAATAAATAATTTAACTAAACTAAATAAATAAATGTGCATGCTATTTCAAGCTTAATTGATTAGTCTAGGCTACATCCATTAAGTTCCCCATTAACAGCAGCATGAAACACAATGGATGTAAACACGGCCAGAATATGGAATTTGTTTTAATTAGGAAATACAAATTAACTTGCCTTGAATAGCTGATATTTGCAAATACAGGAGCAGGAACCACATGATTTCAGAAAGGAGGACGGAGGAGAGGGACAGGCCAAGTGCTGAATCTGCTTTTAAGGGCTGTGTGATGTCACTTCATTTTTATTAGCATCCTGTTCATTTCCTTCATCTGAGACCATTCAACTTTCAATTGATAAAATGAGCCTTGTTTTTAATTTAAGCAGTTATTCGCAGTTAATCCTCTCAAACAAACTCTGTAATCCATGGAAGCTCGTTTCCGCCGTGGAGTAGCAGTAAAACAATTCGGAATTCTTCGGAATCAATTATTCTCACTGTTCTTTTTCACAGAATTGCGATTGTTGGCCTATAGGCCCATCTCACAATTCATATGAAAAAAGGTCAGAACTCGCAATTGAGACATTTTTCCCTCAGAATTTTTAGATATAAACTAGCAATTAAAACTTACAACGATAAACTCGCAATTGCGATAAAAAAAAAGTCAGTTTGTGAGATTACCTTTTTAATTCAGTGGCGCTAACAATTCCATAATCTCATTCGCATCCTTGTAATAAAAAAAAAATAATAAAAAATCAAAGTTTAACATGTGTGCCGGTTTATAGGCTGTATGTGAATAAAGCAATGACAAATTGTAACTTTAGTGTGAACTTTTCCTTCAACATATTGACGCTGCCTGTCCTCTTGAGCTCGCGCTGCTGTTACTCTAACGCTAGAGGTCAGTGTTGCGTAACCATTTTCCCGCCTTTCACATGTCATAGGCTCCTCATTAGTAACGTATGAAAGCTGTAGGCCTACAAAAAGATTCATTATTATATTTTATCGTTTCTGTTCTTGCTAGTTACCCTGAGGGAAAAGGAGAATCAAGAAGATTAGAGAGGAAAGATGAACAGAGAGACCAGGATTAAATGGATTTAAGAGAATAAAGAAAATTAAAAAGGGTTCTAAAAAAAGTTCTAGGTCTAACTGTAGTAATGAAGTAACCAATTTAAACCATTTGCAATTTTTTTTAATTTTTTGCAGGTTGCAGGGAATGATAGTGGAGTGGAGCTTGATATTGAATCACATTCCTCGACTGGATGTAACAGCTTTGATTACATAAAACATGCCTATAATAAAATAAAATATACAGAAAATAAAATTTAAAAAAAACAGATCATAATATAAAGTTAAACCATAGTAGGCTAGGCCTATACGGACACGGATTTCAATGAATTGAAAATTCACCCGATATATTTTTTAAATGCATTAAAAAAAAAAATTGTAAACAATTGTTCCCTCGCATGGTGACTTGTTTTGCCAACTATTTTCAGTGGAAATTAGATAAAGCCTGCGCAAAAATACAACCCCAAATCAGAAAAAGTAAAATGCAATAAAATCAAGAATCTGTGATTCGTTCATTCTATTTAATCTTTTATTAGCTGACAAAAGTACAAAGAAACGTTTTCCAATGTTTTCACTAACCAACATAATTGTATTTTTTAAATATGAAAAAAATGTGATTTTGATGGCTGCAACACACCCCAAAAAATTTGGGACAGAGACCAAATAAAAGTGAAAAGATTATCCAAATTAGATTATCCAACTCTTTTGAAACAGTCCACAATGAGCAGGTGAATTGGTAATAGTTGAGGGTATCATGTTTGGGTGTAAAAGTGCTTCTCAGTCTTTTTAAGCAAAGATGGGTCATGGCTCATCACTTTGTACCAACTATCTTGAGACAATTGTCAAACAATTAAAAAATCACATTTCTCAATGCAAGATTGCAAAGCATTTATACCTTTCATCATCTTCCATACATAATATTGTCACAAGATTCAGGGAATCCAGAGAAATCTCAGTCTGTGTTGGGTAAGGCAGTAGACCTCTGTTGAATGTGTGTGAACTTTGAGCCCTCAGATGGCATTGCACAAGATACAATCATGCTAATCCGTTAAATACAGACACATGTGCTCAGGAGTAATTTGGAAAACCGTTTTCACTGAACACAGTCTGACGCTGCATCAAGAAATGCCACTTGAATCTCTGTTACGCAAGGACAAAGCTTTACATCAGTTCTATGAGATGCCGGCAAGTTCTCTGGGCCTGAGCTCATCTCAGATGGTCTAGAAGACAGTGGGAATGTGTGCTGTGGTCAGATGAGTCCATGTTTCAGCATGTTTTTGAAAAAAAATTGACAGAGTTCTCAGTCCCAAAGACGAAAGGGACCAACCAGACTTTCACCAGCGACAGGTGCAAAAGCAAACATCTGTGCTGGTATTGAGGTGCATCATTCAACAGAGGTCTACTGCCTTACCCAACACAGAATGAGATTTCTCTGGATTCCCTGAATCTTGTGACAATATTATGTATGGAAGATGATGAAAGGTATAAATGCTTTGCAATCTTGCATTGAGAAATGTGATGTTTACTGCAGTCCAGATATGTCTCTTATGGAAAATGTATGACCCATCGTGAAAAGGAGAATCAGGCAACGATGACCACAGACTGTTGAGCGGCTGTCTTGTATCAGACAAGATTGGGCAAATATTCCACTACCGAAACTCCAACAATTAGTATCCTCAACTCCCAAATGATTAAAAAGTGCAAGTAAAAGGAAAGGTGAAGTGACACAGTGGTAAACATGCCTATGTCCCAACTTTTTTGGGGTGTGTTGGGGAAAATTTGTTCATATTTACAAAATACAATTATGTTGGTCAGTGAAAACATTGGAAAACTTTTCTTTGTACTTTTGTCAGTAAAAAAAAAGGTTAAAAAGAATGAACAAATCACAGATTCTTGATTTTATTGCATTTTACAAAATGTCCCAACTTTTTCTGATTTGGGGTTGTAGCCTACGTTGAATATCACCAGATGACTTAATGCGTCAATTGTCGGCACTACATTTGTTTTCTCTCCTAGTCCGTACTCATATACTTTATTTTAATATAATATATAGCCAAATGTCCAATAAAGCTGTTCTCATTTAAATATTTTCTGTCAGACAACAGAACGAGTATACAGGTCCTTCTCAAAAAATTAGCATATTGTGATAAAGTTCATTATTTTCCATAATGTAATGATAAAAATTAAACTTTCATATATTTTAGGTTCATTGCAAACCAACTGAAATATTTCAGGTCTTTTATTGTTTTAATACTGATGATTTTGGCATACAGCTCATGAAAACCCAAAATTCCTGTCTCAAAAAATTAGCATATTTCATCCGACCAATAAAAGAAGTGTTTTTAATACAAAAAAAGTCAACCTTCAAATAATTATGTTCAGTTATGCACTCAATACTTGGTCGGGAATCCTTTTGCAGAAATGACTGCTTCAATGCGGCGTGGCATGGAGGCAATCAGCCTGTGGGACTGCTGAGGTGTTATGGAGGCCCAGGATGCTTCGATAGCGGCCTTAAACTCATCCAGAGTGTTGGGTCTTGTGTCTCTCAACTTTCTCTTCACAATATCCCACAGATTCTCTATGGGGTTCAGGTCAGGAGAGTTGGCAGGCCAATTGATCACATTAATACCATGGTCAGTAAACCATTTACCAGTGGTTTTGGCACTGTGAGCAGGTGCCAGGTCGTGCTGAAAAATGAAATCTTCATCTCCATAAAGCTTTTCAGCAGATGGAAGCATGAAGTGCTCCAAAATCACTTGATAGCTAGCTGCATTGACCCTGCCCTTGATAAAACACATTGGACCAACACCAGCAGCTGACATGGCACCCCAGACCATCACTGACAGTGGGTACTTGACACTGGACTTCAGGCATTTTGGCATTTCCTTCTCCCCAGTCTTCCTCCAGACTCTGGCACCTTGATTTCCGAATGACATGCAAAATTTGCTTTCATCCGAAAAAAGTACTTTGGACCACTGAGCAACAGTCCAGTGCTGCTTCTCTGTAGCCCAGGTCAGGCGCTTCTGCCGCTGTTTCTGGTTCACAAGTGGCTTGACCTGGGGAATGCGGTACCTTTAGCCCATTTCCTGCACACGCC
This sequence comes from Siphateles boraxobius, assembly GCF_051911475.1. Taxonomy (NCBI): domain Eukaryota; kingdom Metazoa; phylum Chordata; class Actinopteri; order Cypriniformes; family Leuciscidae; genus Siphateles; species Siphateles boraxobius. Next base: position 30,984,632 of record NW_027509219.1, read on the forward strand.
TGTGCACGGTGGCTCTGGATGTTTCTACTCCAGACTCAGTCCACTGCTTCCGCAGGTCCCCCAAGGTCTGGAATCGGTCCTTCTCCACAATCTTCCTCAGGGTCCAGTCACCTCTTCTCGTTGTGCAGCGTTTTTTGCCACACTTTTTCCTTCCCACAGACTTCCCACCGAGGTGCCTTGATACAGCACTCTGGGAACAGCCTATTTGTTCAGAAATTTCTTTCTGTGTCTTACACTCTTGCTTGAGGGTGTCAATGATGGCCTTCTGGACAGCAGTCAGGTCGGCAGTCTTACCCATGATTGCGGTTTTGAGTAATGAAACAGGCTGGGAGTTTTTAAAAGCCTCAGGAATCTTTTGCAGGTTTTTAGAGTTAATTAGTTGATTCAGATGATTAGGTTTTACCCTTTTCATGATTTGCTAATTTTTTGAGATAGGAATTTTGGGTTTTCATGAGCTGAATGCCAAAATCATCAGTATTAAAACAATAAAAGACCTGAAATATTTCAGTTGGTGTGCAATGAATCTAAAATATACACTGTAAAAAATGATCGTGATTTTAACGGTAAAAGACTGTAAAAATGCTACAGTGCAAAACTGTTAATTGGTTAACAGAAAGTTTCCTTACTATATACGGTAAATAATTGTGATAGATCTAACGGTACATTTAATGTAATTTTACTGTAAAATACCGTTAAATTTACAGTTTTTGAAAGGGAAAAGAGCAACTCATTGTATAATTTACAGTGAAAAACCGTAAATTGACATTCCCACAATTCCCTGCGTGACACTTCACATTTTATGTATTTTTATTGAAATAACCATGTTTCTTCTTAGTTTTCTTAGTTCATTTCTAATCAGTTATGTACATTAGGGTTTTATGTCACATTTAATGTTGTTAAATTAATGTTTATTGCATTTTTATAATTTCATGTGTGTTACCGTGATGGTGTTTAATGTTTGTGTGAATGAAACTGTGCAGCTTCTATATAATAGTATTAACTTTCTTGTGGAAGATTGCTTGTGATAGGCTTTGATTTATCACGTGACTTTCATCACTGCTGTGGTGATTGTTGGTTGTCAGTGTATTACAATGATACAAAACAGATATTAATACTTCAATGGGTTGGTAAATTAACATTAAATCAGATTATGAAATACGTTTTATTACTGTAAATTTTACGTTAAGTCTGTAAAACCAATAACGTTGATACTGTATTTTTGACGGTAAAGTTCTGGTAACCACAGCTGCCAGTTTTATTCCGTAAAAACAACGGGATTTTTTTTACAGTGTATGAAAGTTTAATTTTTATCATTACATTATGGAAAATAATGAACTTTATCACAATATGCTAATTTTTTGAGAAGGACCTGTACTAAATGTCAACCAGCAGCCCAAAAATTCTCTAGTCAATAGTTTGCGGCAAAAGGTATGTAAAGTCACTAATCTAGCGACAAAGTTGCTAAATTGGCAACACGGCTGGTGACGTATACAGCACCTCTCCAATCATTTAGTCTGTTGTTTAAACGCCACCCCTGCAAGCTTGCCTTCCTGTGTCTCCACTTGTGAATGCAATGGCCACATATCAATATCCAATCAACAATCGATGCATTTTTGATCATTTTTGTTTTCATTCTTGATAGTCTGTTACACACAAATGTAAGTCACAACATGGAAGAAATCCCTGCTACTTTTGTTTAATCGCAGCTTTAAAAGTACAATATGTAAGAATTTTGCAGTAAAATATCCAAAAACCACTTGGCCAATGTTATATATTTTGTTTAGTTGATTACTTACAATATCCCAAATATTTCCAACTATTTGTAAATCGTGAGAAAATTGCGATTTCAACCAAGGAAACGGGGCGTGTGAGCAGGGGTGAGTCGCTGCCAGTCAATGACGTCATATCCGGATTACCCTAGATTACCGCCAGATGATCTGTATGTTATTCTAATGTTGATCTAGCTTAGTTAGTCTCATACAGCCAACAAACAACCTAACTAGCAACATTCAACACACTCAAATGCAGTTTAGTGTGATAGTGTATCTGTTAGAGCAAGTGAAACAGTGCTGCGTTACCTCAAGTTTAATTCGTCTAATAAACTGACCTGTGTGAGTATTAATTCAGCACTTGCGTGTAGTTCGGTAGAATAAAATGTCCTTATTCCTTTATATCCGCGGGACTCGCGTTGCGTGTGGCGCTGGTATACGTCTAGCAATCAGCGCCGTGCTTCACACCACAGTCATGTTAAAAACATCAATGTAGTCACTCATCTATAAAAGATCCATCAGCTTGACGACAAGATCCATAATTCAGCTTAATGTGGAATATACGTCATCAATATACACTTTTGTTATTGTAAGAGGTTAGCGACCCCTGGCGGCGAAAAATCCTGCATATTGTACCTTTAAAGTCAAACACATTTCACCTTCTCATCCAATGAATTCCCGGAAGTTAAAATCAAGCCCCACCCTAAATATTTCCAGCTTTAAATATCCTGTTCCTCTCAGAAATGTCACATTAGAGATGTAAAATGAATTTCGAATGCATTTCATGTTGACTTAACACTAAAAGATTGGCTGTGGTGCGAGTAATTACGCTCAGCTAAATTATTTTGATTTAATGGCAAATTCTCACATTATGCAATTTGATGGCCAATTACACAGTGTTCCCTCAGGAGAAAACCAGAAAACAATTAGCCATGAGACTTTAAGTGAACATCTTGACATCGCGTTCAGGATTAGCACTATAAAATATCAGTTGGTGTCAGCATATCTGAAGAAAAGAACATACATTACATTTTTGATGCCAAGCACTGTTGATATGTAGCACAACATTTCAAACAAAATAATCGATGCAGATGTTTAGATGTGATTGAGAGCCAACAGACATTGTGTTTTCTGAGTTCTGTTCACTTTATTTGTGGAATAAACTTTACACCTCTGTGCTTTTGATATCTAACTCTTTAATCTTCTACCAGGAGCCGTTTCATCCAAAACCCTTGCCGAAAATGAGCAAGTGCCTGACCAAGTACTAAATTTACCACTTCACACCGTTTTATGAAGCTGGAGAGGGGAAGACAGAACCAAAACAAACGTAAAAATAAAAAGGCTTGTAAACAGAGTAACAAATATATTTTTCATCACAGTCAAGTGCAAATTTGCTGTCCACCTGTTTTGTACTCATTTTAATTTAGAATTGTATCTTTCAGTGGTAGTAAAAAATAATTACACTATTATTGCCTGTCTCATTGCTGCTTATGAATTTTAAATAAACATTAACAAAGCATCAAAACAAATTAGAGAAACAGCTCACTGGACATAGCCGTGTTCGACGCCTGAACTACTGTATAAAAATAGCTAACTAGTGTTTAAAGGTTACACTTTATTACCAAGTCAAATGAAAAAAATAAGTTGAAGTGACTAATAACTGCTGTAAAACTCAATGACAGTGGTAAACGCCCTCAATTCGCTTTAAAATGCTATAGAAACGCTTCATTTTCCCATGGGAGAAAACATAAAAATACCTATAACGGTATCCATGCATATCTGTGATCAAATTCCAAGTCGGCCCTCTCACACGTGCGCACACACACACACACACACACACACACACGCACAGCAGTCACTCACTCACTCACTACCGCACTAGTCCAGCCTTAGATTTTTGCAAAGAACATGCCTGAATGTTTTTTGTTTTGTTTTGTTTGTTTGTTTATCATTCTTTTTTCTAATGTGCACATTTGGTGCAGCACATTTGATCATTAATACTCTGTAAATATCATCTTTTTTTCATCAATGTCAAGAAAGAAAACAGGACAAACTAAACAGAGGTAAATTAAGTTTCATGCAAAAGTATGTGAGAGTAGCATGATGGCGGCTCCATTCTCTGCCATGGTAACTACTATACAACAACATGCATGTTTGGGTAGGATTGCTCAGAAATCTCTCTTTTTTTTGTGGGGTTTTGAAGATGCATGTGATCTAAAGAGGTATGATACAAATACTGATACATATACAGTACACCACCTCCTCTATATCGGCCATCATTTTTTGTAATAGCATTTTTCCCTGCAAAGATGATTCCCACCTTTTGTAATCTCTCCTGCAACTGTATTACGCAGTGGATGTATATAGGCATAATTCCTTTGTTGAAACATTGCATATCTTTAAAAGTAAAAGGCCTTCTGTGCCACTATGACTGCTGATTTATCATTGTAAAATGCGTCGGATTGAGTTTGTCCTTTCAATCTCCCCCAAACAAGCGCGTACGATCAGTCTGCGTGAATAGTCCGGGGTCCTCCGATGTACAACAGGGTCACAAAAAAGCACGTCAGCTCATGCGAGTCTGCGTCGAACTGTCGATTTGGAATGAAGCAGATATGTTACGAGATGCACTTTGTCTTTTCTGTTTCCTAGGAGAAGCGCTCTTTCCCCCATCACTTGCTTTCTGTTGTGCAGTAGGGGATGCTTGTGTGCTTGTGGCGGTTATAAGGAGGAGATCTTCACTGTCTCGTGGGTGAAGGAACAGCGAGAGTTGCGTAAGATTCCGGGAATGGCAGGAGAGGGCGGCAGACTCTCGTCGGGGGTGTTAGCAGGAGGGGTGGGTATACTGATGATAGCCGCTGTGAAATCCCTATCCTCACAGTTGAGCTTCAGGTCTTCTGTCCGGGCGTTCAGACTGGAGCGGCTGATCGGACACATACGTTCACAAACGTTCGCATGGACAGAAAAAAAGTTATAGTTTAGATGGGATTATCACTGGAATTGTTACAGAAGTTATTGTTTTTGTTGGAGTCACAAACATAAATGTAGAATACAGTAAAAGAAGCTTTATTTATCAGTGTGTAAAATATATATATATAGCTTCTTTTGCTGTATTCTACATTTATTTTGAATATTGCCATCTTCATTATTAGGCTATATAAATGATCTATTATGACACTAAACATTTAGTAAAAATGAGGAATCTTATGACATCTTAAGAAAAATGTCATCTAAATTTAAAACGAATAAAAATGAAAATCAAAAGAGTCATTCTCGTTACTGTAATTAATAAATAAATATAAAATAAAAATATTCTTTATAGTTATTAAAACATATTTATGGATTATACTGTATATACGCACATACTAACCATTATTTATAATTATTATAAATACACTTATGAAGTAAATATATAATTGTTGATTCAAATAATTAAAATCATAATAATTATAAAAAACATTACATAAAATCATAATAATTATAAAATGACATTACATATAAATACTATATCATCATTTTACATATTTCAGTTTAGGTTATGTTGTTTTATAATTATTTGTAATTAATAATAATTATACTGTATATTACGTTACATATAAATACTATATCATTATTTTACACATTTCAGTTTAGGTTAAGTAATATACAGTATAATTATTAATATTTAAAAATGATTGAAATAATAATAATAATAAAACAACAACAACATAACCGAACCTGAAATAAGAAAAATAATGATATAGTATTTATATTTATAAAGTATTCATTTGATTATTTACTGTTTTTGGAAGAAGCGTCTTATGACCACAAAGGCTGCATTTATATATATATATATATATATATATATATATATATATATATATATATATATATATATATATATAATACAATAAAAACAGTAATATTGTCAAATATATTACAATTTAATATAATATATAAAATATAAATTTATAAATTTAAGTATTTTGTAACATTACAAATGTATTTACTGTATTTTATGTCTCAATTTAAAGCATCCTTGCTGGAAAAAAGTAATTCTTACAAAAAGAAATACAACTTTTTTATTTATTTGTATAGCGTTTTTTTTTATTTATAATAATATCATTTCAAAGCAGCTTTACAAAAAATGCGCGTCTACCTTACAAATGAAAAAATACATTTGTGTATGTCTGTATGTATGTATGCATGTATGTATGCATATATATATATATATATATATATATATATATATATATATATATATATATATATATATATATTACACATACATACCAGTATACATGCTATATATATATATATATATAAATATATAAAAAAAATAATGATGAACTACTGATACAATAATAATGATATATTTGTAATGGTCCTAAAAAGTTTATTTATGCTAAATAAAGTAGATCTTAGTTTATTTGAGTCCTTTTCACAATACAAATTTCATAATACTATTTACATGTGAAAATGACATCATCATGTCTGTCTGAGGTCATACCTTTGGTGTCCAACAGAGGTTTTGTGCACTTGTAGAGTGTCCAGCTCCTGCACGCTGCCCCGGCTGACGGATACGGTGGAGTTGGCGAGGCGGATGGCTCTTCTCTTAGCTCTGCGGGGGCAGCAGGACGTCGACAACCCCTGCTGGCTGGAGATGGAAGTGCTGCGGCTCGTACGGTAACCCACAGACTCAGTCATACACATCTCACTGAACGTCAGCTCGTCTGTGAACTCATGGTTCTGTTGGAAAACAGGAGGAAATGCTTAATGAAACCTTCTGGATTATGCACTTTGATCGAGAAATGTATGATTATTTGTATCCAGTAAAAGGCTGAGCGGAGCAGCTGTACTCACGGTTGTCTTTTCCAGACAATGTAGCAGGTGATGATGTTGGTGCTCAAAGGAAGATCTGTTCTTCAGACACAGAGCACTATCATTGTCTCGAAACTGAGAGATAAAAACACCACAAAAGATTATTTAGGGCGATCCATTAAAACCATGTCTTCAGATACTAGCTACTCACCCTAAAACATCTATCTTAAGCGGACACAGATCTATTTAAAGAGACCACAACTATTTACAGCCTTCAGAGGTTGATAGCATCATCAAGACTTCAGGTTTATTTTTGTTAAAGAACAAAACATTTTGTTCACTGTCATCTCCAATGTACTATGGCTTCATACGTTTAATAAAAATATATGTTTTTACCCTTTTCTTGTGCAAAAAACAAAACAAAAAACAATATCAGTTCAACTTCATTATAGTTGATTCTTACTGATTTGGAAAGAAGTCTCTCATCCAAAGTACAATAAATCCAGTAATATTGTGAAATATTATAATTTAAAATAACATGTATTCTGTTTTAATATATTTCACAATGTCATTAATTGATAATATAAAGATAAACAGAAGTTTTTCCTGTTTTTATTGCTCTTAGGGCATGAAAAACAAGATTTAAAAAAAAATTCAGATGTCTACTTGAGTGGACAGTATGAGTTTTTGTTTTTAACAAAAGAGATACTTATTTATATTACTTATAGTTATTAGGGCCCGAGCACCGATGGTGTGAGGGCCCTATTGGAATTCCTCTGTTTATTTGCAATTGAGTTTGTTCCTGTTCCACAGAGAAGATGCAGAACTTCATACATTTGTGTCTTTGATGAGAACATGAGGATGTGACGGAAACAACCGGTGAATGTAAAACTCTGTAGAAACCCATCAGACTATATAGAACGATAACGCATTACCAGCAACATGCATTATGTAATCGGATTTTTTTAAATTAAGACATTGCAAGCAACATTACATAATCGCATTAAATTTTGATGTAACGGCAAATTACATTCAATAACAAAAATTACGTTTTTCACGAACAACAGTCAGATATAGTATGCATTGTAGCTGAAATATAGCTTGTGATGCATGATGTCCAATTTAGTGGGTAGATGATTAATCAGAATTTCCTTCCAATCTAAAATCTACTTGGAAAATGTAACAATAATATGAAGATGTAAACCTTTAAAATGTAAAAATGTAAAAATGTAACCTGTAAGAGGCTCCAAAGAGAGTAAGAGAGTAAGAGAGACCAAACTGGGATTTCTGACTGGCCGTCGGCCATCTTGGTTTGGAGGGAAAATAAATCCACATACAACAGCTTGCACCAACCATGCCTTTGAAACCCATGCATAAACAAGAAAATGGCCTTTTGAAAACTGTACAAATGATATATACGTAAATTGTTTATATTTTTCTATAATTGTGGTAAAAAATATTAAGAATTAAGGAAAAATATTATAGATAAAATATGTACATGGATGTTAGCTAAATAGGATTCAAAACAGTCTGCAATAAATACCATGTTATGTGACTGGCTTGCTGGGAGATTCCAATTTTCTTCCTGCCAAACTTGTTGCTATGATACAGAGCTGCTGTTCTTTGTAGTTTTAATCCATAAAGGGTTTATCTAACTGCTATAAACATTGCATTGTAATGTAGTTGCAGTGGGTTAAAGCCTTCATTTCCCTTATGTCACCTGTGATTTGACCTTACTTTACCACGCAACTACCTTCCAAGACAGACCGATGTCCTTGATGCCATTCACACGTATCCGGTAACCTTTATAACCTCTCGTTGTAAAACGATCACACGCAAGGATGTCTTGTCCTGAAAAACAAGTCTCTCAAGAAACATCGGTCTCAGCGTGTCCCTTTTATGCTTCCCCGATACCATCTAGCCCCCGAGTCAAGGTGGTTTATCGCCATCTAGAAGTAGCCCATCAGAAGACTTTAAAAGCAGCCGATCTTATCGAGGAACGAGAGGACGGGCTGTTCAGAGAGGCTGTGACAGAGCAAGGACTGCCCCGTCAGCCCAAACCAAGGATGGCTGAAGGAGTCGGGGCAGATAAGATCATCAATAATCGGACCTAAGCACAATTAGGTTTGTTTTTGCAAAACGAAAAGCCTTAAGTAGAATGAAATGACGCAGCTATACCGCCAGAAACATCTGAGAAAGTTTGATCACGTCGGACTTGATTGGGAGCAAAAAGCAATTCCACTTCTCAGATGGAAAAACCAAAACGTCTTAATCCTTTCTAGCCCTACAGAACGGAGACAACGACTAACACAGCACAAAGCATTTCACTCCCATACAATTCAAAACAGGAACAACATTTAAAAATTCCCCAAAGCAGCTCATTAGTGTGTGAACTAATTCTACAGAGCGGTTTCAATAAAGGATCCACTACGTTATCTGGACACAAAAGCAAAAGCCGAATGTCATACATCCTTCAGAGCGACGCAAAATGAGAAAATTAAAGAATCTCAATTTATCTTAGTGTGTATTTGACCGGGGAACCCAAAGTGAATTTTTCTACCAGCCAATCACAGATACGCAAGCAACAAATCCCAAATAAATACATTTCAGTCAAATCCACGGGCTGCAACGCTCTCTTTCGGAACACTCCATCAGGAAAGAGAGCAGAGGAAGCTCAGAGGGTATTAAACCATCAATCACTGACAATTCCATTGTTAAAAAAGCGCTGATAGGGACGTCACATTAACAACACAATTTTCTCAGTGGAGACAAGAGATACAGCCATTGGATGGCATAACTACCCACGATTAGCATCTACGCAGGCTGTACCGGTGGGAAAAAAAGAAGCCGGTTCTAAGAGCTCCAGGGTTAGAAAAGATCAATAAATCGGCTGAATGCAGTTCTTTTAATGGTGAAGATGATGCTGGAGTGTTCAGGGTGATTGCTAGGCTGTCCACTCTCAGAATAAAAAGGTAGGCTACAAAAGCTGTCACTGGGGCGTACCCTGTCAAAAGGTAGACTACAACTTTGTATATTATTTACCAGTGTATATTATTACCACATAAAAGGTACCCTATTACTAGTAAAAACTTTTGTACCATTTTTTCTGAGACTGATTATAAGTGGTTGCTTACCGGTTCAAGTTAAATGTAGCAGGATTAATTAATTACAAGATTAAGTTGAATACTTACACGCTTAAAAATAAATTATTATTATTATTATTGAAAATATTGTTTTATATTTATTTACTAATGCAAGTACAATTAAGATTAATAATAAATTACAATTAGTATTATATAAAATACACTATCTTATTTAGTGCTGCTCACTAAGGCAATCATAATTAGGATTAATCATAATTATTATTATTACAAAAAAATGTATTCGGGATAAAAACAGATTCGATAAATTGGATTAATTAATCAGCACATCATTTCATTAATAAGATTACAAAAGTTGAATAGCTTGACAGCCCTAAAAACTATTATAGAAAAACACAATATTATACATTTAGTGGTGCTTACTAAAGCAAGCAAAATTATGATTAACAATATCAACAACAATAATGTTTAATAAAATGTAATTATTATTAGTAAGCACCACTAAATATACAGTAGTACTACATTGTATATACATTTTGTTTATTTAAAAAAATAAATCAGATTGTTATTTTTGAACATTTAAGCTAACACATGAACAGGTAGATCATACATAAATCACAAAGTGGAGCACTTGAACACTTCCTAATGACCTTTCGTCGAAGGTCAAGACTGAATAACAGTGTGCAGAGACAAAAGAAAGACCTAAGTAGAAATTCAAAGCCAGAATAGACTGAAGAGTTGAAAAAGCCTTTGTCTGGTTTATAAATAGCATTGCAGGTCTGTTAGTAATGGGTCTATAGATCCATGCTGAAAAAAATACCCCCTCGCTCGGGGATTGTAAATATTGGATTATTGTGGGTTTCACAACCTGAGAAGATTCCGGAGAACTCTACCTGCCGCATTAGTTAAGACACGGATCTCTCTCTCTCTCTCTCTCTCTCTCTCTCTCTCTCTCTCTCTCCCTCTCTCTGTGTGTGAGTGTGGAGCGTGTCTTTCTGAGTGAGTTTTTTTTCTCTCTCTTTTTTTCTTATGTTTTTTTTTTTGGGTCGCGTGGGGTTTTTCCCCTTGCGTGGCCATGGCGGACTCACGAGTTGGTGTTCTAAAGAATATCACGTGGCGTCACGGTGTTAAAAATATGAATCAAAATGGATGCTTCAACTAAATTCTTTTTTAGGTTAGAAAAAAAAGAATGGTCAAAGTAGAACTTATTCATGCTTTACGATCGGAATCAGGAATTCTTTTGACAGATCTTTCGGATATTCGCCAGAGGGCAGTTGGATTTTATGAGAATTTATATAAGTTGCTGTAGAGCTAGAAAACTTCTTTGAAAACTTACCTCAGGTGCCTGAATGCCTCAACACTGGAATTTCTGACACTCTAAGTATGAGTGAGCTACAGAAGGCACTTCAAGGGATGGTGTCTGGAAAAACACCAGGCATCGATGGTATACCAGTGGACTTTTACAAGTCTTTTTGGTCAACGATAGGAGAAGATCTCCTAGAAGTGTTGAATACCAGTCTGGCAAGGGGTAAACTGCCTCAAAGTTGCTGTGTTGACCCTCTTACCGAAAAAAGGAGATCTTGGAGACAAAGTGTTGGCATCCAGTTTCTTTGCTCTACAGCGACTACAAGGTTTTATCGAAGGTCTTCGCTAATAGACTGGCTAATGTAATGTGCTAATGTAATGTAATGCAGTGTTATTCATCCTGATCAAACCTAGTGTTCCCTAGTGGACCTTTTTTGGGATAAGCTGCATTGGGTCCCGCAAAGTGTTTAATTTCTGATACATCTGCAAAGTAGAATAGGGTGTATCACCAAGTATCACATGTTCCTGGATCAACATCTTTGTTGATCCTGGAACAACTTTCAGATCAACCAATCAGATTTGAGGGACAAGTTTACAGTTTATGTCAAGTTGAGGCTTAGAACCAGGGTAAGGTGCTTCAACATCAGTGTTATTCACCTATTATTTTCCTCTGATTTTAGGGAAAAGTTATGGGTAGGGTTAGGTTTAGGGGTAGGGATAGGGTAAGGACTAAATTTTGGGACAGGAAGGTTGTTCCAGGATCAACAAATAATGTTGATCCAGAATCATGTCTTACTGGGCAAAATCACGGTGACCGGTAGAATAGCTGCTTTTAGATTACAATTTGTGCAAGGACTTTTAACTGTTTCAGATGTTTTTAACTGGAATGCTGTAGCAAGATTGATTTTGAATAGGATGGGTAATTTTAATTTGGGCAGGACAAATTTTTTTTGATACATCCACTAAAATTACGTTTTCCTACGTTACCTGTTTTTTATAAGAATGTTTTTAAAGTGTGGAATCTTTTTACTTTTCAAAAAGTGGAAGACTCAAAATCTCTTTACTGGCTATAGAAGAACCTTTAATCCATGGGAAGCGTTTGGACAATTTTTTCCTTCCCGGACTAAACAAAGCACTTATTGGAGACTTTCTGAGGAGAGATTATTTCTTGTTTTTGATCTCTGGAGAGACAGTAAGAAATATGTTTGAACAAAAATTATGAACATTTGGCCACATTGTTTCATTGTGATTTGTCATGTCACCAATCACAATGAAACAATAGTCATGTCACCAATCACCAATCACATTTTTTCATTGAGATTGGTGACATGACTATTGGCTATTTTTGCATTTAACATGAGCCTAAATGAGATTTGTGAGTAAGAATAACGTGTTATAAATAATAAATAAGTCATAATTAGTCAAGTTAAATTTACTTTAAATTAAAATTGAATCTAATAAATTAAAAAAATATATTATTTATCATTTATTTATTCAGAGCCCCTAAAGGGACATGGCGATGGAAAATGTATCTTAATGCATTTACTTGCTCTCGAAAATGCTTTGTGTTTCCCCAAGAAACAAGTGCATGTGCAAGTGAAGGCAAAATGTCTTGGGGAATGCAAAGTTAAACACTAACTGTGTTTAAGTCATTGTAATGCACAGCCTTGAGTGGCTTATATAGCATTCTTGTAACTTAAACAGTCGCTTTGGATATTTATTTATTTTATTTTTTGCTTTTTTTTTATTTCCCTGCTCAGGAAAACGTATCCAGGTTTTGATTTGCATATTGTCTGTTCTGTAGAAGGAAAGTGTTCTGACAGTTTTGGTCTGTTGATTCTGTAAACATGTACAGGATATAAGTGCAGAACATCAACACCACTTTACAAACAAATATTGCTTTAATTTACGCCACCTGCAGATCGGTCTCCTGTGAAGGAATGGAACATGATGCGAATGTGATGCTCTCTCTCTCTCTCTCTCTCTCTCTCTCTCTCTCTCTCTGCATATAGTGAAGATGGATTTCAGCAGTGGGAAAAGGTGTGTTTGTGGAATAGAGCTTTCCTTTAATCCCTGCAGTAATGATCTGATAAACTGACAGGACACGAGGCTGCGGCAGATACGATTTCAAGACCATCACACCACAAAGCACTTCAAAAAATCATGCAAGCTGTAAATCCTGCTTAAAAGAAATAGTGGAACATAAAAGTAGTTATTTAGCTTAACTATCTGACAGAAGTGGTCAACATTCACTTTCATTTTATGAAAAGCAGCTAAAGAAATAAATTCATAAACATTTAGAACAGCATGATAGTGAGTAAATAATGCCAGAAATTTAATTTTTGGATGAATTACCCCTATAAACTTAAAAGTGATTATGAATAGCGATTTATGAATGCTATATAGCTATGATTCAATTCAATTCACTTTTATTTGTATAGCGCTTTTCACAATATATATTGTTTCAAAAAAGCTTTACAGAAAATGCATGTCTACATTACAATTTAGAGTGAATAATCATGAATATGATTATGATAATGAATAACTAAGTAGGTGATCCGGTACTTTTTAGGTTAAACTTGTTTTATCAGAGATTCTTGAAGCAACACCACTATTGTCAGTAGACTGTGCTCACTCAATGGCTGGCTGTCTAAGTGGTGTCAGCAAAATAATATAGAATTTATAGACAATTAGAAAAGATTTTGGGGCAGACCTAACCTGTTGAAGAGAGATGGTATTCATCCCTCCTGGGATAGTGCTGCTCTTCTCTCTAGTAACATGTCACATAGTCTTAGAGCTCAAACATGAATTGGGGCTCAGGTCAGGAAGCAGACAGACTGGCTAAACCAAGCGTCTCACAGCTGTGAGGTCAGATAAATCCCATCACATAGAGTCTCTTTCACCTAGATATCATCATATTGAGACTGTGTCTGTTCCCCGAATTAGGACATCTAAAAACTCCTAAACCCATGTAAGGGTAAAAATGTAATTGATATTAAACAAATAAAAAGCAGATATAATACGGATGAACAAATAAAGCTTGGGTTGCTGAATATTCCTTACTTCAAAAGCACTTGTTGTTAATGATATGATTACAGATTATAACCTAGATGTTCTGTGTTTGACAGAAACCTGGCTAAAACCAGACGATTACATTACTTTAAATGAGTCCAGCCCGCAAGATTACTGTTGTAACCATGAGCCTCATTTGAAAGGCAAAGGGGGAGGTGTTGCTGTTATTTAAAGCAATATCTACAGAATTACTGAGAAGTCTAGTTTTAAATATAATTCTTTTGAAGTGTTGGTGCTTAATGTAACACTATCTAGTGTAAATGATAAATCATGTTTGAGATTTGTGCTGGCTACTGTATACAGGCCACCAGGGCACCATACAGACTTTTTCAATGAATTTGCTGATTTTCTATCAGAGTTAGTACTGGCAAGATAAAGTCCTAATTGTTGGTGATTTTAATATACATGTAGATAACGAAAAAGATGCATTGGGATTGGCATTTAAAGACATTCTGAACTCTATTGGAATTAGACAACATGTGTCAGGAACTACTCATTGTCGTAATCATACTCTAGATGTACTATTATCGCATGGAATCAATGTTGATGCCATTGGAATTCTACAGCAGTGTGATGACATCACAGATCATTATCTAGTCTTGTGAATACTTCATTAATCAAGGCTGCAAAGACGACTCCGTATTAAAAATATGTTAGACCTATTACTTTTGCCACTAAAGATCGCTTTATTAATAATATTCCTGACCAGTTTTATCTCCTCAGCATCCCAGATAGCTTAGAAGAACTTGATATTGTGACAGAAACATTTGACTCTTCTCTTTTCCAGCACTTTAGACACAGTTGCTCCCCTGCGCTTTAAGAAGATTAAAGAAAATAGTCCAACACCTTGGTACAATGAGCACATACAGGCCCTTAAGAGAGCAGCCAGAAAAATTGAGCTTATTTTGAAGAAAACAAAACTAGAGGTTTTTTTTGCATTTCATGGAAAGAGAGCACAATTGCGTACAGAGAGGCCTTAAAAGCTGCTAGATCTGCTTATGTTCCCACCCTATTAGAAGAAAATAAGCAAAACCCTAGGTATTTATTTGAAACAGTGGCTAAATTAATGAAAAATTAAGGTTTCAACCTCAGGCGTTTCCAAGCAGCACAACAGTAATGACTTTATGAACTTCTTAACTTACAAGATTGATAATATCAGGGAGAAAATTATAACTATGCAACCGTCTAATACAGTATCAGAATACTACAGGAAATGTTTTATTAATTAATTACTATAGGAGAGGAAGAATTTTCTAAACTCGTTAAATCATCTAAATTGACAACATGTATGTTAGACCCTATACTGACTAAGCTATTGAAAGAGATGCTTCCAGAGGTCATTGATCCTCTTCTAAATATCATTAATTGCTCTCATCAGAGTCACAAATGATTTGCTCTTATCATCCGATCGTGATTGTATCTCTCTATTAGAGTTACTCGATCTTAGTGCTGCATTTGATTCCATTGACCACAACATTCTTTTAAATAGACTTCAAAATTATGTTGGCATTAGTGGAATTGCACTAATTCCACTAATGACCGTTATAATCATAACCGTTATAATGACCGTTATAATGACCAGTAAATGAAGAGATGTCTTATCGATCAAGTTCAGTATGGCGTACCACAAGGCTCAGTACTAGGACCATTGCTGTTCACTCTGTAAATGCTACCCCTAGGAGATATCATTAGGAAGCATGGCATTAGTTTTCACTGTTATGCTGATGATACTCAGCTCTAGATTTCTTCACGCCCTAACGAAACTTACCAATTCACAAATTTAAGGAATGCATAGCTGATATAAAAAACTGGATGACTGGTAATTTCCTACTACTTAATACTGAAAAAACAGAGATTCTAATTATTGGACAAAAAACGTCCTCACGTAATAACCTAGAATACTGTCTAACACTTGATGGCTGCTCTGTCAAGCCTTTGTAGTCTGTTAGGAACCTGGGTGTGCTCTTTGATAGCAATCTTTCATTTGAAAGTCACGTGTCTAGTATCTGTAATTCCGCATTTTTCCATCTTAAAAATATATATAAATTAAGTCATATGCTCTCAAGGACAAATGCAGAACAATTAGTTCATGCGTTCATGACATCAAGGCTAGATTATTGTAATGCTATTATGGGTGCTGCACGCTTAATAAACAAACTACAGCTGGTCCAAAACTCAGCAGATAGAGTTCTTACCAGAACCAGGAAGTATGACCATATTAGCCTGGTTCTGTCAACACTGCATTGGCTCCCTATTAAATATCGTATAAATGTTTAAATATTGCTGATTACTTACAAAGCACTAAATGGTTTAGCTTTCCAGTACTTGAGCGAGCTCTTAACCTGCGCCTAGACAAGACCAAAACGCATGATGTAATCAGCCGGATCTGGGCCGTATCCAGATCAGATGGTGGACCTGCCCTAGACACGACCACAACGCATCCCTGAAGTGTCAGCAGAGCTTGTGTCAACTAGTCTCTCCCCTGTGAAGGCCTCATCGACACGACAGCCATCGGGCACAGATCCTCAACAAACATTATATAATGTTCCAATCCAATCTGACTTCTGACCTGTAATGCTGCCTGAATCATAATCATACGCTGTTCGTTTGTTGGCCAGAGGAAAACTGGCCCCCCGACTGAGCCTGGTTTCCCCCAAGGTTTTTTTCTCCATTCTGTCACATGATGGAGTTTTGGTTCCTTGCCACGGTCGCCTTTTTTGCCTTTTTTTTCGTCTTTGTCGCCATTGGCTTTTGGCTTGCTTAGTTGGGGACATTTTATTTTATATTTAACAATATTGTTACAACATTATTTTCCTGTTATCTCTGTGAAGCTGCTTTGAAACAATCTGCAACAATCTATATAAATAAAGATGACTTGACTATTGCTCATACTTGAACACACATCCTGATTTTGCAAAGTTAGACGTGTTCCTGGATCAACATATTTTGTTGATCCTGGTAAAACATTCCTGTCTGAAAATTTGGTCCTAACCATATCCCTACCCAATAATCTAATCCTACCTATAACCTATCCCTAAAATCACAGGGAGATTATAGGTGAATAACATTGATGTAGAAGCACCTAACTCTGGTTGTAAGCCTAAACTTGACATAACTTGTCCCTCAAATCTGATTGGTTGATTGAAATGTTGTTCCAGGAACATGTTACACTTGGTGAAATCAGGTTCTGCTATTCGAACAAACCCCGAAACATGAATATTAAACATTGGCTCGTTCTTGTATATGTAATAGACAAAATGCAAAACAAAAATTCCATGGATTTCAAATAAATGACTTAGGACATGTAAGCAGCCACAAGCACCACGTTTTCTTCAGAAAATGTAAACATCACGTTTGCTTTTATAATTTCTTAGTCTTTAAGCAACTTTGAAGTTATGTTAAACAAATGGGAAAATCCATAAGCTGTTATTCAACACTGTATATCTTCATTTTCCACCATTAACCGTGAAGTAGACTCTATATTCAGAATGTATTAATAGAACAACATGATCAACAACAAGCGCAGTGAACACATCCCGGGGCTAGAGGAACTGAAACGAGTTTAATTACATAAAACCACAGAGAGAAACAGATATTTAAGCAGGTTTGTTTTCCCTGGGATGGCAATTACCACAGAATAATGATAACCAGGGCTTCCTCATAAAGGCAGTGATTGGGAAAGGGCAAGAGATTGTTTCTATTGGAATAAACACTGTACTTAATACTACTTAATGCAGAGGAGAAAATACTATTTGAGAATGTTAAACATACCCATACGCTGGAAGGTGAAAGAAAACCTGTTGAAATATTTTACAAATTGCTGAACCATACTGTGATAAATGACTTCACGAGGAACAGCGACCCAGGAAATATGCTTATTTCCTGCTCAATTATTAATAATGGTTCTTATTATAATCAATGTTTAAAACAGTTCATATTTTTGTGGAAACTGGGAATTTCTTCTGGTTTCTTCACTGAATAGAAAGTTAAAAAGAACAGCATTTATTTGACTTTGACTTTATTTGACTATACTGTAACATTATTAATGTCTTTACTGTCAGTTCAATGCTAATTTAATGAATCTTTGCTGAATAAAATGACTAATTTCTTAATTTGGTTAAAAAAACAACTACTACCCAAAACTTTTGAATGATATTGTATCACGGTTTTCACAAAATATTAAGCAGCACAACCATTTTCAACATTGATAATGAGAAAATGTTTTGTTGAGCCGCAAATCAGCATGTCAGAATGATTTCTGAAGGATCATATGACACTGAAGACTGGATTAACTATGCTGAAAATTCAGATTTGCAATCACATTTTTATTTATATAAAATTGTAATAATATTTAAAAAATATCACTGCTTTGGCTAAGTTTTTGATCAAATAAATGCAGCTTTTGTGAGTGTACTGTAAGTGACTTCTTTTAAAAACATTACAAAAGCTAAATTATTCCAAAAATTTGATTGTTTAGGTTATTTATTCCTGGATCTTAAGTTCTAACAGGATGGTGTACTTATGGGATCTACCGGCAGGGGGCTAACCGAACCCTGCTAACCCGAAACTGACCCCTTGAAAAAAAGCTGCCCGGAGGTGTTACCAAGCTGAAAGCCAAGTGAACCGACAGGCCTGAAAGGGTCTCTGTAATTACTGCTGCGCCTCCCACCTGTCCCGCATCACCTGTCCTTCCTTCAGTGTTGTTAATTGCTATTTCCTCACAGCACCCTGGGTAAGGCCCTGAAACCATGTTTAGCTGACTCTGAATGTCAGTGGCCATTTGAAAAAGCGGTTGTTACAAGGCTCTTGTGGGACTGACGCATTCTCAGAAGCCAAATGACTGACCTTTACAACCTCTGTAACACTGTTTGATGAGATCAAAAAGACTGTATGATCGTAAATATCTTAAAATCTGTTCTGTGCTCAGCAGAACGCTGAAAAATATACTGTACTTTTTATGAGCTGGTGCGCTATGACTTAATTTCCCTCCATTTAAATGTGAACAGTCTGAAGCTGAGATTCTCTTGTTGCCGGGTTTGACTGTGATTTAATGGGTTGTATTAAACTTTTATAGTTTTAGCTTAGGTTTTTAAAATCGGAGGAATTTCGATTTCTCTTACAAATTGGACCCAAAAAAGTTACTTTGAATTAAGTGTTAAGTTAATTTGAACTAACATGTGCTAACAATGAACAATACTTATACATCTTTTATTAATCTTGATGTTAATTTCAACATTTACTAATAAATTAAGATCGAAAGTTGAGTTATACATTATTATTTTAAGGTGTCCTTGTTGCAGTGTAATTATACATTTAAGTACTGTGAAAATCAATTGACAACATGTACTTAGGGTTTGGTTTAGGATGAGTCCGATTATGCATAATTTACTGTTATTACTACAGTCATGTAACAAGGACACTTTAAAACAAAGTGTTACTGAATGTTGTATCAGTTAATGCACTGTGAACGATCATGAACATTTTCATTAACTAACAATAATAAATGCTATAAAATATATTGCTCATTGTTAGTTCATGTCAGCTAATGCATTAACTGATATTAAGAAATTGTAATTTGTTACTTCACACACCAATACAGGCACACACGCACACTTGGAAGAAATTTGGGTTGAGTTTTTTCGTTCATACAGTGAAAATCAATGGGGTCCTTGACTTTCACTGTATGGAAAGAAAGAAAGAAAGAAAGAGAAAGAAAGAAAGAAAGAAAGAAAGAAAGAAAGAAAGAAAGAAAGAAAGAAAGAAAGAAAGAAAGAAAGAAAGAAAGAAAGAAAGAAAGAAAGAAAGAAAGAAAGAAAGAAAGAAAGAAAGAAAGAAAGAAAGAAAGAAAGAAAGAAAGAAAGAAAGGCAAACAGTTTTGGATCAACATGAGGGTGAGTAAACTGACAGAATTTTTAGGTGATCTATCCCTTTAAGTAATTAATTATTGCACAAAATGTAAGTATTTAAGACAAAAACTTACAAATATTTGGCCAGTAACACGTATGAAGTGTTTTGAAGTTTTTCAGTCTTAAATTTTCTGTCAAGCGAGATGCTTCTATTAGCCTCTTAATAGAATCTTATTATGGAAGATCCGATATCAACCATTTCTGCTGGAATATCATTGAGGCATCTATTACACGCTGTGTAAGCAGGACTAACTGTAGTTGAAAGAACACTCAGTCATTCCATCTCAACAATACGACTTCCCAAAATACACACAAATATGATTTCTCCCTAGTCAGATGTTTAATGTCTGTACTGAAAGATTCCCCTTATGCTACAAATCTTTGTGTAAATTTTAAAGATTTGATGTCAGGCCAACTTTGTCAACTCCAGCAACTAATTCTTGAAGTGAAACAACTGGGAGATTGATAAAGACTATAGTTTTTCAGATCATTTAAAGATATACAGCAGCACAAAAATGAAACTCTGTCATCATTTACTTACTCTAATGTCATTCCAAACCCTGAAGGACTTTCTTTCTTACAAGAAACAAAAAAAAGGGATGGTAAAAGTAGTCCATTCACATGATTTGTGCTCTGTACAGTGATTCAAGTCTTCTGAAGTTGCGAACAGACTGAAATTTCATTCAACCTTATATGTTCATTCACAAACTTGCTTTGATCCAGAAGACGCACAGCAGACATGGATTTAGTGCATGTGCACTACACTTCAAAAGTATTAAGTCAGTAAGATTATTTTAAAAGAAATGCAAGGAAGCATTAAATTAATGAACAGTGAGAGTAAAGGCATTTATAATGTTACAAAAATTCTATTTCAAATAAATGTTGTTCTTTTGAACTTTCTATTCATCAAAGAACCCTGGAAAAAAATTATCATGGTGTCCACAGGAATATTAAGCAACACAACTGTTTTCAACATTGATCAAAATAATAAATGTTTCTTGAGCAGCAAATCAGCATATTAGAATGATTTCTGAAGGATCATGTGACACTGAAGACTGGAGTAATGATGCTAGAAATTCAGCTTTGCATCACAGGAATAAATTACATATTGTAGCATGACTCTACAAAATGTCTTCATTTTTCAAATAGCAAGAAAGCCAAACGAGTCTGGAGTGACATGAGAAAATGTCAGTAAATGATCTCATCTTTTTAGACTACATTTTTAGCTACAGTGCAACTAAATTGAATTCTCAAGATAAATCTCACCTGAAATCCTCCTTCTTCTTTGTATTGTAGGAAGGCATTGGTGGTTCCCTTCTTGGCCATGCGAATCCTTGCCTGTCGCACTTTCTGTAAAACAAAAGAGCATTTATCTGTATCGATCGTGTAAGCATTTGTTTCACAAACAACTGCAGTGACTCAGAGGTGTAATGATGCCCGTGATGGTTTATTTACATCATGGTTTGTTTAATGCTATTTGACCTTTTGACTACTTTATTGTGAAAAAAAAACAGAGAGATGGGATTCTTAACTTGGAAATTTAGCAAGCCAGATTAAAACTCACATTGCCTGTATGAGGACCAATGGTCAATGTACTGTGATGTACTGTAAACGGCTCTGACAATATGATTTCAATAATAAATAATAGTAAATTCCTTAAAACAGGCTACCCACATTCTTGGTTGAGGAGATTCCCCCTTCCATGTAAAGCACTTTGAGTACCCAGAAAGCACTACATACAAGTTATACCACATACAAGCACTACTAACAAATTATTATTACTTTTTTTTTTATTCATACTAAATAACAAATAGGAATAGGACAATGAAATATTTTTGACAAAAGTAAAAGTAAAAGAAGACGATGGAGGGTGTTTCTAGGCTTTAAAACTTTTTTGGGGGGCAAAAAAGTTGGTAGATATATATATTTCTGAAATAAATTTGACCCAACCCTATTCCTTAACGACTGTTTCACTGTGTATCAAGTGCTGAGGAAGCCTCCGGAGCTGAAAGTCAGATACGGCAATGGCCGTTTGCTTTTCTATAAGAGCAGAGCAAGCTCTCAGAAAACAGGGGTGTAGAGAAACCAAATCCTTTATCGAACCGTTTCAAACACTGAGAGAAGAGGTGATGCTGCAGTGTATATAGAGCATTTTTTGGCCTTGGACCTATTGTAGGAGACCTCCAAAACAAAATTAGGAACCTATAAAATGGCACTTAAAAAAACATCAGAAGAATATCCCGAACATATCTATATTGGGATGAAGAGAAGTGCTTTAGTACCTGCTGTGCTCTCATCTTGTCAGCTCTCTGGTTCTGATGGTAGATCCGGCTGAAGTTAGACACAATGACGGGTACAGGGAGGGCGATAACCAGCACGCCACTAAGAGAGCAGATAGAGCCGAAGATCTTTCCAGCGATGGTGTTTGGAACCATGTCTCCATACCTGCAACAAACACCAACGTCAGTCAAACACTTAACAGCTGTGTGTGGTTGTGTAAGATTACGCTGATTTAATGAGCAGCGCTTGCTTGGAATCTATTTTGCAGTCACATTTATTGCAATTGTGTAAATTAGTTTGGAAAAGTGCATGTGGATTTCAATTTAGAAGGCTCCAAAGCTCATCTCTGAGGCCCCCGAGGGTTCTAAAAGTCCACTAACACAACACATTACGTACTTCTAACAGCAGAATACACCACCACAGAATGCTATTAAGGTGATGTGTTTCTCACAAACACTCACACACACACCACAGTACTGCAACAGCCGTGATCACCACTGTCCTCCTATACACACTGACTGAGGTTAATTTACAGGGGTCGCACTAAATTGTGCAACATGGTTAAGATATAAGATATGGTCATGATATAAGGTGGTGGTTAAGATATAACCCATAAATCTCTTGGAAGGGCATGATATTACTCATGCACATTTTTTACATAGTATGCATACTGTGCACAATTTGCACTGTTTCTATAGGCATGCAACAGTGTGCAGTTTGCAACCAGAACACACTGTGAAATATTGTATTCCACAATTTAGTGCGATCCATTTGACTTTGTATTTCCAGTGTGAAGAATGAACCAGAAACCTTTCTTGGCTATTATTTGATCTGTTTGCTAAATCTGTGAACTCAAAATATGATTAAAAATTCATACATGCTGACTTAAACTTATACGTATACTCAAATCACTGGGACCAGTGCAGCATTCTACTGTTGCATCCTGCACAGTATATGGTTTCACATATTTTTTTTTTTTTAAAGAAAAGTATAAATTGTGTACTAAGCAGAATGAGTCATAAGGCGGCACTTGCTGAATTCAGAATTACCAACTACTCTTACTATTTATTCCATATTAAGAGAAGTATGTGCTTTCAAAATCAGCCAGAGATCATGAGTTGAGCTTTTATTTGTCAATGTCAAAACATTGCAGAAGTATTTTCTTTTAAAGTTTAGATTCAATTAATGCAATTTTGGACTGGGAACTTCTGAGTTCTGGAAGTTGCCGTATATTTTCAGAGCAGGTAAATCAAACTCCTTTAGATCTCAAATGATCAAGAAAAATATGAGATAACATAACATCCATAACGCATTAGAATGTTTGGACGGTGATCCATGAAACAGTCAAAGCACAATTATTCAGAGCTTTACATGGAGACAGCAACACTTTTGAAAATTAATTTTCTGATGTTTCTGAAAGGTCCCTGGTGCGATACACATTTCTCAGATGTGCACTAATCATTTAGATCAGTCACTGACATCACAATATATGAGAGAGAGACAGAGACACAGAGAGAGACACAGAGAGAGAGAGAGAGAGAGAGAGAGAGAGAGAGAGAGAGAGAGAGAGAGAGAGAGAGAGAGAGAGAGAGAGAGAGAGAGAGAGAGAGAGAGAGAGAGAGAGAGAGAGAGAGAGAGAGAGAGAGAGAGAGAGAGAGAGAGAGAGAGAGAGAGAGCATCCACATCACGTTCCATCCCTTCACAGGAGACCGATCTGCAGGTGGCGTAAATTAAAGCAATATTTGTTTTTAAAGTGGTGTTGATGTTCTGCACTTATATCCTGTACATGTTTACAGAATCAACAGACCAAAACTGTCAGAACACTTTCCTTCTACAGAACAGACAATATGCAAATCAAAACCTGGATACGTTTTCCTGAGCAGGGAAATAAAAAAAGCGAAAAATAAATATCCAAAGCAACTGTTTAAGTTACAAAAATGCTTTATAAGCCACTCAAGCCTGTGCATTATAATGACTTAAACACAGTTAGCAGAATCAGATAAAATTCTGAATTTAAGAACTGATTCTCTTCCATTTAATGAGTGTCAACTCGAATTCGCGACACCGGCTGGATTTGAATTAGTAAAAGAAATGTCATTTCTTTCATTTCAAGTTTTTCAAATTATATCTTATAAAAATATGAAGCCACTAAAGAAAAAAGTTGATGGAAAAAAAATGAGATGGGAGGAAAAATGATTTCAATACTCAAATGGTTTGAATCTCCCAAGACATTTTTCCTTCACTTGCACATATGCACTTGTTTCTTGGGGAAACACAAAGCATTTTCGAGAGCAAGTAAAGGCATTAAAATACATTTTCCATCTCATATATTTTCCATCACCATGTCCCTTTAGGGGCTCTGAATAAATAAATTACAAATAATTATTTAAAATTTATTAGATTCAATTTTAAATTAAAGTAAATGTAACGACTAAATATGCTTATTTATTATTAATAACACGTTATTCTTACTCAGAAATCTCATTTTGGCTAATGTTAAATGCAAAAATAGCCAATAGTCATGTCACCAATCACAATGAGGCCAAATGTCAAAGTCAAAGTCAAAGTCAAAGTCAAAGTTTATTTATATAGCACTTTTTAAAAACAACAAGCGTTTAGCAAAGTGCTGTACACAAACATACTTATGCAATCAAACCAACATGACCAAAATACAAAAAATAAAAAACAGTAGAACAATAAAACAATAAAAGAATAAAACAAATGTTCATATTTTCTTCAAACATATTTCTTACTGTCTCTCCAGAGATCAAAAACAAGAAATCATCTCTCCTCAGAAAGCCTCCAGTAAAACCAGTCACATTCAGGTCTGTCACATAAATCAGACCAGGGCTCTCTATTATGTTTTATTGACACATCAGGCTAATATGGGATTTCTCATAAGAGCCTGATCAGATGAGAGACTCAAACATACACTCTTCCCACAAACACTTTCCAGCATCCCTCATTTGTCAGCTCCTCAGAGTTTGTGCACTCCTGGGGTTAATCCACATCGGCCCGTGCGCCTAATTTGGTTTCCGACTGGGAAACGTCCACTTTTCGATATCGCCAGATGGCCCCGGGTGCATAAGGAGGGCAGGAAACAGATATTGATTTGTACACTGAGAATGTCTATTATCCCTCCAGTGGTTCTTGGTTTTCTTAATCTTTGAATGTTCATTCTGTTGTTTATTAATGTTATTCAGATAAAAGGCAGATATCAGTAGTTAGTGAGGAAGTTTCACTAAGTATAAGAGTAAGAGCTTATCTACATGATGAGGATATGGATGATAACTTTAATCTGGAACATGAAACCACTGAACTGCTACATAAACAGGAAAAGTTGCTCGAAAAGGACAGGTAATGTAAGGCATTCAGGCATTATCCAGGAGAGCTCTCTATCCCTTTAATTTTCCCGTAATAGAAAGTCTTAGACAGACGTCCCCTGGGCAAGAACGAGGCTGCCTGGCCTAGATGCCGGTCTGGAAAGGGGTCAAGGAGGTTTGCCAGAAGTTCACGGAGAACACTGAGCAGAAACAGGGCGGAAGATTAAACGGCTACGACATGCATGGAAAATATCAGAGGAAAAACAGCAAACTCTTGTTTTTGCGTCTGCTGATGCTTCAGTTTTTCCTCTCCTCCTGGGGATCCAGCACCGGGACGTCACCACTCTAACTCTCTCTCTCTCTCGAAAATCTTGCTGGAGATAAAAGGGACGATTAGGTACAGAAGGAGAGAATTTAGAGAGCCCAAAATACAGCTTCCTCAAACATGTCTATTTTTGCCCTTGCGAATCTGATACAATCCTGTTTCCCCGGCCTTGAAACATGACATCACTTTAAACTCAGCAAAACTCAGCTATGAATAGCTGTGGTTGTTACAATCCCGATTAGGAACGCGTCATCCTAAAGTCCTTCACTGCATGACGAGCACACCATCACATAACACACAAGGCAACATGCAGAAAGGACTGCTAATATTCTGTTTAGTGCATATGGAAACCCTAATTAAACATTACAACAAGCTAATCAAGGTCTTCAGGTTATGCTACAATCAGGTGAGTTTGTATCAGGGTTGGAGCTAAACTTCTCAGGACAGTGGCCATTCAGGACCGAAGTTGCCCATCCCTGTTCTGTTCCTTATGAAGCGGATCAATTTATGTTGTTGAAAAAAAAAAATAGTGTTATGACTGGAAATAGCATATTGTGCATTTCTACAATGGTATCAACAATGAAATCTTTTGAATGATGCTAAGTTCACACCACTAGGTGTCAGCATCAACGACAACTACCAGTACAACGTTACGCAAGCAAAAAATTACTTGCATCTGTAATCCAACAAAAGCATTTTTTATTCTACGGAGACCCTAAAGGGACATGGGGAAGGAAAAAATATGTTTCAATACCTTTGAGTTCTCTTGCAAATGTTTTGCATTCCTCCGAGAAACTTTGCATGCGCTAACAAAACCGCTGCATTGCCTCGCAAAACTTTTGCGTTCTCTCGCAAAAACGTTTGCGTTCCATGAGAAAATGTTGCATTTGCTCGTAAAGAAATCAAAAGGTTTCATAGGGAAAGCAAAGTTTCTCAAGGAATGATCCTATAATCTGAGAAAGAAAAAAAAATTTGAAAGGTGCGATACATATAGAATGATGCAGGTATGACGTAGTTTTGTAGTCCAAAACACGCTAACATATATTTTCGCACTTCTGGTTTCATTGTTCTGAAGATAGTGTGTTTTTAAATGTTTTTTTGGTTAAATGCCTGAAATAAGTTCTGTAGTACACAAGCTCAAGATTTGTTTAATGAGTAATACCCCCTTTAAGAAATTCAAAGTTTAATTAAGCAGAACTTGCAGATTTTTATTTTTGTACTCAATTACTCTTAACTTGACATATTTGAGCAAGCTAATTCATACATCAAACTTAAAATGATCTTGTAATCTCAACTCAAATATTTTTAGTAGTGGAAACTTGGCTAGCTTTATCTAAGTAATTCAATAAATGCTAACTTGCTAATTGGTAAAAATACTTTGATAGCATTAGCAGAGCATAATTAAATAATTGCTGAATGAGTACAGCAAAATAAACATTTAACATATATCTGCTCTCAAACCAAGCACCTGCACCACTCGTCACCATGAGAATAACCCTCCAAAAAAACCAACGTAACAGAAACTCTTCTAAACTAGCATAAAAAACATTAAACACAACAAAATATCCAACTTAACATTAATCTTGTATAAAAAAAATACTTCTACCAATTACTCTCCCTTTTGAGTGCCATGGCAAAGCATGCAGTGAAATTGAAATTCCAGCCCAATTTCAGTAAAATTTAAGTTTGTCTAAATGAAAAGCAACAAGTTCATTAAATTCAAAACAACGAAACAATTCAGATTACTTAAAATGTGTCAGTTTTGTGAACTAAAAAATAAAGAAAGTTCGAAATACTCATAAACGTTAATTTGATTGAACTTATTTGTTTAATTTAAGTTTGACCTGGCCTACACAAATCAATTAATTATTTTGAGCATTTAGTGTTTTACAGTGTAAAAAGTGGCTAAATTTGAGCTTTTAAGCTTTTTACTTCTGCCGATTGTGTTTAGGCTTCAAAATTAATAAGTTATCTTGATTTAAAAAATGTGTAAGAATCATAACTTTTCACTGAGCTTATTTTCTGCAATAATCGAAAAATCCAATTGGGTTTTTGTCGAGGGAACCAAGGTGATGCAACCTTCCAGGTTGGCCTACAAAAATATGTCATCATTGCAGTACTCTATTAGTCCTAATTCTTCCGTCACATTGGAAATGAAAGCTCAGGTAAAACAATACATTGTGGGATACAGTATTCTGTGCGGTGTGCTCTTCTGCATCCTGCACATTTACCAAATGCAGCATGTATTTCATGCATACAAAACATTTGCATACTATGCATAGCATACAGAAATAGTAAAATGGTAGAATGCTATTCTGAACATCGCCACAGAAATGCACAAACATACACCTGGCGAGCAGTGGGAGGACAAGGGTTAACCGGTGAATGGGTAATTTTCATTTGCTAGTGGAAATCGAGGAGGCTTGGGGACAGATTACATGTGGAAACACCGCTTCATGGATTTCAGCACTGCCATTTCATTTTTTTTTTTTACATTTCACTAGACATCAATCTCCTCCTTTCTTTTTACAACCCTCATCTAGCCCTCTCTTCAAGTCCCTTCTGTAGCTAGTGTGTGTTTGTGTCCGCACACAAGTTTCAATACAAATACCCACCTCTGATTGAATTTCCAGCTGTTCTACTGATGGAATCAACGTTCTAACAGCATGCAAATTCTGAAGATATAGCTTCAAACTGAAGCAGGGCTAACAGTGGATGTGTCACTGTTGCGTTTACTTTATTCTTAATTGAAGTGTCAGTTGTTGTTAAGAGCATCCATGCATAATAGATTAAAATAAAGGAGTGGTCAGAACCAACCAAGGAGGTCTATAATACCTGGAGAGAATTACCATTTCTCTTGCAGTACTGGAAGTATCTGATTAGAATTTTGCTGTCATTGCACAAAAGTGTTACACATACAGGTAACAGGAAAAATATATGTAAATTGTATGCTTTTAAGACTCTCCTAAACATTATTTTGATAGTAGTAGCATGGAAGTAAATTAATGAAAATATAAATTATGTTTTGCAGTTAAAATGTTTAAACATTTAAATGGCAAAACTTGTAATAATAATCAGATTGCAAATCTATATTTGAATGGCTGCCAATTAAGAAACGTGCTGAATTCTGAACAGCATACTACTCTTACTGTATTTGCAATATCTTTCTAGCAGAAATAGTAAGAGTAATATGTTAGTATGCACACTCGAATTCAGCAATGCTTTTTGCCTCCAAAATGTTGCCGTTACAACATCTACCAGTAGGGGCTAACTTAAAGACCCCATGAAATCAAAACTGAGGTTTTTTGTCTTTTAGTATGAATATGTTAGCCTTAAGGTTATCTATTAGCTAGTCTGCTCCAAAACAATGACAAAATTCACATTCAAAAGATAAAAGCGATCACAACTGACAGTCTCTCACTTCCACCAATATGGATCGATGATTTTGATGACATCACTGCACTTCTCATCGAATTTTTTACTTTGCAGAATCTGAAGCGTCCCGCACTATAAATAGACGCTGAAGCTGCGGCTGAAATCGGTCACTTATTCACAAAATTACTATTTTCTAAATGATGAATGGCAAATAGTGCACTATTATAGGGGATAGGAAACGATTCAGACAGTGTAAATATGCTTTCAATTGGGTGAATGAAGTCTGGTTTCGTGTTAGTGTCTGCTCCGGTCCAGAGACATGACGGCACAGAGCGGATCATGTGTGTGAGTTGGCGCAGACCACAAAACGTATCGGTGGCACAGACCACAAAACGTATCAGACCCATTTGAATTCTACACAGAATACTATACATTTTAAAGCAATATGCAGGAGATAGGATGAGAGACAGTTAGACAGACTCGGCATTAGAAACAGCACTGATGAGTAGAAGAGATAACACAGTTAATAATACACATCCTCAGCACGATTGTGTTCACCGTTTTGCTTTAGTAACAGTTGTATATTAAATCTAAAAGGGGAATCTATAAGACTGTGGCTGTCATAAGCTGTCAAACACAGCTGTACCGAGCTCAATGGCTCTGGCCGAGCTGTGATATAAATGAAACGCTATCGGCTGTTTCAAAAAAGGGGAGGGGCTGATCGATATGTCCTGCCCTGTCTTCAAGTTTCGGTGGAAATTACGTGAACAAATTGAATAATGCTGCATGTTTCAAGGCACTTCAGTGAGCCTTTAACAATGCTAACCAGCCAAACCCTAGTCTCAGCCTGGGACGTCACGCCTGAGACGTCATAAGGAACACAAAATGGGAAACATTTTGGGAGTTTCTGATTGGTTGAATTCCCCCTCATGGAAGAAGAAAGCCGTACAACAACATGTGACGAGCACTTATCAGGATCAACTAATTGCTGGATTTCCAAAAGTATGTGAAGTTCACAATCACTCAACGAAACCACAATCAATAAATCACCACCATATTGAATGTAAAGTTCAAAAGAACAATGTTTATTTGAAATAGAAATATTTTTACTGTCAACTTAATGCTTCCTTGCTGAATAATAGTATTTTTTTTTTAAAACAGCTAATACTTTATTTCACTTTAGACATTCTACCAACTATAAATAACTTTGCAACCTCATGTCATCTAGCAGTCATTAGAGTATTAGTAGACTGTCTGCTAACACTTTATTTTGATGCTCCCTACAGACGTTCTACTGATGAAGTACTTTGCAAGTACGTCAAATTATTCGACTAACTTGAACCCTAACAACTATCCCTAACCTAGCATGTAGTTGCAAAATGACTTATAGTTAGTAGAATGTCTAAAGTGGGCCATATAAATAAAGTGTAACCAAAAAACAACTTTAAACTGTATTGTATAGTCACTATAACAATTGAAACCAATCTCCATGACTTAAGATTTCTTTCCCCCCGGGAAATTTCCAGGTTTTCCATATTCACTGGGACCCTGTCTTTCATTTAAGTCTTACAAATACGGCAAGCCAACTTTCACGTATCTTTGATGTTTTGATTCCCTCGGCAATACACAAACATCAAGTATGATGTCTTGATGTCAAAAATGATGGCAACCACACAAATTTTGCACAGCAAGATCACGGCCAAGTTGACAAAGCACAGACATTTTAAATGTACATAAAATATTCATGAGGAGGCCGCCTACAATTACAAACTCAGCATTTGCCGGGATGTGGGTGTACCTTAAACTCTGAAAGACTCTGATTAAACATAACACTTCACTTAGTTCACTTCACGACTGAATACATCAGCTGTCAGGCATGACAGCTAAACCGAGCAAAACAGAAATGGATGTTTTGACTCGGCCAACGATTACGCCTGACAGTCTCGATTATTGAGCACCAGTCTTCCACAGCTGACAAGTTCTCGCTAAGCGACTGATGTGTCCAAAATTGCCACTTGACATGCCAAACGTTTCAGTTCAAAAGCCGATCTCTCAAATTCGCCCCGCTCAGATTTAATCACATTTAAGTAATTACTGATTCAATTATGAATGGGCAACTGCCAGCGTGTGCTGAAAATTAAATGAGGTGTTGAAGTTTCCACACAGCGAGCTAATATCATTAATCATCTCTGCTTAGCAACACCTGGTCATCGTGAGCATGCTAAACACTCATAGACCCTGTCTATCATTCACCGCTGGGACAGATCGCCATTACCTTTGGATAAACCTGAGATGATTGAGTTTTCTGCGCTAGATCATGTGCCTATTGTCTGTATGATTATTTAAACCGTGTAACAGCATCAGTACTTATGTCAAGTTCGGAGAAAATAAATGGTATTTTGGAAGTCCAGTCTATAGTTAGAACCAGTCGAGGATATTGAATGGATTATTGCATCATGAATAATGAATGCTGTGTATACACATACACTGCCATTTAAAAAATTGGACTACCTTAATTAAGATGCTTTTTAAACAATATTGAAGGAGTCCATATATACATATACAGGTCCTTCTCAAAAAATTAGCATATTGTGATAAAGTTCATTATTTTCCATAATGTAATGATAAAAATTAAACTTTCATATATTTTAGATTCATTGCACACCAACTGAAATATTTCAGGTCTTTTATTGTTTTAATACGGATGATTTTGGCATACAGCTCATGAAAACCCAAAATTCCTGTCTCAAAAAATTAGCATATCATGAAAAGGGTCTCTAAACGAGCTATTAACCTAATCATCTGAATCAACTAATTAACTCTAAACACCTGCAAAAGATTCCTGAGGCTTTTAAAAACTCCCAGCCTGTTTCATTACTCAAAACCGCAATCATGGGTAAGACTGCCGACCTGACTGCTGTCCAGAAGGCCATCATTGACACCCTCAATCAAGAGGGTAAGACACAGAAAGAAATTTCTGAACAAATAGGCTGTTCCCAGAGTGCTGTATCAAGGCACCTCAGTGGGAAGTCTGTGGGAAGGAAAAAGTGTGGCAAAAAACGCTGCACAACGAGAAGAGGTGACCGGACCCTGAGGAAGATTGTGGAGAAGAACCGATTCCAGACCTTGGGGGACCTGCGGAAGCAGTGGACTGAGTCTGGAGTAGAAACATCCAGAGCCACCGTGCACAGGTGTGTGTAGGAAACGGGCTACAGGTGCCGCATTCCCCAGGTCAAGCCACTTTTGAACCAGAAACAGCGGCAGAAGCGCCTGACCTGGGCTACAGAGAAGCAGCACTGGACTGTTGCTCAGTTTTGCATGTCATACGGAAATCAAGGTGCCAGAGTCTGGAGGAAGACTGGGGAGAAGGAAATGCCAAAATGCCTGAAGTCCAGTGTCAAGTACCCACAGTCAGTGATGGTCTGGGGTGCCATGTCAGCTGCTGGTGTTGGTCCACTGTGTTTTAACAAGGGCAGGGTCAACGCAGCTAGCTATCAGGAGATTTTGGAGCACTTCATGCTTCCATCTGCTGAAAAGCTTTATGGAGATGAAGATTTCATTTTTCAGCACGACCTGGCACCTGCTCACAGTGCCAAAACCACTGGTAAATGGTTTACTTACCATGGTATTACCGTGCTCAATTGGCCTGCCAACTCTCCTGACCTGAACCCCATAGAGAATCTGTGGGATATTGAGAAGAGAAAGTTGAGAGACGCAAGACCCAACACTCTGGATGAGCCTAAGGCCGCTATCGAAGCATCCTGGGCCTCCATAACACCTCAGCAGTGCCACAGGCTGATTGCCTCCATGCCACGCCGCATTGAAGCAGTGTAGGGTATGGACCAATCAGACACATACTAATTATTCATTATATACAAAGGTTTATGAAACTCCTCACACAGCCCAAATGAACAAACACAAGGGCAGAAACAGTGTCATGTTACAGGGCATGATAAGGAGATTTTACGACCTCCGAGGAATGTGGCCACATACTCAAGAGAGAGACTATGAAACAGAAACCCTCTTTAAAACAGACTTTGCTGCGTTAATCATAGACTAACTGATCTATAAATGAACATGCATAAAACTGTGAAAGAAACAGTGTAAATGGTTTACTGTCTCGTGTACTATTAGGTATATATTATGGTATGTATCCTGGTATACAACCAACTAACGATCAATGTAACCTCACCTGTATCATGCCTCCAACCAAATTAATGCTCATTTAATGACTCACACTTTGATGTACATCACCTTCTTCTAGAATGCAGTGTGGATGTGTTATAGCTATCTGAACATTAATGAAGGTATAATCATGCTAGGGACAAAGATCCGTAAATCAACTAAGAGCCACTTTCCCTCTCAGACATGTCACCTTTCTGATTGGTCGAGTTCAACCCTTAGGGGAGGATCTTTTCCAGGCCTTATTAGAGACAGTCCACATGTGACCTCCCTCTCTTAGTTCTTTCATCCAGCCGCAACACTGTTCTGGTGATTCTGGGGAACCCCCTTCCCCTCCACGGGGGCCCCAGGGCCCAGCAGGCCTCGATTCCAACCAGATATGGGCTAAGGCAGGAGAGAGATGACTCTCTCACAAAGAACCAAGGACAATCTCAAGAGTTTTGGAACAAAGACTCCAACCAACAACGACTCCAATCACCCATCCTTCCGACTTCCTCACTTCTCCTGGGTGCACGGCGTGGCCTCAACAGAGTCCCAGGCCTTGACCAAACCAGCCATGCGTTCCTGGAGAAAGAGAACGCTCAACCAACTTCCACTTGACACTGCCGGAACCATCAACGACTTCAATTTTCAACAACTTCAAGAATTGTTCCCATTACAAATGCAAGTATTCAATTCAATGAAATGTGAAAATGAAATTCTGATGGTTCTTCTCATAGACCCTCTTCCGGTTTCCAATTTCATTCTATCACTAACCTATTTATGTATTCATGTGTGTATGTTGTTTAGTTTATTTATATTCATATAAATATCTATATTTAGTTAATAAAACTTGTACATAATATGTATTTGGTTATATTTTTTTTGCAATACAAGTCACTTTACGATCACGGTTTTTGCTACTGGCTCAAAGTACTGTACAGGCGAAGAAATAATTATTCTTCGGTGGCCATGGAAGATACCCTTTTCTTAGAATAAATTAATAATCAAAAGAGTTCGTTGGAAGAACTGATTAATTGATTGTAATATTAATTCAGCCACATCAAGTTAATCCAATTAACTGACCCAAATATTTATAATTAATAATAACAAGATATTATTGATTATTAATATTTCCAAAAAGCTGAGTTCCTTACAGCAGTCATTTCTGCAAAAGGATTCCCGACCAAGTATTGAGTGCATAACTGAACATAATTATTTGAAGGTTGACTCTTTTTTTTTTGTATTAAAAACAGTTATTTTATTGGTCGGATGAAATATGCTAATTTTTTGAGACAGGAATTTTGGGTTTTCATGAGCTGTATGCCAAAATCATCAGTATTAAAACAATAAAAGACCTGAAATATTTCGGTTGGTGTGCAATGAATCTAAAATATATGAAAGTTTAATTTTTAATCATTACATTATGGAAAATAATGAACTTTATCACAATATGCTAATTTTTTGAGAAGGACCTGTATATATATATATATATATATATATATATATATATATATATGGAAGCCTATTTACACCTCACAATTCATACTTTGCAGTCACATGACTGCAATGGATACATGGCGGGCAACAAACGCTGACAAAATGGCCAATACTACAATCAATTATATAGTGAGGCTATTTTGTTTCCATAGCACATTAACAAAACGTTTTACACTAATAACACTAAAAACAATACAATTACTAAATATGAATAATATCACTAAAATTATATAGGCCTAAAAACAGTCTTTAGTTCACGAACAGCACTGCCATCTGTGAAAATCAAAAGCAGCTTCAAAAACTTGTTTTAAAAGAAATATTCTTCTAATTTTTTACTGTCATTAATGTAGGTCCACAAGAGAAATATTAAACCAGTAAATTAAGATAGTCGTCGCTATACCGTTATATCCATCGTCGTATCTGAGAGAACGCGGTGTTAATGCAGCGAAAGATGCTGAAAGCTCAGTCCGTTTCTACTTTCACTTTCGGGGAATGAGCGCGTTTACATGTTTACATGCACGTTCTTAACGCGATTATGCTGAATAATAGTGCATCCAATCGCACAACAACTATCTGGCATGTCGTTTACACCTCAAAACACCAACTTTTATATATTAAAACTGGCGACGTCCTGGCAAGATCCTTGATTAGTTTACTGGGTTTTGTTGCTAGAGAACGACGTTCTTGCCCGCCAGCCAGTACTTGTGACGTCACGTGCAAAGTATGAATTGCAACTTTCTCGCAACTGAGATTTATTTTATTATTTAAATCGAACAATTTCAGCTTCATTTCTCATAACTGCGACTTAATATATCACAATTGCGACTTGAATCTCACAGTGTGACTGTATATCTCACAATCAATTAACTTTATTGCTCTTACCTTGGACTTTAGATCATATAATAAAGACGTGGCCTATCTAATCTTAATCTCTAGTCCCAGACTAAAATGCATGTTTGAGCTGTTTTACCTGAAAGAAACTTGTGATGACATATCTTCAAATATTTCAGCGACATTGTTTTGACTCAAGATGCACATCAGTAATGTGTTTTTTAAAGCACATTCATAAAAGCTACTTATATTGTCCTAATTAAACTAAGGCCTAATCCTGGCTTAATCTAAACCCTGTCTGTGAAACCAGGTTTATATCTCACAATTAAGACGTATCTCAATGTTTTTTCTCATTTTTGCAACTTTATTGCTCTTAATTGTGACTTCATATCTCACAATCACAACTCTATTTCAAATAATGTGAGTTTATATCTCACAAGTGTAGCTTTATATCTCACAATTGTAACTTTATTTCATACTTTAATACATAATCTCACAATTACCCGTTTTATTTATTACTCTGAGGTTGAAACAGCTTTCATACCTGTATGCCAGCCACTTGTTAGCTGTTTTTACTTACTTATTCAGTCCAATTAATCCATTTCAAACCCCCTTTTTAATTAAAATCAGGCTAGTGTGCAGCTTATGAAATAATAAAGTTGTTTTGCTCATGGGGACCATTTTCCTGTCCAAAGCAAAAGGCTGTTTAAAAGAGGTTCATTTTGTACAGATATTTATGCATATGCTAGTTTTGTGGACAAATATAAATTGTGTACAAGCATAAGCTGTTAAGATGTATGTCCCAAATTTTGTCAGGTAGTGCAAGTTAAGAACTGCAATATAGTCTATGTGGGTTAACCTCACAATTGTCATGTCCTGGAGGCGCGCTGACTCCTAACAGCGTAAATCTTTGTAGTAATGATAGGGTGGGTGTTCTGGGTCTCTGATGGAAGCTTGATGATCGTTCTGGAACTGTTTCTGGCTGAGTGCATTCGGCTGTGCCAAGTGTGATTTATGTCTTCCTACAGAATACAGAGGAATCCAAGCGATATGTCGACGTATCTCACATTCGGCTCGAGATTTACGAGTTTGTGCCCAGCGTCACGCTGATGCAGGCTGAATGTGAACATTAAACCAGAACAATGGCGAACATCCACCTGCTTCAAAGATCATATGTGTGTATGCCGTTACTGCTTGTATCTCAACGTAGTCGTAAACAAGTTAAAAAAAAAGAGTGTGGGCAGAAAATCAGGAGTTTGTTAGATAAATTTGCTGGGCCGAGAGCGTGTGAAAGACAGCTGCACTGTTAAATGTTTTGTCAGGTAGCCTACATTTTTTTAATATTATTATTTAGACAAATACCAAATCATTTATATATATACACACACACACACACAGACACACATATATTATAAACACAAACTTTTATTCTAGAATGACAGAAACTAATTTTTTCAACATTGATAATAAATGTTTCTTGTGCAAATCGGCATATTAGAGTGATTTCTGAAGGTTTATGTGACACTGAAGACTATGTAATGATACTGAAAATTCAGCTTTACCATCACAGGAATAAATTACATTTCATAATATATTAAAATAGAAATATAATACTAATATACTATATAATATATAATAATAATAATAATAATAATAATAATATTTCATATTATTACTGTTTTTAATCAAATAAATGCAGCCTTGGTGTGCATAAGTGACTTATTTGAAAAACATTTTTAAGAAAAAGACCGATCCCCAACTTTTGAATGGCAGTGCATATAATTATAAATGTTATTTTTTTTTCTTGAAGATATGTCTGCTAAAAGCAATACATTTGACAACTTTTATAATTCATATACATATGTTTATCTGCTAAAAGCTATTTTTTTCAACATTTAGTGGTACACTGTCATACAGATGAAAAGCCACAAAACTCCAATCTTATGGGGCTTTTGTGACCCCCCCCCCCCCCAAAAAAAAACATATTTAGAGCTTACAATCATTCTACAACTTTAAAAGCAACCATATCTCATCTGAGAGACAACTAACCTTTCCAAATACACCAGCTAAACAGCAGCAATGCCCAGGCAAATATCACAGCTCATCTCTGCAGTTATAGGTAGTGTTTTGCTCTGTGCACGGGGAAGACCTTTGCATTTCTATCTGAATGAGAATTGAAGTCACTCTCCAAAGCGAGATCCCTGGATAATGAAAAACAAGTCAAGTCAAAAGGGAAACACTCCTTACTTATCCATATCTTTAATCCTTACTTAGCATGGCTTGACCATCTAAAATAAATCAGCCTTTGTCTCCCTCTTTCTTGAAAAATAACAGAGTCCCAATCTCCAGAGGACAAAGACAATCGATAGCAATTAATTAATGAGAGATCAGAATCACTTCCATTTATAAAGCAATTGATTCTTTCTTAATGCCAATAAAAAAGCCAAAAGAGTAAAAAAACTGTCCCAAGTCAAAAAAGCAAACCACCAAGACTATAGTATTCTAGATTTTGCGCATGTCTGTCAATGTAAGTCTCTGGGATGTGTTTTTTTTTTTGTTTGTTTTTTTGGTCCACTACCTGACAGACATTATAAATCTGACCTCTTAAAAAGCAGGCCTGTCCCAAAATACAGCACTGAATTGAGAATACCTTAATTCCAAATTGAGGTAGCAAACAGGAAGCAATTTGAATGTAAGGACATTTAAAATACTAAAGAATATTATTTAACTGAATTTTAACTTTTTCAAGACAAGCATTGAATGCTTGCTTGACAAAGACTTTGTTGACAATGTTTTGAAAAAAAATGGATGGACGGAGAGAGGGGTGTCTGATTGGATGAGGGATGGAGGGATGGATGGATGGAAGGATGGAGAGAGGGATGGATAGATGGAGAGAGAGAGAGAGATGGATGATAGATGGATAGAGAGAGGGATGGATGGATGGATGGATAGAAAGAGAGGGATGGATGGTTGGTTGGATGGAAGGATGGACGGTAAGGATTGGGAGTTTGTTGAAATCTCTAATGCTGGGTATGAGCAATAGTAATGCTTGCATTGGCATTTTCTGTGTCCTACATTTTTTGATTGAACGCCAAAGTACAATGTGCAACACCAGATTAAATCCATCTGGTAAAAACACACACGATTACTTTAACACTTTAAGTACGATATGTACAATATGTGCAGAATACAAGAACAAAATATGCTGCAGATATTTACAGGCAGCATCACTGGTAAAAAGACTCGTTTAAGCACATGACTGTTTTGCACTTTCATTTGCAATTTTGGCTCTGGAAGAAAGAAAGCAAACCAAAGACTGGATTACACCAGTCAAGTGTGAAAGTAAAAAACACCCTAGAGGAGATTACATTAAACCAATCCGTTTTTCTCTGCTTCAGGTTTAGTTCTCTTGCCTTTCTG
Source organism: Siphateles boraxobius (assembly GCF_051911475.1). Classification (NCBI taxonomy): domain Eukaryota; kingdom Metazoa; phylum Chordata; class Actinopteri; order Cypriniformes; family Leuciscidae; genus Siphateles; species Siphateles boraxobius. The sequence continues at coordinate 31,023,797 of NW_027509219.1, forward strand.
GTGTGAAAAGCCGCTGTTAACATTCAATTAGCAGATACTCAGCGCTGTTCAGCAAAGCTGAGCGTGATGAGCCAAGAGTTTGGGGTCAGATGTCATCCCTGTTGGACTGAGAGCTATATTTATCATCCACCCTCCTAAACCACGCAGCCTTGGCAACTAAGCCTCATGTTTCTTGTCTACAGCACAAATATTGAATTAACCATTTAAGAACATATTCAATACTGTAAGATATCAGCAGAGATGCACACAATAAATACAGCTTTTATAAACGCATGGTATTTGCAACTCCATATTCACTCAGTTCTGACAAATGATCCCCAATAAATGAAATTATAGTATTCTGGTAGCAGTCTAGAGAACTGGTTTTCCTTCAGGACCCAGATTTTACATTTCATACTGTTTAAATGTATCATTTTTTACTTCTATTCAGCAAGGATGGATTTAATTAATCAAAAGTGACAGTAAAGGCTTAAACATTTTTTACAAAAGATTTATATTTCAAATTAATGCTGTTCTTTTAAACTTTCCATTCATCAAATGATCCTAAAAAAAGGTATCACAAATGTTGAGCTGCAAATCATCATATTAGAACGATTTCTGAAGGATCATGTGACACTGAAGGCTGGAGTAATGCTGCTGAAAATTCAGCTTGGCATCACAGGAATAAATTGCATTTGAAAGTACAATAACATAGTAAACAGTTATTTGAAATTGTAATAATATTAATAATACTAATGTTTTTTACTGAATTTTTGATCAAATAAAAGACACCTTGGTGAGCATAAGAGACTTTCAAAAACATCAATATCTGACTAACACCAAACTATATAATAAATAAAATATTGCTAAAAAAACAACATAAACAAATAAAAATAATTACATATAATTCTCGTTTCAATAAACAAATACCATTTTAAAATGTTATTATTTATTTATATTTATTAAAACAAATACATATTAGGATAGCGTTTATGTGAAGAAAATTTATTTTCTTCTTCCATTGAAAAGTTGATAAGCTTGTTAATTGCATCATAGTTATAATTTGCATTTAGCATACAATCGTAATAAACAATAGTACTGAGATGTACTGTATCTGCTGAGAACTGTGCAACCAGTAAACACTTCGCTATTCTATAAGGTCACTAATGAACACTATTGTAAAGAGTAATATTTCTATAACCATAAACTTACATGCACCCCCAACCGCTATATCTTTACAGAAGGGAATCGATATAAATCGAAGTTTTGCTAGTGTGAATGTTACCTGTAGGACTGCTGATATCTGGGAAGAACTCTCTCTGCTTAGAGATACTGGCAGACGGAGGAATATGAAGCTCCCTTATCTAATAAAACGAAAGTGATATGCTTTAGAGATGCGCATTACTGCCGGAACTGTGCAAGGTGCGACAATCCGCCTGTGAGCCAAATGATAAGCAGGAGAAGGAAGTTCTCCCTGGTTTTACATATTATGAGATTGAAGAGGTTAAAAATACCACTTTAATAGAGCGCAAAGGCGGTGAAGAAGAACTATGACGTGTTACTGGTGAGGTTTTGCATGAGCAGAGATTAAGAAACATAGATTGAGAAACCCTGAAGATGTTCGTTGGGAGCTTTAGTGATTCATAGACATCTATTTACAGAATACTCTGGAGGTTTGACATGCAAAAACAACTATTGGAGGTCATGCGTTCAGAATTCCAATGAGTGCATGGAAACAGCTAATTGGTGTTCAGTTATAGAGTTAAAAAATATCTCTTACTGAATGACACCTTACTTTGTTACAGACAGTTTACCAAAACTAATTCTGTAGGCAGTTGCAATTCCATTTGATTATGTTTGTGGTGCAGAAACATTTATACTCTCTCACATATTCATTCTTTTATTGCCATGTTTGCTTCATAATAGCTACCGTTAAAGGTCATGTTTTGCTGACTCTTATTCATCTTCCTAAACTGCTAATGCGCAGCATTCGTTTATAATTAGTCATACAAATCTATGAAAAAGGTGAATATAAGTGTATTTTCTCACACAGCACTGGCACATTTTTTAAACTTATTTTTTAACTTGTTAATATTTTTTTTTAAAGTGAAAAATCTGTCAGTGCAGTAAGAAAAAAACCCCACTCATATTAAAAACAATCTCTGAAAACTAGCTTTAATATCTTAAACAGTGTTGTTTCAAGTATAATACACAAAAACACAGAAAAGGTCATTTTTGCGGTACAATACATTGGTCTTAGGCCTTATAATGAAACATATTGCAGAATTACAGAAAGAAAAAAAATATAAATAAAATGGAAAAACCCAATAATAAACAAACAAACAAACAAACAAATAAATATATAAAAAAGCCCAAAAAGTGTAAAAGTCAAAAAAGCACATATCTAAATTTCTGATATTCTGGTTTTCAATGGATGTCTTCAAAAACAAGTCCGTTTTAAACTACACAAAAGAGCAGTTTAGGGATAAAACCCTGAGAAAATGTCTTGAGATAAACTCATTATATAGACATGTACATATAGCAACCAGAACAACTGACTCTGTATTATTGAGTTATTGAAAATGAATGAACACCACAGCTGTAATGCCCACTCCATTTTTGCATCATGGGCACATTACCATCTCGAGTGCACATTAATTTTAAATAATTCAATGGACTATCCTCAACAATCCCTTAAATAGCTATCAAAAGTATGTTATTTTTAGGTGCACATTTGTCAAATCAGTCTCAAAATGCATTCTACATTTTCTAAATGATTTTACTTGTAATTACCTGAAAATAAAACAAAACAAGTAGTAGTCAACTGACGACTATCCTTAAAGAAAAGAGAATCAGCCGTAAAGGCAGTATATCTAGCCTGGCTTGTCCAGATGTCTTGGAGCAGAAAGCAGTGTAGATGATAACAAGGCATAATGGAGTCTCTACATGTGCTTTACCAGTAATCACTCCACTTCCACAAAAATCCCTTCCACCTCATAACAGCTCAGATGAGTTTTCTTTGTGCACAACTAATCATGAATAATGGATGGCACAATGCAGAATGCTGAACCATATTTCATCAAATGTCTTTTACTTTGTCATATTTGTGTGGCTTTTCAACCCTGTTTCAGGAGGGGGAAATGCAACCCAAGACGATGCCGACTGCTTGGCGAACGGCCCGGAGCGACTGCAGCGCCGCTGTTGGACCACTCCAACAAGCTATTTGGGGCAAAGGTCAATTTACATAAGTTACGAAGAACAACACGTCATGCGCAACATGATGCTAAAGGTTGATTAAATGTTTCATTTATGCATCACGTTAGACATTTCGCCACCTGACGGCTGGAAGCGGGGCTATCTAATGCATAATATGATACCGGATGGCCCAGCGCTGGTGTCAGAGCGGATTCAAGGAACTCCATTCCGTCTTTTTACCGGTAAGATACCGTTTACACATCAGTATCAAAATAGCTCTCACTCTGTGATGTCAATCATCGGAAATGACCTTTAAACACAGAGCCATTTTTCTTCATCCACCTGGATCAGGAGAAGCACTTTAGTCCCTTTCTTTTTTTAACTTCTGAGTGACAGACGTAAGGGGGTGATCACAAAGAATGTGGTTTTGCTCATAGAAACACGAGACGCATAATAGTTACTATAGTACACAATAGTACATGCAGAGCCACAGCGCGGATGAATGGAAAAGAGGGCATGGTCTCGAGCGCAAGACGCAGCGCAATGGTCAGATGTTCGTCTAGCGCATGTTTACGTAGAAAAACAAATAAAAGCAGCAGAACTTACCGTAAACAGAGCTTTACGATTGGCCCAAAGCAAACTTCTTACGTCAGCGCGTGATCTCGTACGTGCTCATATCGGTAATATGAATATTCTGTCATCATTTACTCACCCTTATGTCTTTCCAAACCTGGATGACTTTCTTTCTTCTGCAGAACACAAAAGAAGACATTTATAAAGTCACCATGAAATCAAAATTGACAATTGACACTTCTTTTTTCATTTGCCCTCATAATCTTTAAATCAAAATAACCTCCTCTCCCTCTGTCAGCGATATCTCTTCTCTCATGACGTTTACTGGCTTGAGGGCGGGGCAACCTGTCACTCACATGATATCCACCAATAGCAAACCACAACCAACAATCAAATCCAATAGACAAAATCAAGTCCCACCCTACATTTCTTATTTTTCGAGAAGCCGTTTCACTCAGATATAGATCACATTAGGGAAGAAAGAATATTGCAAAAGACTCACAACTTCCGTTTTATGCCCACTTTTAGAATTTTGGGAACCACATAACATTGGATGGAGCTCACTAACTTCCAGTGTATGGACGACAAAAAACAAACCAAAAAAAAAAAAACTCACAGTAAATTCTTTCATGTTTCACAGAAGTCATCATGCAGGTTTGGAAAGGCATTACTTAGTCATTTTTCATTACTTTGTATTTAAAAGTACCTTTGAGATTTATTGTGATGTTTGCATTTACAAGCAATTTTTATGTTCAATAAAACTGCTCAATTACCTGCTTGGAGAGGTATCTGGATTAAAAAGTACACCAAATGCTGTAATATTTGAGTTCTGTGTACTAACAACACAAAACTAAATTCCCTCCTGAGGTTACAACGTTATGCCGGAACAGAACAGGAATAAAGTTTGTGATGATCAAAAATTTAAGTGTGATGATTTTTGTGTGCATCAAGCCTCATAATTGATCTAAACAGTTTTTATTTCAAACCCACACATGTTTTCTACAATGTATTCACATGTCTTTTAGCCGTGAAATCTTTATGATTTTTATAAAGTAAACCGAAGAATACATTTAATACACAGGACTGAAGCGACTATGGTTTACTTGATTTTTCTAAAAATGGTGTATGGATAATCATGTTAAAATTATAGGTATTGCCCCCCACAATAAAAACTGCAGAGCTTTGCAAAAAGCTGTATAAACTATTTAAATACCATATTAACAAGGAGATATAGAGTGACAACTGATATTTATATGCATTTTATGTAAGTAGTCTGTTATACTGTTGTAAATATCTCATTGATTTACACCACAAGCTATAAGAATGTCATATTAGTCTTTGTAAATATCAGCAGCTGCACCATATTGCATATTTTTGCTCAGTTTGGGCCAGTTTGGGAATAAAATTAAGGATTTTTTTCTCCTCGAGGATGAGCTCCTTATCCCCATATATCATACTTTGTGAGCCATAAGAGTCTGAAGTAACAAATATTCAACAAAAAACACAATACTTTTTTTTTTTGTCTAAAGGTCAATAAATGGTTCCATGTTGATTTCTAGTGACAGAACTGAGCGAATCCAGTTCATCCCTGAGACTGTAGTTATTCAGCAGTGAGGGGTGTTTGACTTTCTCTCTCTCTTCTGTGGTGTTTGAAGTCTCTGTGACTGATCTCTGTCTGTCAATAAAAGAAAGCTAAACGGCAGAATGTGAAGAGGAGAGCTGAAGTCATGAGCTCAATCTGGCCCAGAAGCCATCGCACCAACGGCTGGACAGCAGAGAAAGAGCGTCGGCGATCCGGCTAGACAGAGAGAAATGAACGGAGAGTGTTGTGAGAGGTAAAGGCTAAGAAAAGAGGAAATCAATCTTGAAGAGGAAAGGCAGGTGATTACAACAGTAGCTACGACTAGATTGTCTGTATGAAAGCGAGAGAGGTGCCTTCCCGTCACTGAAAAAACCCTACACATTCTCAATCAATATTTATGTAAGTTTTACAATAAAAATATCTGGGCTTATTTAAAAGAACATAAATAGGCCTATTTTATGTACTGTACAATATCAAGACCAGTTTTCAGAGTCCTTGTTAAATTAAATTATTGTTTTGTTTTCTGGAAACACTTTACAATAAGGTCTTATTATTAACATTAGATAATGAATCAGCTTACATGAGCAATTTGCAAAAAATTATTATTATTAGTAAATAAAAAAATTGTTCATGTTTGTTCACAGCAGTTTAGTGTCATTGAGATACTATTATAGTTTTCAAAAATATTTTAAAAAGAAGTCATGTTGCTATTATATATATATATATATATATATATATATATATATATATATATATATATATATATATATACTATATAAATAAATACATATATAAATGCATATATAATGCACACACATACTGGTTCACAGTGCATTAAGGAAATGTTAAATACAACTTTATATGTTAGAAATGTATAAGTAAATGAGCGAAATAATTTTACACCTTTTTGTAAAGTGTTACCATTTTACTTTCCCCAGTTGCTACACTAATTGTTTTTAATTGTTCACTAATGTATTTATGCAAAATAGACTTACATAATTTGCTGCTTAGATATGTATCATTGATATTTAAATATGTTTTACTGAAAAACAAGACAATAGCAGTGATTCAGGAAATCAAAACAATGGAATCAAAAATAAATGTAGGGCGAGCCATGCACTAAAGTTTAATATTTTAATTTGAGAACATTTGAGAAGAATATTAAATGCCCATTACTTATGGCATTAAGCAGAAAAATAAAATCTTCTTGAAGCTTTCTCTTATCAATGCGCTAATGGGGATGAACGATCAGATGAGGGAGAGGGAGGAGAAGAGGACGGAAGAGAGGGAAGTAAGTGCTTCAGTGATGGGGTTAAGAGGAAGAACAGGCCAGTAGAGAAAGTCAGAGGTGGCAGGACAGATTCCATCTCTCCATCAGTCACATGATCAGAGCCGAGCAGACACACGCTTCACCCTACAAAGCCCTACAGTGGATTTACTGGAGATGAGACATAATACCTCGGGTTTTGCACATTTTGAAGGTATTCTTGAAGTAATCTGAGTAATACTGTGGTATATGAAAATGATAATCATATAGTTCAATGGAGACTAGAGAAGCATACTGCAAAAATTAATTAAAAATATATATATTTTCTTTCAGTACAAATATCTAAACATTCTTAAAGGGGAATTAGGCAACTCTAGCCATTTCTTCACCGATTTTCACTTTTGTTGTCGCATATTGTCTCAACGAGTTCCCCCTACAGCTGTGGGGCGTAGATTTCACAACACTGTCGTTGCGGCACCCTCCTCCCCCTTTCTACCGCTGCTCATGTGCATTTGTTATTATCGGAGTCGGCCAACTTTCTCACGTGGAGCTATGTCTACCGAGGTGGGTAATACACTGGTAATACATCATACACAGTATCATATGGCGTGTGCGTTTATGTCGAATCGCCGTAAAGCAGTTCGTGTTTCTTGCTTGTTCTCGCTTCTATTTCCAACTTACCGGGACGCACATTTTTTTTCCCAGGATGGCAGGGGAAGGTACCGCCTTTTTCACTTCTGATTGGCTAGAAGGGCACTCCTCCGAGCCCTTCCCCTACCATCCTGGGGAAAACGTATCGCTCAAGGGACGTTAGTCCCCATGTTGCAAGGTTAGTTTTCCGACTGGGAACGCTGGGGGGGGGGGGGGGGGGGGAAAGTCACCATTCTCACCAGAACAGGTTATTTAACCACCCAAATGACTTCTAAATGGTTTTAAAAAGTTGAAATAGTTGCCAAGTTCCCCTTTAAATCAAGAAGCAGAAAATAAAATAGATAAGAGTGCAGAGTTTTGATAAATGACGTGCAACAAAAAAAATATTTATACTCTGTTTTTGACACGTTTTTTTGTACAAATATCAAAAAATTCCTAAGTCAGGACATTAACTGAAGAAGCAAAATTACAAGATATTAAAGGAATAGTTTACTTAAAAATGAAAATGTTGTCATCATTTACTCCCTCAAGTTGTTTCAAACCTGTATGAATTTCTTTGTTCTGTTGAACACAAAGAAAGATATTTTGAAGAATGTTGGTAACCAGACAGATGATGGACACCATTGACTCGAGCCCCATTGAGTCTCAGTCTCTCCTGCACAGATCCACACCTCTCCGGCCTGGTTATGGCTCTAAATATACTTTTCTTTTGTCTTCATTATAATTACTAACGACTGGCTATTCACGCTGTTTCAATCCCTGATTTTTTTTTTCAAAGTTCTCACTTCACATTTGAAACTATATCAAATGCGCTTCTTGGAAAAAGAAACATTTCATTAAGCATTCCTATTTAAACATTTTCATAAAAATAACAGCTAGGTGGCAGGTGCATCTGATGGCTATGTAGCATGTTAGCTTAGCACACCATCAATACAAGAGAATTTGTGAAATTAAAACCATGTTTTTGCTCCAAACTTACTTTATAACGCAAGTCGAGTGTTTTAAATAACCTTCTGTGATCTGATTTGGCTTCGGATAAAGAAAATCAGACAGTATTCTGCACAATGATAAAGTCTACATCGATTAGCATTGCATCAATTTATTATTATGAAAATATCTGACATGGTTCGAAGAACACAGATAAATCATATATCGTTGCAATTATGTTTTATTGTCTCCAAAACATCTTTATCTACATGTTACAGTGATCTCTGAAAGCTTTGTTCATGGTTTTTGTTGAAGGTTTGAAACAACTTGAGGGTGAGTTAATGACAGAATTTTTATTTTTAAGTAAACTATTCCTTTAAGTCTTGTTTTCTGAAAAGGCGAATTTCTTCTTAAAACAAGAAAAAAAATCTGCCAATGGGATAAGAAAAATGATCTTGTTTTCCCATTGAATTAAGTTTATATTTCTTACCCCACTGGCAGTGTTCAATTTAGTACATTTTTCAGACAACGAGAATTAATATCTTAACTAATTTTTCTTCAGTAAATGTATCTTGATTTAAGAATGTTTATATATTTTTAAAAGAAAAATACTGTGTACGAAAATAATATTTTTTGTATGTCACTTCTCAAACTACACTCAGATCTATTTTATTTTTGCATCAAGTAATGTTGCTTTAAAAGCTGCTTCTCGATAGGCCCCTACCTACTAAAACAGAGGAGGTCAAATGGACTGTGAAGTTAATTTGTAATGAAGACACTGCGGTAGGAAGTCAATACAACAACGACAGCGAGGTTACAACTTACGCACAGACAATGAATCTGGAAAAATGTACAGTTTGGCTTCATAATAAACTCCAGATATTGGATACCATATCAACAAATTACAGCTACACTGTTTCACCGGTGAGCTTCAGACGGGAAGGAGAGACAGAGAGAGAGAGAGAAAGAAAGAGAGATGTGCGGGGTGTGGATACGGTTATATGGAGATGTCAGAATCTGGAAAAAAATGATTTTTTTACTGGTTTTCGTGCATCATGTGATCAGGCAGATTAGACTCCAGCAGAGAGAGGCGTGAACGTCAAATGAGCTTGAGAAATTGAGAAACAATAATTCTGCTCTGAAACCTAATCTCTTCACAGGGAGAACAACAGAAATGACAGCTATTTATAGAGACTGGGTTTATTTAGCATATTTTGTGGCCACAACATCAATACACCTTCGGGGAATAAGTCGGCTCAGCAGAAAACGACTGGAGGATCACACATGGGGTCATTATTTTCGGATTCTCTGTGCATTAAACAGTAACTTACTATAAAAGCTTTAGGACAGATTCTGTCTCCTGTTTCTGATGTCTGCTTGCGTTCCACCTATTGGGACATTTGACGGGACACAAATTAGAATCTGACTGCTGTTTCATGTTCTTTGCGCTTTTTTTTATCAAAGCTTTAAAGTTAAACAAACAGAACTAATCATAGGCTTGACTCCCAGCAGACCTCCATAAATGGGAAGCCGACGGCAATGCTGACAGACAGCTGAAAGGCCTCTTCCACGACATTTTTATGTGGCATCCACAGGTTAAACGGACCACCCGCTCGCAAATATCATCAGTGTAGAAAACTAAAGAGAGTGCAAAGCTGTGGTTTATTGCTATAAGGGAAAAGGGAACAAGAGAGAAACGCTCTTTAATAACGGCAGGATTTTAAGAGATCTGCAAACATCCAGTGGTAGATATGCAAAAAGACAATTGTGCATTAGCACAGGGGTTTTAAAACTGGGATCTGGGGAAATGTTTAGAGAAATTGTAAAAATGAATCAAAAATACAATAAATAAATAAATAACGTAAGTTACAAATATTAGATTAAAATAACAAAATATTAATAAATGATTTAAATAAATAATACAAATGAAATTAAAACACACAAATGAATAATACACACTAGTGAGTAGAAAAAAGTATACTAATAAAGTTATATACTAAAAAATGAATAAATTAAATATTTTAGACATATTTCTAATATTTATTCATCACAATTTAAATTGGGGGTTTATACATACAAATATATAGCTGCATTTTAAATTTTAGGATGGAGGTAGTGGTCCATGGCATCTTAAAGATTGAAAAGAGCCGCATAGCAAACAACAAAGTGGTCGAGGGAGTTAAACCCTGAAGATTAATTCACCAGAGGGTGAATTAAATAAGGGGGCGGGGGGTGTTAAATAAGGTCTGTGGGAAACATAACTTGACAGTACTTGAATGTTTTGCTCTACAACATCAGACACGACCACTACACAGGCGTAACTATCGATAAGCAGGGTGCGCGGTTGCTTACGGGCCCGGACCAATCAGGGGCCCGCGTGACTGGAAGGTATTGATTGACAGCCAGGGCCCCCTATTGCATTTTACTACTTTTATTTTACTTTATCGCGAATTTATTTGAATAAATAATGACAACAACATATTTTACTGATCATTGAATACATGCGTGAAACCAACAATGATGGATTTTGGTGTAATTTGTTTCGAAGTGGGACTGGGGAATCCCCGGGTCGATAAGTGAGCATGCATATTCTCACAGAGGAAAGCCCTGAAAATGAGGCTATAATGTAGAAGTGAGGATCTTTTTTTATGTTTTTGGACCTAGGCCTATGTTGTAGTCATAGCAGTGAGTAACAATGTGTTATGGTGCGCCGTCACCAGCAGTGTTTTTTAATGTGTTATGGTGAGCATTCAGGTTTTTTGTTTTGTTTTTTTGTGGTGCGCCGTAGGCTACTCCTGATTTTGTCAGTCATCTCATCTCTTATATGCTGTGTCTCTATGATCCTATCCTGTGCTATTCATGGTAGCCTACTCGTGGACATTGCGTCATCACGTGCTGTAGAAGGGGCCCCCGCCTTGATAATCCTGCATAAGGGTCCGGTGTTGGCTCGTTACGGGAGTTTGGTTTCTCCCAAGGTTTATATATATATATAAAATATATATATATATATGTTTCTAATCATGTAACTAGATACGAATGTTAGGGGTGTGAGTGTGTGCAGTTTATATTGTAGAGATAAACGGTTATGTATCAAGTTATGTTTACCGCCAGTGTAATGCATTACAAGTAACGCAATAAAATATCTGAGTTACTTTTTAAAGTTACTTTGTTTTTCCCTTTATTGACTGACAGCGCTCCTGTCGCCGTGTTGAGAGAAATCAGAGGTGTCATGTGCGCTGTGTAAACATGATGGGGATTGAGACTAAAAGTGAGCATGCATTTACTCATCTCACTTGCACAAAAACAGTTTCAGTATTTGAAACTCAAAATGAATAAAAACTATGAAAAATTACACAAACCTGCAATAACTTTAAATATGTTCACACAAATGTAGTTTATGTATATAATCTCACATTATTAACCATTGAATTAGCGGCTGACCTTCGATGATCCAATTCAACTACATGAATAAACAAAAATGATTTTAGATAACCATCATTTTTGAATCTCATTTTTTTGTTTTTTTATTGCTGAAGTAAAAGTGTTGTACTTTCGTCTTCTGCATGTTTCTGCAATCTAGAATGGCAGCAAAGATGTAAGGTTTGTCTGAGCTGTATCATACTGTGCAGGCTTAAATTTGCATTTTCTTCAGACTGAGGTTTATTCATTTCACTTTTGGTGTACATTTGCCAAAAATAGATTTGTATTTGTTTGTTTGTTGATTTGTTTTTGTTACTAAAAAATAAACAGACAAGCCCAGCCCAAGTGACAAAAGGAAACACAAAAGTATCGTAACCCGTTACTTTCATAAAAAGTAACCAAGAAAACGCAATTAATTACTTATTTAGGGATCAACAAAATATTGTAACTTTTAAAAGTAACATTACCCAACAGTGTTTACCATAGACCTTATTTTACTGTGTGTTTTCAGTTATCAGCAAAATTAAACATGTAAAATGATAACTGTTTTGGTAAGCAGAAGAGTGTTCCTGACACAAACAACTCTGCAAAAGTACCTTGCCTTCTGTGACACTTTTTACAGCATGGCATGTAATTCCAAAATGCATTGCAATGGCTCCGTGAACAACAAAAAGTTGGTGGAAAAAGCGGGAAATATTGATAAGAACAGTGAAAAGACTTAGTTTAGTGCAATTAAACATGATTATGATGATTATTTAACTCACTATGTGTGTATGTGTATTGAGTTGATTTAATGTTGACAATTTCCCAAAATTTAACCATAACTGTCAAGCTGATAAGGATTCATACACGGCGGTTTCAGTTTAATAGATGAAATTTTATCATCTATTCCGTCATCAGACCACCATAACTCCATCCATCTGCAATATAAGAATGGACATAAATTTAATTAAGTGAAAAAGTGTCCCTTTTATTGAATATTTGGCAAGAGAAATGCTGAACTAAAGGAAGGAGTTTAAACTCCTTTAGAAACCAATGCAATTTGTGAAGTCTATTTCTGAGAAATAGAAATTAAGATAAAACATTTTTAAATATATATATATATACATATATATATATATATATATATATATATATATATATATATATATATATATATATATATATATATATATATATATGTGTGTAAATATCAAGTAAAGTAAAATATTAGTAAAATAATTTACTAAAACTCCAAGTCCACAACATGGTTTCACATATAGTTACTATGAATAATGAACAGATGTGCTTAAACACTCACCCATCTGCCACTGGTCATACAAACGGATCTCATCCCACTACCAGTACTTTACATATTGTCTACAGAAAACAGTGTTCATGAATAATAAGACAGCTAGGCTTATCAATGAGTTTACAAACACATTGGAAATGACCAGGTCCACAGAATATACAAAACTGCCTCTTGGCTTTTAGTGTTACCTCATCAAAGATGTGTAATATTTTGTGATGATTAATTAAAGGAAAGCGCATAAAAGTTGCAGGAGAATGGATTGAGAATTCATGTTCCTCCTTCAGCCCTTGATAGTTGGTTGTTTACACCACCTGCCCTGTTAAAAACTTATACAACCCAAGATCAGCTATAGCTACGGCATCTGTATGTCCCATATGCTGCACTTGAATCTATAGCAGTGCTTTAGTTTATGAGCCGAGTTCGCAAACATGAGAACTGTATCCAAAGTTTCTGAAAGTCTGTTGCCAGTTCTGACCATCTGGCAGGTGAAGAGAAGGCCAAAAGTGCAGTTCAAAATAAACCTGTTTATGATTCAATTTATAAGAGTTTGTTTTAGACAGAACAGATGATGTGATTACATAGTTTAAATTCTAACTCTTATGGCAGAAATGCAAATCTGAAAGTTAATGTCTCACAATATGAATGAAAGTCATAAAAATGTATGTACAACAAAAGGCTACAATGACTGTCCATGTTGTTCTCAACAAAATGCTTGATCCGCTCTCATTTATGGAAACTACGCTGACAAAACTGTCATGAGCAAGAGCACATTCTGAGAGATCATCAATGCCAATTCAGTATTCAGCAACTTGACCCTTAAACATCACATGCAAAAAGTTCATAACAGCCTCATATACACATAGAAGTCTTAAAAAGGTACAGTAACACAGAAGAAAAGCCTTTTACAGCACCCGTTTCACACTGAAGTGTGTGCGCAAAACAGCAGTGTAACTCACATTGTGTTTTCCAGGGTTCCAGAAGTAAAGACTCATTCATTTTCTCCATAGGGACACTGTTTTTAATGATAACTTATAAACATTTAAAGACAGAAACTACTCTGAGCTAGGAGGTTGTTAATGGAATTGCATCTCTTGAAGCTGTCAACCTGCATTATTTCAACTATTCTTTAGAGTTATTGTGTTACACAGCGGAATTTGTGGTGAAAAACTACATTACCCATGATACTTTACAGAAAATTCCACCAATCAGTCACCACAAGCAAAACGTGCCAGAAGAGTTATTTAGCTCCGCCCACTCCCATGAAGCACTTCGAACGACGAAATCAAGTCAAACTCCTTGCACTCTCAAAATACTTATATATGCATATTTTACAATAATATTGAGTAGTTTAATATTTCTCCATCGTTTTTAATTCGATTATGCTGTTCGCAAAGCTTCATGGGATTGTCTGATTTTGAAATACTTTTACGCTTCAAATCTAAGCTTGTAATGTCATGATTCACCTTGTAGATGGTTGGCTTGGTTCATGGCATATAACACTTTAACAAATTTTTTTTATTTTTTTTATCAGTATAGGAGAAATAAAGGGGAAAAAAACTTCCGGAAAAAACACTGCTGATAGATTCCGACTCAAAACCTGATACCCAAAGGTCTGAGAAAATAAAAATCTATTGAAATCTTTACATTAAAGGGTGACTTAAAATGCTACAAAACCGTACAATGTGGCTGTTTTAAGATATAGGAAGCATATGTTTACCACCCACTGCAAACTAGGACCTAAAGAAGCATATAAGGCTAAATGAAAATGGCTATTGTGTGCATGGAGCCGTCAGGTTTCTCCCAGCTCATATGTTGGCTATGTGCAGACAGTCAAGCGCACGCATCAACGGTTTCATTTAAACCCACGATGGCTGGCCAGGAACACAGGAACATAGTACAAGTGCAAGTGCTCAAAATAAAAAAGTTTACACGGCTTCCATTGGTCATGATTACTGCCAGATAAAGCTGGGGCTGTAAATGAAAGCCTTTTCCAATCCTGCAGAAAGGTGATAATGGTCTCTGGGATGAGGGGAAATGGCAGGGACTTAATTTGACTCCACATTCTGAGCTGTGGAAACGTCTAATTAAAGATCTGTGGACCGCACACATGCGACAAGAGCTCAATGTGAATGTTAGATTCCATTCTGACGCATCATTAGCATGATAGATCTCTGAAAATGAACAGCTTAAACTCGGATAATCCGTGTTCCTTTGCAAACTGGAAAAAAGTCATGATGTCTTTGCTCTTTCTGGAACACAACGTGAGCTCATGGGAACTGAAAGCGCACCCCATTTTATAAAGCTGATAAAGTGAACACGTAGAGGCACTTTGTCTCTTTTGTAATACTCTGTAGACCTAAATATAGCAAATATATAAATGTCTCAAGGTATATTTAATTCATTACACATTGTTGCATAATCAGGTCAACACAAATAACTTTGTCCTCAAAATTGTGACTGTTGGTGTTATGATATAGAGGAGACCGGGTTTAGTTGTCACACTTTCTACTCTAGTGAATACTTCTCAGAGTGGGGTTATTTTTCATTGTCATTTTTGTGCACATGAGTTTTGTCTACAAAAAGTTATTTCAGTTCAATTTAGTCTATATAATACACAGTTGTTTTCTTCACGCAATAGGCTAAGTTGTCACAACAGCAAAGTTTTCAGCAAAATTAAACATGTAAAATGATAACTGTTTTGGTAAAGAATTGTAATAAATAAATGAATTGTTTAATAACATGCCCAAACTTATTACTTATTATGAAAACTTCTAATTTTTAGATGTTGAACAATTGTGAATCAAAACCTTACTAACCTTACTATATATATTATATATATATATATATATATATATATATTTTTTTTTTTTTATGGCTGTGAAAAGATTAATCGCATCCAAAATAAAAGTTTGTGTTTACATAATATATGTGTGAGCACTGTGTATAATTATTTTGTATATATATATAAATACACACACATGCATGTATATATTTAAGAAATATTTGCATGTATATACTGTATACATTTATATATAATTTATTTTATATATAAATAAAAAAAAATTCTTAAATGTATAATACATGTGCGTGTATTTATATATACAAAATAATTATACACAGTGCACACACATTTATTATGTAAACACAAACTTTTATTTTGGATGCGATTAATCGCGATTAATCTTTTCACAGCCCTAATATATATATATATATATATATATATATATATATATATATATATATATATATATATATATATATATTAGTAATTTGTCTATATATATAAAACCTGCATTTGGCATTGACTTTATGGTTATACATACAGTATATATACACTTTAACCATAAAGTCAATGCCTCCTTTATAGGTGACACTGAGCTCTGAGTTTTCCCTCCAGAATGGGACATGTTTAGAGGGCTATAAATCAAAAGCACAATGAACAGTTCTCTAGATGGTTAAAGTGATTAACTATCAGAGAGAAAATTAATGACTGTGTATATAAATGCTAACTACTAAATAATGAGAAAAAAAGTAGAAACAGAAAGGGCAGAGGAATATTGGAGTAGAGTAGAGCAGAGTAGAATAGAATAGAATAGAATAGATTTGTTGCCACACAAGCAGGGTCAGTGTAAAAAAAAGCTGTAATTCTTTTTTTTAGTCCTAAAAATTGGCCCACATAGTGATAATTTTTTTTCCCAATCCAGTTCTTGACCTAAAATGAATTTGGCATTCCCATATAAAAAGGACAATCCCCCTGGAGTAACCTGGGGTTAAGTGTCTTCCTCAAGGGCACAATGGTGATGATTCATGAGCTGCTTCTTGCTCTCAGGAATTCAACAACTTTAAACATGAAACCTATAGCATTTTCAGAAAAGAGTAGAATATGGGATGGATCACCCAGAAATGAAAATATTGTCATCATTTACTAACCCTCATGTCATTCCAAATCTTTATAACTTTCTTTCTTCTGTGGAACACAAAAGGAGAGTGAGTAAAATAATACAGTTTTGAGTGAACTAATTTTTTTTTAGATCTTTAGGTTGCATTACATTCTGTTTGTGAGTCTCATTTAGAATTGAGTGATTCAGTCATGTCACGAAAACAGTTTTTTACAGGAAAACATGGAAGTCTACAGGAAGCAATCTGCATCTCAGAGTGAGTCAATTATCCCCCATATATTCCGTCAAATGCTCTCAGAAGAGCCTCATGTTTGGGTCACACCACACTTTCAAACCTGAGCTAAGAGCCTCACACAATCTTCAATCATCACACAATGCACATGCAGCCCTCAGCACGTGATGGATTTGGACTTTCAGTGTCCCACTGGTTTGAGTGCAGCACGGTGCAGGGAAGAATGGTTTCCTTCTAGCACATTTAATTGCAAGAGCTTTCCTTCATGCAAATATGCACATACTCCACAGATCTACAAAATCGAATTAGTCTCTCATATATATGACCTACATGGTTAAAGGGGTTATTTCATACCTTTTTAATATATTTTATATAATAATGATTAAAACAATAATAATAACAAAATACAACTATTATTATATAATAAATACAAATATGAACTAAATATAATAAAAAAATTAACTAAATATAATCATAATAAGAAATTATAAAATGTATGATATTCAAATAAAAATCATAAAAACAAATAATTTTATCTAATAAACAATTTTATCTAATTAAAATAAAAATGAATGATTTTTGAGTTTCAATATTTGGACTGGAGTGAAAGCTGATTTCTAAAAGCTATTTCTGTTACTGCTGAAAGCTTATAAGCTATTATAACCATATTTTGTACTCAAATTAAAATCAAATACAATTTAAAATGAAAAATGATTTAAACTAATAACCAAACCATATTTAATAAATAGTAATAATAATGTCAATAGTAATACATTTACATATTTTATTTATTATTTAGGTTTTTTATAGTTATTTCTTTATATCTGTCTGTCTGTCTGTCTGTCTGTCTGTCTGTCTACCTACCCATCACCTTCATAATTTATGAATCTTATATTTGTTTTAAGCGTGCCTGGGCTACTCTTTGTTATCTGTTCTGATGTAATTATTATGTTGAAAAATTCAATTAAAAAAACAATAAATAATGTGGGGGAAAGATTGGAAAATAATTGTTTAATAATAATTTATTTTAGTTATTCTGCGTCATCATCTTCTTAAAATATTCTTTATATCATAATAATTAATAATAATTATTTTACTTTGTTGTTATTAGTAGTAGTAGTAGTAGTAATAGTAGTAGTTTTAATTTTAAATTTAAAGCTGCAGTCCGTAACTTTTTTGGGTTAAAATGACCCAAAATACATTTTTGAGCAAGTACATAACCAGCCAGTGTTCACAACTATCTGCTTGCTTTAGCACGATTCAAAACGGTAAGCTTGTAATAATGTTTTTAATTCCAGTGGTACTGCTGGATTTCTTTGCATCATTACGTCACATCTGTGCACAAAAAAGGAGTCTCGAATAGTAGAGGCTATATTGCGCGTGAGGATGTTGGAGGTGGAGATTTATAGCCTTTTCTCACAGCACTTGATATAATTAAACTTATCAATTTGATGTCGGATCCAGAAAACTTCAAACGATTGTAACCCGTTGTAAAATGCACTTCAGAGTGGCTACAGAAGAAAAAGAGACTGCAACCAGGGCCATGCGAAAACAAGGATAAATATCGGAAGAGCATTAAATTAGGTAAAGCAATGCTGATGTTGTTAACATTAACAATTTGAGAACAAAGTATAATTTGCACGGTTTAAAGTAATATGATAAGCGATCGTGAGATTTGATCTGCGCGATTCACTGCAATGCTTTTTTTCCCTTAGTTGGTCAGAACAAAAGTAGATGTTACTTGTTCAGATTACATTTTTCCGGTAAAAATTCTTATGTTGGTCATACTTCCAAAAAGTACAATCTATGATTCTGAATGACAGTATCTACAACACCGGCGCGGTGACAGCCGCACATTCTCCTCAAAACACTGGATCATCCGTGCTGTTCCGTGCCGAGGCACAACGCACGTAAAGTTGATAATTCCCTGAATAACTGCAATTGCAGATTTCGAACAGAGATGGCGACAAAGAGGAAAAACAACAGACTGCAGCTTTAATTAAACCTAAATTAAAACGAGTGCGTGCTTTGTTTCAATAAATGCCCTTTTAGAAAGCTGTAATTCCTAAAAGCTATTGTACCAAATTTCATATTACATCAAACTCTTATCTCAAATGATAATGGTGATGGTAAATTTGATTCTTTATGACCTCATTAAGGGAAAGTTATTCATTATTTAATACACATCTCTCATCACAATGACATATAAAGACATGCTAGGAAGGTAAGTATGTTAAAAGCCAAACATGACAACAGACACTATGAACATGCAAACTGATATCAAAACAGCAGCATTCTGCTTTCACAGTGCCTGCATTTCAGTCTAGTAGTGCCGCAGTCTTCCCTTTCCCTCAAGCTCCTGTGGGAAAGGTGCGGACCTCGACGAGAGGCATGAGCAAGAGAGGAAATGATGTCAGCTTTGTCATTTTTCTCCACAAAGGCGGTAAATGGGTCATTCACACAGAAGGACCACAGCCAGGGGCCACCTGACTGAGCAGCTACGATTATTTTTGGATAGGAGGGAGGTGTAAGTTGGCCAAATCATGTCAGGAGAGCTGGATAATGAAAGAGAACGTTTTTGCAATGACACTACGGAGATGAATTGTGCACAGAGCTATTGTTACTTATGAACACTTTGATTGAGCAATGCCCCTCAGTATGAGAGTTTGAATGGTTTATATACTCGTGATGATTAATCTTAGTCACTGTAACCATAACCAACCTATTACAATTACACGCATGAGAAAAAAGATAATCGTCTTACACCTTCAAAAAGCTGGATTTCCCGACCCTGAGTTGACTTTCTGAATATAAATCTATAAATGAAAGATCTCCATCATCCTTTGTCTTTCTTAAAACATGTGAACAGCAAAGGGAACCTCCCTTTGAACTTACATTCAATCACAGTATTGACACAAAGCTAGTTCTGATAGGAGTGCCTCATGGTCCAGTCCTGGGCCCACAATTATGATGACTGTAAAAGATTTCCCTCTTCTTGACCATTGACCCTTCTTCTTTGATTTACGTACAAGAAAGTTAATACCTGCTCAGCACACCTTACTGCCAAGTATATTTACATTCGTGTCATCACCTCTGCTGTCTCCGCACAATAAATGCGATCTTTACACGTGACCTTTTGACATTTAATTTTCTGTACTCATGCATGTGATAAACTGCAACCTCATAGGCAAAGTAAAATCTGACCCATGACATTTCATTTCCTCATCATTTCTTATGCTATAAAGTTGTTTAATATTTTAAAAATCTCAATGAAAAGAGGAAAGATCATCATGGGACACAGCTGAGAGACATTTTCACTCTAATCCGTCATTCAGCACCATATGACTCTTTAGACCTCAACAAATCCCTTTATCTGCAGCCAATCCAGGGTTGATCTCTTTTCCCTGTAAGATTATGAGTTGCCTGTTATTGTCTGGACCCTGAGAGCTGTCAGGAAGCCAGTGTGAGTGTGAACTACAGCTATCAACACAAGTCCTTTAAGCTTTATTCAGAATCTGAAGAGCAAAAAAGATTATGAAAAATTTAAATGTAAATAATAATATAATTTAATTTAATAATTTAATAAATAAAGAAAATCTGACTTTTTGTATCAAATCTGATATGTATCATCAATCAACTCTGAAGAGCAAAAATAATCAAATGAAATTATCAAAATCTAGTGTTTTGAGAAAGATCAAATACAAATAAAAATATTAATAAAACTAAATTGGACTTGCTGCATGAAAAAAAAGCCAAACAGAAAAAAATGGCAAAAAGAATTGGCACACAACTGTGCATGTGTTAGCTTTTGTAAATATACAATTGAATATCTAAACACACACACACACACACACACACACACACACACACACACACACACACACACACACACACACACACACACACACACACACACACACACACACACACTCAAATATATATACACACACATATATATATATATCAAGAACTGCAGCATATACCTTTATCTAGAAAGCACACACATTATGTCACACAAAGACTGTTCCATTATCACAGTATATAACCTCGATCATTTCTTTAACAGTACCTGGATGTGTGGTGGAACTGGCAGAACGCTTGAGACACTGCTTGTGCTTTTAAGAGCGGTCTCTCAGAGTCAGACAGCTCGAGACACCTGACAGGCACACCATCATTACAGACGGGAAGATCATAGACTGCTGATGATATTGGTTTTACTCTAGATCATATGAGTTCAAATTCACTTGCGGGGAGGAAGTTGGTTTGATAAAGTGGCAGATTAGAAAACACAATGTGTCACTTGTCAAAGAAAAGGTCAACAGACTTATCTCAGGGGGAATTAAGTTTAAATTATAGTTCAGACAAAAATTTAAAAACCTTTCCATTCCAAACCCGCATCAACTTTTTTTTCTGCAAAACACAAAAAGAAATGTTAAACAGAATATTGATGCTGCCGTTTTGTGGACAAACACTGTCATGCTCCAAAATGGCCACATAAAATTCCTTTAAAAAATGTCCATACATGTCTTGCGTTACATTCCAAGTCTTCTGAAGTCATATTTGTATGAGAAACAGACCCAAATGTCACTATTTGCTTAAAATGTTCCATTCCGCTGTAGCTCTCAAATCTTATTTGCATTTCCACATATACAAACTTGGATATTTTTGAAGACACATGAAGACATGTTAGCCAAAACATCTGAAATTCTATGCAGTTTGGCATCACTGATATCAAATGACATAGAACAAATTAATGAAATGTTATTGTGAAATGAAATGAATGCAGGTGAAAACTAATAAGGACTTTTTGTTGTTTTTGTTTTCTGGATGGTGTGGGTGGTTGCCAGGGTGTTTTTACAGTTGCTAAGGTGTTCTGAATGTTTTAGTGTGCTGTTGTGTGATTGCTAAGGTGTTCTGAATGGTTGCTAGGGTATGATGTGTTGGAAGACTATAACTGTGTCTAAAATCAAATACTTCCCTACTATATACCATGGGAAAAACAGTACGCCAAAAGAGTAGTATGTATGAATAGTACAACAGTTGGTGATTCTGAAGTGCACATTCGCTGGACACTTTACTATCAAATGAGGCCACAGGAGAGGATTTATGAATGGAAGTGAAGCGATGCAGCTGACGCTGGTAGGTAACGTGACAGTAACATGTAGTACAATCTGAATTTCATTTTACTACCACATTCATTCTATACAGAGCATACTTTTTAACGGTCAAAAAGTACACTCAAACGTAGTACCTACTCATACAGTATGCAATTTCAGACCCATCGCATGACATGCACTCATAAAAGACACCTGACTCCATGTGAGAATGAGTAGAAATCATAAATCCGTCCCTTGAACTGCAGAATATCCACACCTGAATTAAATCTCTATTCTCAACCAGCATTATCTCTTATGCCACAGTCAAATCTCCCAGCCAATCACGGCAGACCTTTACACGCCCCAAAATAAATAAATAAAAGCATGTGGTTGCTGCTGCCTCTAGCACGAAATGAATTATGTGAACTGAACCAAGACCAGAACCACATTACATCACTAATACATAATTCTGACAGGTCATCAGTCGGAGGAGAAAAAAATAAAAAAATAAAATAAGAGCCACAATCCCATCACACAGCCTGACAGCTTCAATGAAGTGATAAGTTGAGTGGTTTCTGTCACAGACGTTAGCGCTTAAAGCGGCTGCTGTGAGGTCCTTTGGGTCTTGCATTGTTCAAGGACGATGCTTTTCCCACAAGACACTTATATAAGCTAACAGCAGATGGTGAGAGTGGACTCTAGAGAGGGACGGTGACGCTTTGGGACAACAAGTTTTGTCCTCTTGTAAAAGGAGAGATTAACGTTACTCCCCAACTGGAAAGATTTTGAACAGTCCATCACATCTCTTTTTGATAAATGACAAAACTAAACATTTATTTATTCATTTTTATTGAAAAGCCATGTGATTCAATATCTTGCCTATTGTGCACTTTGAAAACTGAAAACAAATGTAAATGTTTGAATGTACACTATATATTGTTAAAAAAAAAGTACTGTCAGAGCTGCATGTTAGGACTTGTAAGAGCCGTTCACTCAAGGGAACCCAGGTTTAAGTTTGACCTGGGTCATGTCCCAATCGCATTCCCCTTCACTCACCCTAATTTCCTATTTTGTCTACATTCCACTTTACTTAAAAGAAAAGGCAAATAGGCACAAAATGAATGAATGAATGAATTATTAATTAATTAATTAATGGACAAGAGGAGGAAATGGGTCATTCCATGTCAAATCAATCAAATTTCAGAAACTTCCCAGGCTCAAATTTTTTATTTTGTTAAGTATTTTTTTATGAAGAAAGAAGATATAATGTTTGTAATTTCTAAAGAACAAATCATGATGAAACTAGAAATGCATCTTGTTTTTTCCCCCATCAACACAACTGCATAGAACATACCTGTCTTCGTGCAATAATGTTCACAATGCAAACAATGTTCTTTTTCCAAAGTTTGTATTATTGTCTCTTTAACAGTGTTAAAGGGATAGTTTACCCAAAAATGAAAATTCTGTCAGTATTTACTCACCCTCATGTTGTTCCAACCCCGTAAGACTTTGGTTCATCGTCGGAACACAAATTAAGATATTTTTGTTAAGAAAATATTAAGAAGATCAACATCTTCTGTGTTGTACGTCACACGTAGGCTCACTATTGGCCGACGCTGGTCATGTGTGTGATGTGTGTGACGTACTGTACAACATGAAGATGTTGATCTTCGTCAAGATGAACGAAAGTCTTACGGGGTTGGAAAAACATGAGGGTGAGTAATTACCGACAGAATTTTCATTTTTGGGTGAACTATCCCTTTAAAGATCCTTCTAGATTCTCATTCTTAAACTTTTATTTTGTCATCTTCACTTTTAAAGCCCTATCCATCCTTCCATCCATCCATCCATTCATCCTTTATTTAGATCCCATAGTTTACGAGCAGCTTCTGTAATTTCTTACATACCAGTGTATTGTATCCTGCTTTCACCCAGGTTGTATTTAATAATAACTTAGAAGGTGCATTAAATATTAACACAGTATCCAAATGGAATGAAGCAGACATCTTAATTCAGCAGCTCCTGCTAAAAACGCTGCCCTGTCAAGGTCAAAGGAGAGGAAGCGTAAAGTTGGATATAAAGCCCTGGTAATGTGAATTCCACTCATCTGCCGCCACGGACCGACCAATCGAATCTTGCACTGACTGAGTGTCTCTAACGAGTCTTTGCTTGTTCCTTTGATCTAAACACACATGCATTTCTTTCTGCACAGTAAGGCAAAAGCAAAGCGTTTATTCGTCTATCATCAGAGGGAACACGGCCAATCAACCCAACCCGGGATAAAACATTAATGTATCAGGGGATCTCTCTACTGTAACTTCAGGAACACCCACAAATATATTCATTTATTCACTTCAGACATTCATTAACATGCACGCTGAAGCATGCAACCTGATGGAGTTATTTGCTTTTTCATTGCCCGGGATTTCCAAACCACAGAAGTGCATAATTATATTTGGAAAATGTGATTATAGGGTTAAAATGCCATACTCGTGTGGCTCTGTTTTTCATGAATATTAACATAGTAAATGCAAACAGAAAGCACTAAATTTGAAAACTGAACATTACTTTTGTTGTTCCAACATGACTGCTTACAGATTTGATTTTCTTTGGAGACTATACAATGGTCAAATAGCCAGGTCTATGTAAAAGTAATTAGTTAGAGGGTGAAATGTCACTGGTTAGGTTTTAAATTAGCTGGATGGCATCACAGATAGTCATGTGCTTTGCTTTACATCACAACTTTTTGTTTTTACCCACATAAAATCAATATCAATGTCACCAACCAGTTTAAATGCATCAATTATCATGACTGTACATCTAGAGACAAAGCGAGTGGCACTTGCCCACTCAAAATTACTACACAGTATTATATTATCATCCACTATGAGAAAAATCGGAAAATTTAATCATTTACAAACAAAATACCACACCATTCCTCAACCAACCACACAATTTAAACCATCACATATAAAAAACATGTGGCAAAGTTTAATACTTTGTTCAAATCAGCCTTAATTATGAGCAATAGTAACAGCGACTACTATAAACACATTACAGATGGTTTGCAGTATTGTACAGATATATTTGAAACCATAATACTGTTAGAACAAACATCTGAACATTTAACATTATTTGAGAACTATAAATATGTTTCTGAATTGCTCTTCATGAGGTAGGCAAATCTAATAATACAATACAGATAATATATATATGGCTTTCTAGCAGGTGGAAGAGATCATGTCACACACATTTTTTTTTTAAATACATAGACTTCTAGATAGTAATAACTCTGCTCAGATACGGTTATCGTCCTCTTCCAAAGATCAACATCCCTGCAGAAACCACTGAAGATTAATGTTTAAATGGTACATGAAATTTTATGAAAAAACACTAACAAACTGATGGCAGGTAATATGTGTGTGCAATGATAATGTACAATAACTGGATGATGTATTGCTTCAGAGTGTTAATACACAGCTCCTGACATTTGCACGATTAGCTCAAATATTAAGAGTAATATGGTGTCATTTCCTACATTTACATAATGCAGAGGAAGACCCAAGATTTAGGTAAGATTTAGTAAAATCATTATTCGCCCACTGTCAAGGAGCAACATAAATGCGGTTGCATCAAACTCAAATGCCACAGTTTTGTGTACCAACTTATCCAATGCAAACAGCCTGCAACTACAAAAATTATGTGAAACAGTATGCAGTATATGCAACAATAAACATGACAAATATGAGTTTGGGGCGTAAGTCACTATGATACAGAGTGCAATGACCATCAACTTACAGCCTTGGTTTCCAGTAGGAATTTTACCATCCACTTTCATTATATAGGGATTTCAAATAAATGTTTAATAAAGAATATAAATTCATCAGCCAAACCTAATATTCCTTATACTACAAATATTACAAAGGTTGATTTGAAGTAAAAAAAAAATTAAAAAAAAATTTGCAAAAAAATTCTCAAAAAATCTCAAAAAATCGAGATATATATATAAAATAAATCCTACTAAAATAAATACACACATATATACAGTTATATAGTTTTATTTAATTATATTATTTATCGGTAGTTCAACTTTTTGTAAAAAGTTGAAGTTACACTGATACGATAGAAGCATATTTCATAAATTTATAACTTCAGAACTCTTGCTAGGTTTGTCTTGAAAGGTGTATAGTTACTGTTTATAATCATCAAAATATATATATATTTTTTTTTTTTTTTTTGCCAAATGCAGCAGCTCATTCAGGTGTTCAAAGCAGAAAACCTGCTTAAAACTAGCATACTTTGTGCAGTATACTTATACTGGAACAAAAAGTAGTATGTTATGATATTATGGTATTGCAAACACAGCCTACATGTGCTATAGTGCTGAATGATACTCATTGCATCTGTGTGGGTGTTTTCTACCCAACAACAACATGGAAAAAAGAAACCATATTGAGACATTTTGCAAAAGAGCCAAATGTTTCAGGAAAAAGTTGAAAAAATACACACATTCACACAAATTGACTACGCTTCATCTATCCTCCTCATCCTCTCCTCTCAAATGCAGTGACACAGCATTTCACTACTTCATCTATCATTCTTGAGGGATTCATCTGTATCAATGAACAAGAGAAAACTGGACTTTGTCATCTCTGCTTCCCTAAAGACTGACAGCAAACCAATGGCCAGAGACTTGGCTGAAGAGTATAGTGCAGAAACAGTACATAACTCATTCACAGCTCATTTTATGAGTAAATGACTCGCTACAAAGAAGGTTTCAGGGCATAACTGAGGAATTCAAAGGTAGATATTTTGTTTTTTTTAGCAGGGGTGATTAACTAACCTTAAAAATTTGTTAGTTTTTTTTTCTTTTTCTTTACATGTAGGCAGGTTACTTGCCTAAAAAGCTGCTGCAATACCAAATCTGTAGGCTGGTGAAATGAAAATCACTCTTTCACTTAAATTGAAATGTTCAGCTATGCAAATTTTGCTCATGCAAACTTAGGGTGGCCCAACATGTGAACACCAAAACAATGGTAAAACTTCATTTCAATCTTCAACTCTTTACACAATAGATATAATTTAAGAAGAAAAAAAACGGTCCATATTCAAACTCATTCTTCTATGAAAAGTTTTGGTTGACCTTCTATATTAGAACACTGTCAGCATCATAAATGAGCAATGAAGCAGTAAGTGGTTTGGATCACATGGGAAATTTTCCAGAAAGTTCTTAATGTATCTCATCTACTCCTTCCTTAGCTTTTTAAATACTACCATGGAAGCTTTTTAAATACTACCATAGAACCTGCTTCACTACAGTACAAAAAAAGTTGCGAAATAGTCACTCTGTGCGTATAGAAGATCAATCTGTCGCATATTCAACACAACTGGAGGTAAAAATGCAATGAACTTACCCAAGAGTAGTCATGGTGACTATGGTGTACCAGAAGGAGGCTGGGATGCTGGTGAAGTTGGTTCCCTTGGTGCCTTTCTCGGCGTAGAACATGACGGTGGCAAATATGATGATGGCCATGGTAAGGGAAAACAGGAGGAAGCCCAGCTCAGAAGCACAGCTCTTCAGAGTATAACCCAGGATCCGCAGGCCCTGAGAGTGACGTGAGAACTTGAAGATCCGGAAGACGCGGAACACCCTCAATGTGACAAATGCGCCACTCACATCCTCGTTCTCAGGCATGACCAGGCCGATGTAGTAGGGCATGATGGCGACGACATCGATTACGCTCATGACTGAGCGCATGAACTTACAGCGGCTGGGCGCGGCGAAAAGCCTCATGAGGTACTCGAACGTGAAGATGAGCACGCAGGCCGTGTCCATGCAGAAAAACGCCAACGTGTACTTCTCACCACAAGGCAAGTCTTTCTTGCTGCCTTTGAGGGGTCGGCAGGGGACAGTTTCCACTACATTCGCTATGACCGAGACGGCGATGAAGAAACCTGTGACGTAGTAGAAAACGAGCGCCATGGTGCTTGTGTGGGGGTTCTCAAATGCGCGCCACAAGCGCTCCCGAGATGTGCTTTCCGGCGGCAGTGGGGTGTCCGTCGCCATCTCGGCCTCTGTGTCCTCAGCCAGACGTTCCTGGTTCTCCTTCTTGCGGTCCCTGTACTCTTCCATGCAGCAGTCTCCGATAATGTCCGGCACAATGCCATAAAATGCCAGCTCCTCATCGAACGCCTGAATGCACTCCTGCCGGGGGTAGTGAAGCTTACCCGTACGGTAGAAGTTCAAAATGTGGCGAAACATCTCTGGGTCCCTGTCGAAGAAATACTCCTGAGTGTCCTCATTGTAGAAAAACTCCTTTTCCGAGCTGCCCAGCAGAGTGTCGGGATAACGATCCAGCGTGTTTTTCCATGTCTGGAAACGGAGCCCGCTCACGTTTACGAAGAGGATCTCGTCGTTGCGGCTCTTTTTGTCCACGGGCGGTTTGGGCATGTTTTTCTTGGCTAGAGGAAGCCAGCCAACAGCCGCTGCCCTGGCAAACGGTAGCCATGTTGCCACTCCGGCAGCCATCTTTAATTTGGTGGCTAAACGTTGTTACTGAAACAAATACGCCAAAGAGGAGAATGCCAGTCAGCCCTGAGAAGATTTCCTGAACCTTTCTGGACCAGAAAAAGTCTTTCCAAACTAATCATCCGAGCTGAGGATCTCAGACTAGTTAGTTATACGTCTCTCGGTTTGTTTGTACATCTAATTGACTAGGAAGGAATCCTCTGAGATTGATTTCATTATCAGCTACAAAAATTTGGGGCTGTCAAAGTGTCAAAGCCATTTGAATCTCAGGATCTCCATTTCTCAAAAACGATCCTGAAATGATCCATTAAAATTCATCATTCACAAGTCTTTTGTTTGCAGACTGTGGCTGTTCAAAGAATCAGTTCAGCCATCTAAAGGGTTAACCCTCTCGGCCATATCTTGCAGGCTCTGCCGGAGAATACTGATTTGTTGCTGCGCTGTGCCGTTTCAAATTTTTATTAGTCTGTGATGAGGCTTTCTGAAGTTAGCAAGAGACTATTTCTACTCTGCTACGTCCATTCTTTCGGTTGTAAGTGTTCTACCTCCTTTTTATGCAGTTTCAATACTCTTGCCTTTATTTTTCTTTCCTTTCTTCAAGCTTCGAGTGGCTACTCAATCTTGCAAGGGGCTGAGAAGGTTTTCAGTGGGAGATCTCAGAACAACAGACACCTGGGCTCCAAGTATGGCCTTTCCTTCACGAACCTGTCATGAAACAACATAACAAAACATTAGGTGACGTCTGAAAGCAACATGGAACACAGTAGCTACTTTCATTAGCTTGTTTTACGTCAGAGACTGTTTAAATAAACAAGCTTCACAGTCTGTTTATGAGATCCCTCTCACGGTACATTCATTGATACTTAAAACGGAATAAGGTGTGGCATTACTGCTAAATAGCAGAGTATATATATATATATATATATATATATATATATATATATATATATATATATGTAATTATAAATACATACATTTGATTTATATATGCAGTAGACTAGACACACACACACATTTATATCTTATATAAATGGTACATAAAAACTATTTATACTACCCTACAAAAAAAATTAAAAATGCTTTGTTTGCACAGAGAACTGTCATTTATGAATGCAATACAAGTAAATTTTTTGCATTCAGGTTCACAACAATCAATAAGTAATCAATAATGTGTTTCCCCACTTCTAAGCTAATGCAAATTCCTGTTTCATCTAAATGTCTCTGTATGAGTTAATAATGTCCCTAAAGCAGAATCAGGTGTAAAACAATACACAAACTTTTTAGTGTAGCATCACATAAGCACACGCCTGCCCGTATGGGTCCTGGCGGAGGACAGGTGACCCAGCCCAGTCTCAACATAATGCATACAACATGCTCCCACAATCAAAAATCAATAACGCATTACTCTACACCTCCTGCATCATTGACAAGAACATGCACGTAGGAGATGAACAGTAAATTCAGGGTTTACTTTAGCACTAATGCAGCTCTAAAGCAAAACGCATTATTCAACTTATTCTATTATTTTTTTAACGCGAATGAAGGTGCTCCTAAATTTCCTACAATACAAATGCTAAAGTGACTCCAAAAATCAATGAGTGCTGTAAATAACATGACACAAAAAAGTCGAGAGAGTTGCCAGCAGTAACGATAAGTAATGCTCTATCTTTATAGACTTGTTACCTCTGAGATAGACGAGAGGATGAAGCGTTCAATGTGACAGAAAGCTGATGAAAGAAAGAAAAAAGGAAATAAACGGCAATCTCTCTGCAGCAGTCCTAGCATCTGGCATGCAGCTTGTGAAGGAGGGACCGTAATGCCTAGTCCTCCTTGCCTCTCTCTCCTCTCCTCCGCTGCTCTGTTGCATTCGTGCGCTGCCTCTCTCTCTCTCTCTGCCTCTCTCTCTCTCTCTCTCTCTCTCTCCCTCTCTCTCTCTCTCTCTCTCTCTCCCTCTCTCTCCTTCACTCTCTCTCTCTCATTTGCTTGCTCAACCTCCCCACCCTCTTTCTCTCTCTCTCTCTTTCTCTCTACACTTATACACATCCATTTAAAGCTTAATATCTCTTGCAAATGCATCCTGCCCTACAATGGGTCATAGAGAACGAGGCAAAAGCTCAGGTTTCACACAACCTGACAATACTATATCACACAGTCTACTTGTGCCTTTTGTTGCAGCTTACTGCATTCAGACACATTGCATCCTCTCCTCTTTCAACAGATAGTTTCATGTTGCTCCACCTCTCTCGGCAGTGGGAAGAGCATGATAATTTCATTCTTATTTCAGTTTCCTTAAATGTGTCCGGGCACAATGGGGTGCCATCACACTTCTGAAAGGAGTCTGTAAGGAAAATTGCTGGAAAAAGATGAGAAAGCCTTGGGAGATGCTATGTGAGGTTTACATTACTGATTATATATACTGTACCACGATATTGTCCAATTTAATTTCAGCAATGTTGTGTATGTCTCATTTGCCATTATAAAATTGCAGTATATACGTTATCAGTTAAACGTTCGGACACACTTGACTGAAAATGTGTTTCTCATGATATTAAATATTTTTTATTTAAAACAGGGTATTTTCAACCAGGGGGCAGGGCTCACTAGGGATTTTCAGCAAACACCCAAGGGGATAAAATTATGAAATATAAGACAAAACACGTATTAAAGGTAGGGTAGGCAATGTTTTTTATAAATTTTTTGTTATACTGGTTGAAACACTCTTCACATCCTGATAGCAATTAATAATACAAGTGGTCTAAATATTAAAACATGTATACGTACATAGTATATCTTTTGTGGAAGTCTAAGGACCAAAAAAATGCAAACGGTCCGAATGCAATGATACGATGTCCCACCTGCCTGTCAACATATGTATTTCTATACCTCCATGGACCCTGCTCGCGTAGACATCACACTTCATCAGCGCAGTAAGTAAGGCTGTGCAGAGTTGTGGACAGACAGTCACAAAGCGCCACAAACAAACAGCAGCCGCCTTTTACAGTTCCTCCTGAAACAAAACAAAGAGCTTATGCTGCGTTCACGCCATGTTGTAACCATAATTAAGAGATGGCAACTTGTGAAGATCTACCCGGAGCGGTTCATGTCATCAGACACGATGCGTTTCAATGACAAGGCTATCAATGCCAAAATTAATTTGCAGCAGTGAGGTGGGACAAGTAAGAACTTGTACGTTGTTTATGTATATTATTATTGTAATGTTAAGCTCTTTAAGACATGAGGTAATTTAACGGCGTCTCTCGTGACGCTTCGCAGACTCTGCTCTGGCTGTGTGCAGTTATGTGTTTTGAAGGAGGCGTGGCTTTGGAGACGCTCTGAAGGGAGGGTGGGATCACATGCTTTCAAAGCTAGCTTGCTATTGCTGGCTCCTCTGAAATTGCCTACCCTGTCTTTAAAATAAGCTAAAACAACTCAAACAAAATCAAGATTTAAATACCCCCTCAATGAAGGTTTTTTTCCCCCACAGTCTCGGAAAACCTGCATATATGAGGTAGTCTAATTTTAAAAGTGTTATTTCTAGACCTGGAAAAGTAATGTAACTTAAAACAATCTTAAAACTCTAAGGGGAATTTTTATGAATATGAATATGCATTTCAGTACATTATTTTAGTATATTATATTTTTATTTTGGCCAAGACATAAATTGTGAATAAAAATATTTTGATAAAGATGTCTTTTGATTGTTGACAATGTGAGGGTCTTGTCAAAAGTCGAAAAAGTTAAGAACCATTAATCTAAATACTTCTTAAATGCTGTCTGAAAAATGTGTTTCTGTTGACATTAATCGTTCCTACGCATTTAATTCTTTGCAAAACTAATATTCTAATTGGCTTTATTTCAAATGTCACATGAACAAACAGAAAAACAGGTCTCATTGCATCTGCTGGTCGGAGAAAGTTTTAATGACAGTATGTGCTGATGGTGATATCTATGGACTTTTAAGATAATCAGGTAACCTAGTTAGTTCTTTTTATTGTTGCTATTTTATTCTATTTAAATATCTAAATGTTAGTGAGAAGAAAAAGAAAAAATAACTTTTAAATTTGCATATGCGATGGACATCGTTTTGGTCATCTTTGCTGGTATCTTGAGTAAAACGGCTCTATATTTAATGAAGCACATACAAAAGAACTGAACTGGAGGCGATGCAACCTGTTTTACAGAATACAGATGTTTGTTGTGCATAACCCTATTGTTAAGGATAACAAAGGAAAAGCAGTCAACAAGTGTGCAGCATACATACCATTTAAAAAGTATCTCAGCGTGCACTACATGAAGCTGGTTGATGAATGCCCAGACTGTGTAGAGCTGGAATCTAGACAAAAAGAAAGAATTTTCATTGGTTTGGTCAATTCTCGTACTTCCATTTGTGTAATTTCATAGTTGTAATGACTTATTATTATTATTATAAATGTGGAAATATTAATAATAAAGAATGAGTAGGTATGTCTACACCTTTCATTGGTGTATACAGTAATCAGCCATCTTGATCTATAGATATCAGTAATGGCATAATCCACTGAAAACCTATACCAGTCAACCACTAATTTACATTCGCAAACTGTTCTTTAGTCAACATACTGTATTATTCATGAGGACAAAGGTTGAATTCAGCAGACTGACACTCATCCATTTAGCATTTATAACGACTGCACTTTCCACTGCTGTCTTGCGGATGCAACGCACATGCATGTGACTGGGGTCCTGAATGGCTTGTTGTGCTCCACCTAAAATAGAGGGATTTGATTGCATTGGAATTTCTGTCTTGTTTACCCTGTGGAATTAACCATTTAATGTAATGGCATACTGTCCACAGTACACACATGTGTGTAAACATTGTCTGGGTTCAATTATAGAGCAGGTGTTAAATTTCTCACTGAAGTGTCACGTTAGGGACAGATTGACGGGAAGTGCAATTCCATTTGGAGCCACTAGTGGCACAAACATTACACACTTCAACTCCATAGCAAATATAGTCTCTTTTGGTACGCCAATCCTTTTAATCAAGTTTCACTTTACAATGAAACACTCTCTCTTGGCCACCTCCAAAGATTACGTTGAAGAAGAAATAGTTATTGATAGCTAGTGTAATTCCCAGCGATAGCATCTGTATATGAGGATTGAACTAAAGGGGTTTTCAGGGCGTAACGATTGATTCTGTGGAAGTATTACAGTTTCAATACAGCGAATAGAAAAAACAGGTACTCTCATACAAGAGGAACTCACTGGGATTGAGTGAAATAAGCCAAAATGATGGCAGAATTGATTCCTGGATCCTCAAATCAATGGATGTGTTACAGCTGGAGTCTTCAAAGGGTTTCTGGGAACAAAACAGGTCAACAATGGAAGAAATAGAACAACAGGACAAATCTATGAAAGTGTTATTGTGCATGCAGTTTTATGCCATCTTAGCAAATAAGGCAAAATTTTAAATGGGATATTTTCAGATGTTGAGTTACATACTTTGCCTAAACAGAATGAGATTCAAACAGACTAAATTGTGAAATTTTGCTTCATGTAGGAACACATGGAGAACATAAGAGTGGTAGTGCATGGAGTACAAGAGCAGATCTGAACGAAAACATCAATAAATCAATGAATGCGGTGGAAATCCAGAAGAAAGGTGAAGTGAAGGGAAAGGAAAGGAAAGGGAAAGGAAAAGGAAAAGAAATAAAAAAGAAAAATATAAAAATAAAATTCAGCTACATGAACAGGACCTCAGGATTGTTTCTGTGCTTTTTCTGTGTTGATTTCAATTTCCACTTACTCAATTTCAACTTCCTGTGACACCCATGGGACATCTCAGAAATGGTCAAAAGCTCCTTAATTAAAGGAAATGAATTGATCATGCATTCAATGCACTGTATTTCTGCATTCAACAGACTGTCATATTAATAAATGACATATTGTTATATTAACTGGACATGTTTTTTTTTCTAACTAATTAACCGATTTTCCCGCTTCTACAGTGACAGCATGAAAGATTCTCAAAGTTTGTTAGCGAATTAGTTCACCCAAAAATGAAATTCTGTCACACACACACTCACTATCATGCCGTCCCAAACCTGTATGTCTTACATTAAACACAGGTAGAAATGGTTATCCCGGATCCCAGGATGTTAAGCTTGAAAAAAGGACACAATAAACACACCAAAAACTGGTCCAAATGACTTGCGCTAAGTCTTCAAAACTTATTTGATTGCTCTGTGGGAAGTAAAGAACCAAATTTAGGTCTATATTGGCTGAAAACATATTTTAAATCTATTTCATACTTCTGTATATTCAAATTATATGCATGAAAACAATTTTTTGTCAATTTTGGAGCTTGACAGCCATTGCAACATTCTTCAAAATGTCTTTTTATATGTTCCACAGAAGACACAACGAGACCTTTATGCAATAAGGGTATTTCCTTCATAACTGAAAAAACAAAAAACAGCAAGATTGAGTTAGTAACTTCACGTATGGAGAAATGAATTATTGTTGGAGAGTCTGGAATTACAGTGAGAGCTGTTGCGTCATACTTCTGGATTCTGTCTATGAATGATTGAAGAAGATGGGGAAAAAGCTTTCCTGCAGGTCTCTGTTTTGGAGTGAAGTATCGCAGTAAAGCGCAGAGGCCAAAATACTGTAACATGCAAAAAATGTACACTAAATGTACCTAAATGCAACTGAAATCAAACCTATCAATATGTACCTCTGATACCCACTACATAGCAAAACACTTGTTTAAAGTACATAAATACTAGTGCTATTTTTCACTAAGTATGGCTTAATAACAGCAGCTCACACTCTGAAATGTATCACTGCGAAGCAATAAGAGCACATAAGGGCTGCACAGTGATGAACAAACTGGGAAAACTTTTACTGTGAAAGCTGTGTTGTACATATCCATTTACATACCTTACAGGAGGTCAGTGAGGTGTGGGAATAATCCAGGACCATCAAAATTTGGAGAGAAGTTGAACACACTGAATACATCCATGATAGCCTCATACTGCAGCATACTGGGAAGGATCCTCAGGAAAGACAAACCTAGATAGTCAAAGCATATGTAATTTTATATGTAATTTTACCCGTGATGACACGTTTTTTTATAAGCAGGGATGTTGTTTCAGTGCAAAAGAAATTGTTGTTTTGTTGTTGCAAAATACATATTATATTACATTATATATATATATATATATAAATACATATATGTAAATAATAATACAAATATATAATATATTATAAAATTAGTTATGTAAATAATATAAATTATCTATCTCTCTCTATTTTTTCCCATCATTTTGAAAGTCGTGAAAACACTATTGTTGATTTTTTCTTTTGCTATATACCGTCCATACCGGCATGATGACTCCGAACTTAAACCAGATGTAACTGGATAATATTCTGATTGTTCCAATCCAATCTGACTTCTGACCTGTAATGCTGCCTGAATCATAATCATACGCTGTTCGTTTGTTGGCCAGAGGAAAACTGGCCCCCCGACTGAGCCTGGTTTCTCCCAAGGTTTTTTTCTCCATTCTGTCACCTGATGGAGTTTTGGTTCCTTGCCACGGTCGCCTTTGTCGCCTTTTTCACCTTTGTTGCCATTTGCTTTTGGCTTGCTTAGCTGGGGACATTAAATTTAACATTTAATTTAATATTCAACAATAATATTGATCTGCCTGCATTGACACCAATATAAATGAACTGAACTGAGCTGGACGATGACATTACGGTTTTCTCCAGAGTGGCTATATAAAGGAACTAACTTAACTTTTTTACAACAAAAATGAAACATCACTGAACTTAAGCTGGACTGTGACGATATTTTCTTCTGGAAACAAACAGTTGCATTATTTTCCTGTTATCTCTGTAAAGCTGCTTTGAAATAATCTGTAATGTAAAAAGCGCTATATAAATAAATGTGAATTGACTATATGAGCAAATGGGAACACGCACACAAAAAAAAATATATTTAATGTAGTCTCATTCACCTATTGAAGTTTACCAAACTATGACGACTTCCGCTTCTGAGAAACCCTGACATATGAAAAGGGTAAATAAGTGATACAGTATCTACTACAGTACACCATCATCCTATCACTAATGGACGTGCAGTACGACATATTAAACATGTATGGTTATAAGGTTGAGCAAAATTGCTCTTTAGGAAGCAAGTACTCGTTCTCAAATCCAGTTTACTGTTCATAATATATTTGTGTGGCAGTCAGAGCATCTGTGCAGACACTATTGAGAAATTAAATGTGAAAGCTCGCAACTCAGAAAGGGGTAAAAATTCAGCCAAACTTCCCAGTTAAAAGCCTTGAATATGAGATCAGGAATACAGTCGAGATAGCATTTGACAGCATGCTTAAAATTCAGAGCACAGCCTTCTAAAACTACTAGTCCTCTGGGAAGACAACCAGCACAACACACTGGATCCATTTATGCGACAACTGCAGAACTCTACCACTAAAACACATTCAACCCTCACCCTATAAAAGTCAGACAGTTTTCACCGTCGCCAAGATAACCAGACGAGAAGTGACACCAGTACAAAACAAAGCTTAGATCCAATAAATGGCAGTGAAGTGTGTTGGTCTGTAGTGAAGCATCTTTAAAAACAAGATACAGATGTATTTGACTATATGGAGTTCTATATGGGGTTCCTGCCACTGTCGCCTCTGTCTTGCTTAGTTGGGGACACTTAATGTTCAACAATATTATTGATGTGACTGTACTGACGCTGTTGTATGAGAACTGAACTGGACGATGACATCATTTTTTTTTTTTCAGAACTGCTTTATAGAAGAAATTAACTAATTTAATAATTGATGATCTTTACAACAAAACTGAATCTGATTTCAGCTGAACAAGAGCCGAAATGCATCATTTCCCTGTTTATCGCTGTAAATCTGCTTTGAAATAATCTGTATTGAATAGGTGACTTGACTATTCAATACAGAAGCTATATACCGTCTATATACCGTCTGTATATAGAAGCTTAAAACAAAAATTAATAAATTAATAAAAGTGTGACAGAAAGAGTAGCTAAAAGCAGTAAACATACACACATATACACACACACATACATGCATATATATATATATATATATATATATATATATATATATATATATATATATATATATATATATGTAATTTAGTTTCAATGCATGGTTAATGCTAAACTTACTTCAATTTCTTCTATATCATCAGATGTGATATTATGAAGCACTTGCATTATACAGTAAAATCACAGGTAGTATTATACTATATACATATTATGTATATAGAATTAGTAATGATGGTGATGATGACCGGCAGTATAAATTGAGGCACAAAAACATTGAATGTGCATCTTTAATAAAAGTTTAATCTCCGCTGCAATGCCAAAACAATCTAATTGATGGATGTGTGTAGTACACACTTTTATGCAGATAAAACGCGGCAGGCCTGCTGATGTTATTACAGGGACTGTTATCGTGTGCTGTGAATGAGCGATGGGCGGCACTGAGGACTCTGGGAGCAGGGGAACACATAAACTTTCGCTTGCATGTCATTTTTTTACCTCCCTGGAGGGACTCTTCATTTGAGGGTCAGCTCTTTACAGAAGCAGCGTTTGCTTGTCACAGGGAGCTTTGGTAAACACACATACCATCATGATGTATTAACCCCTACAATATTTACCATAGTAACCACACTTTCCAGTATACATTTGTATGTATATATGTATTATAATTCTATTTTAGAATTATATTATAATTATGTTTACATTTTATTTTTAAAGTATATTTTGTATGAGTCTCTCTGCTCACCAAGGCTTCATTTATTTGATCAAAAATACAGCAAAAAGACCAATATTGTGAAATATTATTACAATATAAAATAACCACTTTTTATTTGAATACATTTAAAAATGTAATTTATTCTTGTGATGCAAATCTGATTATTTTTAGCATCATTACTCGAGTCTTTAGTGTCACATGATCGTTCAGTAATTGTTCGGGCTGATTTATTCAAGAAACATTTTTTATTGTTATACATGTTGAAAACAGTTGTACTGCCTAATATGTTTGTGGAAATACGTTTTTCAGGATTATTTTTCTTTCAGGATTTATTTGCATTAATTAAATGCATATATTAAATAGAAATCTTTTGTAGCATTAAAAATGTCTTCACTTTCGATAAATTTAATGCTTAATAAAAGCATTAATTTATCTCTTTTTTTAATCTTACCACAATTGTTTGCAAGGTATAATCGTTTCCAAAAAATGTTAAGAAGCAAAACTGTTTTCAACATTGATAATGAGAAATGTTTCTTGAGCACCAAACCAGCATATCAGACTGATTTCTGAAGGATCATGTGACGCTGAAGATGCTGAAAATTCAGCTTTGATCACAAGAATAAATTACACTTTTAAATGTATTCAAATTTAAAATAATTATTTTAAATTGCAATAATACTTCATAATATTACTGTATTTCTGACTACATGCAGCCTTGTTGAGACTTTCAAAAAAAAAAAAGAAGTAATTTTTCCAAACTTTTGACAGGTTCCGTACATAAATAAAAATATCTAAAAATGATTGTTACTTCTTGACAGCAAAATTAACAATATGGATGTCAAAAAGTGCAAAATGCTTTCATGATCTTTTGGTCATTTTAATTTCTTATTTTGGTGACATTAGCGGCAAATACCCAGTGCTTCTGAACAAACTTTAACAAAACAAGTACCAACTTGTACGTTGGCAATAATAATAATAATAATAATAATAAGTGTAAGCAACCTTGTTATAAAAACAAAGCGTATAAGCTAGCATGGGATATGATGTACATTCTGGGACGTCGGGATATTTTACGGAATGTTGTGCAGATAAACTCCCTGCCTAATAACATTTGACAGCATGTTTCCGTTGTTAATGGCAAAGCAATGGAAAGTGCTTTGAGTGCAACTCAACGAGATAATTTAGAAGAAGAAAAAAACAACTGGGGATTATTAAAACAAAACTTAGGAAAGTAAACCTCCTTAAACTTGAGCTCTATTTGCACTTAATGCGCACATTCTCTTCAGAGATAATTTAGAAAAACATTTTCTTCACATTTTTTACAAAGCTGCTAAAGATGTCAGTTCAAGTTGCCATGGTTCAGATCTTTCTAAAAGAACAAGGATTATTTCTTCTTCAGTGATTCAGATGTTTTTGTAATGATGTACATTAGCAGCTTAAAAATAAAACACACAAACACTTCTCCCTACTGACTCCAGTAAAAAAAAAAACCACTCCATTTTCCCATCAGCCCTTATCTCTTTCTAATTCAAAGGAGTGTTTCCCTCATGGAGGTTCTTCCTCTCTTGACTCATCAACTTGATTAGATTTCAATTACGCCATCCTCACTCCTTTTTCAGGACAGACCAAAAGCTAGCATGAGGAAACCCTGCTGAGTCCAGTATTGACATAGAGATAGAGAGGGAGAGAGCTGAATATAAAGGAAAGAAACATTATTTATTCATGATGACTCTTTAATGATTCCCATTACCCAATAGATTGCTTGCTTTTAATGGGCACTCTCGTTTGCCCCATCTATATTTCTCCTTCATCATTTTTATTCACTAAAGCAAAACGTCAATGTGGAAACAGTGGACACTGGTATAGTTTGAGAGTGAAGTCATATAAGCATGATATTCTGGCTATGAAACAACCACTACAACAGAAAGTGAGATGTACAGTTCGCTTATTGTTTCATAACATTTACGTTCAAGTAAATCTGACGTTGGATGTGGCCCTGTTAGCAAAACAGAACATATGGTTAAACTTATCCTACCTTGTCCCAAACACCACCCTCAGTCCTCCTCCTCAAAGTCTACGCATGGACTGCTGGGTAATAATCCAATGTTAACTCCTCCTGACCTACATGAAGGCCTACATTAATGTCAATGTTCTTACAAAATTCCTAAAAATTTTGACAGATTTATTCTTTACGTGAACTTTATGTCTCTGATTTTACATGAGTATTGCTCAGCAAGGCAGGAAAATTGAACTAGCCAATCAGAGGCCAGGACTGAAATTATCCATTTTATAAACATTTATTTTAAAGCTGCATTCAAAGTAAAACACCACAAAACCCAATTAATCAATCCGTCAATCAATCCATCAATCAATCCATCCATCTATTCATCCACCACCCATCAAATTGTTTTATCAACTGATATTTAAAACTCCTTTGGAACTTATGACTCCTTCAAACTCAGATTGAGGGAACAATTATAAATTACCTTTGATTCATGTTTTTAAAAGCCTGACTCATCCACATTGTTAAAATCAGTTGTGCACTCTTCTTCAGGCCTTTTCTGAAAAGATGAAACATAAATCAGAATTGTGACATTTATGCCTAAATACAATTATATTACTATAAACACTTCAAAAATAAATAACTGCAGTAATATAATCAATGCCACTCTCTATTTAAATTACAAAGAAGAAATGCATCACAGCAGTTTCGAAACATTTATATTTTTTATTATAATTTATAACTTAAAACTGTTGCTCAGTGAACAACTTTAATACATCATGCAGAAAGAACTACAATGTGAGGCTTTAAAAAGTAAAAAAACAACAACATGGGACATCAAACCATAAAGAATTAAACAAGGCCTTGCCAATCTAAGCAGGAATTTCCTTTCATTACGAAGTCAATACTTATTTGTCAATACAAATACTAGAATAATTTTGAAATCTACAGAAAAACCTTCTGTTTGAGAAAGCCAGAACTTCAGGCTGTTAGAGGACAATAGATAAAAACATCCACTTTTATCTGTGAGATGAACCCCTCTAAGGGCCTCGCATACGATCAAGCTAATTTAACTCCATGACATCAGCCAGTAAAGAAGTTTCAGGGCCAATTACTTGATTGTTTCTGACAACTGTTTACCAATATGCTCTGGTTATTTATGGAGTGCTCTTCTTTAAACACACCAAAAAATGGCTTAAACAGGTCACACTCACAGACCTTTTGGATCGTCCAAAACCTTCAATTGACGCAATTAGACAACAATGCAGGAAGGAAAATCTGTGCACATTCTCATATCGCCATTGGAAACTGGGTCAAGTATTGTAGTGGCTCACATATCAGCTACTTTGATTGTATAAATGGCTTAGTAATCTGAGAGCGGTTTCTGGTCAAGCCATGATTTGTTTTGGAATAATGTCTTGGACGTGCCTATTATATGAATGTCAGTGGGGCTGAAGCATCCAATTGCGCATCAGTAGCATGACCTGAACCATCCATCTTACCTTCTGCCTGAAATAGGAATCATGAGCTTTATTTTGTTTGCAGTGGACATTTTGTCTAAGTGCAACATCAACTTTTTCAGGACAGCACGATGTAGCATGAAAAGGCGGATCTGGTCATGAAATCAATATGAACTCATTCAGGGCCATTCACAGACCCCTCGTCAGCACCGATCCTGTATCTCTTTCATTATCATGTCTGGCTGTGGCATGTCAACCTTTCTTAAGCCTCCAGTAGACGATTGATAATGGATGAAGCCACGGACTGGCTGTTCCGTCACTGCCACAACGCAATTTAATCTTCCATTGCTGCTGCCTGATGCAAAAAGGGTTTGGTGTTTGTCGAATCTGGTCACAGAAATCTTCACTGTACAATTGCAATGAGACATACAGTGTGAGCATAAAAAAGAAATACTGAAGAAAAGGCAGTAAACATAATATCAATGTGCATAATTTCTTAGCATCACTAAATTGAATGGCAAAAATAATGACTGTTTTCAAAAGACCAACATTCTCCTCTGCTATTAGTTGCATAAAGAGATTCATTTCCCAAACTCATCACTTTTAAAAGAAAAAAAACATGTTATGTAAATGCATTACTCCTAATAAAAGCCACTGCATGACTAAAGAAGATTTGGAACATCATATTGTCATAAAGTCATATTGACCACTATGGTGCATTTAGTCACGACAATCTCTGACTGCATGGCAAGAGCAACGTGTACAAATACGACACAAATTTAGAACAACGCAAGGTAAATAACAACAGAATTTGCATTTTGGCATGAACTGTCTCTTTAAATAAAGTAAATAGAAAACTTAATTGAAAATGTAACTCAAGTATGTCTGAAACTAATAAACTGGAACACTGGAAAAATCTTATTCGTTATGAGAATGTTTGTCTTGTTTTCTATTAAAAAATATCGAAACATTCTTCAAATTGATTCATTTGAGAAACAGTGACAATCTCAGCTTAAAAAACACACAGTTTGGTTTCGAGGTAAACAGAGACAATCTGTTATTGTTCACATAAAATGCAACTTAAACTATTACAAATAATTTTTGTGTATTAAAATAAAGCTGAAATAAAACATAAATATTAGATGAAAACTTAAGCTTAAAAAAACTTTGAAATTTGAAAAAACAAATTATTTAATTAGAACATAAATATAAACAAACTAAAAATAATTAGTTACAATATTACTTTTTAATAAAAACTAAAAGAAAAATGAAAACTGAAAATGTTTAAATAAAAGGAAATTCTAAATTTTAACAAATGCTATATATAATACTAAAATATCATTGTTGAGAAGCAACTTTGCTTAAGACATTAAGCATTTCATAGACTGCATCTTGAATATAATATTATTGTCTTATTGCACTGCCAAGTTTTTCCACTTGTTTATATGCAAAACAAGTGAAAATATCTGCAAGTGCAGTATTAAAGATACATTCTCTGAAAACAAGTCTTGACACCTCATGCATCTCATTACACTAGGCTTTTTTAAACTTTGTTTCCAGTTTGAAAAAAAATCTATCAAAAACTTATTAAAAAGCTATTTTGCGAGTGTTATTTTTTAAATATAGTCAGTCACCACACAGTATTGCTCTGCACCCTGAACAATAAAACCACAGTTTGGTTTCGTGGTAAGCAGAGGCTGGTTGCTCTGGCCAGGCAATGCTACATTTAAACGAGGAGTTCTGGGCATCGAACCGCCTCTTGATGGAGAATTTAATGGACTGTCACCATCAATAGAAGCTTTGCTCCAGTGCATCACAGGACACGGTTTTACAAGAGCCCAGAGTTGCTAATGAATTGGACAGGGTGAACAGCCCATATGGAGAGGATAATAGAAGAGGGCACTTCTGTGAGGTAAAATTGACCATCGAGTTGAATTAGTCATCCCGTGCGGACTCCAAAACAGTTGTCATTAAGTTATAAATGTTGTCGTTCACGGTTAAGCCGCGGGGCCTCTGAGGTCCGAATTTAACCCGGGTGAAAGTCCCATCTGAACGTGTATACGGTTCCAACGAGCAGGCTCAAGTGACGGATCGATACCCCAAACAAACAGATAATCTCTGGCCACTTCAGAGATGACGAGCCAAGAGCTGAAATTCCATCCAGAGATGAGGCCCTCCTTCCTTCAGAGAGGACTGTAAAGTCCTTACAGTCAACAGTCACCAAACAGAGGATTAGGAGACGCTGCAAAGAACGACACCTCCAGAGCTGCTGACGGAGCGTGTGGGTTTGGGCTTTGGAGATTAAGCTGAATCAGATTGTCGGTATTCATTTTGGACGGTGAGTGTGCGGGCAGCCTTTTGTTTTAGCAGCCCGTTTCAAACCGACAAGCTGCGGTTTTAAAATACACACACAAAACACCATCTGGATCATGGAGGAATCAGAAAAACGTAGTTTTTTTTCCAACAAACATTTTCACAAATGTGAACTGAAGATGCTGTGCGAGACATCTTTTATTAGGTTTTACAAACATTATTTTTAAAGCTGTAT
Organism: Siphateles boraxobius; assembly: GCF_051911475.1. Taxonomy (NCBI): domain Eukaryota; kingdom Metazoa; phylum Chordata; class Actinopteri; order Cypriniformes; family Leuciscidae; genus Siphateles; species Siphateles boraxobius. The sequence continues at coordinate 31,068,242 of NW_027509219.1, forward strand.
TCAAAGCAGGGTTTTAAAACATTTCCTACCACTTTGATCTTTCCAAATATTTTATATATGAGAATAATTGGTAACACTAATAAGGTCCCATTAGTTAACGCAAGTTTTAACATGCTACTAACGCAACTCAACTAGGCCTCATTCCTTTTTTTTGCATGTGTCTTGGGTATTCGTTACCTGGAAAAAACCGCAAGACTACAATGGAGATTTTCAGGGAGTTCAGAAACAGTGCTATATACAACAAAATCTGACATTTTGAAAATTTATTTGGCGCAGTAATACTGAAAGAGTAATTTACAATGCTAGAATGCGACTCAAACCAATCAGAATCAAGGACCGGAACAATCCGTTTTATAAATAAAATTTAGAGCAGCACAATCATGATATCATGAACAATTCAGCCTGCCTAAAAGCGATTCCATTTTCTGAAAAATCTTTTACATTTGGTTACATGTAACAGTATATAACCAAAATCTACCAAGTGTGGAATTAAATATTTCTTGTTCTTTGTGTTTTAGTCAGTTTACTTTTTGCGAGTAAACCACTCAGCATTCTTGGCCAATAAGCTTGCTTAACCTATACCCTACATATATGTTGAGTCATACCTTTTTATACACATTACTGGTTTTTGTTTGATCAGGCATTATGTCAATTAATACCAAAATAGACAATGACAGGGATGAGAGGATTATAAAAAAAAAAACTAAAAAAACAATTTTTTTATGCATCCACCGAATTAAGATTTTTATTAATCAATATCAATCTATCTTCCAAATGAATATTTACATATTGGGAGGGAGGATAAATTGTCATGAGAATAAAACAAATTAAAAAAATTTTTTTACGACCCAGACGGTTTATGAAATTTACCCCTATGGTTGGAAGTCAAGTAGGAAAATCCCACAAATGACTTTAAAAGAAAACTAGCATAAGATAAGATGCTATTACTTTATTGGTTTTATGCACAATAAAGGGTTTCAGTCATTATCACTATATGTGACTATAAAGAGTGTCTTCATATCAAAACTCAAAGAAAAAGCTCCCCGCTATCTATTCTGGACTGACGTATAGAATCAGAATGCACAAAAATGGAGCCATTTCAAGACTGATTTCTTTTCCTTTCTTGATTTAGACTCAGATAAACGGTTCTTAGGAACAGATTTCGACCTACAGTACCTTAATTCATCATGCCTAAATTAAGAGGATTTTCCTTTTCCTGTGTCCTATCACTCTGCTGCAATTACACAGTATGAGTCCCATCCGGTAGACAGTCTTGCACGCTGACGTTCAGATGAGAAGAGTCAATGCATCCTTTCCCAGTGTTTTACACCACACCTGCTAGGGCACAAAGACAAAGCGGGAGACCACAACCAACAAAATCACTTGTTATGCAATACCTGAAATTTCACTGTGGTATGGCAATACCTGCATTTTTTAGCATTGTGACAAACTTAAAGGTGCAGTAAGCGATTTCAAGTGGTGCTCATTGCAGAGGCTAATGAAGTCCAGAACTTTGCGAAAAAATAAAGCAAAGATGACCAAAAAATAAAGCAAAGATGACCAAAAAAGTCAAGGAAGAACAAAAAAATAACATACAGTACACAAGAGTATATACAAGCAAGAGTTGGTAGTTAGTCATCAGCAGAACAACAGCTCCAGACAAACAACGATTTGTTACTATAGCCCGTTACTATAGCTAACATTAGAACAACAGCATATCTTGGTTCTGTGAAACAAAGCAAGCCCAATGTTACTGACGTATGGAGGAGAAACAACGCAACCTCTGCGTCCCTTTTTTAGGCCTTCTCTTTTGTAATATCTCTTAACCATCTCTCTTTCTAGCCTTTCTTAAAATATCCCTCTTGCTCCTCCCCCACCATGAGTGGACACTGATTGGGGCTACTGCTGATTGGCTACAGTGTAATATGATGGGACCGAGCAGCATTTGATCCACCTTCTGATCCACCTTCAGCAGCATTTCTCAGAAATCGCTTACTGCACCTTTCTCAATCTTAAAACGTGAGAACCAATGGGCTAATGCATGGCTTCAGAAGACAGAAGCTTGACAGAATCTTCCCTTCTCATTCACTTTCATTATATGAAAAAGAGTACCATAACATCCTGTCTAACATCTCCTTTTGTGTTGCACGGGGGGGGGGGGGGGGGGGGGGGGTTTGGGGGAGTAACATAAGGGTGAGTAAATCATCTTTTTTTTAGATGAACTATTCCTTCAACTTCCTGTTCTCCAAGACATCACATGAGGATTTTTTCAGTACTCACTGTCTCATTAAAAAGTGATGCTGGCGTAATTATGAGCCGCAGGCAAACATGTTTAGAACGACCAAGGGAGGGAAATGAAGTACAGTAGATAATGAACGTCTGGATGGGAACTGATCTCAGATCATCCGGGAAAAGACTAACATGCGTTGTGCCGTTTAATACTTTAATGGGAGCGCAGAGATGAGATGCAGACATGGTCCTCCCATACAGATGTCCCATGTTTCTTTGTAAAGCTGAGAGAAGGAGCTATTTATAGACAGCAGCAAAAGAAATCAAGAAACTAGTAAATTTTTAACTAGTGTCTCAAGACTCCAATCTCTTAAGCCTCTCTCACCTTTCCTTCCCTCTGTTCTTCCTCTCTCATCTCTGGTAATGTCTGTAAAAGAGACTGGAGACACTTTGAATCAGACATGTTTAAAAATAGCAAGGTTACATCACATCCACAATGGTGACATCACTTCCTGAAGTTCAGGGAAGTGTACGAAACATGTAAACAATTTTAATTGGTTAGTTCACAGATCAGAGATCCGTCATTATTTACTGACCTTCATATCATGTATGCTGTTATTTTTTCACTCAAACACAAAAGATTTGGGCTACTGCATAGAAAAGATAATTGTTATATAACATTTTACATACAATATTAAAAAATAAAATAAAATTCACCGACCCCAAACTTTTGAACAGTATTGTATAAACATATTTGCACAGAAAACATAGCATGCCTGTTTGGAATGACATGAATTTTAAATTAGGCTGAACTCTGGCTTTAAGGAAATCAAACCCTGTACATGATCAGTATTAGGTGAAGGATATTAAGTCACAACTTACATTACAGTCTTCATGTTACAGTGTATTTACATAAGCAGTTACTCAATAATTCTAATTAACTATAAGTGCTTACTTAATGTGTAAGGAAGACCGAGGCTAGTCACACTTCCAGTGAATATTCCAGTCAGTTTCTATACCTTAAAGTCTTGGCTACACAAGAGCTAATTAATACTTCCACTGTCATTGTCCTAGAAAAAAGATATTCATTAAACGCACATTGACATCTTGTGACAACATGCCCCTATGGTATGAATAAAGTGATCCCAAATATATTGATTTATTCACATAAATGCAATGGCAAGCCAGAAATTAAAAGTCCAAAATCATACCAAAAAGTATAACATTATATAATGCACAATGAATGATGCCCATCATGAGGAAGAGGTCATAAACACGTACAAATGTTCAAGTGACTTTTCTCACATACGGATGTCCTGGTGTGACACAGTCTCCACCAACAGCTTGTGACAGATCTGTTCACACATTTCAGCATAATGCACACACCAGCACATCTTAGCTGGCACAACACGATTCTTAGATTTTGCGTATTCAGTGTGAAAGTCGTTCTACTCTGATGTCACGTTAAACATTTCTCATCCGTTGAAAAGAAATAATTGAGTTATATTTTGGTGATAGGCTGAGGACAAGCGAATGATTGCCTCCATTTTTCTTTATCAGTCCGTTGTCTATTTGTGTTGTATAACACATCTGCTCATGGCCAACAAGTGCTGAAGGCATCAGACAAGACCTTTGATCAGTGCCTTAAAGGTAAAATTCTGTCATCATTTATTCACCCTCAAATTATTTTAAACCTGTATTCATTTCTTTCTTGTGCTGAACAAAAAAAGAAGATATTTTATAAGAATGTGGGTAACCAAACAGTTGCTGATCCCCATTGACTCCCAAAATCTTTTTTTATATATACTGTGAAAGTCAATGGGGACTAGCAACTGTTTAGTTACTAACATTCTTCAAAATATCTTCCTTTTGTGTTCAACAAGAGAAAGAACTTCATGCAACTTGGGGGTGAGTAAATGATGACAGAATGTTTATTTTTGGATGAACTATCCCTATAAGTATACTATAACTATAAGCGTCTCATTTCTAAGCCACTGTAGCATCATCAAACAAGATTGCAAAAATAATGATAATTGGGGGGATGGGTTTAAACATTAAACATTCATTTAATTCAAAATAAATACAAATAAGAAAAAAATAAAATAAAATCGAGAGCTGCTACTACTACTACTCTCATTAGAGTCACAACCGATTTGCTCTTATCATCCGATCGCGACTGTATCTCTCTATTAGTGTTACTCAATCTTAGTGCTGCATTTCATACCATTGACCACAACATTCTTTTAAATAGACTTGAAAATTATGATGGTATTAGTGGAATTGCATTGGCATGGTTTAAATCATACTTATCTGATCGTTATCAGTTTGTAGCAGTAAATGAAGAGATGTCTTGTCAGTCAAAAGTTCAGTGTGGCGTACCACAAGGCTCAGTACTAGGTCCGTTGCGGTTCAATTGGTACATGCTACCCTTAGGAGATATCATTAGGAAGCATGGCATTAGTTTTCACTGTTATGCTGATGATACTCAGCTCTATATTTCTTCATGCCCTGACGAAACTTACCAATTCACAGAATTAACGGAATACATAGCTGATTTAAAAAACTGGATGACTAGTAATTTCCTACTACTTGATTCTGTAAAAACAGAGATTCTAATTATTGGACAAAAAACATCCTCACATACTAACCTAGAATACTGTCTAACACTTGATGGCTGCTCTGTCAAGTCTTCGTCGTCGGTTAGGAACCTGGGTGTGCTCTTTGATACCATTTTTTTCATTTGAAAGTCACGTGTCTAGTATCTGAAAAAAACGCATTTTTCCATCTTAAAAATATATCTAAATTACATCATATGCTCTAAATGACAAATGCGGAACAGTTAGTAAATGACATTAATAGCCCTGCACGCTTAATAAAACTACAGCTGGTCCAAAATGCAGCAGATAAAGTTCTTACTAGAACCAGGAAGTATGACCATATTAGCCCGGTTCTGTCAATACTGCATTGGCTCCCTATTAAACATTGTATACATTTTAAAATATTGCTGATTACTTACAAAGCATTAAATGGTTTAGCTCCCCAGTACTCGAGCGAGCTCTTAACGCATTATAGTCCGTCACGTCTATTGCAATCTCAAAATTCCGGCCAGTTGATAATACCTAGAATATCAAAATCGACTGCTGGTGGTAGATCCTTTTCCTATTTAGCAGCAATTTTTTTGAACAGTCTTCCTAACATTGTCCGGGAAGTAGACACACTCTGTCAGTTACAATCTAGACTAAAAACAAATCTCTTTGACCTAGCATACACATAATACATTATAGACTTCTATAATTCAATGTTAGGCTGCATAGATTAGGTCAGCAGGAACCGGGAACACTTCCCATAAATCCTGATGTACTCGTTACAAAATAAGAAGGATAGCGTCAACGCTAATATTAGTCTCTCTGTTTATCCCGATGTTTACCGCAGTCTGCCGGATCCAGGCCGTATCCGGATCTGATGAAGGACCTGCACCTGGACACGACGACAACGCAGTCCTGAAGAGTCAACTAGTCACATGACAATTGATAATGTAGTCCTAATGAAAATGGATTAAGCCAACTTAACAAGTTTAAATTTACTGCACACAATTAAAAGCAGTCAAAAATTGTGTTGAACTGACCCATTGTAATAGAATACATTGGAAAAAAGGGGGGGAAAATACTGTGACTATATTCACAATATAGCACAGACAAAACATGTTTTTTGACCAATCAGCATTTTATTTTTATTTTTACATAATGTGTACTCTGTCAAAGCGGTAATCAATGTAGCTAATATGCTGAAATTTCCTTCTGACAGCAGAAATCTAAAAACAATCTGTCGGCGATGAAATATTAACCCTCGACTGGCCACATGGGCAGTGGAAAAGCACAGCATGTGTGAGGGCGAGACAGTCGGGGACATTTGAGCTTATGCAGCACAATCCATCCCCTCATGAAAGAATCACATCACTCCTGCACGACACGAGGGGAATCGCATTCGCTGCAGGCCATTTGACTGCATTTTATTCATTCTCTGAGTTTCCTTTATGTAAATTGTCTCCAAATGTCCAGAACCACAGTACAGTACTCTGCTTCTGTTTATCATCAAATATGGATGAAAAGACTTTTGTGAAGCTTATGTTGGTCAGACAGTCGTTCACATATGGCATGTGGCATTCTGACATATGGTCAGTCTTCTCTTTTTAAGGCAGGTACGAGGTCACAGGTTATTTTAAAGGGCTATATCATATGTTTATCAACATTTACAAAACAGAGTCCATTAACAAGATACAAAAACTTGGATGGATGGATGGATGGATGAGTGCAAAAACCTGACTGACATTATTATTGGCCTTCAGGGAAAAAAATAAAATGCTTCACATGTGTAAAACATTCTTGGCAACAGTTATAAAGAGTATATTAAAACAATATAAAGAATTACTCACAAGCTTTCAATAACTGAAGCAGCAGAGAAGGACTGGTCTGAAATTAGAAATGAGATGTAGTTAGTTGATCGTACATTGAAGGCCACTATCTAAATCTTACACAGAGACTGTGTCTGCAGCAGTGTAATTATGAAAGTTTAACACCAGGCACCTCATCATGCTGCCTTTAATTAAAAACAGATTTCAAAGGTTGTTGGAGTGTCAGTTCAATTAGCCTTAACATCTGAATTTGTCTATTTCTTTCACCAGCTGAACTGAAACTTGAGTTCACCTTAAGACACCTTCATTCCCAGTGGTGAAAAAAGGAAAAAAAAATACTAAAAAGAACGTGAGAGCTTATCTCTATAAAAGTCCATTTTTCTTTAACAGAACACTCATTATGCTTACTTCATATTCACAACTATGTCTTTTAGGCAAAGTATTTTAATGAGTCCACAAAGTGTCTTTTGAACATTGGGGAAAATAGATGCATTAGTCCTATAACAGTGTGGAAAAAACAGCGAACACAATCATTATTTGCTGGACGGATACTCTGATAAAAGATAATGTGTTTTATTTACAAAACAAAATGAACCACGGCACTTTCAACAAAAAGGGCACAAAATAGTGCCTGAAAATCTTAAAAATATATTTTTTCAAACAATGGTTAATGAAAGGCAGTGCTTAATCTGAGCTGGTGCAAATCGTCAGAACACCGGCATAACAGGTCCACAGCGTTTCACAATATTTACGCAACTCATTTAACTAGCCCCTTTGTGGTGCTCATATCCAATATTTCATACACCTCACCTCGTGTTAATCTTTAATGGTCTGTCCTACTTCAGTCAGAGCACATTTTTTCTTTGTGTATCTGTCAAGGATATCAAAACGTCCCAGTGCAGGGTCACAATCCAGGGTCATATCATAAGGGTTTTAAATACATCAGAGCGATTCAACACCTAGAACCTTTCCAGAGGACGGAGGCAATGAGATCTGTTTGCTTTCTAGCTATGGAAATGTGCTGGCAAAATATTTTGGGAACACAGAAGAGTCTTTCTGGACATATTGAATGCTCTGATCAATATCGTCAAACGCAAATATAGAAACAAAAACTTGAGAGCGAATCAAAAAGATTTCTGACAGCTTCATTTCAAATTTGTCCTTTTCAATTTGAATGCTTGAAACAGCTTAACTCTGGGTTTACAATATCATTAACTATTAACCTAGACTTAAAAACATAAATTTTTAAGCCAGGGTTAAACAATGCTTTACACTTTTTAAAGGCCGCTAGCATGGCATACGCAGGGTAATGAAGCATGCTAAATGTAAACCATGTGAATAACTAATTAAGGTAAAGTATACAAACAGCGTGAAAAAGAACAAGATGCTAACCTAATTATGTGTAAATATTTCAAACTTGCATAAAGTGCTTTTTAAAATAAAATATTTAAATGATTCTTAATTATAACAGTGGCCTAGAAAACGCAACATTTTTATGCATACGATGATATGTTGAAATTACATGACCAACGGTCTTTTTATCGAAAACTTACCTCAAACCAACATTTTCCAAAGAACATTAACTCAAGTCAGCATGCAGTAACATATCCTGACCACATGGGTGCTCCAGAGCTGATAGGGGCAGCGGAGTGGATCATGAATCTTTTTTTTTTTTAGGAAGACATAAGAACTGAGTTAACAAAACATGTAGGAGTGAACAGGCTTGTCATAATACCAACATTTGCAGTCTTTGATCTCAAATCACTTGTCTAGTTACATGAATGCTTCGGCCAAATACCGGAAATGCATCAAGTACACTAGTTTCTAAAGATGATGAATGATGGAATATCCTTAGTCTCATATACCACTCTGAAACCACATTAGAGATGTTAGTGGATTTAGGATTAAAGGGATAGTTCACCCAAAAATGAAAATTCTGTCAGTATTTACTCACCCTCATGTTGTTCCAACCCCGTAAGACCTTCGTTCCTCTTCGGAACACGAATTAAATTTTTGATGAAATCTGAGAGCTGGATCACTCCTCCATAGGCTTCTTCTTGCCAGCCCCGAAAAGTCATTAAAGACATCATTAAAATAGTCCAAGTGACTACAGTGGCTCAATCTTAAGTTTATCAAGCGACGAGAATACACTTTGTGCACAAAAACAAACAAAAATAACGACTTTATTTCAACTATTCATTTCCTTCTCTTTGGGTCTCTAGTCAGTTAACTTAGTATGATTGCGTAGAGCTACGTTACACGTAGGCTCACTATTGGCCGACGCTGGTCATGTGGGTGATGCGTTTGACATACAACAACAGAAGCTTACGCTATTACACTAAGTTAACTGACTCGAGGCCCAGAGAGAAGGAAATGAATAGTTGAAATAAAGTCGTTATTTTTGTTTGTTTTTGTGCAAAAAAAGTATTAAAGTAATGACTTTTCGGGGCTGGCAAGTTTCAATCCCTGAAGAAGCCTATGGACTAGTATGGAGGAGTGATCCAGCTCTCAGATTTCATAAAAAATATCTTAATTTGTGTTCCAAAAATGAACGAAGGTCTTACGGGGTTGGAACAACATGGGGGTGAGTAAATACTGACAGAATTTTCATTTTTGGGTGAACTAACCTTTTAAGTGTGCGTTAAGGTCGCTAAGCTTTGGCATTTTTCTTGTGGAGTCTTGAGAACCTACTTCCTGTCACGTGCACATGATCTAAACAGGCCAAAGACTGCAAATGTGGGTGTTGGGACAGACCCAATCTTTAAAAGATCATGTCAGTTACCCAAATCGACCCATGACACTCAAACTGAAAACATTAAATGGCATTCACAAACCATTTTAGTTCCATAACTAAACCGATGCCTCAGGGCTCAGTGCTTGGACCACTTCTCTTCTCCATCTACATGTCATCACTAGGATCTGTCATTCAGAAACATGTTTTTTCCTATCACTGCTATGCTGATGACACACAACTCTACCTCTCACTCTGCTTGCATCTCAGCTTGCCTGACAGACATTTCTTGCGGGATGAAGGACCATTACCTTCAACTCAACCTTGCGAAGACAGAACCGCTTGTGGTCTAAACCATTCAGCTATGTTCATTAACCATAACTCCATCCAGGATAGCCAGGAACCTTGGAGTTGTGATTGATAATCAGTTAAACTTCACAGACAATATTGCTAGAACTGCCCAGTCCTGCAGACATGCCTTATACAACATTAGGAAGATCGGGTCCTTCCTATCGGAGCATGCTAAACAACTCCTTATCCAAACTCTTGTTCTATCCAGACTGGGCTATTGCTCTCTTGGCAGCCCTTCCAGCATGCACTGTCAAACCTTTTCAACAAATCCAGAAAGATACAGCAAGAGTGGTCTTGCTCTCCTCAAATTGCACTGGTTGCCAATTGCTTCAAATTCAAGGCATGGATGTTTGCCTACAGAACAACCACTGGTTCTGCACCGCTATACCTAAACTCAGTACTTCAGACCTATGTGCCCTCCGGAAGCTTGCGTTCAGCAAGTGAATGGTGCCATCTCAAAGATGTACAAAATAACTTTCATGAACCTTTACCTTGACTGTTCCAAGCTAGTGGAAAGACCTGTCTAACTTAAACCGAGCTCATGAATCTTCAGTCATTTTAAACAAACTGCTGATAATGCATCTTTTCGATCAACACTTGACCCATTTACACTAACACTCACTATTCTACATCTATTTATAAAAAAATAAATAAAACCTTGCTACATGTACTGTGCTAGACTAACTGGGACTAGTCACAGAACTTGCATATTGTTGCCCTGAAATTCTTTTGAATATTATCTGGTTAGATCAAGTAAACAGACACAATTGTGAATCAAAGTACATGTTGACTTAAAGTAGTAAGTAATCAGTGTTTTCGTGACTGTTGGAAAACCACTTACCAAAGGCGACGTGGGGGCATCATGCATTTCACAATGGATGTTTTCTCCAACACCCTTAGGAGTAATTCTTCTACCCTTTCCATCAACTGCATTCAATTTCTACAACTCCGACGTCAATACAAGGGTTCATGGCTAAATTACAGCAGCAAAAGACACAAAGGCAGACAGCAGAGTTACAACAGTGATTTCGATATTTCTAAGGCTTCGAAATTAGGGCCAGACGACCTTACATACTCACAAACAATAACCAGAGGCAAAGACAATTATGTGAAAGGAGTGCCAGTCACTTGTAGTGATAAACCAGTCACAATGTAGAAATACAAGAAGTTGGACCTCACAGGAGAGCTTTAACCATGACGTAGTGTAATGTCCTGAGGTGTAGCGTAGGTATGTTGATTACGAATCAATGCTTTAATCATTTCACTTAAGATGCTGAAGAGCCCTTTGGCTACATTAAATCAGAAACGTGTAAAATGAATGAGCGACCACGAAGCGCATGCTGAAAAGATTCAATCCTGCTGATTTTTCTGTCCTGAATAATTCCCTTCTTTATTAGGTATTGATTGGATATATCAGTCAGTCCACTAATGCCCAGGATAGCACCCATGAGTGTCAAATATAAGTGTGAGTTTCAGTGACCTGAAAGACTTCCATCGCTTTTTGTGCCATTAAATAAAAAAAGCACTTCATAATTGAGTTCAAGATTAATGTTTTTGGCAGAGGGAGCAGTATACCGTTTTTATATTGATTTCGTAAGGGATAATCCAAGGCTAGATGTGCATTTATTAACTTTAATGCACAACATGGAAGCAAAATAACCACTTGATGTGAAGCGGTTTATTTAAAATTAACCAGTTTCACAACAGATTCACTGCAGCTCCTGCACAAATGACGGTATAGCATCTTTTGTTTTGTAGCCACATACAAAATTATATATTAATATGTTATAGGAGAGTTATTAACATGGTATCTTTAATTGGTGGTTATTAGTCTAAATTGATCTGTTCAAATGTAGTTTATTGCTGTCATTGAGATTCTCAATGTCATTGATTCTCATTCTCATCTCAAAAACAAAACAAAAAATAATGATATATATATATATATATATATATATATATATATATATATATATATACATATTATAAATACACATGAAAAACTTACAATACAATTTACAAAAAATACAAATGAAGACTGTTTACGATGTTTATTTTGAGATACTGCAAAGCCACTATTATGAGAAACAAAATCGTAATTAGGTCTTTTTTTTTACTCTGATGCAGAAACAATGCATCATAAAATACATGACCGGTAATAAATATTTATGACCAGTAAATTCCAATTCACTCACCATTGGCAGGTGTGGCGATGGTGTGATCCCCACCTCCATAAATGTGAGAATATCATAAACCGAAATCAAATTTTAAAACCTTTCAAGTTTTCTCAAAAAGATCACAATTTTCTATTTAATGGGGGACGTTGTTCATTATAAGGATGAAACCTAATGCAGAGCAGTGGAGCCCTTCAGCATATGTTGATTAGAGATCACACTCACTGAACAGTAACAAAGACAAAGATGACTGAAGTATTTAAACGGCTCCAATTAAATGCTGCTCAATGATTCATGTCATTTGTTTGCACAGTTCTTACAGGCATCATTGATAGTGCGGTAAACACTGCTTTTGCTCAGAGCAGAGATTAACGAGTGTATTAGACAAACACTCAGAGTAAAATGCTTGCGAGCTTGTGTGTTCAGTCCACTGACATGGGGAGGTACCAGCCTTTATACCAAGCTTGCATGACTTTCTTTTTTTCTTTTCTTTTTAATGTCTTATTTTCATTGTCCATTCAAGGAGTCAATGGGGTCCAATGTTGTTTTGGACGCTGATAATGGTTAATGCATGAATTCTTTAATATATTTTCTTTTGTGTTCCACAGAAGAAAGAAAGTCATACAGGTTTGGAACAACATGAGAGTGAGTAAATGATGACAGAATTTTAAACTATTAACTAAATGTAATGCACTTTTTACATAAGCTAAACATCAAGAAAGAAAAAAACCTTTGTGATGTACGATTTGTGGTTCCTCTAGCTCAACTGGTACAGCATGACACTAGCAACGCCAAGGTCATTGGTTTGATTCCAAGGGGATCCCTGTGCTGATAAAAAGAAAAGAATTATACAATTAAAAGCATCTGTCAAATGAATAAAACATACATTTTGAACCAACCATATGAAGTTTGAGACTCAGAACACTTTTTTTTTGCCAGCCATTCTTTATTACCACTGCAAATTATGGAAATCTGAACATGACAATGAAATGCATATAAATAAATATTAGCCATAGAGACGTAGTGGAAGAATGGACATCAATAATAGAATCTGCTTGCATGTAATTAGTGATGATTAACCGATGATCTTAATTAAAGATGATCATGTTTGGCAGATATTAGATTAGAAGTTTAAAAAGGCAAAAAATGAAACAACTGAGCTTTAAAGGCAAACATCCTTCATTCTTTTGAGCACAATGGTGAATTTTGGTATGTCAGTTTCCTCAATGGCAGAAATGAAGAATATCGTTTTTCTACTTTTGCATGGTAAAATGGATGCAATATGGAAAAGCATTCCGTCAAGATTGCCTTTAGAAGTCAGAGAGAGGGATTTAACAGGCATTTAACGCACCATGCACAAACGTCACTCATGTGCCAAGAACATGGAAACGAACTGTTGTCGCAATAAAGCTTAAAGCAATGCAAAGGCTTGAAAAAGAATGGTAATCCTTCACATCTCACAAACCATAAAACATTATTTTGCCAGGTAAATACATACGTATATCTCTAAATTAATACAGAACCGTTTATGAATAAGGTAGACGCAGAATCCATAATCTCATGTGACTAAAACTTTCAATCTACTATGTTCTGTTGTGCGATCAGAACGAACTAAAATAATCATCTCATAGTTGTTTGGTCAATATTCATTCTATCTAAAATGATGAAAGGACCTTAGGTGGGGTAGATAGATGACATATTTAATTTGACATGAATGAAAATCAGGTTGATTTTTGATCAACTCAATGAGTTTTCATTGTTTTGTTACATTAATTATAGCATATCCTTGTATGAGCTGTAGTAAGCTGGTTACGTTTGGAAAAATCAGTGCAAGCAGTCACACAGTAAAAATATGAAGTGAGCCTGAGGACTGACAGCAAAATATTATGACCTCACAATTAAATGAGACACTTGACACTCTCCAAATAAAACACTTCTGTGTGTGTCAGAATTTAAAATGTTCACAAAAAGCGGAATGCATAAAAGCGAAATCATGTCGCAACAGGGGCATCGACACACACGGGTGAAACTGTTGTTACACTAAAACAGGCGGCTAGCTTCTCATGGGAGTCGAGCAGGTTTCAAGTGCGCACTATGAGAAATTGGTCCATTCCCCAACAGCACCGTCAGTTCTGAGACAGACAGAGAGGTGTCAAATTGAGTCGTTAAGCTGCGGAGAGATTGCTGCTTAACGAAAGTCGTCCAGGGAGCCGCTTTCCTTCACGGGAACGTTTTGAGAGCCCAAGAAAAAAAATGCTTAGATAATTATCGCAGCAATTAAGCGCACACTCTCAATCTCATTCTCGCCGGAAAACTTTCTGTTTTTTTGATATAGTGAACCTTTCAGAAAGGAGCAGCATACCATAAGATGTAGACATGATGGTATTTGGATTTTCTGGCACAAATAAATACAATTTAGATGAAAAGATCCGTTCTACGCCCCATGTACACACATTCACGCACAAAATAAGTGTTTTTAGAGAAATCAAATATACAAAACAGGCAATACAACAGTGATAACAGTTTGAGGGCGCCAACATCAGACACACGCTTTCCTGAACGGGGGAATTAGTGGTAGGTACAGCGGTCCTGCTTGGACCGCCGAGTCCATGCCACTGTCCCGAGCACACAGTTCACAGATATCAAGCAGCCAGGGTTTGCTTGACGGCCACTTATCCACCAGTTCTTTTCCGTCACAGAGAAACAACATATAAAGTGTTACGTTACATTCAGTAGTATGTAAATCACAGATAGACTTGATCTGTTTCAACCCTCTGTGCTCCTAGTACATCTGAGGAGATTGTTGGAGGACTTTGAAAGAGATGGATGTAGTTTCCTCCTGGTAGCCGTGAAGAGATGAGAGAAGGAGAAAGAGAAGGGTACTGAATCATCGGATAGATAATGTCCAGTTTTAGCCCGTGGCTTTGGAGTTTTCCGCAGGGGTGGCGTCTTTACTCAAACGCTCAATCTCCTGAGACAAAACTTCCAGATCCTGCAAAACAAACCATGTTTAAACGTGATTCTGATAAAGATCAGTTATAGTATTAACAATGTGTGGTAGTTTCACACTGTTAATGTTTATTTGCGGTGGCGCCCTCCTGGTAGACTTTACACATTAGCTTGTACCCAACCCATAATATCCCTCTGAAAATGTGGATTTTAAAAAGAAAAAAGCAATGAAGGACCCATTAGGCGGTCAGGCCTGAGTTCAGCTGCAATCTCACATGGTATTATACTATGATTCTCTCACAAACACACACTCACGCAACAGCAGAGGCAGCGTTGCATGCACTGTGTGCTCACTCTAAAGCAAAAAAGCCATCAAATATTAAGTGGGCTGTTTGTTTCTGGCATGACGGCCTCAACTGCCAGTAAATATGCATGAGGTAGTTGCTCGCCGGATTAGAGGGAGATGCCGAAAGTCCACAACTGTAGACAGAGGACATTTTGGTCTGTAGTTATGGTTTCTCCATTGATGGCATATACTAGGCTACATATAAAGTATATATGGAAAAAAAGTCCATATGAAAAATGAACAGGTGAATTTGGGTAAATAATTGTGGTGAGAATGTTATATTACAAAATAAATTGAATTCAGGGGTTATATTCAAGCTGTTAGTCTTGTGAGCTGTGAGTTCTAAAGTGGCATCAGTATCATATAAACTGAAAATACACTTTACAAGGGTTTTGATGGAGTGATGAGCACCATCAGAGACACAGAGAAAAACAGGAAGTTAGTGACCATGTCTTGAACTGCTGTAGATTGAGCTCATCAGCTTTAAAGCAGCTCCAGATTTTTCTCATCTTGTCTGCAGGAAAACTGAACGCTTAATCGGCTGTTAACGAGTTCGACGCATCATCAGAGTTCACTATGGCAGCAGCCAGCAAGATCGTTTTCCAGTGTTGCTGTTTTGAACACCATCTACAACAACAAAACCTGCAAATACACATCTTACACACATATAAGTGCATGTAATCCAAAGGATTTATGCAGTACCACTACTAAATAATTACATTTAGTAATGATAATAATAAAATAAAACAATACCTCTAACTCAGCTTCAAAAGTGGCTTACCCCTTTTAAAGTTGGAACTAGATGTGTCACATTGGTAATATAACTATAGTACTAAACTTGACCAGACTTGACCCTTCAAATGCTTCTCAAGATGTTTGAAAATCGATTTAGAAAGTTTCCTGCAAAGCAAACCTTCCTGTTATAGTTATGGACAAGCTTTGCAGAGGGATCATTACTCCGTCTTGGTCTTAGTTTGCATCGTTTGTCTCTGCCAAGGTTAAGGCAGGGTGTAACCTACAACTCCCCCTGGGCACCAACACACACACACACACAAGATGTACTCCGCCAAGATCCAGACTGTCTCCAGGTCTCACATCGGCTCAAACGCCCCCTCAGTAAGGATTTTATTCACATTCACAAAACAGAGTACCAAGCATCACATATTGGTGCATTCATAAAGAATGTAACAGATGTGAAGTTGCAGGTATGCATATAACCTCTCTGAAAGTGGCTCATCCAATAAAATGTATAATGCATTACAGTTGAGAGTCTTTTGTTTTTAACTCAAGACTTATATAACATGAAGCCACTGTTTTTACACTCATGCCAGAATTATTTATTTTACATTAATAGTCTTCTAGTTTGCATCCATCCAGTTCCATCTTTGAAGTATTCAAATCACTGGATTATACAAAAAATAAGCATTACCAAATTGTTATGTGATCTAGACATTTTTGGGTTGAATTTACAGCTAAAATAAGCATATTGTTATATATACACCACACATGTATTTTAGTAGATTATTTTACCCAAAGCCATGCTGCATTAATGCATTAAAGCTACAGACACATTTTAACTGCTTTTTATTTAAATAATCTATTCCTTTGATTGCGAAGCTGAATTTACAGCAACATTATAACTTCAGTCTTCAGTCACATTATTCCTCAGAAATCATTCTAATATGCTTGAAAACAGTTGTTCTGCTTAATATTTTTTGTGATGCAGTACAGTGAGGACATTTTTAAATGTTACTAAAGATTTTGTTTTCCAATAAATTATGTTCTTTTGAACGCTTTATTAATCAAAGAATTCTGAAAAAATCTATCACGGTTTCCACAAAAATATTAAGCAGTACAACAGTTTTCAACTGATAATAAAAAATGTTTCTTGAGCAGCAAATCAGCTAAAAGATCATGTGACACTGAAGACTGGAGTAATAATGCTGAACATTCAGCTTTGCATCATTGGCATAAATTATAAGCTATAATATTATAGCTCATTTTATTATTTTATCGAATTAAAACAACAACACATGGCTTCACTACAGGAACAAACCTCTTCATTAACGATGTGCGGCTCTGGAAATATCAAGAGGGGTGTGAGAGGTTAATTGTCATTAGTCAATCTGTGTGATGGTGTAATCCCATCAAACGCATCCCCCTGCAGGCTGCCTGACATGCACTTTCTATTCCTGCTTCTAGAAACATTTTAGCATTAACAACACGCCCACCCTGTGGTTCCTGATGAATAAGAACTCTCAGTGGAGTCTCAAGATCCCATGAGAGGAAGCCACTTACACACACACACACACACACACTGCCAATCACACACACACACACACACACTGCCGATCACACACACACTGCCGATCACACTGTCAGAGGGACTGCAGGTGGATGATTGCAGACAGAGCAGGTGGAAAATTCATGGTCAGTTCAACCCAATTCAACTGAATGAGTTGTTCATTGCTCAACACGGATCAGCTCTTTACATCCAATGAAGCATCAAATGCATGTTTCCCTTTTTTTAAGAAACTTGGCTAGACCCACATGAAATCTGTTCTATTTTTTTGCAGTTCCCACAGTGATTTGTAGAATTAGTAGAATTCTGCAGAATTAATTTAAACAAGATGTTAGAGCCAAATATTCAAATTTGCATTTGCTTTTTATAATAGTAGATTACCAGAATTATAAATGCCAAGTAGGGACAAAAATACAGGTATTAAACTTCAGCCTTAAATTTCAAAAGAAATATGACATCTACAAAACACAAGCATAAAATAAAATAAGAAAATGTATAAAAATAAATAAAATAAAAGCTGTATTTTAAAGTTGTTCGGTTGACTTAATTGCAGAGACTAAAAAAAAAATAAAGAGAGAAATTACAATACAGTGCTGGCTTGGAAGCACTGCAATCATGAGGCCAAAAGGAGCAGAATATTCATTTGGTTTTGATGTTCATATTCTGCTGATATCTACTGAGCTTTCTGGAAGGTCATGCGTGCATAGATTCCATGTGGGCCTAATAATAGCCTTTCAAAAGGTTTTATAGCCAACCTAAATTGACCTTGATCATAAAAGTTTGTTTTTCCCATCCCAAAGGCTGGTCGTCCCTCTATTTACCTTCTGTAGGTGCATGTTCTTTGTCAGTTGCTCTTCCAGCATGTTCTGCAGCTTTTTGTTCATCTCACGCAGATTCTCATCTCCAGGTTTCACCAAGTCCCTCAGCACAGAACTCAAACCTCCACGTTCACCCTGAGCACCATGGGCCACTCCATGGAGTCCTGATACATCTGAGAGAAAGAGAGAGGAAAAAAGGAGCATTTTTAAAGATGGCAAACACTCCATCACCCCAGCTTGTGCTTTTTAACCATGTTTCCACCAGTAATGCCTCAAAATCCATGAATAAAGATGATCTCTATCAGAGGGCCATTAGTGTCTTCTGAGTGGATACAGAGTGCTTGCGTTTGGAGGAAAGCATTCATAACGGCTCTCGCTCGAACGCCACAGCATTTACGAGCACCTCGAGTACAATCAACCGCAGGTTTGACGAAAAGCCATGCACGTCTTAAAGTTGGCAAACAAACACCGCTGCACAGTCATGAGAGCCGCCGAGAACGAATTCTAGCGTTTACGAAATTCAAACCCCAGTTAAACGCAGAGAGACTGACAGTAAGGATGGAGTCAAATTAAAGGCACCCTGACATGGTCTGTCAACAGAGTTCATGACAGTAATACACAACCACGGAAATGACCGTAAGCAGGGGACATCGGTGTGGGGTTGTAACTGGACAAGGTGGTGTGTTAAAAAATGAAAGATGTTGCTTAATTGATGATTAATGGAGGTGAGTGTGTGGAAAGGCTGAGATACCGCAGGCCTCTTATCTGCACGTTGGAAAGCTTCCTTAAAGGCTGGCTACTAAGATGTTGTCAGGTTCCTAGTTAAATGTCAGATAGTTTAGTTGAGTTTTTCCTCTGAGGAAGGACAGGGAATCGAGCTGGCCAGCCTCTGTGTGTCAAGGGCAAAAGCAATAAGTTCGATCGAGCAGCTTCTTTCTCAGTTTTCACTTCATCTGGGTGAGTGGAGACATTCAAGGTCAGCTCAGCAGTGTGTCCCTAAACGGTGCTGTCAAATAACCTCTTACACCTGTGGTCTGATGATGAAGCACATGGGAAATGTGTCACTTCCTGTGGTTGTTCAAACGCAGTTTGCAATATAATCTCTGAAAAGGCGAATACCCAAGTGAAAACCTTTGTTAACTGAAATAAAACTAATATTCTCCAACTAATATTCATGACTCCAACCAACATAGAATAAAAACATTATTACAATTTTTAGTATATAATATTTAAGAAACTTAATGCAGCTATTTAAATAATATCAGTTAACACACTCACTAAAATTAAAACATCCTAAAACTAAAACTAAGAAACTGCAAAAACAAACAAAATCAAAAATTATAATTTCCCTGGCTATAGCAGCCACTTACGCAGTATAAAGAACAGATTACAAATGTTTCAGTAACAATATTACTTTCTATCCAAGTACAGAAAGCCCACAGATTTCATCAAAAAGATCTTCATTTGTGTTCCGAAGATGAACGAAAGTCTTATGAGTTTGGAACGCATGGGGGTAAGTAATTAATGACAGAATTTTCATTTTTGGGTGAACTATCCCTTTAACCTGGGTTTTTAAAACATTACGTTGCTCAAGCGACCGTGACCTGTTCTCATGATAGGCCTTGACACAGTTAGTTGAGGAGCTTAACGCATTGTTACATCACAGTATATCAAGCTAAGCACTAGCAATCTCACGCCTCTTTAACCTTATTAGATTGGCGCAAGAGAAGCATATATGTGTGGCTAACAGGAGAACCTCGCTCGTGTTCAACATTAGTGCAGCACACAAGCATTCCTGGTCACACCGAGCTAATGCTATAGCCTAGAGCCACGAAAATGAAGCAGAACGTGATGCATTCTTGCTAATTGAGATGTTAACTTCAGCCCCCAGAGGCCTGTTCAACCTTTGAATGCATGGCTTTAAGCGTTGAAGGCCATGAATGACATTTGCCTCACCCCTGAAGCCTGACAGTAAACGCCACAAGGTGCAATGCGCACTCTTAGCTCTTTATCTGGACTATGAGATAATTAACCTTGTCAGCTTACAACAGAAGCATAAAATGAATACTATACCTGGTACAAATTCACATTTTTGACACTTCAAATGGATACAGTATTGCTGTGGCCCAGTGTTACGCTTAATGAAAACGTATCATTTAAAAACTAATTGAAAACATTTTTGAATAAAAATAATAAAAGTGGGAAAAAATAAAAACCCTAAAATAAATGTTAATGAATCTAAACTAGGGATGCACGACATAATCAGCACGACATGGGAATCGGCCGATAAAGAGTTAAAATGTAATAATCGGCATTGGACTGTTTTATGCCGATATACCTTGATAATAACAAAATGTGTTGATTATGCACCTGCGATAATTCACATGTGTGCAAGGAGTGCTAGCGGTATGATCACATCAGCAGTGTTGTCATTCTTGAAGTGAACTTTTGCATGTATGGTGAATAGATTCACTGTTTTGGACTGCTGGCTGGATTTTGTAAATGTGAGAATATACCAATAAATGGGTAAATATCGCAATGTTATATATTGGGCAAAATCATGCGAAATCTTGCATCCCTACTCCAAACCTAACTGAAATAAAACAAAAATGGCTACAAATTAATTAATTTACAAAGACGACTCTGTTCTAATGGCTGAAAAATGTTGGACCGATGGCTTACAAAGGTGTGGAATGGCCCCAGGTGCTCTCCCAGACGGGGTTCTATTGTAGGACCAGCAGAGAATGTGAACCTAAGAAACCAAGTCACGAAAGCAAATGATGATGCGGGATGGAAGGTACACTGAAGGCACGCAGATGTTCCTGACTCACGACTCGGGGGATCCCTGATCACACGCTCTGCTGGACTGCGTTAGAACAGTGCTAAGGTCACTACTTGCAGAAAATGAAGTGGGACTTAACAGGGTTGTGTAGACAAGAATGTCTTTTTAATTCCAATTCACTACCTGTGAAAGGAATTTTAATTTAGGTAGCAATCAGGATGCAGAATTAAAATTTTAAATGTATGGAAGTAGAATTAAAATCAACTGAAATTCTAAATTATATAACTGTTATTTCTGGTGTGACCAATTTAATTCTAATTCAAACTTGTGAATTGAAGGGAGCCAATTCTACAACTCTTAATTTTGGTCAAAATTGGTGAAAAGCCCTTACTGCATGTAAGAGGAAAAATAAATTAGAAGATAGGGATGATACAGAGGAGAGTCATGAAGAATGTACTCTTTAAGCCTCAAAGCACCAATGCTAGTTTCAAGATAACAGCAAAACGCATAATTACCATTCAACTGAACCCCACTGAAACGGTTGCCACTTCTTTGCAAGCCTCATTGGGAATCTCCTTAGGCCAATGCAGGAGTCAGCAGTCCTGAATCAGTCAAACTGGCAGATCCTGCAAGGCGGCTGCAACCTCTCAGCCATCTCTCACTGGAGACACAGCACTTAACTGAAACCTCTGCCAGGGGGCGAACAGGCTATTTCATCTCGACAACAAGGATCCTTCCTATATGCAGCCATATGTTATTCCCAGTTACAGATGTGATCCCTTCTTTCGAAGGAATCTGTGTGGATATCAATGATATGTTTTTCGCATATGTCCTCGCAACCTCTGTAAGCAGAGTGCCCATTAGCACCTGCTCCCAGTGGTGTAATTCGCTCTAAAGTGGACCAAATTTGCTTGTAGAGGGAAGAAAAATAATTCTGCTGTGACTCACATTCACTCCCCATTATCTTGGTGGGTTCTGGAGCTATAGGGCACACGATAAGGATAGTTTCTCCCATAAATGATGCAGCAGTAAGAGGCCAGAGTACACTGAAAGGTTAGCTTACTTCACGCTTCAGTAGAGGCCTAAAACAAGGTACAAGTAGGCAGGCAGAGGGTTTCCAGACTGCAGCAACACCTCACCCCAGCTGACTTCCTCCAGCAGCACTTAGGCGGAGCGAAGGGTGTGCACACATGACTGCGGCATGTTGCTGAATGGCTGATTAGTGGAGGCTGCACAAATATACCATCCTACAGCTGTCTTATATTACACACATGCAGAGTCCTACCTATGAACATTCATATATTATTGCCAACCGCTACATAACAGTTGACATTTTTAGCATTTGTCTTAACGAATAAGGAATGATTTTGGGATTATATTACTGGGAGCATGTGCCCTGAAACACCGCAGAGGCGGATCCATGATTGTGCGACTGATTTGCGCAATGTCTCAGGCCAATGCTTGGGAAAACTGTTGTGCCTTTTACAATCTGCAGAATCTTCTATGCAATACCTCTCTTGAAGGGAAGAATAATTCAGAAAGTTCTGGCAAGAGAAGGGTCAACAATACCCCCAAAGTGCCATATGTCTGGCTTATCTGAGGCACTTCCTGACTTCCATTTCCTCGACATATTAGTACCAACAGAAAACGCTACTGATTCAAAAGGCTACATATGAGATAAAATGTTGCACTGTTTCATCTGTTATATCACTGCCATGAATTTACGGGGAGCCGCACTGAAGGATAAGGATAAAGTAAAAGGGAGGGGAGAGAGGACGGAGGAGAGGAGACAAGAGGGGTGCTTAGTCTTTCTGCTGCATTATTGAGGATGAGTGTTGGGCTCACTGAGGCATGTCGGCATTCTGAATCATTTACATCCTGCTAATGTCAGCTCTCATCTAGCACTGCTAACTTCTGCATCCTTTCTTCATTTTTCTATGAAATCTCCACATCCCCATTTTTACATCTCCCCAGGTCTAGCCTCAATTATTGTAAGAGATAAAGGATTGTTTCCAATGCTGTTCATAAAGACTATCCTGGTCTGAACCAGATGGATAGGGTTTAACACAAGACTTACTGCCACAGATAACATTGGGCCTCATATGAATAGTATAATTGGGATATGGCCACATACATCATATTCTTTCCCAGTTTGGATTGATTTTGATACTAAAAACATTGTTACAACATGTTCTTGTCAAACCTCACCACTATATGGGTATCTGCAATGGGCAAAAAAGCCTTTACATGAAGAAGCCTTTTTTTTAACTCTCCTGACACCCAGAGATCATAAACTTTTATAGCACAGTATTTACAATTAGACAACACCAGCCTTAACGGGATCTGGTCTGCCATTAAATGTTAAATCAGTCAGTCATGAAATTAAAACAGGAGAACACATGGGGGGAAAGACAGGAAGATGCAACATTACCACCTGCACTATGTTCTCAGGGAAACACGAGAGAAGCCTTGCTTAAAATGAGGCAAATAAAAGTTTGAAATGATAATCACAGTCTCTATAATTACCCCAAACACATTGCAGGATGCTGATAAGCAAATGCAGCCTTTATGTAAATAATTTTATGCATGTATCCAATCAGAAACAGAGATGGACAAGTAGCTCAATTAAGATTCTGCTTGTCTAGTTCAGAAATCTTTACGGTTATAATGTCACAATCTTAAGCTCTTTAACATACGACCCACCCATTTTCACTCCAATTCAGTATTTAGCTACTTTGCTCGTCCTAGACAGTATAAACTACACAGGTTATTCAATAAGATGTCATTACAACAATCCATTTTAATCAAAAGGGTCATAAAGAAGGTGGAAATCAGTCACGTGACAAGACACCTTGACAAACAAGTAGAGTGCAGAAGGGGGGTGGTGACACTAAAATCTGTTTTTTTATTGCCAATTCATGTTTGCACAGATTGGCCAATGTTAATATATATATATATATATATATATATATATATATATATATATATATATATATATATATATATATATAAACTTTATTGTTAAGTTTTACAAAAAAAAAAGAAAAAGAAAACCTAAATTATAAAACAACTAGAGCCCGACCGATATGGATTTTTGGGGGCCGATGCCTATACCGATAAAAAAAAGCCTGATACCGATATATCGGCCGATATTATTTATGTGTAAAATAGCAATATTATTTATGTGTATTATAATACAGTACCAGTCAAAAGTTTGGACACACTTTCCTATTGGTGTGTACAAACTTTTGATGGGTACTATATATAGAATACACAGTATTTAAACAGAATAAAAATATAAATGTTTTGCAATGATCACTCAAATGTGGTGATGAAACACTTGTGTGACAAAGATAGGCAGGATGTAATGGAGGCAGGGGGAATGATAGAATGAGAATGATACATTTGAGGTGTAACCAAACTGGTGGAGGAAGAACTCAGATCTTTTTACTAAAGTAAAATGTATAATATCATAATGAAAACGCTTTTAATTACATAATGTACATACTTTTATACTATTTTAAATAAGTAGTAAGCAAAATGTACCTACTAAACGTGAATTTAGGCTACTCTTAAGGCAAAATGGTCCAATACAAAGTGTTAGAATAATATAAATTATTGGAATATTGCTTGATGTTGTAACGTAGTGTTATAGGCAGAATGAGCTTTAACACTGTGTCTACACACCGGACGCGGCCGTTATTGCTCGCGAGATGTACAACAGCTGTTTACCCGAGACGCGGAAAAGCACCCGTTACAGAGCAGAATGGGCCATCCGTTTACTATAGGAGATTTGTCGCTCGCGCCACGCATTTTAATCAATGTTTAATCAATCAATTGCCTGGATTTAATAAATAAGAAATAATATAGCAGACAATATAATCAGGACTTCTCAGCTGCGCGCTTGAAATAGTCACAAGCTCACACAATACGTGACAGAGGCTGGCAGCAGAGAAATCAATTCAGTGAATTACACTGCGCAAATCAAAAGTAATAGTCTACTAGCCACTGGATGAAGAAGGGTTGGCTCTCAACAGAACATATAATATTCATTTTATTTTATTTTTCGTGTTCGCATTTATCAGGAAAAAACGGACGTGACAAGATCTGAAAGCGGCACTAAAGTGCTTTAAAACTTTAAGAAACCTCGAACAGAAAGCACAAAGCCTTTCATTAAAGTCAATTTCGTTTTGTATTAATTATATCTTAATTTTAATCAATGTTTCATCAATCAAATGCCTGGATTTAATAAATAAGAAGTAAATATAACATATAATAGATAATCTCGAAACGGAGGCGCCGGCGAGTGAACTGCAACTCGTCTCATAAATGAACCGAAACTCAGCGTATAGACCTGAGAAATATATCTATTTAAATGTCTACTTTTAAACAGAACAAATCAAAACGAAAGACAAATTGCTCTCTGCTTATGTAATCCTTCTGAAATGTACATTTCTCTCTGGCGCGTTCAAAGATCGCGAGTCCGCATCCTCAACTTCATCTTTGCAGCCCACAATGACTGAAAACACTTGTTATTAATAAACAATTAAAATGTGTCCTTGCTATATTTGATGTATTCATATCATTGCTTTTGCCAGTTCATTGTGACAGCTTTTAGGTGCTTCATTGGCAGCGCCACCCTTACATGAATCACCGCACGCCACATTTTTTTAATATTAATTTATCGGCCATTATAAATGCCGATACCGATAATTATGAAAATGCCTAATATCGGCCGATAATATCAGCTCTCCGATATATCGGTCGGGCTCTACAAACAACTATAACTTTAAATAGCCTAAGTTTAACTTTTATATAAACTACTAAGGCTGGGCTATGGCAGTTTGAAAAGTACCAGTGCTAAAATGTTTTTTTACAAGATTAGTTTGAGAGCTAAAACCCAGAGCTTTGGACCAAACTTCTATGAGACAAGACCTGCCGATCTTATTGACTTTGACTGCTTTCCAGCACACAAGCAAACCAAGCTGTCAAAAATGCTCCGAATGGTTCCAAATTCTAAAAACGGGTCATTATGTGTCAAGACAGGAGCGTGTTCAGTCCACCGGAAAAGTGACTGTTACTTGAATTTCACAAAGAAAGAGTGCTAGAAAGTTCATAGAAAGTAAGAGTTTATAGACAACTTTCTAGACAATATATATACTATATAATGACAAATTTAATGGAACATTCAGGGTTCAATACAAGTTCAAAGTTAAGCTACTGACAGCATTTGTAGCATAATAATGATGCACTTTGCTATGGCATCGCTGTCAGAGCCCTTCCCCTAAAAAAAAAAGCATCAAACATTAGAAAAACAATACATAAAGTCGCATACTGAGATAAACGCCGGGCTGCGCCATATCTTTAAAATTCGAAAACATTGTTTTCTATGACCGTATGCACACCGCCAGCGCCCAACTACGACTCCAGCTGTTCATGCCGCACCACAGTGTCACTCATAGTTTGCCATTAAAATACAACAATTTAGGACAAATATGTGACCCGTCACGGAAACCAGGGACACAAGTCGGCAGCACAATTTCGAGCAAAATGAGAAAGAAGAGTTTTTTTTCAAAATTGGTGAATTTCAATTTTTTGCAGAATCTGTTAATTGAAATCACGAAGAAGCCTCTCCATGTTTGAGATAGCAGTATTGGTATATTTAAAAGCTTACATTTTGAGGTTGAAATAGGCTTGTTTTCGGAGATTCTAGCATGCAGTAGGGGCGTGGCGTGTCATTGTCTGTGTGTATATCCATACTGAATAACCTGGCGCTTTTGCCCCCGCCCTCCAAGTGAACCGCATGGCTACTTATTATGCTGTGCTCTGGCAGGCTCTATCTGATATCAAAATTCAATGAAGATGGATGCCGCAAAGATTGTCGCAGACGATCTGAACCGTGGCAGTTACACCGAAAATGTTTTCGCCGCACTTCGTGGGCTCGGGAAACTGAACCGGAGGTATGGGTGCGGCGCGCGCGCCCTCAGTGCTTGAATACGGAGGCTCGGCTCGCTGACAGCGGTGGCTGGCTGTTTCATACGTGACGTCCGGATTGCTTTGAATGGGGAACGTTTTTTGAACAGGGAACAGAGTTAATGGACTGGCAACAATCTCCATAGAACATGAACTGGCACAGAGAATCGAAATAGAGGATGCAGTTAAGACCTTTGCTGCGATGAAGGACCGCTGTGCGCGTTTCTGAAATGTAAGTTAAGCTTCATTTGCTCTTTAGTCGTTATTTAAGATGCTGAACCTGCTGATGATATAATGTGTTTGCGGACATTTCATTTGTGTGTGTATACGGACATAAGAAAGTGGTGTAAAGAGATTTGCAACAGTAATTTGAGGAGGTGAAATGTGATTATTTGGAAAATTCCTGTCATGACTGCTTAAAGAAAAATGCCAGCAGGCATTTGCCTCCTGCATAAACTTTAATATTGTTGACATTTTGGGCACACGAGCGTTGTGCACTATTTGCGTTATATGTAGGCCTATGGCTTATTGGTCTTTGTGTGTTGTTGCTGGTTTTGCGTTATATGTATATGGCATATTGGTCTTTGTGTGTTGTTGCTGGTTTTGTGTTATATGTATATGGCATATTGGTCTTTGTGTGTTGTTGCTGGTTTTGTGTTACATTTAGGCTATATGGCATTATTGGTCTTTGTGTGTTGTTGCTGGTACGTTGCAAATAGAGGGGCAGCACAATTGTTTTCCGCCTAGTGCGGCAGAAGTGCACTCATTCGAAGTGCAAAAAAGCTGTAAAGCACAGGGGGGAGCTTTACAGGAGGTATGGCTTATCTAAATGAGATGTAAATGAGCCCTATTGTCACTCCCAGCAGCAGAGACAGGTGAGAACTGCACAATCTTTAGAGGTCGTTTTCTCATCTTTGAGCTTTTTTAAGTGCCTAGCTTCAAATGGCCACAACTTCTCCAAATATTATCTGATTTCCACATGTTACACATCGTTGGAAAGCTTGGAGATTACACTTTCAGAATCTATGAATAACTCAAAATGCCCCAGAACCGACTTGTGTCCCTAGTTTCCGTGATCGGTCACATATATGTCGGTATGGACTTCACCCAAGGAGATTTGTGTATTGTGCATTTTTCACTAACTGGTTTGTTTTTGTGGTGGCTTAAATAAATATACTTGGACTACTGCCTTGAACTTGAGAACGGGAGTACAAAAGGACGTGACCGGTGTTTGATAAGCCTGTCCGTGGTGCGCCACTTCCCACCTGCTGTGCGACCGGTTAACGCTCCGCCAGACCCCAAAGAAAACAATTAAGAGGCCACTTTTTCCAACCCGTTCTCATAAATGCAGCATTTACATGACTTTTGGGCAAAAAGCACCCTATGTGCAGGTAAACTCATGGCAATTATAAGAGGAGTCACAGAGAATTTCGTGGCATTAACACTCATAAAACAATGTTAAAATCAAGCAAACTTAACAGGAAGTTACTGTCTGTGGTGACTAATGCAAAATGCAAATGTTGTCGATAGATCTTGTACTGAATCCAGGTACTTTTGTGGTGAACTGTACTCCAGTACACAATTTATGAATAGGTGCATCCTCATTTTCCTATTACATTTAGCAACGTCACATTCAATTGCCAGAATACAATTAGCTATTGATTAATCATGAATACAAATGAACCCCAGCAATATTCTCATCAAATAATTTTATAAATCAGCAAAGCAAAAACTACTGCAACTAGACAGAAAGGGAGTCGATTTGTTCTGAGTCAATGTTTGTTCATTTAACAAAGTAAAGACAGAAAGATAACAAAAAGGGATTGTTTAATTCCAATCCATCAAAAGTGTCATAGGAATAAAACACATCTGCGTTCATACATCCCTTACAAAAATACATTTATTGGCTGTGACTATTTTCAGCTGCAAAGTGCTTTTTCAAGAATACTGAGAAGTGTACAGTGGAACCAAAATAGTGCGTTACAAAGAGACCCTATAAAACATTTAGCAGGAGATTATCCAAGTAGGAGTGCAGAGATAAAAATAGAACAAAAACATACAAAAAAGAAAATTATGCAATTTCTCTGTATCAGTCTAAATCATTGCCTTTTATTTTTAATAGACCCATCCTATTGAGCTAATAGCACAAGGTCTTTATCCGCGCAGACACAACAAAGTGACAGCCAAATGTTTGATACTCTTCAGCTGTCAGTTTTCCTTAGAATAAAAGCATCATCAACATCAGCTATCACCTGACCTCATCTGTAAACCTTCACATCATGTGCTTTCAGAAAACAAGCACGTCTGAGGCTGTGAACAATGACAAAGAGAGAACGAGAGACGCTTACCTCTTCGGCTGTCCATGACGTACATCTCAATAATGGCACTCTTTTTACAGATGTCATCGGCCATTGAGGCACAGCTGACCTCCAAGTGTTTAACCTGAACCGAGAGCACAAAGATAAGATCTGCAATAAACTGCCAGACACCACAACTACACAAAGGTGTGATAAACCTGATACGAAAGCACACAGTTCTGGACACTGTGATCACTGCCAGCTAGGGTTCCTTTTCATACAGTACTTGGTTTTAGATTTAGAAAATACTCTTTAAATTTAGTTAGTATCCTGTGAAATTTAATCCTTTTATTCAATTTAAGTATCAATTAATTTCACAATCGAAAAAGCATATTATTTTAACAACAAAGCAATTTACAATAATTATATAAAGATTATGTGTCCCAAATTCAAACCAAACATTAAACACTATGGTTGAAAAGTTTTGGAAAGAAGTCTCTTATGCTCACAAAGACTGCATTTATTTGAATAGAAATAAAGCAAAACCAGTAAAATTGTGAAATATTATCAGAATTGAATTGTTTTGATAAATAGAAAGTATATTTGAAATGTATTTTTTGTAACGAATGTAAAAGCATTTACTGTCACTTTTGATCAATTTAATCCATCGTTGCAGAATATAAGACTTACTTTTAGATACATTTAAACATGTATCAAACAGATTTATCAATATAAAATACAACATGTACTTAAACCATCCATGTGTTAGCATAATTTTAATAGACAATAGACAGAAATAATGATAAAACTATAAGGCATATTGTGAAAATCCAAATGATTTATGAAATAACATGTTCAATATGACTGGCACTGACATGTTTGAGCTTACAGTGTCTCTTTGCAGAAAGGGTGATGTAACTTGTCAAAGCCCTAACTACATATTTCCGTTCCAACAGTTGCTAACCAAGGCCGATCGATTTAAATGTGAAAACATCAATACTTGCATGCATACTTCATGATCCAAAGACACAATTCAGCACTTAAAGCTCCCCGTGGAGCACACAGCAGAACTGTCTGAGTGAAGGCTTGGTGCAGGACTGCAAACCTGCGCTGTGCCACGCGAGTTCAACTTTTCCTAGTAACATGAGACTAATGATTGGTTAAAAACATCATACCTTCTCCTCCAGCATCCACTTCTCCTGCTGGACCTCAGCGAGTCTCTGGAAGAGCTCACTGACCTCGTCGTCTGAAAGGTCAGCAGGTCGCTGGGACTGAGGGCTGCTGGTGTTGGACTGTGGAAAGAGAAACAAAACTTTACCAAAACATCTCCAGACCTTACTTATGATTTTCACCAGAGAATGACGTAGATTTGTCTTTTGTCAGTCATTAAAACGGTCACATCTGAGACAGTAAGTGCATCGCATTACATTTTCATCAACTTACAGGTTTATAAAGTTTATTGTAGCTATGTGGGCACTCGGTTTTTCCTGTAGTTTAAAACATTTGTTAAAAAGACAGCAAATACTAGACAAAGACACTCTACTCTGCTCTTCAAATACCTAAAAAAATTAGCCATTACAAACATTGTGTTTAAGTAAAGGAAACACAATATGTATTCAAAGAACCAGTTCTTTATTTACCCTGGCACTACAAACAAGCAGAGATAGTCTCCGAAATGTGTGCAGCGCTTCACTCACAATTGAGGTGGGTGTTGCTGAGTTTTTGCCGACAGTTTGAGGTTCCACTGGAGTTACGAGGTGAAGTCACAAGCTCTTAGTTTAAAGTTCTATTCAAGCTCTTGTATAACGTATAGGCAAAAAAAGTTAAAAAATAAAGTTATTAACCAGTATTTTTTTTTCTAAGCAAACTGTTTTCAGAAGGGTAATGTTACAGAAGGAATGCATTAACAGAAACGTAAAAATCTCTTAAACTTCAGGTTATTTTTTAGAGAAAGACTGTCTGTAATTTAACACAAAGCCATTCAATGTCACATGAAAGTCACAGGAAGGAATTCCACCATCCTCGATCATGTGGCAGTTCTATTCTGTCCCTCAGTTTGTTTCAGGGCATTTCAAGGAGCTGGAGACGATCCAAACAAATGAAGGTCGGCACGTCCCCGGGACTCTCGCCGGCCCCTGTGTGTACTATTTTCATCCCATGAGTCTTATTTTCCCTCTGGCTTAAAAAAGGATGGTCCCTTACTAAAGAAAGATGACAATTCTCCTTAATGCCTATCAATCATGTCTGAAATGTGTTTATGTTTCAGATTGATGGCATAAAACAGGAATCTTGACATGTTGTTCTTTGATAAACTCATTTGAAAGTCAATTAGATGACTAAAGAATAAGGCTTCATTCATGTCTGTATTGCACAAATGGAGAGGGACGAGTTGCATACTACAAGTTTAAAATGAATAATTTTAGGTGTTTGTTCAAATTCCTAACCTTAGCCAGCAGAAACTATTAGTCAAATGTACCTCAAAGTTTCTGTTTTTCTACACTAAACCACATTCGCATCCCTCAAGATAGTCCAGCATGTCACGACAACCATTCTTCTCTCCCGTTTATTCACAGGCACGGTATATTTATGGAATTTACACAGTTCGGGTGTTTATTAATAGCTTTGGGAGGACAGAAATGCAATGAACAGAAAAGCTCCTGGGAGCTGGAGAAAAGGAAGCATCAACTCTGGCGACCGTATTAGCAAGGGTCGTTGTCCCCCAGTGGGCGGCCCTACCTTATTGGTGCTGGGAGCTGATGCGCCGTCTTTCATGATCTCTCTGTAGCTGAAGGAGGAAATGCTACTTCTGTCACCCGTCTGCTGCGTACGGCTCGGGGAACTGATCTCAGACAACACCAACTCCTCCAGACCTGCAAATACATACATAATGCAAAAAGAGGAATATTTTAAGAGCATAAATCACTATGCACTGCAGGTTAGCTAGATAATGGCAAACTTAATTCTGTATTTTTAGGCATACTCACTCACTATCAGGATGAGACAAGTTGCAAAATGAAAACTCGAATGCATTTTTTACATTTACAGATAATTATATAACCGTAAGATACAAGTTATGAACAGCACACGCATCTGACAGGTGGGAAAGCCACTTTGAACTATATGTTAATAAGTTATTTTTCAGAAGCGTTGACATCAAAGTATATCGATATAAATGGTATTGTCGTCTCCTATATCTTGTTTAAAAATTTATCGATATACCACCCAGTCACAGTAACTACTAAGTAGCAGATTCCAGATAAGGTAACTAATATTATGATCAACAACTAGCTATTGCAAGGCAATTAGTTAGCAGCAATATCAGCACAAATGATATTCACAATCTATAGAGAGTAAGTGAACAACTACTGAGTACTCTACACTAGAGATAAGGATGCTAACATACAGGCTATTTAGCAGCATGTCATCCATTAATACCTGCATTCACGGACAGAGAATCTACAAGGTAAACAATTCACAAAAGTTAGACATCATACGTTTTAAGTAATATTTAATTACAGAATGTATGGAAGTACACTATCGTTCAACTTGATACATGTCAAAAGTGACAGTAAAGACATTTATAATGTTACAAAAGATTAATTAAATGTCATTCTTTTGAACTTATTCATAGAATACTGAAAAAAGTAGTTTACATAAAAATATTATGCAGCATTTAACTGTTTTCAACATAGATAAAAATAAATGTTTTTTGAGCAGCAAATTAGTCAAGAAAATATTCATAAATCTACTTTTATAACATAAATACCAAAAATACAAAACAATTTCAACTGATTATATACCCCATTATTTGTGTGCTATATGTTTTCAGACTATGACATTGTTAGCAAAATGCTAAGTCAGCCTCAATTGGAATCAATTGTGAGTTGAATCTCTTTTGAGTTTACATTTTAGTTAGGACGCTGCCTTGGAAGATAGTCTATCTAGGTAGCAGACAGCAAGCTCACTAGGTATTGAACAGAGCTATAAATACAGCTTTTAAAGAAAGAAAATTATAAATAGAAGACAACAATGAAATCTATATGTATAGTGCCAAGTAGTTACCTTTTTCCCCACAGATTGGGCCAGTGAACCAAAACAAGCCGTAACTTTTTTTTTTTATTATGTGTATATATTTTGAGACCACGTTGGACATTTAACAAAGGTAAAGCTCCCTCCCTACTTTAAAATGTCTGATTCAAAACTTTCTGTATTGCAAACATTAAACATTTAGTTTACTTTAAATTATAAATGGCTCATAAGAGGAGTGCCCTGGCACTGCCAACAATCTACAGAGAGCAAATGCACATATGCATAGATCTGTAGCACATTTTTAGAGGGGCTCCATCAAATATTTACGGCGCTCGCCTCTCCCCTCCTTGTTGTGTGTGTGGGGTCCGTCCCCACTGGAGTTAAACATTTTTAAGGAACAAACAAACGAATGTACCCTGAAAATTCTAATAAGTTGGGATACTGTATTGATTTTGATTCAGCGTTTGACCATTGGACTATTGAGTTGCCCAAAATCACCGTAATTACCAGTTAAATTTACAATAAAACTTTACCTCATGTCTTCAATCTAATTGATATGATTAAAGGACAAGTTCGGTATTTTACACTTAAAGCCCTTTTTTAAGATCCTTCTGTCCACCCTCTCATCACTGGGCATCAAAGGAACATTCCCTCCACTGGTTTGAGTCCTATCTCACAGGTAGGTTCTTCAGGGTTACATGGAGAGGCGAGGTATCCAAAGCACATCACCTGAACACAGGGGTTCCTCAGGGTTCAGTTCCTGGACCGCTCCTCTTCTCCATCTACACCACATCATTGGGACCCATCATACAGGCACATGGTTTCTCTTACCATTGCTATGCTGATGACACCCAGCTCTACCTCTCATTTCAACCAGATGATCCCACAGTAGCTGCACGTATCTCAAGCTGTCTGGCGGACATCTCGGCATGGATGAAGGAACATCACCTGCAGCTCATCCTGGCAAAGACTGAGCTTCTCATCCTCCCTGCAAAGCCGTCTCTACAGCACGACTTCACTATCCAGCTAGAGTCATCCTCAATCGCCCCATCAAGGTCAGTCAGAAATCTTGGAGTAATATTTGATGAACAGCTGACCTTCACAGACCACATTACAAAGATAGCTCGATCATGCAGGTTTGCAATGTATAACATCAGGAAGATCAGGCCTTTCCTAACTGAGCATGCAACACAACTTCTCGTCCAGGCCCTGGTTATTTCTAGGCTTGATTACTGCAATGCTCTTCTAGCTGGACTTCCATCATGTGTTACTAAACCTCTACAAATGATCCAGAATGCTGCAGCCCGCCTTGTCTTCAACGAGCCCAAAAGGGCTCACGTCACTCCTCTGTTCATCTCACTGCATTGGTTACCACTCGCTGCTCGCATCAAATTCAAAGCTTTGACGCTTACTTACAGATCTACCACAGACTCAGCTCCGTCCTACTTTCACTCCCTACTACAAGTCTACGTCCCTACCAGAAGCCTACGATCGGCCAAGGAGCGACGGCTCGTGGTGCCATCACAGCGAGGCACTAAATCACTCTCCAGAACATTCTCATTCACGGTTCCATGCTGGTGGAATGATCTCCCCACCCTCGTCCGTAATGCAGAATCCCTGACAGCATTCAAAAGACAACTGAAAACCCATCTCTTCCGTGAGTACTTAACATAAAAAAAATAAAAAAATTAAATAAATAATAAAAAAAAATTCTTCTCTTTTAAATCTTTCCTTCCCTTTTAAATCTTCCCTTGTCTGGCTTTTGCTACTCTGAGCAATGCCTGAACTTTGTATTTTGAGCACTTCTTGCGTCGGTCTTCCCTCTTCACGATGACTCGCTTGCTTTAGTCCTCAGATGTAAGTCGCTTTGGATAAAAGCGTCTGCTAAATGACTAAATGTAAATGTAAGTCAATGGAGTTGGACAAAAACTATGATTAAACCTGTTGGAAAGCATCTTTTTCAGCGATTTTTGTGTGAGCATATCAGTGTACACCCCAGACCACTCGGTGAGTTTCAGGTCTTTGTAAACTAAAGTTTAATGCGTTTTATGAATGATTCTTCCAGTGCCCCTATGAAACCATTGTGGAGGTGGGGGGGTGCTAACACAGAAACCGAAAATTCTCGGGACAGCAGCATTTGTCCAAATTTCAATCTTAACCGTTCTATTTCATCAGAAACGATCTTAAAACAGGTCTTTAAGTGTAAAATACTGAACTTGACCTTTAAGCTCATAATTGCAGAAACCATAATCGTAGTAAAATATGTGGTTTAAGCAGATTTTAATCGCAATAAACATGCATGTGAAAACTATTCTATTCCACTCTGACCAAAGTGTGCATGTGCTTGTGACATACACGCAGGGCCTAAAATTCAGTGTTGGCGAGTATATGAAACTGTGAATCAGCAGTTGGCCGGTAACATTTTTATGAATTCTTACAATGCAATGTTGTGAAAACATGAACATGAACAAACTTAAACAACGCCGCTCGAAAGTGTCACGAAAGTTTAAGCCATGCCAATTTAAATATTCAAGCGCAAGAAGACACAAAAGGGAACTGACTGAATAACTTTTGTAACTTTGATAAGGATATAAGTTTAATTTATACAAGACTACGCAAGTTGTTTTATATTTGATTAATACATTTCTGCACCTGAAAACTACTGTTAGACCTACCTAAAAAAAGCACAAATTATTTCATTTGTTTTATTGTATTTGCTATTGTATTGCTATAGCATGCAATTTGATTATTTGTTCTTATTTTATTACAGACTGTTTACTTGTCTTTAATATTTTTTATTTATTTATATTAGTTAGCCTAGTAGTTTCAGCTGTGGTATCAAAATTGGAAAAGAGAATTGTGAGAAGAAATTTTCACAAAAAAATCCATTACATCTATAGAAGTGCATTTTGCATTTGACGCAAGTGGCTAGTGGCCATTAACACACCTACTGTATGTGAGTGCATCATTTGTACTGTGCATTAGGGTATGTGAATCATGGGGTGTGGTGTGGCAATAATCAGAAAAATGAAGCAAATAATCAAAATAATGAAGACTGCATGTAAATGGGAGAGAAAAGGTTTACTTGTTTCGTGTTAAATCTTACTACAACTAAAAAAAATCCTTACTCTGATTATCGGAAATAATCACATTGTTGGTGCACATGAAAATAAAGTCAATTTGTACTGTAAAACAATGCTAATCAAGTGAAGTCAATTTTATTTGCAATCATATAAATCAGTTAGCTAAAGTCAACAAAAACTGTATTCAAAACCCATTTTACTCCTGTATTGATGAAAAGAAAAGAAATGGTGCGAGAGAATGTTATTCTTCAGGAATTTCTCAGATTGTGAGTGTTACATTCCAGAATGGAGCCAAAAATCTCCATGATATGCAATAACACCA
Source organism: Siphateles boraxobius (assembly GCF_051911475.1). Classification (NCBI taxonomy): domain Eukaryota; kingdom Metazoa; phylum Chordata; class Actinopteri; order Cypriniformes; family Leuciscidae; genus Siphateles; species Siphateles boraxobius. The sequence goes on from NW_027509219.1 coordinate 31,105,036, forward strand.
CTCTAATGTGAAGAAAAACAAAATTACTTAAATGTAATTTGCCTTCTTGGAAGAAACTATTTATAGCCAATGAGCCGATACAGGAAAGTGAACTGCTCAACATCCCACAGGAACCTGATGCAAGAACAAAGCGGACAGGCTCTTTATAATTCACCTCAGGTGGTAAGAAAATGCTTTGGGTTTGTCTAATTTATAGCGATTTACTGTAGGGGTGGAGCCATCTTCATCTGCTGCCTTATTTATGCACAGCGCCGCATTTTTACTTACTTTTACCTGCCTTAAACATTTCATTCAGCCACCCATGTGTGATGAAACAGCGCCTGCAGAGCCCATTGCAGTTTAAATCACCTGAGAGGGTTGTCGACGACTCTAAAAAACCTTATTTCCTGCATTTACAACTGCTTTATATGGTGATGAAGGAGATATGTCTCAAAATCTTAAGTGTATCACATAGGGACAAAGAAAGTGTTCACCTGTTCGGGTCTTAGTGTTGGTTAAGATCTCCTGTAGCCGCTCCTGGAGCTTATCAGCTCTCTTTCTTTCCAGATGGAGCTGCCTCTTCAAGTCTTTCAGCTGCAGACATAACATGACAGGCATTATTTTGACAGCAGATGGACATTTAGCTTGATAGACATTTAAGAATCCAGTATACACATTGGCCCCAAAAGTATTTGGACACTTAAACCACACTTAAAAATGTCTGAATGTCACTGTATTACATAATAAAATAGCAAACCAAAATATATATACTGTATTGTTCCAAATATAAGACAGTGTTTTTTTCTTAAAAAATCCATGTGAAAAAATGGGGTCGTCTTATATTCAGGGTCTAGACTTTTACATCTCAATAATACACCCACAACAATAGGGAGGATCAAATACCTGTAAAACGAGTGTGACCCCCCCCAGGACTGATAAATGCAGCGGTTATAACAACTCTCATCAAGCAGCCCAAAAAATACGGTGTGACAGAGTGTAACGTTAGAAGATGGCGAGCCCAAAAAGGCAGTCTTAAAAATGCTAAGAGTCAAGTAAATGCTTATCGCGGTCCTAAAAGCGGCCGATTCAAAGAAATTGACAGGTGAGTGTGTCAGTACTGTACGTAGCCGAAAAAAGAAATGAGAGGCTACCCATAACCAGAGCCGTCATTCAGGTGAAGGCACTGGATACCACGAAAGAGCTGAACATACCCACCAGCGAGGCCCCTCATTTCTTATTTCAGCTACGTACCGACACACTTGCCTGTCAATTTCTTCTAAGCGGACGCTTTGATGCGGTGTAAAAATGAACAAGTCTAGCCTAGAGCTTGCCCTCCGACTTCAGGGAGAAGTCTTTTCTGCGGTCTTTTCAGTGCTATGTTATTGGCCTAAGGAAAAAAAAACGGAATCAGGTAGGTAATGCAAATCAAACACCTGTTTTTTGACATGCTAACATCTGTCACTTTACATAAAAAGGTGAGAAATCAGTCATTGTGAAATCTACTGTAAATGAGAAATACAGGTTATTTTTACGGTATGCCATAAAGTTTTTAAAATATATATTTTTCAGTATTTACCATATTTTCAATATAAAAATTGAAAATATTTTTCATATTGCTTGTTTTTCCTAATAAATCGTTTTCTTTGTAAAAGACCAGATTTGGTCCTCAAAAAGACTTTTCCAAAAGGTATGCATCTTGAAAAAGGGAGGGTCGTCTTATATTCGGAAAAATACAATATATTTCACATTAAGTAAACATCCTGTCCATCCATTTTGCCACAGTAGCACTACAAAAGCTTTTTTGTTTTTGTCGAAAGGTAAAAAGAGGAGAAGATATATGAAATTTCATCCATTTTGTGGCCAAAATCACTTCAAGCAGGAAGGAACTTTCCAGAGGGGCTGCATTTGTAACCTAATAAACAGTGTGCCTTTATAAATAAATAATGCCATAGAAAAATTATAACCAAAACTTTGAGCTAAAGGTATGGATAGCTTTTGGAACTGCAAGCAAACGCATAGACATCACACAGGCAATCGATGAACTGTCAAACGAGATTCTATTGATGAAACGGCTAAAACGTTAATGAAAGCTGATCGACCCTCATCAATGGGAGGTCTGGTTTCAGGTCTGTAGGGCAGAGAGGTGTCCTGCCCATCGCCTGGGACTATTTTAATTCACTTTCTGGGAAATGGAGAGAGGGAAAGCCCTGACTCATCTCTTTTTTTTTTTCTGGCTGGATTGCCTACTTACCGCTGAACTACCTTTTTTCTCCAGGATTCTCTGTCCATCCACCGTGTCTTTAATCTCCTGAAATACACACAAAAGGTTATTATAGTTCAGCAAAAAAGTCTTTATTTTAAAATAATTTTAAAATAACTTTAAAATAACTTCTCAGTTTAGTTTGAAATAGTTCATAGAGTTATTTTAGTCTTTAATTTTTCTATTTTTTAGACAATAAAAGAGCATATCTGAAGGAACTTCATTTACAAAAATTCTAAAATTCATTTACAGAAGAACTTCAGAAATAATGTTATGAGATCAATGTTTTTAATGTTCTTTAGTCAGTCTTTAGTGTCACATGATCCTTCAGAAATCATTTTAATATGATGATCTGGTGCTCAAGAAATGTTTCTTATTATTATTTTAATATTTCTGTCACAATTATTTGATAAATAGAAAATTCAAAAGAATGGCATTTATTTGAATTGGAAATCTTTTGCAACATCATAAATGTCTTTACTGTCACTTTTGATCAATTTAATGCATCCTTTCCAGTGTTGGGGAAGTTACTTTTAAAAAGTAGAGTTTGCTCGTCGTTACTCGTTACTTCTTAAAAAAAGTAATCCGTTACTTTACTTAGTTACCCCCTTTGGAAAGTAACTTTTTACGTTACTCCTTACTTTTATGTTGCTTGACTTTGGGCAGAACCCAATATCTGTTCCTAAATGTGTAGGCTGACATAAAATTCTAATATGAACTCTACTTATTGAAAAACTAGAAAAAAACTAGAAAAAAAGAGAAATTTTGAGATAGAAAATATATTTATTTAAATAACATTAGAAAAACCTGTATAAACTGAACACCAAAGAACAATATTAACTATTGAGCGTTGGTGACGCGTTCATGAAAAATGCCACAAAGAACTGGCAAAAGTAATATGTCAAATATAGCAAGGAGACATTTCAATTGTTTATTAATAAACAAGTGTTTTCTTTTTCAGTGTCGGCTGCAAAGTTAAAGTAGACGATGCTGGCTTGCGATCTTCGTAGGAGTTAACGCACCAGAGAGAAATGCACATTTCATACGGATTACATAAGCAGAGAGTAGTCTGTTTTCTTTCGTTTTGAATAGTTTTGTTTTAAAGTACACATTTCAAGCTTTCTATATATTTCTCAGATCTTTGAGGCAAGTAGCTTATACGCTGAGTTACGGTTTATTTATGAAACAAGCTCAGTTCACGCGCCGGCACGGAGCTCCTAAGAAGTCATGATTATATTGCCTGCAATATTTACTTCTTATTTATTAAATCCAGACAATTGGTTGATGAAAAATTTATTAAAATGAAGATACTATTAATATAAAACGAAATTCACTAGGCTTTCTACAAAAACAAACTTAATGAAGTGGTCAAAATCATGTCTGCCCACTCCATTTGTCTCCCGATTGCGCATATTATGATCTTACTCATGCTTTTCACTTTTCATATAATCAACATAAAAAATAAAATTTATTTAAACATAAATATGAAACTAAATCGTTTTCTTTAATGACTAGGCTACATGTAGGCCTATACAGAGAAATTTAATATCGGAGCGGGATTTGAGCGAGCGCCGTCTTACGGTAAGCATGTGGGGGGAGAGTTACGATTTTCGAGCAATCAGCGAATATTATTTTTCTTGATATGCCAATCCTTAATATTTGGTGTTTTAAATGCCTGTTAGAGGTCTCTGTGAAAGTTTTAAAGCAGTCTTTTAGTGCCGCTTTCAGAGCGGTCACGTCCGAAGAACTGTTACGTCCATAACATTATTTCTTTATGCGTATCATATGCGAACACGAAAAATACAATAAAATGAATATTTTATGTTCTGTGGAGAGTCAACTTACTGACCCAAAACTTAGTGCAGTAGTGTATGATGCTTTAAATATTCGTTTTAGTAAAACAGTCTTAGTTATATAATAACAATGACAAAAAGGAAACTCCTAATAAATCATCCTAAAAATATTCAGATGAGTCAAGGAAACGTCAATTTTGCAGCTCTGAAAACTAAACATCCGAGAGGAGCTACTGGCACCAGATGCTCATACAAAAAACAATCTCAGCCTACTGATGAGTCACGCATCGTTCCTGAGTCACATTTAAAATAACTGCTGAGCTCCAGCAATCACACCCCCATAATATCCTCCATATCTGAGTCATGCCTTATTTAGCATCTTAAAAACACATGGTACTCATCACGCTGAAGAACTAAAGCTCCAGCAGAGCCACCAGGAGACCGCCAGAAAAAAGAATGCATTCTGTTCCCACACCTGTTTGAGTTTGCCGATTGTATTGTTGAGATCTTCTCTCTCTTTCTCCATCTCCGTCACTTGCTGTTTGACTGCCTCCACCTCTGCAGCTTTAGCCTGAGAAAGGGCGGAAATATACTGTATGTTCATTCATTCATTTAAAATGCACAATGGAAAAAAATGTTTCGGAACAGAATAAACTTTATTTATTTGTTTAATACATATTCTAGTCTTATTGTGTGTGATTTGTCAGAGTTAAAAATGGGATATGATTTTATTGGTTAATAAAATTTTCCATGCCCACACGGCTTTGATATGCTTACTTGTTTTCCATGCCAGATTCCATGCAAGCTAAACTTTTATGGCAAAAAGGTGCTTAAAAGGTGTGTGTGTGTGTGTGTGTGTGTGTGTGTGTGTGTGTGTGTGTGTGTGTGTGTGTGTGTGTGTGTGTGTGTGTGTGTGTGTGTGTGTGTGTGTGTTTTCCTACTACATTTTTATTAAAAAAAAATAATATTTAATAAAAAAATAAAAATAAAAAAACTGATTCTGAACTGAGGCCCGACTCTTTTTAAAAGTCAGATGGATATTGGCTAAAGAGGTAGGGGCGTTGTTTCGTGCGATTTGGATCCATATATTTTGTTTCATTATCATTAGCAATGTTCAGATGTTCTTTTAAAAATTGCACATTTGACCCCTTTATGTAGTTGGAAAACTAATTACTAAAATACAGGTCCTTCTCAAAAAATTAGCATATTGTGATAAAGTTCATTATTTTCCATGATGTAATGATAAAAATTAAACTTTCATATATTTTAGATTCATTGCACACCAACTGAAATATTTCAGGTCTTTTATTGTTTTAATACTGATGATTTTGGCATACAGCTCATGAAAACCCAAAATTCCTATCTCAAAAAATTAGCATATCATGAAAAGGGTCTCTAAACGAGCTATTAACCTAATCATCTGAATCAACTAATTAACTCTAAACACCTGCAAAAGATTCCTGAGGCTTTTAAAAACTCCCAGCCTGTTTCATTACTCAAAACCGCAATCAGGGGTAAGACTGCCGACCTGACTGCTGTCCAGAAAGCCATCATTGACACCCTCAAGCAAGAGGGTAAGACACAGAAATAAATTTCTGAACAAATAGGCTGTTCCCAGAGTGCTGTATCTGTGGGAAGGAAAAAGTGTGGCAAAAAACGCTGCACAACGAGAAGAGGTGACCGGACCCTGAGGAAGATTGTGGAGATGGACCGATTCCAGACCTTGGGGGACCTCGGAAATCAAGGTGCCAGAGTCTGGAGGAAGACTGGGGAGAAGGAAATGCCAAAATGCCTGAAGTCCAGTGTCAAGTACCCACAGTCAGTGATGGTCTGGGGTGCCATGTCAGCTGCTGGTGTTGGTCCACTGTGTTTTATCAAGGGAAAGGTCAATGCAGCTAGCTATCAGGAGATTTGGGAGCACTTCAAGCTTCCATCTGCTGAAAAGCTTTATGGAGATGAAGATTTCATTTTTCAGCACGACCTGGCACCTGCTCACAGTGCCAAAACCACTGGTAAATGGTTTACTGACCATGGTATTACTGTGCTCAATAGGCCTGCCAACTCTACTGACCTGAACCCCATAGAGAATCTGTGGGATATTGTGAAGAGAAAGTTGAGAGACGCAAGACCCAACACTCTGGATGAGCTTAAGGCCACTATCGAAGCATCCTGGACCTCCATAACACCTCAGCAGTGCCACAGGCTGATTGCCTCCATGCCACGCCGCATTGAAGCAGTCATTTCTGCAAAAGGATTCCCGACCAAGTATTGAGTGCATAACTGAACATAATTATTTGAAGGTTGACTTTTTTTGTATTAAAAAAAATATTTTATTGGTCGGATGAAATATGCTAATTTTTTGAGATAGGAATTTTGGGTTTTCATGAGCTGTATGCCAAAATCATCAGTATTAAAACAATAAAAGACCTGAAATATTTCAGTTGGTGTGCAATGAATCTAAAATATATGAAAGTTTAATTTTTATCATTACATTATGGAAAATAATGAACTTTATCACAATATGCTAATTTATTGAGAAAGACCTGTATATAACTCTTTTTTTTTTATTCTAAAAAAATAAAAGTTCAGCTTGAATAAAATGATTTGCAGCCTTGGTTATGTCAGCAGAAAAGAAAAGTTCTAAAATATAAATTTGTTCTCAATCTTTCATCAAAACAACTTTCTCTGCTTCTGAAATAACTTTTCTTTTATGCTGACATAACCAAGGAAGTGCAGGCACGGTAAAAATGATATTAAATGGTAAGATCATATCCAACTTTATACGATCCAATCAAATCAAGGTGGATAAAATCAAGTCATACCAGATATAGACTGGCCATAGAGACCACCAGGACTTTTATTGGTTCAGGTAAGTAGAATCATAAATTAAATGCCATCAAATGGACTCCAGCTACTTTAATGAAAACAAAAGTAATTATATGAGATTTGAACTTGGGTTTTCATGACCTCATTCTCAAATGCTTAACTTTTGAGCACCAATGGATGATATACTCATTTCATGCATTTAATAGTCTTCTATAGCCTGTCGTTTTCATACTCTGATTCTAGTCAGAATGTGATTTGATTTGATTTCTTTATTGTCATTGTACTTACATACAATGAAATGTTTAGTACTTTCCAACGTACACAGTAAAGAGTAGTTAAGTTCATATTGCAAGTTGCCACTTAGTGTTATTTCACTTAATTGTCTATCATGTCAAGAATGTCTTGTGGTAATAATTTGAGGATGTAGTTTCAGTTCATGGTTCATTATCCTGATTGGGATAAAAACTGTTCATGAGTCTGGTTGTGCGTGTTTTGATCGATCTAAAGCGTATTCATTTTTCGAATGTGAGTCTGATACTGGTCCATTGGGCTGTGATTATGGGGTGTGTTTCAACTGAACCAGGAAAGAAAATGCCTCGGCACACAATTGGATAGACCTACAACCAATCAGAGCGACGGAGTAAATGACATATGTTGAGAGACGCATAGTCAACATAACTCAACTGCACGCACGCTGGAAGAAGATGAGTGTAAACTATTTTTGCCGGTGTTGTAAAAAGAATTTACAGATAGACGGAGTGTACACAGAAACAACAATGACCACAGGGTTTTCATTGCGCCCCATCTTCTTAGCGACCATCGGGGCCAGCTGACAAATTAAACTTTTGCCGAATCCCGTAGGAAGGACGGCAAAAACAAAATGCCTTGATCGGGGTTCTCTGTTCCTCTTTTAAAATGAATGCGATGTCTACATCTTCTATAACAGAAGCGATGGCTGAATCTACACATCTAAATTCTCCAGCGGCAGCCATTCTTTGTTGTAAACGAATTCAACCCAAGCGCTCTTTGGTGACGTGGATGATTACGTTACTATTGATTATCTGTCCATCATCGTATAAAGCCCGCCCTGACAATTTGATTGGTCCAAACAGCTTTGGTTTGGGCATACTTGCTCCACAATTGATCAAGTCCAGACCGAACTTCACCCCCTCAAATGTTGTGGCTAATTTCAGCTGGCATCCAAGCTAAGTCTTTTAAGCTCATTTAATAAAATTCTATGTACAGCAAGCATCCATCAACTCAATGAGACATGACAGAATAAAGCCTTCTGATGTGAGGGTTTCTGAGAATATGTTTGAAGACAACAAATCTGCCATAAAGACAAGATCTGCTATATATAGCTTTTCTGCTTATTACTTCATCTGCTTTAGCCTACTGTAATCCATTAAGAGTTGTTAAACACACAAATGTGTTTTTATCATCACATGCAGTTTACCTGCAGTTGGCCTGTGTGATCTTTCTGTACCCGCTGGATCTCTTCTGCATGGTCCAGTTTGTTCTTTTCCATGGTTTCCTGCTCACAACACACACAGCATCGAAAATATAAATCAACTACAAATCAAAGAGTGACAGTTTTAAGATTGATGCTGCTGCATTTTGTTTTATTTTTATATAAAAATAAATCCATTAAAAATGCTCTTCTTTTCACCTTTCTTGCATTTTAAAGTCTGTAACATGGTAACGACAAAAACAACACTGACATCATGTGGTCAGAATGATACTGATGTAACCAGACGTAAACAACAAAAGACAGTTTCCATCTCTGGCATTGCTCTGCAGTGAGAGATGGCTGTAAACACACAGCACCTCGGCTTCCTTGAGTCTGCGTTCAAACCAGCCCTTCGTCCCCTCCATAGACTGAACCTGAGCTTTCAGCTCCTCTACATACGGCTGAAGACCCTCCAGCTCTTTGGTACGAGCCTAAAAATAAAATACAATTGAGAATGGAAATTTAGCAGATCCTTTTTGTCCAAAGTACACTTTGTACAGAGACAATCCACCGGGAGCAACCTGAGGTTAAGTGCTTTATTGAAAGTTCATGTCTCGACCTACAAACTTACAGTTACCGGCCCAGAAAGGTTTCTTACTTTCTCATCTCGTAGCTGTGAGCGAATCTCCTCTTCCATGCGGTTCTTGTCCTCGTGGAGGCCGCGGAGCTCCTTCTCGTAGCGTCCCCTGATGCTCAGCACCTCCTTCTCATGCTGCAAACGCACGTTGCCCAGTTCCTCTTTTTGACGAGATTTCTCCTGCGCAATCTCAATGGCCAGTTCATCCAGCATGACCTTACGCTTATCTGCAGTCTGAGAGAACAGTGTGGTATTTAGTTTTGAATAAAATATGTCGTTTCAAAGGTCCAGTCATTATCAAGATTCAATAACATATTTTTCTTAAAGCATAAGACTGTTTGTAAAACATAAGGCACTATCTTCTTCAACAACTGGTATTAAGATAATGGGTATATAGACAGATAGAAATCTCAATTACTTTATATAAAGAACGCTATAGACAAGCTTGAATTTAAAGAGGTCATATTATGCTTTCTTTTTTTTACATTTTCAACTTTCTTTAGCGTGTAACGTTGCGGTTTCAGCACAAAGTCACTCCAAAGGCAGTTATTCTCAAACTGATTTTTATGTAAGAGCATTTATTTCTAAATCATGATAGTATTTTTGTATTGAATTTAAGTGATGTTCATTCAAAAACTATGTTCATTCGGGATGATTAAATCAAAAGGTCAGAAAGACAGAGATAAATGATCATGTAAAAGTGTGAAAACTGGTTAGGAGCAAGAAACATTGACTAACATTACAGATTTTAGAGGGAAGAAGAAGAAAAAGTGCACAAAAAAAAGGTGAATCTTCCAGAGCCCATTTGTGTCTAAATCCGATTTGACATTAATAAAGTCATTATGATAGTCAAAAGATCAGAGTATTAACTGATGGAAGAACGAGCAGAGTGCACTGACTCACTAAAGAAGCTTAAATGACGTGACAGATGTTGAGTGCACCAAACGTTTAACTACTTTCACCTGCTGCAGTGGGAATTTACTGAATTGTGAAATGATCAGATGTGTGCATCACCTTTCTGGCCTCCTCTAACTCCTGCTGTAGCTTGTCCTTCTCCAGGCCAAGTTCAGTGAGCTGCTCCAAAAGTCGACTATTCGCTCGGTTTGACTCCTGATCACCAAGAAGTTAAATCATTTTTATTTATAATCTGAATGCAAAGTTTTTTACTATGTTTAATAATATTTTTTAGCATTTAAAAAAAAACTTTCATCAGAATGGACTTTCTTAATCTCCAAAACGATTGGACTTTTCTGCAGTGAGCAGGGAAAAATTATATTAACTAATAATATTATAGCCTAATATGCTTCCTATCCAATCAAATAGCATTTTACACAGAAATACAATGTTTAATTGTTGCAAATGCCTTTCTATGTGGTTTAAAAATTGAACAGGTACCAAAATACCTGTAGCTGTGAGTTGAGATCATCTCTCTGCGCCAGGAAGCTCTCCTGTTCTGTACGTCTCTGCTGAAGTTCTGCGTTGAGAGCAAGGTTTTGCTCTCTCAACAAATTCAGTTCCTGAGTCTTCACTGTTTGGATCTGTGAAAAACACACACTGAGTTTCAGATATTTAAAGAACCCAGGACAACTGAATTAAGTCTTCCTCAGTCTATCAGCGAGAAAATGACAACAGAAGAGTTAAGAAGGAGCAGAAAGAGCTTACCACCAGAGAACAGCTGAGAAATGCAATTCAGCACAATGCAGAATTCAATATCAATATAAATGTACCCATGAGTGCTTTAAAGCGAAGTATAAACATTCATGCATGATGCAATATACATAAATGAACAGATGCATGTATGTGTGAACATATATAAACAAAATATCTAGGCTAGCACAAGTACTACATGCATGGAAAGCAATATATTAGACATGGAAAAGTTTTCAAAACCTCAATCAGGGTTAAAGTGGAGTGGAAGCCCTGCCAAATAAACCTTATGCTTCTGGAGTACAAATTAAATTATTCATATTTATTTAAATATTAATATTTAGTCATTGCTCACAATGGGTAATGGGTTTTATTCCCAGGAAGTGCACATAGAAATGCTAATATACCTTAAATACATTGTAAGTTACTTTGGATAAAATAAATAAGCATAATGAGTTTGGCTGGTAATCTGGATAACGCAAACAGGGTTCCAAAATGTATATACTGTACACTTGTAATTATATTACATTTTAAAATACTTATAATCAGACTAGTTACATTTTTATTGGTTAAAGGATTACTTAATATTCACAAAATGGCAGTAAATTATTCATCATTTGTTGATTCTCATTCATTCATTTTAATCTTTTAAATTTTCATTTCTAAAACAGCCTATTGCTTATGTATGTTCAGAAAGTCTTCTAGTTTTGTGGAATTACACAAGTCAGAGGCCACACAGCATTAACAAAATATTTTATCTTTTTGTGTTTTATTTAGATTTTTTTTACATTTTTATGATTTAATTAATTATTACCTTTTCATAAACTTACAATCCCCCTGCAGTTCCTTCAAAAAACCCATTTTGGGAAACCCTGATGTGGTGTAGTGTAATGTTTAATGCACTTCATTTTGTTGATGACAATTTTTCAACAATCTTTTGTGTTCCACTTTGTATTTCTATCAATATACAAGATTATCCTATTCAAATATGTGATAAACAAGTTAAGGCTAAGAGTAAGGTCCAAAGTAATCTAAAAGTAGTCAAATTATATTATCTGAAATGTGTAATGTAATAAGTAATAAATTACATTACTAACCAGGGGTGTGCAGCAGGGCCAATATCTGAATCCATATCAGTCTTTAAATTATTTGTATCTGTATTTGGATAAATCCAGAAGTGGGCAGGGCTTTAACCGGAAGTTTGTGAAATTACACGAGAAGACCGTTTTAAATGTTATTATGTTCATTTCTTTCTTATGTTCATTCTCTTTCTTATCGTTATTATGTCAGTTTCCTTCAGTTTTCATTTAACAAATAAGACTTGTATAGCGAATTCTTCTTTTATTATAATTATAAAATGTATTGAAATATCTTCTAATTAAAACAATAATACTAAATGTTAAATAATAGTCTGCTGAACATTATTCGGTTGAATTCGTTATTCGTTTTGAAGCCACTATATCCATGCCTTTCCGATTAAGGTATTCGGCTTCGAGCACTTCCCAATTACTAACGACAGTTTTGTAATTTGTATTCAGTAATGAACTATACTTTGTAAGGAATCTAATCAGCAATGGATAAGCACAGTATTTAAATATGACTGTTAACTTATAACTTCTGTTTTAAGTTTTCACACAGCCATACTTCCGTAAGGCACTAGTCACACGGTCTGAATTTGTGAATAGAAATTACAACAACAACGAAAAACAAGATCTTAAAGCAAAACAATGTATCTATATGAACCACCATTAATAGTTATTTAAATATTGGCACTTTTTTTAAGAGAAGGCATTAGAAGAAAGTATGGCATCAAACAAACTGGCGTAAACTGAAAGTGATTTGTACATAGGGAATAGCATTAAAGCTGGTGAAAGTGCTATTAGTACATGTGTATTTTAACAGTTAATGGTACAAAGAGCATGTGTGTGTGTTAGACCAGACATGGTCATTGAGTTAAGAGGATGCAGGAACTGGGGTTGATGAAGGTCGTGATGCTGTATCATGGTCAGGTACCTGTTCTAGGGCCGCTAGATTTGTTCTGAGGGCATCGTTCTCAGTCAGCATGCCCTCCACCTGCTCCTGACTGACCGCGCTCTGACACGCTACCTGTAGCTCCGCCCAAACATAAAACCACCCCACGAGAGACAGAGAAAAGAATAAAGCAGAACATAAAGATGAAAGAATGAAAGAATAAAGAACAAATGAAATATTGAATGAAAGAACAAACAAATAAAAGAACAAGAGTACAAAGAAAGAATGTTAAAAAAAATTAAGAACATTAGAATGAATGAAATATTAAAAAAGATAATATTTGAAAAATACAAAATATAAAAGTAAAAAATAGAATAAAAGAAAAAAAAAGAAAAAGAAAAAAAGCAACAACATGAAAGAATAAAAGACCAATTAAACATAAGAGAATGAACAAAAAAATTAAATAATGTAAAAATAATGAAATAATGAACAAAGAAAACATTAGAATATACAAAATAAAATAATAAGAATAGGAACATTTTATAAAATAAAAAATACAGAATAACAAACAAAAAGAAAAAGCAAAAGCATGACGGAATAAGAAAAAAAAAATTCAAATGAACAAAAAAGATTCAATTTTATGAAAAAAAGTACAAAAAAAATCATGAACAAGAAACGGGAAAAAGAAAAGGCAATGAGGAAGGGAACATTTGCAGAGAAAGAAATTGATGTGAAGGATGAATGACGACATGTTCAATAACAGCATGGGAATGTGGGGGGAGTTTTAAAAAGAATAAAGCCCAAGCGGGTGAACAAGGGCAAGAGATAGAGAAAGCAGAACGCCCAAAACAAGTGAAAAGAAGAGAGAAGAAAACAGGCCGAGTTAGAAACTCCACATCAAACAGAAGAGACCCAGTCAAGCAGTTCTGAATGGAAAAACAGAATAGGGTGGTTCTTCATCCTTATCTGCTTGTTGCACATTAGAGGTAGCTGTTTAATTAAGATTTGTGACCTCATGGAGGAAGTGAAAGCCATTTGTGGTGTCGGGACCTGCAGTGGGGCCGACAGCGTCATATAAGGGGCCCTTCCCTCAGGGGACCCTGCAGAGCGCGAGTGCCCCTCAGCCACCGGCACTGAGCCCCACTAATCCTTAATTACTCCGCTGATCCTGAGCACCATCGTCCAGAAATGTTCAATTAAACAGACTGCTCTCTGGGTAATTATAAACTTCTCCAACTTCTCCTTGAGCACAAAGAGTTTGCTATCAGCAGAAAGACTGGTGGGTCACAGTAAAGATGTCTTCCAGTTCAGGGATAGTTTAAGTTTACTCAAAAATTAACTCTCTTTAAACATAAAAGGAGACACTTTGAGAAGGTTTACACTTCTCTTTTCAATGCACAATTAAAGTGAAGCCCCAAAAAGTTAAAAACTATATTTCACGTTTTTTTAATTCATATTTAATTACTTTGAGACATATTAGTTGAAATGTTTGCCCTCAAAGAGTTGCAAAAATCATTGTTGGCATTCATGAATATTTAAATATACTGCACTCCAGGCTCAAAGTCAATTAAAATAAAAAGCCATGAGTGAATATGAAGAAGTGTGAATGGCATTCCAAAGCTACACCTGAGGGGAAGATTATTGATGAATGACCAATTGACCACTTTTTGAATTTCAGTCTGTTCCTCTCACATAGTTATCATCTGACTCTAGAAATCACTGAATATAAAGCAAAAGTCCTAAGTCCTATTTTTATGATGCTGTTTTGTCATTTTTGGAGTTTAATAATGATCGGTCTTCATTCACTTTCACTGGATAGAGAAAAAACACCCAAGACATCCTGTTAAACTTCTCTCGACTTCCACAGAAGAAAGAACGTCATACAGGTCTGGAATGAAATGATGGCGAGGAAATGAGAACAGAATTTTTCTTTCTGGTTGATCTAACTGGATAACTAATTTTAAGACTGAAAAGCGAAGCTAAACTGCATTTTGAAACAGAGCTGAGAACGAAAACAGCTAAATAATCATAAAAGTGCCTCCTGCCATTTAAAAAAACAAAGTCCAATTTTCATTATTTGATTTTTTTTTAAGTTGAACAATAAAAATTGTGTTCCACGCCGATAACAACACCCACATGAGCCTTTTACGGTTTATTTAATTGAATCTGTAGGACCATTATCATTAAAATCACACTCAATTTATGCAGATTAATTGTCTGCTTTCTCTCTTTTATAAACCTGTTAGTAAACAGCCAACCAGCAGATGTGGAAATTGCAGATTAGTTATCTGGAGATGCACTAACGACCATCTGTGATGGAATAAACTTTAAAAGAAATGCTAAATGAACATTTTAACCAACTATTAATCTTCTGTATTCTTCCTTTTAGTGCCTTTGGCGATGTTTGGACTGAAATACTAGCACAACCTGCAGTATGAACTGTATACTACACTACAGAATGCTATGCTGAACATTTTAAACGGTAACATGCAATATCGTTGTCACATGACCATCTCAGAAATTAATGTTTATTACACATTTTTAACCAATCTCGAGCAAAAATGAACCTTCTGAAATTCATCATACTGGAAAAACAAAGTCAAGTAAAAACTGAACTTACAAAAAAAGACAGTAGCATACCACCAACCCAAACATACATAAAACTAAACAGGTTTGCTGATCATGTAAAAGGAGGACACAGCTACCTGATCTTTGAGCGCATGGATGGCCATCTCATGCTCTTTCTGTTTGCTCTGCAACTGCTCCTTCAGTTCAGTGACGTTCTGAAATCACACACACAAACCATCAGGCAGGAAGATTCAATGCATTTTTAGTATGACAGTGATGGATGCAGCAGTGTGTCTACAGTCCATTATTTCCTCAGTGCCAGAGTCTAATGCTGAAGCACTGATGCAGTCTTTAGCCTACTCCCAAGGGTTTGCAAATGTTTATCATCATACTCCCTTAGCGGCAATATATCGATAGCCCTCTGCGATGTGCAACAATTAAATATTGAAGAATTTGGCAGGGCGGGCCTGAGCGGATCTCACCTGGTTGGCGGTCATTAAATCTGCCTGCAATTTCTGCACACGAAGGTTTATGGATTTGAGATCCTCCTCTTTCCTCTGTTGGATCTCTTCAATTTTAGTCCTGTAGAAACAAACGCATCATATGCTATCAGGGGTTTGATGTGAATAATGTGTTGTAGTGTCTATTTTCAGGTATTACGAAATGAATACCAAAATAAAACAGCAAATTCCATAGGAAAAAAACATTACAGGAGAGAATAAATGACACCATGGGAACAGATGTAGTATAGAACTGGTTTCCATAAGTAAAAATGCCATTCAAAATCCTCACAGCGAAATAAATGTTTAGCATTTTCAAGAAGTTCCCATATCATGCTATTATAAAGGCTCCTAATTTTGTTTCTCCTAACTCTCTGCTCTGATTGGTCAGATTGCTCAGTCTGTTGTGATTGGTCTACCGCTTACAGCGCATGTCGAAAACGAAACATCCATTACCATATCTGAATTTCAGCTCAGTTGGCTTCCTCAGATACAGTTACAAGAACAGTAACGATGGTGTCAGTTTTACTGTATCAATTCAATCACTTCCTTATCATTTGGAAGTCCGTGCAAAGTGGATTTGCAGTGCTGAAAACAGCATCTTGTAGACATGTCGACAACACAAACCAAACTCTACCAGCCCCCAGTTACAACTACAGTGTTTGGGGGTAGGTCAAAGTAGACGTTGTTCACGGGCAGCAAATGAAAATCATAGGCTGGCATTATGCAAATTTGTTACATACATAGGTTCGTACAGGAACTAAGACTAGAATTATTGATGACTTGTTTCAAGCAGTTCAGAATAGTTTCTTTCTTTTGGGAGACAATAACTCTTTTACTCTATCAATAACTGGATCTTTGAAACTTTGCAGACCTTTTACATTCACAGCTATATTACACACTACATGAAAGGTAATATCCAAAAAAAAGCACACAAAACCCCACTTAATTTAAAAGGCACCAAATGGATATACAGGTGCTGGTCAACGAATTAGAATTATTTTAAATAGTGCAATCATGAAATTCTTTGAATGCATTTTTGTGCAGAAAGCAAATCAGGTGTTCACCGCACCTGTCCTACTCGTTAGACTAATCACAGAACTCGTTATCTGGAAAAAAATTTGCTCAGCTGAGCTTTCCAAAAGGCCCATTTAGGCCATTTAACTGTGACACTGTTGTTTTATTGAATTAGAATAATGGTGAAAGCGTTTCATTGAATTGCAATAATTTTTATTATAATTACAATCATCACTTTCTCAGTATTTTGTGGCTGCCCCTTTGGCTTGTATGACTGCCTGAAGTCTCCGCGGCATCGATTTGACCAGCTTGTCGCAAGTTTCCGCACTCACAGCTTCCCAGGCAGTGGCGATGTTCTGCTTCAGTTGGTCCAGCGTAGTAGGCTTTCTGTCGCGAATTTTCCGCTTGACGATGGCCCAAAGGCTTTCAATGACATTGAGGTCAGGCGAGTTGGCCGGCCATGCCAAAACTTCAAGCTGTTTTTTAGTGAACCAATCTTTGGTCGACTTTGCCGCATGAGCCGGTGCAAGATCCTGTTGAAATATGAAGTCTTCTTCGCCGAACTGTTCCTCAACAGTCGGAATCAGGAACGTTTCCAGAACATCTTGATATACGGCAGCATTGACAGTCTTCTTGAGGAAGCAGAGTTTCCCTACACCTCGAGCGGATATGCATCCCCAGACCATAACGCTCTGGGGAAACTTGACGGATCTTTTCACGCACTCGTGGTTGTAGGTTTCGCCACCACGACGCCAGACACGAGGACCTTGGTCACCGAAGGAGATGCAGAAGCGTGATTCGTCACTGAAGACCACTTTCTGCCAGTCTTCAGCAGTCCACTCGCCGTGTTCTTTGGCCCACTTCAGCCGTTTCACCATTTGTTTCTTGTTCAGCATCGGTTTTACTGCTGGAACGCGAGATTTGAAGCCGAGTTCGCGCAGACGACGGTAAGTGGTTGATCTGGAGACGTCAGCGCCGGTCTGCTTGTTCCACAAGTCGGTGAGCTCGGAAGTGGACTTGAACCGGTTGCTGACTGCGATCTTTCTCAGCTGCTTGTTGTCGCGAGCAGAAGTTTTTCGGACGCCGGAACAGTTGGTGCGCTTGCTGCAGTTTTTCTTGAGAGCTTTGCAGACGGAAGACTGGCTGATGCCGAGCTGCTCAGCAATTTTAGTTTGGGTCAAGCCTTGTTGGCGAAGGGCTTGAATTTGAGCCACTATTCCGGTTGAGAGGTCGCACTGCTTACCCATGATTGATTTTACAACTTAGAAATTCTACTCAACCCTGACTTTATACTGCACAGTGAACACTCTTCACAGAAAACAAAAATTTGAGCATTTATTCTAATTCAATGAAACGCTTTCACCATTATTCTAATTCAATAAAACAACAGTGTCACAGTTAAATGGCCTAAATGGGCCTTTTGGAAAGCTCAGCTGAGCAAATTTTTTTCCAGATAACGAGTTCTGTGATTAGTCTAACGAGTAGGACAGGTGCGGTGAACACCTGATTTGCTTTCTGCACAAAAAATGCATTCAAAGAATTTCATGATTGCACTATTTAAAATAATTCTAATTCGTTGACCAGCACCTGTAAATGTGTATGATCTGTGCAGGAAGTAAAGAAAGTACGGATCAGTTTAAAATCAAGCTGGATTATAGCAAATTAGATTTCTCCATTGAAATCAATGGATTTGCAACAGAGTTAGTGTGCACTCCTCAATTAATTCAGAAGTACTACACCACCCACAATCCTGAATCAAATAGTAGTTCAAGTGAGTAGTTCGTTCTCCCATAAGACATACAGAGGCTCATACTCCTGCTTGTTTTTTTGTTAAAAACTATTTTTTACAATAGGGTTCAAGGTTTATAACTCCTCATTGAGAACATAAATGAAAAATACATTTCTAGAACTCAAGGTGCTAAAAAGCAGGCAGTCCCTGTCGCAAAATAACTGCTCTGCTGGCTTGTCTTTCTCACCTGCTGTCATTGTAAAGTGCTTCCTTCTCAACTTGTAGCCGCTGGAAGCTGTAAGGCAAGCATAAAGAGACTTGAATCCTTATTGGCCCTAAAAACCTCCACACAGCAGTGATAAATAACAGGCAGCATCTCCTGCTCAGGGTAAACAGGCCCTGTGTTGACCAGAGGCATGCAGTCTGTGCTGAAACAGCAGTCTACAGCGAGTGCCAGCACAAGTTCACGTTCAGACTCATTACACTGACACAGTGACTGTCGCAAGGCCACAGCTGAGTTAGCACAGCACTAGGGATGGAACGCTAAGGCATGATGTCATCACACGGAGAGTTTTGATTGGTTACTGCACAGAGGAAGAGTGTATCGTGGACTTATCGTGGAGTTAAATGGAGGATTGAAAGTAATTTATCTTGTACTTCAGAAGATAAGGTGTTCAAATGGAACATTGTCCATTAATACTGTCTTAAACTTTCATTCTTCCATATTTCAGCCGGTTTTACATGAAATCAATCTATCACTGCCTTCAATTAATCATCGCAAGTTGCAGTCTGACACAGGTTCAAAGGTGCACTCAGTCATTTTCCCCTCATTAAAAAAACTACCGTAAAGAAATGAATATTTTATATATTTATATAAATTTTATATATTTATATTTTATATATGTATATGAATATTTTTTATATTTTAAAAACTATATATGTAAGAAATACAAAGTGACAGAAAAAAATAGCAAAATAATCTTAATTTTAAAAATAATTAATATGTCTGAATATATTAAATAACATTGGGCCATAAAGAAATGTTTCATTTCCAGTTTTGTATTATGTACATTAAATGTACTTAAAGGGATAGTTAACCCAAAAATTTAAATTCAGTAATTATTAACTCACCCTGGTGTTATTCTAATGCCTTTAGAATAAAAAAGGAGAAATATATATATATATTTTTAATCTTTTTCATTTTTGGATGACCTATCCCTTTAATATGAAAGAGCTGAACACATAGTATGAAAAAATAAAACATAAAAGTAATTAGCACTTACCTCTCTTGTTTTTTCTTCAACTTATCAGACAACTAATTAAAGAAAAACACAATACCATTATCACTTGTCATTTTTTATCATCGAGCACACATGCTATATGAAACAGACTTGTAACACTAACTTTAGCATTTTCTTCTTGTAGTTTTGTGATGCCTGTCTGTTTGGACATCTGAAAATGAAAGGAAATGCATTAAAACAATAAAAGTCTTTTGTATGGGGAATAAAATATGAATAAACATAAAAATAGAAAAATAATCAGTTTGATCTTTGAAAAAGTGAATAATCAAAGTCAGATAAATTTTATGAAAATACAATATTTAATGCATGATAAATGTAATTTCCATGTAATTAAAATGTAATATATAAAACATGATGATAAACCTGAAAAAAAAAAATATATCCAACCTTCCAAAACATTCTATTATCTGCCTCTGAGAAAACATTTGAAACATTTAAACCTCCAAAAAGGACGTTTCATCATAGATGTGGAAGTATTCTCTGGTGCAAGGTGAGAATGAATGTCTCAAAAATTAGCACCCACGGTGAGGGTAAAAATATACACTCATCAGCTAAATGAATCGTAGCATTCAGTCCTTTTGTCTTTTTTCTGCCGTCCTGGGTATTTAGAGGGTAAAACTAATGTTGTTACCTCTAGTGTCTGGAGTTGTTCCCTCAGTAAGCATTTCTCCTCCATTTCCGTTTGAAGCTTTAATGCCACCTCTGAAACCCAGCGTTAAAATATCTTGAGTTTGAGAAGTGTTCAACTGATGCTCAGTCAAAGTCATACCATTGTGCTGCTATTTGAAGATCCATAACAAAACCTCCTTTGGTTCTACTCCGATAACTCTTAAGTGAGTTTGATAAAGTCACAACTTTAAAAGGAAGTTGTCAGAAAGATGTACTCACCGCTCAGTTCATTATCTCGCTGTTCCGGTTTGACGCGTTGCACTTCGGCCTACAGAACAGGAGACAAAAAAAAAAACACTGTGAAAATGAACTCTTGTTCACAAAGGATTTTTACAGCAGGTTCTACATAGTGGCAAGATATATAAAACCCCGGTAAATGCAGAAATCACTTAATGTTGAAAGGAAAGCACTTTATGAAAGCTGATTTTCGACACCAAACCAAACCTAAACCACAATGCAAATGAAAATAAACCCAATTACTTGTTTAATAAATGTTCCCAGACTTATTGTAAATGATCCAAGTTATTCTAATGAAAAGAAATATAGAACACATTGGATTTTATTGTGCTGGTTTTCCATTGTTTTACTTTGTAAACAAACATGCGCTTCATGGATGTCATTGACCGTAGTGCTTGTGTCTAGCATCTTTTGCACATTTATGCTGCGTTTTTAGAATGAAGCGTCAAGTCAATAGTTAAACTCTTAAAAACACATCCCATAACCATTTTTTTTTATTCACTGCCCTGCTCTCACATTTTTTTAATGCAAATATATGTTTTGTGTGAACAGACCCTTATAAATCTTTACTAATGATTTAAAGCAAGGACATGCAGGCTGGGAAAATATATTAACCAAAAACATCATAACCTACTTTTCGTCCATTAATCAAATCATGAAGGGTAAAATAAAGTCCCATTCTACATTATCTTCCGCTGGATATTCTGCACCACATTAAGTTAAAATCAGTTGGGAATGTTTCAAAAAAGTTACAAAACTATTTAAAGTATAACCGTTTAGCAGCAGCCCTCATTTGATCAAATTTGGTAATGCTAATCAATGGGGTGTGGTTGTCAAACACTAGACTCAGTTCTCTATCCTTCCATTCCCTTTTACCCTTTTATCTTTACAGGGCTGATCTCACAGAAAAAGCTGATGGTGGTGTCTCTGCTGTGTCTGGCCACAGTTCACGAAGCATCTGTAGCCCCTGCATTAAACATGACCTCAGTGAACTCCAACAAACTCCTCCAGACGAAAAGTGCAGCACTGCGTAGCTGAATAATTGATTCGCTCTGAAACTGTCAGGATACCCTGACTGCAACTTGTTTACCTAAATTCAAACTTGTATTTTAGAAAGTTGCTTAAGTATATCCAACAGTTCAAACCTTGAAAAATGTCACAAACACAACGAGACGCATGCCAATCACTCGCTTGCAAAGTAGTGGGCTTCACTGATAGTCATCTGAGAGTTCTGGTTTTGCTGCACTGTGACATGGACATTGTGCAATTATTATCCCATCAGAAGCTGTGGACATTTCATTTTTATTGGTTCTCTCATTCAAAACCTCCACTGTATGGACCAGCATCCCAACCCTGATGAGATAGAAACCTATTATCTGTTACCTGATCAATCTGATCACTTCGTGGAGCAGAAGGTTCATCACTGTGACCGCTGGCATCTGATTGGACACCATTAGTGCCGGCCGTTCCATCGATGAGCGCTGCTTTTCCATCAGTAACATCTGCACGCTCTAGAAGAGCTGCATAAACACACATCAATCCCGAATCATCATTCTTATCCTAAAGTGTTTGTGAGAGTATGCATGAGCTCCTCTCACCTGTCAATTTCTTCTGCAGGGCAGAGTTTTCAGCCTGAAGCCGCAGGAGCTCAGCATCTACTGGAACGGAGGTGGGGCTCGAGACGGGTCTTTCCAAACCTTGACCCTCCCTTAATCCTCGATTCTCCGACTCTAACTGCTCAATCTGGGAACATAACTACACCAACACACGGCAACAGATCAGAAAACAGACAAATAAAAACTCATATGATTCTGGTGTGACATCAGATAATGGGCACAAAGGTAGAGACTCTGTGTTGTGTTCAACGCAAGTAGCATCATCCATGACATGCAACTTGTGTTAAAGCGCTTACACTACTATTTAAAAGTTTAGGAGTAGTAAGATTTTTTTTTTTTTTTTTAAATAAATTACTGCTTTTATTCAGCAAGAATACATTGAACTAACAGTAAAATGACATTAAAGTGAGAGTAAAGACATTTACAATGTTACAAAATATTCATGTTTTAAAAAAGAATCATGAAAATATTGTATCACGGTTTTCACAAAAATATTTAACTGTTTTCAACATCAATAATAAAAAGAAATGTTACATGAGCAACAAATTAGCACATTAGAATGATTTCTTACGGATCATGTGACACTGAAGACTGAAGTAATGATGAGGAAAATTCTGCTTTGATCACAGGAATAAATTACATTTTAAAATATATGTAAATAGAAAACATAATAATAAACAATAATAATATTTCACAATATTACTATATTTTTTTATTAAGCATAACAAACTTCTTCCCCAAACGTTTGAAAGGTAGTGTATATTGAGTCTTTCGTGAATAAAAGGGAGCTAGTTGTGCTGTAAAGCTGTCTAAATTGTCCTATAGCCATGTGACTACTGTGTGAGGTGAACGAACTTCTGGTTATCCACCTTAGTTTCAACGTAAGAGCGGGAGCGAGCATTTGTAAATGGAATGTGCAAGGCTTCCAGATCCCCTTCCAGTTATGTTTAGCTGTACAGAACAGCTTGTTGTGCTGCTTGATATTGCAAACAGGTATTTCTTACCATATTATTTTAATGTATTGTCATAATTAATACACTGGTTTGTAGCATAAATAGTTATACTGTTTACTGTACTTTGTCATTCTTCTAGTTATTTACCTATAGCGGCTAATGAATCAGAAATCTCACACATTCACAGAAAATCGCTTACTTCATTGTTGCAAAATAAAGTGGATATATTACTGTATTCCATTATTAATTGCTATACGTTGTGTGTGAGCAATACGTTTCTGGTATACTTGTGCATAAGTTGTCTGGGTTCACATGCTCAAGTTCATGACAGGGGTCAATAATGTGTGTGTGCTCAGCACCTTGGACAGCTCTTGCATGAGGGTGCTGTTCTGCAGCCTGAAGTCATCTTCCTGACTGTGTAACTTGCCCTGAAGCATTTCATTCTCACTGAGTAAGGCATCTACCTCCTGAAAAAGAGAGAATATTACAGTATGGTTACCAGACAGGGATTTTTCACATACTACTCTCTCTGGATATCATATCATTGCATTTGTATTCATAGCAATTATTGTCAAAAATCAAAAAATTATTTTCAGAGGAAATCTCACCTGTGCTTTCTTGCTCTTGTTCAAAGCCTAAGGGGGAAAATGAAGAAGAAAACATTATCTAAACTAAACTGTTAACTAAAAAAGAATTTCCTTAGTGAATGGACAACTTCTTTCAATTTGACAACGTACACAAGATGAAGAAACAATGACTGCACTTTTTAGACTCATGAGTGTTGGCATTGCTAAGTCATGGCCACAATGTACTGTGCTACATTTTGATCACTGCATTAAACACTTCATGCAAACATGATGACCAGTGCCTTGTGTGATAAATTGACATTTATCACATGGCAATGACCTGCTGAAAAATCAAGGTAAACACTACCTTCTGCGCTTTGATATAATCTTTCTCTAAGTTCGAGGTCTTCTGACGGACACTGTTGAGCTCTGTAATACAGAATATGAGGTTAACATACAAAATTATACACATATACTTGCATTTATCACTTTTGACAGACAGCTGCACAAGCATAAACTGCTAAGGCATTTTGTTAGTAGTAATTAACAGGACTATATAATATTTAGTCAACATAATGCCCTGCATTTTTGAAATTCACGTTTTCTTAGAGAACACTGATGTGTTCACTGATGAACAGGTCATACAATCTCTAAACTAATATGAGTTGATATAACATTTACTGATTCAATAAGTAGTGATGGCAATTTCAAAACACTGCTTCGTGAAGCTTTGAAACCTTTACGTTAATCTTTTGTTCTGAATCAATGGTTCAGAGTGTGTATCAAACTGCCAGAGTCGCGTGATTTCAGTAAACAAGGCTTCATTACGTCATGACTGTTTTGAAACGTTTCGAAACACTTTTAAATTAAAATGGTTCACCGCTGGGTGAGGGATTAGAAACACTTAGAATATCATGAGGAGTCACTGAGAACCAATGAACAAGTGTCTGTGGGTTTTACCTGATCTCTGATCAGTTGTATACCTTTGTAGACGTTTAAATTAGACATTAGTATAAATAAAATGAATCAATAGTTAATTGTCTCTTATTGGCCTGTTAGCTGAGCCATTCATGGAACAAACAAAACAAACCCTGACAATTGATAAAAGAACATACACACTTGATAATCTTATTAGATAATTGCATTTGAATGATATTACTTTCAAAAAAAATTGCAAGATTTGTAAAAGGTGTTTTGCATGTTTGGCCTGGGTTTTTGATGCATTTACACTGTTCTGACCACTAGGGGTTACCGTGGAGATGGGTGTTGACACAATATGGCACATTAGCTTTAACTGTTTCAGTGTTCAATGAAGCCTCGATATGCCCACCACTACCAATAAGCAGTTTTCAAAACAGTAAATCTGAAAAGTCATACATTTTAGTTTCCATACATTTTGCAGTTGTTGTTTTCAAATGTTCTTGGATTTCATAACTGTCAAAAGTTTATTCCATAATTTTCATTGAGTATATGTATCCTGGAACAACACATAAAATAGATTAAAGCAGGGATTCCCAAACGCTTTTGCCTGTAAAAACCCTTTGGCCTAAAATATTTACTGAATATAAGCTTGTATCAATAATTTAACGGCACATTTCCATTTCATGATTCTCTATTCTAATCCATGGTATATATGGATAAAAATGTATATATCTTTTTTTTAGTAAGTGTTTTTATTTTTTATTGATTTTAATTTGACATTTTTATTATAGAATTAATTACTAGCTTTTTTACCAACTCAACAAACCTGCACATTTTGGGAAATCCTAGTCTAAAGGACTGAGATATTCTTTAAATATTTACCTCATATATTAGTTGACATTTTCGCACCAAGTTTAATAATTAGTTCATTCGTATATTGTAACTTAGTGCCATCTATGCTTAAACAGGTGCAAC
Organism: Siphateles boraxobius; assembly: GCF_051911475.1. Taxonomy (NCBI): domain Eukaryota; kingdom Metazoa; phylum Chordata; class Actinopteri; order Cypriniformes; family Leuciscidae; genus Siphateles; species Siphateles boraxobius. Next base: position 31,130,651 of record NW_027509219.1, read on the forward strand.
CGGCCTCAAACTTGGTTGACAGAATTAGTATGCTTATCTTTATATATTTCTACCTCCTTCAACATGTTCGATAATTAAATAATTTTGTTCATTTGATTGTGCTTCCAGCTGTCAAAAACATATCTGTTTCATCCTCAGATATGTTTTGACATTTAAATCCTTAAAATACAGCGCTACAAATAACCGCAGAAAATGTTTAAAAGTTCAGTGGAATAGGTGCAATAAGACACCTGATTTTAATAACAGACTGCAATCTACTGTTTTTATGACGCAAACAGGTCAGCTGATCTGTCTTGAATAAGCAAAGGTGTAGGTTTACATTCTCTACTCACCAGCTGTATTTTTTCGCAGCTCATCAGATAGTTGGTAGTTCTGTGTTCTCAGCTCCAAGAGCTGAGCCTGACCAAACACGCATTAAAAGAGTTTAACAGAGCAAAAGATTGTTTACTGAGGTTAACAAGGCATTTAATTCATGTACATATTATTGATTATTGTAAAACAGAAACTATGACAACACATCATCATAAAAGCATAATTCAAATCTCAGCGTCTTCTTATGCAATGAATCATGTTAATACAGTTTTTTACAAAGTGTATTTACATAATGGAAACATTAAATTAAAGAGTCTGGTTGCTATAAAACTGAATATTAGATGCTTCTGGAATTGTAAACAAAAGAATGTTAGCGCAAAACAGCAGGGATATGCATATGGTATTTAGCTGCTAGTCTCTTAACATTCACTCGAAACACGTCTCCAAAACTAAATATATAATTTTCAAACCCGTTAGTTCTGTAGAAATGCAATATAAACCACTGTTTGACGTGCTAACGGTCATTAATTACAGGTTAGCATGCTAACAAGCTAAACACATTTGTATTGTGTGTCACAAACTTGTCGTATATATACTACATTCCATGTCATTTCACAAACAGCCTTTTCATTAGCCAAACTATTAAATGGATTAATGAAAAATATCTTAATTGTCAATTAAAACTATTTTCGGCCTGATAACATATAGCTTGGCAGGTTAACGGCTAAGTTACAGCTAACAGAGCCCCAATCCGCTCAGATGAATGTCAACTTCAGCCATAAAGTACACCCGTTTAAACATATTACCACCGAAAATCAAATTTGAACACATTGAAGATCTCGTATGTGGATTAAATATTGTGGTAGATGTCAAATCCAAGCGCAAATAAAGAGATTTGTACCTGCATACGGTGGAACTCCTCCTCTGACAGTGCTTGCGCCATCTTCACTACAGCAAAACACTGTTGGGCAGAATAAAACTCTCTATATCTGCTATTAACTTGTTTTCTGACAGCTTTGTATTACCGAAATAAGTGTCATTCTGTTAAGTTGAAGGTTAAAGCTGTAGCTTTCTGATGTCGCCCATTTAAACGCATTGGCTTGCTGAGAGAAAAACGCCACCATGAGTAATGACTGCGCCTGTCCTGAAGATGGCGCCCTCAGACAATGTATTCACTGCTGTAGTTCTGGGGACGGGTGACAGACCAAAGACAGTGACCAACACATAGTGAGCAGACTACCTCGACGGTACCCTATTGTGCTCATTTGTCACAAATAAATTATTAATAGATATTGACAGATCAAGCACTCTGATGAATGAATTGATACTACAGAAATGATTGTATGCTCTTTTTGTCACCACAGTCAAAGAGACAATCAAGTGTCGACAAAATAACCAGGTTAACATATATTGGTTGTGACCATAGGTTGTGACAGAGAATGAAGAAGAAAAGCAAAAATGTTTCTGTCAAATGAGAAATGACAGCTGTTGCAGGAACACATATAAGAAACCTGATACTCTGATAAGGTTTGTAAGTCAATAAACTTTACTGTATCTGTAGAAAAAGCATGAGCAACAGCTGAGTGTCACATGCGCAGTTAACAACTTTTACAAGCAGTAAATACTTCTCCGATATGATTTAAAGTGGCATGGATGAAAATCCATCCTGTTTTTGAATATATTCAACATTTTATTAATTGTTATTTAAGTGGGCCAGTTTTGCACCTGTAGCCGCTTAGCAAAACAATGTAATAGGCTACAGTATAGTAAAATATTGATATATTTAAGAAAACTTTTTTTTTGTTTAATGTAATTTAGTCCTGTGATGGCAAAGCTGAATTTTCAGCATCATTACTCCAGTCTTCAGTGTCAAAGGATCAAGAAACATTTCTTCTTATTACAGTAGCCTACATTCAGGAGGATCTAGACATGCCACATACTGTATAAGCATAAAAGTCATGATTCAACAGAGGCGCATATATATGTGTATATACTTTATTAATATACTTAAACAGTCTGTCATTGCAAACTATGTTACCAGCAGAACAATGACTCAAAAGTTGAACTGAAAAATTAACATGAATTTCAAAACTTCATTAAGGAAACAAGCCACATACGAACCCACAAACAAGGAAGACATGTATTCAATGTAGCCACTTCTCCCATTTAAACTAACACACTGAATTTACCATGAAACATGGAACTAAAACAGCAACTAGTTTGTTGGTCAGTAGGTTACACAAGGCTAGCAGGGCCGTCCCTCAGTCCGATAGCGTTTGGTTTGGGGTCCCCCTCAGTCCTTTGAGATCTGGTTCTGGGGTCAGGGTCAGGGTCGGGGGTGTGGTGGGGGTGCACCACCCTAAGGACGGCCCTTGCTACAAGAGAGACAGAAGGCCAGTGTCTGATGCATTCTGTCTATCTGATCTCCCACTGTCTGTAGAACTCCTGCCTGGCTGCGGGGTAGTGGAGTATTTGGGGAGATTACAGATAAAGAGACGGTCCTCTTCCTTTTTGATCCATCGCAGCAGCTTAGTGACTTCACTGATAGCTGATTTCTTAGTGATAAGAGGAGTAAAGCAGGCGTACATCTCAAATTTGCTAGTGACCTACAGTATAAGAGGGCAAGTTTAGGATATACAAACTAAATATTAACTACCATTCAAAAGGTTGGGGTTGGATTTTTTTATGTTTTTGAAATCAGTCACTTATGCTCACCTAGGCTGCATTTATTCGATCAAAAATACAGTAAACAAATTAATATTGTGAAATATTGTTACAATTTAAAATAGGCCTAATTGATTTCTATTTGAATATATTTTAAAATGTAATTTATTACTGGGATAAAAGCTTAATTTTCAGCATCATTACTGCAGTGTTCATTCTCACATGATCCTTCAGAAATCAGTCTAATTTGCTTATTTGCTGCTAAAAAAAAAAAAAAATATATATATATATATATATATATATATATACACACACACACACACACACGTGACACGCACAATAAGAAAACCTAAATAGGTCAGTTTTGTTTTCTTGCTGAATGTTTAAAACCCAGAACATTCTTTCAAGTATCCTGAACTAAAGTTATCTTGATTCTTCTAAAAACAGATTTTCACATACCCACGCCAGCAGAGTTTCGTTTTCTGCAGAATGGTAGATGAGTTTAAGTGGCCGTGACATACTGTGGATACAATTGTGCATGTTGCGATACAGATCCAACAAACGTATCTTCTCATCCTGGGTTCTGTATGCCACATCCATCTCTGGGCTGAGTAAAGCGATATTATAAGAAAAGAAAAAAAAGAGAAAAAAAGGCATCATCAAGAGCCATTTACCATGATAATAGTGCATCATCAATTACAACAGACATTATTCACTAAGACATGTGACCTGATCACACCACCTACATTATTACAGTGGCAGAGATGTGTCTTGTGAAAACATAGGCTGTCAATGCAAACCAGATGAAAAAAACAGAACTCAGTTTCAGTCAATTCGATATAGACACTGTTTAAACAGTCATGAACTGTTTCCACACATCATGTGGTCTTTGATGCTTCAGTCTTATCATTCAGTAGACCATATTTGCTTGCATTTTTACTTAAAAGGCACCTCTCAACTGTGTCCGCACAGGGTTTAAAACATTTCAGCCATGTGATTAGCCAAATCAAGTGATTACTGTTGTAGAATTCATGGCAAAGTGGTCTAATCTTTTTCAGAGTGTGGAAATCCTGGATTATAGGCCATCGTTTATCGGGATATGAGACCCATCTGGTGTTTCTGCTGGCAAAAGAACCACTGAATCCGATAAATGAGTCAAATCTAATGATTTGTTCGTTTACTTCATAAATGCTTTTTAGTGAAATGCTTTAGGTGAAAACTGCATTCACAACCCATTTTATGTCTGTAATAAACAAGCCATGAGTCGCACAACTTGATTGGATGATAAAAAGTGGGTGTTTTCAGAGTCAGATCTTTCTACTCCCTGCTTTTGAGAAGACTTTTTGCCCAAGAATCTACTCTTATTTGTCATTATTGTTGTAGCATTTAATTAATTAATGTTAACTATTCCAATACTTAGGAATTACTTAGAAATACTTAGAATAAATTATAATTAAATTACTTTTACAATGCCTAAATAGCTATTTCTGTCACGAACTGCTCCGAGACAAGAAGGTTGAGGATCCACATGCAGTATTTATTGAACAGGGTAATCCAAAGACACAATCCAAAGTTACAGGCAGGGTCAAACACAGGCAGGCAGTCCATACAAACAAACACAACAAGGCAGGGAACATGGGCAAAAGAGTAATCCAAGGAACAGGCAAGAAATCCAAAACCAATAGACATGAAACCAGGGAGAATGCTTGGAAGAAAGAAAAGTAATTTCAGAGGAAGATCAAGTTGTCACATTTTCGTGAAAGTCAATGAAGGCAAAACATTTTTTAATTTCGAATAAAATGCACTGCAGGGTGAAGTGCGCACAAGACCAGGAACATGTGTTAAGGAGGACCTATTATGCTTTATATTTTCAACTTTCTTAAGTGTGTAATGTTGCTGTTTCAGCATGAAAAAGGTCTGCAAAGGTCTTACAAAGTCACTCCAAAGGAAGTTATTCTCTATATCACAATAGCACTGTTTCCATCCATCCATCCATCCATCTTCTTCCGCTTATCCGGGGCCGGGTCGCGGGGGCAGCAGTCTAAGCAGAGATGCCCAGACTTCCCTCTCCCCAGACACTTCCTCCAGCTCTTCCGGGGGGACACCGTGGCGTTCCTAGGCGTCCCTCCAGCGTATCCTAGGTCGTCCCCGGGGTCTCCTCCCAGTGGGACGTGCCCGGAACACCTTCCCGGGAAGGCGTCCAGGAGGCATCCGGAACAGATGCCTGAGCCACCTCAGCTGACCCCTCTCGATGTGGAGGAGCAGCGTCTCTACACTGAGCTCCTCCCGAGTGACCGGGCTTCTCACCCTATCTCTAAGGGATCGCCCAGCCACCCTGCGGAGAAAGCTCATTTCGGCCGCCTGTATCCGGGATCTTGTCCTTTCGGTCATGACCCAAAGCTCATGACCATAGGTGAGAGAAGGAACGTAGATTGACCGGTAAATCGAGTGCTTCGCCTTGCGGCTCAGCTCCTTCTTTACCACGACAGACCAGTCGTCGACCGCATTACTGCAGAAGCTGCACCAATCCGTCTGTCAATCTCCCGTTCCATCCTTCCCTCACTCTTGAATATAACCCCAAGATACTTAAACTCCTCCACCTGAGGCAGGAACTCTCCACCAACCTGAAGCGAGCAAGCCACCCTTTTCCGACTGAGGACCATGGCCTCGGATTTGGAGGTGCTGATTCTCATCCCAGCCTCTTCACACTCGGCTGCAAACCGTCCCAGTGCAAGCTGAAGGTCCTGGTCTTAAGGGGCCAACACGACAACATCATCCATAAAGAGCAGAGATGAAATTGCGTGGTCCCCAAACCTGACACCCTCCGGCCCCTGGCTGCGCCTAGAAATTCTGTCCATAAAAGTTATGAACAGAACCGGCGACAAAGGGCAGCCCTGCCGGAGTCCAACATGCACCGGGAAGAAGTCTGACTTACTGCCGGCAATGCGAACCAAGCTCCTGCTTCGGTCATACAGGGACCGGACAGCCCTTGGCAAAGGACCCCGGACCCCATACTCCCGGAGCACCCTCCACAGGCCGCCGCGAGGGACACAGTCGAATGCCTTCTCCAAATCCACAAAGCACATGTGGATTGGTTGGGCAAACTCCCATGAACCCTCCAGCACCCTGTAGAGGGTATAGAGCTGGTCCAGTGTTCCACGGCCTGGACGAAAACCGCACTGTTCCTCCTGAATCCGAGGTTCCACTATCGGCTGTATTCTCCTCTCCAGTACCCTGGCATAGACTTTCCCAGGGAGGCTGAGAAGTGTGATCCCCCTGTAGTTGGAACACACCCTCCGGTCCCCCTCCTTAAAAAGAGGGATCACCACCCCGGTCTGCCATTCCAGGCGTGTCAGCCAAGACAGCCCCACAACATGTTTCTAAATTCCCTAAAATGCCACCATTGTAGTCTTGAGTTTTCTTCCAGGAACGAACACATCACAATATTCCTCATTCAAATAATTCCCACACAAGGCATAAGTAAATAAAGGAGGCGAGGCCTGGATGAGTTGCGTTAGTGTTGTCACCATGTCCAAGAGACGCTGTTTTAACACCCTGAATCTAGCACAATTATGGTAAGGGGGCATGACATTTCTGAAACAGGCTTGAAACAAAGGATTTGACTAATCACAACACACTGATCCAGCTGACCAATCAGAGCACATTGCACTTTTCAGAAGGAGGGGCTTAACAGAGACAGGAACTAAACAGAGCGTTACTAACAGACCGGGAAGAGAGATCTTTTCTTTTTTTTAAGATTTAAGCATGAAAACCTGTTCAGTAGACCCCAAAAACAAAATCTATACTCTATAAAAGGGCATAACATTTTTAAAAAGTTAATAGGGTCTATTTTAATTTCATCTGTACATTAAAATGAAGCACTACAAGCTACTCACCCTGTGAACTGTGGAAGCTGGCGATGGTGGTCTTGCACATCTGAGGGCTTGTACAGGAAGTGCCTGAGATTAGCTACACCAATATCATCAAAACAGCTCATCTGAGTGTTTGACAAACACTGCAAGGCATTCTGGGATGCAAAATCTTCTTCAATTTTCCTTTTGCACTCTGCCATGGCATAAAAAGCTTCTTTATCTGTAGACAGAAGAACAAGGCATACAGTACATTTGGGAGGGTCTAGATATGCCACATAAGCATAAAAGTAGCAGTCATGATTGAACAGAGGCAGGCAGATGGGCGTCCATATCTCTCCAGCCTGAAAAGCAGAGGCTCTGATGAGGTTGAAGAGGAGATGAAGGTCATTGGGTTTTAGCCTAGCATCCTCCAGGACCGTCTTCTCCTGAACGATGGAGACAAGTCTGTTATTGGCAATGAGAAAGGAAAAGACCAGATTCGGGGTGATGGCTTTCTGTAGGATTTGACTGAGAACATCTCTGGAAGAGGATGGCAGAGGCAGGCACTGGACCGCCGAGAGCATGAAGCCGGGATCAGAATCCATGACATCGAGAAGGCTGTCCACAATCTTCTCTGAGCCAAACAGCAGACACCGTAGGTCATAGTTCTTCCGGCGCTCAAAGATATGATTTATGCTGGCCTGCGTGAGCAGGCTGACTATCTGATGATAAACATGGAGGAGCTCACCGCGGAGCTGATGCTCAGACTGGCGAGTGGCAGAAACAGATACAAACACCAGCGGCCCCTTCTGCAAAAATACCACTGTGCGATTATCTGAGAGAAACAGAGGGAAAGATAATAGTAATATTAGCTGTTGTGTGTTGTCATAAATCTTAAATGATTTTATACATATAGAACCTACATGCACAATTTAAAGATCCCATGTAACAGCATGTTCAATTTTTTGTTGGGTGATATAGGTTTTTGGAAGTTTTGACAGGACATATTGAAAGGCTCATCATCCGCCCTTTCATTGTTTGTTATGAACATAATTTCCCTCATAAGATAACATCTATGTGCTTGTAAGTGTTAAGTGTTAAGTGTTACATTGGTTGTTCTGTTTCTAGATTTCCTGTTAAGTTACTGCTTGCAAATGCAAATTGACCCAGCTCTTTTATTTTTTGTTTGCAACCAAATGCTGAGAATAAGAATATATCTTGGGTTGATAAGATTTTTTTTCAACACTCTTATGTTCACAATGGCTACAATTATTTGATAAAAAATTCAGTAATATTGTGAAATATTATTTCAATTTAGAACAACTATTTTCTATTTTATTATATTGTAAAATGTAGTTTATTCCTGTGATACAAAGCTGAATTTTCGGCAGTACGTGATAGTAGTACGTTGTGTCAACTTGTTTATACACTAACATATTGATGGTGACCTCTAAACTTTGTTTTAAGGGGGCTTTAATTTAAATTTAAATATATATATATATAAACTTTAACATTCAACATATATTCAAACAATCAGACGCCATTCTTTATTACTTTACCATTCCAAAGAAATTTTGATTTGTTGCTAAACTTAATGTGATGCAAAGAACCACTTTTTTTTTCAAAGACAACGGTAAGACTTAAAACCTAAATGAAGAATGGTGGATCTCACCTGAAAAAATAGATTGAATAGTGTTGCTTCCAGCCTGGACGAAGGAGACCAGCGCCATCATAACGCCCATGGTGGAGGACAGGGCCTCCTCGTTGCCATAGCGCGAGTAGATAGGTTTACCTGCCTCGCTCAGCACAAACACATGCTTCCTGTGTTGCCTCCAACTCTCTGACATTATATCTTCATTTTGATAAGATGGACCTGGGACATCCACAACACAACCTCCAGAGGGGTCCTTTTTCTGCCCGTTGAGGTTCGCCTGGGCCAAGCAAGATGGAAACTCACCAGAATCCTCTATTAGGGTCTCCTCAGGTTGAAACTCCCAGCTTCCTCTATTCTCGCTCCTGTGCATGTCGTCTATTTCTCATTTCCCTCAAAGTGAAAATCTTCAGTGTTTGGACTTGGTGTTCTTTTAAGGGTATAAACACTTGTTCTATTGATGTCACACAATGGATCTCTGTGGCTCTCCATTACTCATTCTGGAATCCCAGAGGTATCACATGATGCCTGGGGATCAGAGAACGGTTAAAACTGTGTAATAGGATGAACATGATGCTTCGTTTCTTGCTGAAAGAACTGGTCTGTGCCAATGCTGACTTAGATTATATTAAAGTGGGACATAAAACTGATTGAATGCTAAAGCACTGTCAAAATGGCGTGGAAATGTTGCATCCAGGTATACAATTAGGAGTATTTTGACAATGTTTTGGACGAGTTGATGAAACCATCACACCTAGGCTACCTATTGATTTAGGATTTAGACCTCGAAAACAAGTAAGAAAAGGAAAAAAATTATGATATGATATATAAATGTAAAATATGATAAACATTTATCAAAAAAATTAATAAAAAATACAGTCCATACAAATTAAAAGTTGAATGCTACCACATAGCATCACAATTACATCAAAACTAAAAAAAAAAAAAAAATTCATAATGACTGACAATGGTGACTGATATTCCATTATAACACAATATGCGCTTTTTTTGTGTAGCAGCCTAATATTTGGGCGAAAACTGTTCTAGCTATATAAGCTGGGTTTGGGTTTGTCCCAAAATGACTAGCAACGGGGCAGATCAGTTCACTATGTGGAAGTTCTTACAAGTTTGGAAATAGCAATTGTGACATTACGTGATTGTGGTCGCTGGACAAGTTATTTTCTTTTTCACTTTCACAATAGACTGCATTTTTTTTAGCACTCCTGTAACATAACGTTAGTGAAGAGCAAATATGTCTGTACTCTGTAATCGACGATTTGTCTGTTTTATTATTTATAGTGTTATTATAGCGTTCTCGTGCTGTCACAAAGGATGATGGGAAATGTAGGGTGGTTTATTTTCAAAAGTGAATGGGAGTTGTAACGTTAGTGGTTTCTCCCTTTACCGCTTCAGGTGAGGTTCGGACCGCGGATTGGCTGGAAGGATAAAGTGGGTGTGGCGACGGCTGATGATTGACAACGCCGTACATCATGAAGTGACCAACAGCAATCAGCAGGAGAAACTTCCCTGTGTCAGTTTTGCTGCCTGGATAACTTTACCAAGACGGAAACAGGGCATATTAGCTGCTAAATGATCATATATTTGTGGTGAAGAAAGTTCAAAGAGTGCAGTATCAAAAAATGACACAGTAAGATGCTGGTGATGAGAGTGATTATATGGTGATGGAAGCGCACCTGTTGAGGTTCGTGGAGCGGGTACGCAGTTTGTCCGACCATGACATCTCCACCGAGTTCAGCGTGAGTCCTAAACTTTTATACCTCCTTTTTAGTTAAATATATATATAATTGGCAGTGCTTCGTATTACTTAGGCTACAAGATCATACCAGCATAAATAAGTTGACACGAAGCTATTACTATGTTTTTAATTTGGATATCGTCATGATTTGTAGGCTACAATAGTCAAAATGTCATTACAACAAACGTTTTGCTTGAAAAGTGTTATTGTGTTATTTTTATTGGTTTGTTTGTGAACCCTTATGGACATACTGTGGTGATATGATGGTACAGTGATGGTAATACTTTGGGAAATACACTTAGCCACATGGCACTCTCAGACAGGCTACATCTAAGAATACCATGGTTTTAAAAAGAATTGTACCATAGTACTTTTGAGTAATTCTTTGTAAGTGAAGTGTCTTGGAATAGTGTAGAGACTATGGTAAATGGATTTGGAAATCATTCAGTTCCATTGTATCAAAGGACCACCACTGTATCATTGCATAACCATGTTTTTTAGGCATGATAGCAGTATTTGAAGTACCTTGTGTAAATACCATGGTATATGATTATGGTAATCAAGTACCATGGAATTAACATCATATACTGAGTCATCGCTATACCGTGGTACGATTAGAGTATGTTTTTGTGTAAATGTATGATACATATATGGACATTTCTAACTACATGAACGTGCTTTAGTTTTTAATTTTGTAACTAATTTTATGAGTGAGAGTTAGTTTTCCCTTAGTGTTAAATATCCTTTAGACAACCGTTTATTTGCATGTTTCTTTGCAAATGAGTTGATGACTTCATGCTTAAAAAACAATGCACACAACATTTGCATGAGCAACAGTAAACAGCTGAAAGATCTTCCTGCTCATTCCCCTCAAGCTTTTTTCATTTCAGAATCTTTAAACCCGGCTGACGAACCCTTCTGGAAAGATTCTCTCAAAGTTATGAACAAACGTTCTTCCAGTAATGTTAATAGAATGTTCATTCAAAGATATGGTCTTTAATAACATTCTCAAAACATTGGCACACACACAAAAATAACCCTCTATTTATACATTGTTCATAAAACATCTTTCTAACATTTTTAAACATTGCTACTTTCAGAAGTTTAGAGAACATTCAAAAGCAACCTTCCCATTATATTTGCAAAATTATCAAATGTAACTTTCCCTTAATGTTTTCTCTAACGTTCTTATAACCAAGAAAAAAAGGTTTTCAAAACGTCATGTTTTTTTAATGGTTTAAACTTTCAGAACATTCAGAAATAATGTTTTCATAACTTAATAGGAACATTAGCAAACCGTTGTAGAGTATATTTGCGTTAGCTGGGAAGAGGATTGTGCTTATATTGAGTGCACTTTACATACACTGGTCAATTAACTTTCCTTTTTAGATGTGAGAGCCAGGACACATTATACCATAGTCGCCTACATCATATATTGTGTATATATATATATATATTAATCTGAAATTATAATTATCTTAGATTTAAAGGGATAGTGCACCCAAAAAATGAAAATTCTGTCATCATTTACTCACCCAACTTGTTCCAAATCTAAATGAGTTTCTTTCTTCTGTTAAACATAAAAGAAAATGTTTGAAGAACAAGGGTAACCAAAACAGTTGACGGGCACCAATGACTTTTTTTCCATAGTATGGACTAAAATACTATGGAAGTCAATGGGGTCCATCAACTGTCTGGTTACCCACATTCTTCAAAATGTCATCTTTTATGTTCAGCAGTAGAAAGAAACTCATACAGGTTTGGAACAACTTGAGGGTAAGTAAATGATGATAGAATTTTAATTTTTGGATGAACTATCCCTTTAACTGTTCGTTATTATATTCTACTGTGGTTACAATGAGACCAACGTTTTACAGAAGTATCTGTTGATTTTTGACTCATTTGCCTGCATTAGTGAAAGTAGGAGGGCATTTATAAGAAGCACAATCTAGTTCCTCATTAAGTTTCTCGGGTTTTAACTACTGGCAGCATTCAGAAGATGAAGCGCCTGTGGAAAAAAACAGTTGAGACTCTAGTGCTTGTGGTAAAGGGGACAGAAATTGTTTGTGATGCTCTGTGGCTTCTTTTACAGAGACCCAACCAAGAGCATCATGTTGAAAATAACGCATGTGAGATGATCTTCTGTTTTTAAGAAGTGGAAGTAAAACAGAGAGCAGTTTTAGTATGTGGCTGCCTCTATTTACAGACATTCATTACCTGTTTGTTCGTCTGAGATGAGTTGAGGGCTTTTCCTAGCAACTCCTAGGTCCGTTTCACGCATACTCCAGTTCATAAACGGATGCATAATTTTTCAGCTTTTATTAGAGCATTCACACTGCACATGCTGGGTGAAGCAGTGCACAATGGCCACTCACTGCTTCCACGCCACATACAAACTGGATATGCGCTGCAAACGGATCATGTGTGAAACAGCAATGCATGAATGGATCAAAAGTATACCTTGAATGCAATGCAAACCCTTTGCATAAAAACACATCTGCCAAATGCATGAATGCACTATAAATGTTTGTTAATTAATTTTATACTTTCATTATGTTTGGTCATAGTAGCATAATAGCATTAATTTGGGTTTGATCTTGAATTTTTCAAAACCACATCCACTCTCAAAAAAAGACCCTTTCATGGCTTTTATGAGCTATTAAAAAGAATTCACCATAGCATAACAAGCAACAGGATGCCACCTTGTGGTCAGATGTTGCAACCGTGATGTATTAAAAAAAACTAATAAAACATATATTTTTGATCTCATACCTGTGTGTTTTCTCTTTCCTTTTTCAGTTGATACGACAGAAAAGTGCATCATTGAAAGAGGACTATGGCCTGACCACTGCGGCTGGAGAAATCAAAGAAAATGTGAAGAAAAACCGCTATAGGGATATTCTACCCTGTACGTAGTTTTATCAGAGAAGGTTTATTTTAATTCTATTAAAGGTTATTAAGGCTTTTTCTAGGTGAAACAGTTTCTGTAATTAAATTCAATGCAATTCACACCATGCAGTTGTTATAAGAAATATGTGTGTTCGCTGATAACATTGACATGACCTTTATTGTTTTTCCAACATCAACGTTTTAGGTTAAAAGTTCAGTTAAATGCAATGCAATTCAATTAGTCCTGCAGTGAGACTTTAAAAATATATATTTAATAAAGTTAATTTGTTGATGTTAATATGGAGTCAAAATAGCTGATTGCGAAATAAAAATGTTGTCAGTGCTTAACAATAAGGCTTTTTGTCCTGGTCCAGTCAGACTGATATTTTCACTGGTCCCTCCACAAAGTATATTACATTTATTTTAAGTAGCTTTTTTTCGTGTCAAAAATAAATTTATATTTTTCATTAAACATTACTTTTAAACCGTTTGCAATTGTTTATCATTTATATAATAACTAATAATACATTTTACAACTTCATTATATCTCATGACACATATAAATTCACAAACGCGCTTTTACAGAAAAACAATGGCATATATGATGTTTTTTTTATTATTTACAACCCATTTAACTGATGCTAAGATGAACACTTTTTGTGTGTTAGTAGGCTATATTAAATAGCTTAATATCCTATCAGGATTTTCACATCTGACAGTGAGCTCAGATCTCATCAGCTCTGAAATATGTGACTCACAGTTCCTCTCAGTGTGACACAGAATAATGCACCGATGTTATTTTACATGATTATCTCACATCTGTCAAAACATGCCTCCTATAGTTACAGTACTGTTATTTTTTATAACATTGCAATGCCAAAAGCATGTCATAATATTTCATAATTGAGTCTCCACAATGTGTTTCCTGATAAATTATTATGAGTAACTCTCACTGATGAGAGGAAGAATATGCAAATCCTTGTTATCCTCTTCTTTTTTTTCCCTTTTTTTTTTGTATTCCAGATGATCAGACCAGAGTATGTTTAACTCCAACCACATCTGAATATGAGTCTGATTATATTAATGCCAGCTTCATCAAGGTACTGCAGTGTTTTAACTTCAACACTTCTTATCTGGAGCATCATGTACTTTTTTTGTGATAAAACGTAGTAGTTTTGCAAAGTATGTGTAAGACACATAGACGTAGACGTAGTTTTGTCCAGATAGTTTTTGAAGCATTGATAGATAGAAATTATTTTTGTTGTATTATTATCATTTTCTATATTGTTCGCCACTAGGGAGCTGCTAAGAACAAGATTTATATTGCCACTCAAGGCCCTGTGAGCAGCACTGTGGTTGATTTCTGGCGTATGATTTGGCAACACAATGTAGAGGTAATTTTTTTTCTATAATTATGCATTATAGCTACAATGCACAATTTTATTGCTTTTGAAGTATTTCCACTTTTTAAAGCCTGGTCGCTTCTTTTTTTGTTAGGTCATAATCATGGCTTGTCGTGAGATTGAGATGGGAAAGGTAATCTTAATATTTCCTCTGTTGTTCTGTCATACGCCTGTCATTTTCTTGCCATTTACTGTTTTAACAACCTCTCTGTTGTTTAGAAAAAATGTGAAGCCTACTGGGCATCAACCACAAACACATCCACTTTTGGTCCCTTTACTGTCTCAACTGTAAGTGTTTTCTGTGCTTCTCAACAATGAACAATGTGTGTAATTCAACAGTGTAATTCTAAGAGACAGGATATTGATCTTTCACAACAGTTCCTTTTGATGTTATCTCCACACTAAATGAAAGTTTTGTCAGTTTTTTTTGTCTGCAGTTTGATGCAACATGTAGTTCATGCAGTTGCAAGGCCCCACTAGATGAAGTGCTGATTACTGGCATTTGTTTTGTCTTTAGTTTGAGGAGTTGCGACCAAATGAGGAAGTCGCTGTTCGGACGTTGGTAGTAAAATATTATGATGTAAGTGATGTCTCCAGTGTGTTATTAGTAGATGTGATTTAGACCTGATGTAATGGAATTGTTTATATATATATATATATATATATATATATATATATATATATATATATATATATATATATATATATATATATATATATATATATATATATATATATATAACAATTCCATTACATGAATATATATATATATATAGATAGATAGATAGATAGATAGATAGATAGATAGATAGATAGATATATAGAGAGAGATTATATTATAAATATCTATTTAAAGAAAATCTGTCAAACCACAAAGTTGCAGTGTACTTCATTTTGAGTGTCTTGTAAAACACTGTTTACTCTGATATGGTTCCAAACAAGGAAACGCTATAACCATCTCAGTGTGTGATGTTTCACATTTTAGCTCATTTCAAACATTGTAATTTGGTGTAGAAACCATAATCCATTCATAGGTCAAAATTCGCCATCTTTTCCTCACAGGAAGCTCGTAAAGTGTTTCATTTCCAGTATACTGCCTGGCCGGACCATGGAATTCCAGACATGCCGGATGGCATTCTGGGTATGATGGAGTTGGCTCGCCAAAAACAGAGCAACCAGACGGACCCTATAGTAATCCACTGCAGGTCTGTATCACACACACAGCCGTCTCTGTGTTTTTTTCTGTGCCTCTGACAAATGACCCATCTGCCCATGAAAATTCATCAGGTCGTGTCCGTCCATGTTGTTAGGGTGCAGCAGGGGCCGGCCTGTGTTCCTCTGGTTCCATGCATTTTAATGGCACCATTTAAATGAAGTGAGACATGTTAAATATTCAGCACCTGATGTGGCGCTGGAAAAGCCTGTTAACTTCCAGACTTCAGCACAGATTCACTCATTACCGTCTCTATATACATGAGAGAGACTCTGTCCAACAATATGGCTCATAATTCCCCCCGTGACCCTCTGAACCGAGACTCGGGGGAGAATGGATCTTATCACATGATATGGAAATGTGACAGATTCTCTTGCTTTACAGTGCGGGGTGCGGTAGAACCGGGGTCATTTGTGCTGTTGACTATGTCAATGATCTACTACTGGCAGAGGTATTAACATCATAACCAATACAAAATGTGGTAACACTTTATTTTACAGTGTTCTTGTTACATACGTTACATGTAATTACCATAGTAATAACAGTAAATGATGCATATTTACATGCAACTAACCCTCAACCAAATCCTAATCCTACCCTAACCCTATAATAAGTACATGTAGTTGCTTAGTGTTACTCAGTACTTAATTATATAATTACACTGTAACAATGACACCTTAAAATAAAGTGAAACCCAAAATGTATATGCAGTGCTTGAATGTGAAACATACAGTGTGTATATAAGTATGTACAGTAGCAACATAAAAATACAGGAGGATTTTATTGATAGATAGATAGAAATGTCATTAAAAGAACACTTGCTAGAAATCAGTACTATTAATGTGATTGGATCTGAGTAAAAAAACATTACATGCATATGCATTATTTTAATTTCAGCAAATACAAGAGGATTTTAATATATTTGACCTGATATTAGAGCTCAGAAGACAGAGACCTTCAGCTGTGCAGACCAAGGTGACTACTATTTTTTTTTTTTTGCATGGCACAGATAATAGAAAGCATCTACATCTTAAGTTCTTCAACTGTAATGCAACCGTCTGCCCGTTAAAGTAAAATATCAAAGCCTTGATGCTTAAGATATGTTTTTATCTAATCCGAGCACATAGGTAGGCCCATTCAGCCCATATTCCACGACACCATGTGAATTCCTTATGTCATGTTGTAATGTTTATGTGAATCACCTCAGGAGCAGTATGGATTTGTCTTTCATACGGTTGCTCAGATGTTTCAGAAGGTCTTGCAGGTGAAAAATAACAATACAGAGGTAAGACGCACACACTGCATGCTGCTCAAAAGATTTTTTTTTTTATTGGAAAAAAAAATTATATTTCTATTTTGGCAAGGAAGCATTAAATTGATCAAAAGTGACAGTAAAGACATATATAATGTAATAAAATATTTCTATTTGAAATAAATGCTGTACTTTTAAAAATGTAAAAGAAATCAAGATACAAAAATAATGGCATTATCAAAAATAAATGCTTCTTGAGCAGCAAATCAGCATATTAGAAAGATTTCTGAAGGATCATGTGATGCTGAAGACTGGTGTAATAATGTTGAAAATTCAGCTTTGTCATCACAGGAATAAATTACATTTGAAAATATATTCAAATAGAAAACAAAAAGTTGTAATTATGTTTCAAAATATTACTGTTTTTATTGTATGTTTGATCAAATAAATGCCGCTTTGGTGAGCAGAAGAGACGTTTGAACGGTAGTGTAATTAAATCCAATTTAAAGGGATAGTTCGCCCAAATAAAATATATTTCTATCATCATTTTACTCACTCACATGTCGTTCCAAACCTGCATGATTTTCTTTTATACTTTCATACTATCTTTCATACAATTAAAGTTGTCCATGTGACTTGTGCACTATATTCAAGCCATCTAAATTCATGTCCGCTTTTAGTGAAGAATACATTGAAATTTAAGTTGCTATTCATTGATAATTGTCCCCTCTGCCATAGTGCTGAAATTCACTTTTAAATACATTCAAATATGGCATTAGAATAATGTCAAACTATCAGCCTTGTCTTCATACTAAGCTATCAGACATACTCAACCAAAATTATGTCAAAATACCAGTCTCTGCAAGTATTCTCGTAAACACAGCCAGTTGCATCTTAAATGAACGTAAACAGTTGAGAAAGAAATTATATGTGTATCATTATATTGGATCCGTGCATTCGGTCTTAAAGTGACAGCAGCCTATAAATACAATACAATACAATATTTATTTATAGAGCACATTTTAAAACAGCCAGGGCTGACCAAAGTGCTGTACAAGGCAGAAGATATAATGCACAGGACAATAAAAATAAGCAAATAACACTCAGGGAGAATTAAAAGCAAGAGAAAATAAAAAAGTATTTAAAGAGGATTTAAATATGGAAACTGAGGGAGCCAGTCTGATATAGAGAGGCAGACTGTTCCAGAGTTTTGGGCCAGCAGTCGCAAAAGCATGGTCACCTTGTTTTTTGAGTCTGGATCTAGGCACGTTAAGAAGGCAGTGGTCACTGGATCTCAAGGTACGAGAAGGATTGTACAGACAAAGCAGATCGGTCAGGTACTGAGGGGCCAAATTGTTAAGAGCTTTATACACAAAAAGTAAAATTTTAAAATCAATTCTAAATTTGACGGGTGAACAATGGAGATTGAATAAGATAGGGGTGATTGATTCATACTTGCGTGTCCCAGTAAGGAGTCTAGCTGCTGCGTTTTGCACTAGCTGTAGGCGAGGAAGAGAAGACTGAGATAGACCAAAATAAAAAGAATTACAATAGTCTAGTCGAGATGTTACGAATGCATGAATCACTGTTTGGAGATTACTCTGAGTTAAAAAAGGTTTCGCTTTAGAGAGTTGGCGGAGGTGAAAAAAGCATGACTTTACGACGGCACTGATCTGTTTATCAAATTTTAAGTTGTGGTCAAACAGAAAGCCCAGATTTCTTGCACAGTGGGTTTCATACGGTGCAAGGGTACCACGGTCAACATCATACGCGCAGTTTTCCCTGGGGCCGAAGATAATTATTTCTGTTTTATTTTCGTTTAGGTTTAGAAAATTACTTGAAAGCCAAAGTTTAAGTTCACTTAAGCAGGCAAACAGGGGTTGTAGACCATGTTTAGCATTATGTTTTAAAGGAAAGTAAATCTGAGTATCGTCGGCATACAGATGAAAGGATACTCTGTATATGTTAAAAATGGAAGCCAGAGGTAGCAAATATAGAATAAACAATACAGGCCCGAGGATTGATCCCGTTGGGACTCCGCAGTTCAGAGGTACACTAGAGGAGGAGTGATGCCCAATACGGACACTAAAACATCTGTTGGTCAGATAGGAGCGGAACCACTGCAAGACAATGCCTCGAAAGCCCACGGATGTCTCCAGACGTCGCAGCAGGACCTCATGATCAACTAAGTCAAATGCAGCACTCAAATCTAATAAAACTAGAGCCAGTGATTTCCCAGAGTCAGTTTCAGTGAAAATATCACTTGAAACTCTTAAGAGAGCAGATTCGGTACTGTGTAAAGCTTTAAAACCAGATTGAAATGTTTAATGGAGGGCATTTACAGATAGATATGATTGTAGTTGAATCAGTACAACTCTCTCAATGATTTTCCAAATGAAAGGTAGGTTAGAAATAGGACGAAAGTTACAGAGAGCGGAAGGATCGAGATTAATTTTTTTAAGATATGGCGTCACCACAGCAACTTTCAGACTGCTTGGGAAGGAACCAGTTGACAGGCATTTGTTAATTAAAAGTCATAGGCCAGGACCAACTGTGGCCATGATTTGTCTCAGGAAAAAAGGTGGAATAATATTCTGTGGACAGATGGTAGGTTTTACTTGACCAACAATTTCATTACATGTGTCCAGATCAATTGGCTCAAACTCCAGGTGGAGGGACAATCAGAGTAAATACCTGCTGCTATCCAAGTCAGTTATGTTAAGGGATAGTTCACCCAAAAATTTAAATTACCCCATGATTTACTCACCCACACGTTGATTTACGGCAAAAGAGTAACACTTGAAACACAACGTAATGACGAATGCGGAAGCGCAGAGGATAGAGCAAAACAAAACGCCAATCACGAATTTGAAGCGTTGAAGCGTCAGTTGCGTAACAGTCATTGGAGAGGCTCTCAGATTTCATCAAACATATCTTCATTTGTGACTTCAACGAAAGTCTTATGGGTTTGGAATGACATGATGGCGAGTAATTAATGACAATTTCATTTTTGGGTGAACTAACCATTTAATCAAACAACAATAGTGTGTGTTATACCATAGTGTTATTTAACATTTAGGCCTAATTACATATCTGTACCTGAATACACTACAGTTAGACCTTACTTTATTTGTAACTTTGTTATATTGTATTAATATGCTTGTAATTAGTGTATTTGATCTTATTTTTTACTGACTGTTCACTTGCCTCCAATCATGTTTGAACTGTATTGGTTAGGCTAGTAGTTTTTGCTGTGGTATCGAAGTACTTAAAGTGTGTTTTAAGTAATAAATTAAAAGGTACATTTACAACCATTTTGTTTAAAATAAAATCTCTCTGTCATTGCATCTCGCATTTTTACATCACATCTTGTTTTACTTCCTTAAGACCTTGAGCCCTGAACTTTAAAAAGGCAGTTTATCAGGAAACACGCTTGCTGTGTGCTTCCTCTATGCAAATGCTCAGGCATCCTTCAACAGTTGAACACAGACACTCTGTGTAGCTGCTCTCCCACACTGAGTACGTATTTCACTATTTGTTTGTCTTTTTTTCTTTCTTTTTTTATATTGAAAACACGAGACTTCGACCTCTCTGTACATCAATGCGGTTTCACCGAAGGCTTCATTGAAATTAGGCAGCTTCAACGTACCTTCTAAAACACGGTAAGACCACAAATGACTTTCATTTCCAAATTTCTAACCTCTTTTGACTGTTTACGGACGTCTGTGATTAAAATCAGTGGTGGCCACACAGCCAGAGGCCAATTTGAGATTGACAACAGCGCAGTTCTGCTAACTACGGCGCCGTGCCTCACACAGGTGGCCAAGATGCAAGCTGTTATTGTCGGTTCGGTCTTGCACCCCACACTTTTCTTGTCTAACACTTAACTTCATCAGAGTCAATGTGAGTTAATCTCCTGAGTCATCGATGTATAGCTGGATATATATTTCTTCATACAGTGGGATTCATGCTAATGTTTCTGCTTTGCATACAGATGAATATAACTTTTGTAATGAATATGTGAATATTTTGCATGACTGCATCCTTAGATTATACGGAGCATTTATTCATTTTTAAGTCAATGTGTTCTGTTATTGCAGTTCCCCTTGTGTCAATAACATATTTCTTAAGATATATTGAATGCAAATCTGACAGTTGGTCATTAAACATTGCTGTATATGGGGTCCCACAATGCACCAATGTATTCAAGACACCCTAGAATACTAGAATACTGTCTAACACTTGATGGCTGCTCTGTCAAGTCCTCGTCGTCGGTTAGGAACCTGGGTGTGCACTTTGATAACAATCTTTCATTTGAAAGTCACCTGAATAGTATCTGTAAAACCGCATTTTTTCCATCTTAAAAATATATCTAAATTACATTATATGCTCTCAATGACATATGCAGAACAATTAGTTCATGCGTTCATGACATCAAGGCTAGATTATTGTAATGCTATTATGGGTGGTTACCCTGCACGCTTAAACAAATTACAGCTGGTCCAAAATGCAGCAGGTAGAGCTCTTACCAGAACCAGAAAGTATGACCATATTAGCCCAGTTCTGTCAAAACTGCATTGGCTGCCTAGTAAATGGTAAATGGTAAATGGACTGCATTTTTATAGCGCTTTCACAGACACAATGGCCACCAAAGCGCTTTACATATATGCCTCTCATTCACCCATTCACTCAGTCATTCATACACCGACGGCGGTGTCAGCCATGCAAGGCGCCAGTCAGCTCGTCGGGAGCAGCGGGGTTAGGTGTCTTGCTCATGGACACCTCGACCATTGCTCAGGTGGAACCGGGGATCGAACCACCAACCTTTCGGTTTGTAGACAACCTACATGAACCACTGAGCCACTGCCGCCCCATTGGCTCCCTATTAAACATCATATAAATTTTAAAATATTGCTGATTACTTACAAAGCACTAAATGGTTTAGCTCCCCAGTACTTGAGTGAGCTCTTAACGCATTATAATCAGTCGCGTCTATTGCGATCTTAAAATTTCTGCCAGTTGATAATACCTAGAATATCAAAATCGACTGCTGGCGGTAGATCCTTTTCCTATTTAGCAGGAAAACTTTTGAACAGTCTTCCTAACATTGTCCGGGAAGCAGACACTGTCTGTCAGTTCAAATCTAGACTAAAAACAAATCTCTTTGGTTTAGCCTACACATAACACATTATAGACTTCTATAATTCAATGTTAGGCTGCATAGTTTAGATCAGCCAGAACCGGGAACACTTCCCATAAATCCTGATGTACTTTTTACATCATAAGAAGGATGGCGTCTACGCTAATATTAGTTTCTCTGTTTATCCCGGGGATTTACCGCAGTCTGCTGGATCCAGGCTGTATCCGGATCTGATGATAGACCTGCGCCTGGACACGACGACAACGCAGTCCTGAAGTGTCAACTAGTCTCTCCCCTGTGAAGGCCTCCTTCCCTTTACCTCTGTACAGATAAAACGTTGTCGGGATAATTCCGATTCATGTGGCTACGTGGAAGAGATTAAAAAAATTTCAGATCCACCAGGCACTGTTTTATGCGAATGAGCGGCCGGATCGCATTAAAGAATTTTCTGTTAGAACGGTGTCGTGTTAGCGGCCCGAAGTTAATAACTAATGATCGTTCCGCTGGAAGTGAATCAATCAAAACTAACTTTAGATAGACAATGACTTTATTCTAGAGCTGCTGTAAAGCCAAAACAATCTCTGTTACTTTAATTTCCTATTATCACTGTAAAGCTGCTTTGAAACAGTCCATATTGTTAAAAGCACTATATAAATGAAGGTGACTTGACACCCAGAGCGAAATGTGAGTGAGGTACAAGTCTTGCGTCACTGTATAATCTAATGCAATCTACATTGTCACAAATACCAATTGACTTATAAACTAGCAATGTAATTGACATGCTAGTGACCTCTTCACTATAGTGAGGCTTATATTATAACTAGATTCTTGCTTTTTTTGTGGATGCTTGTCTGCGCAAAACTGTCTGCTGGGTTGCTAGCTAGTTGCTAGCAATGGTTGTTACTCAGGTCAAAGAAGTTCAACTGCAAGTCTCTAATATTCTGTCTGTAGATATGTCTTTTTTTTAATAAGTGTACTTTATGGGATGGGAGGTGGGCGCGCTAACAAAGATTCTAGAGACCGCAGCCTCTAGCAGCAGTCACTTGTGCGCCTCTTAAGGGCCTGGGGAGTGAGGTTCACTCACACAGCTCTAACTACCTGGCCTCCATTACACTCAATCCCCCTAATCCTCACTCCCATCCGGGTCACGGCACCAGTAACCCCTTTGGTTCTACTCGCATCGCTCAGAGCGGGATTTGAACCGGCGTTTCTGCTTTGGGAGGCTGACAAGCTAACAAGGATGCTGAAGACTGCAGCCTCTAGCATCAGTCACTAGTGCGCCTCTTGAGGCCAGGGGAGTGAGGTGTGTACCGACTTTAAAGGTGTACTTGTCTGTCTGTGGTTTCAGAAATCCTCCTCTCAAGCCCAGGCTTTCTCATCCTCTTCCTCAGACCAGGATGAACGACACTTATGCGGTCGTCAACAAGCCTAAACTGCAGCCCCCCAGCTCTGCCCCCCATTCGATCACTGTCCATTACTATGACAATGCTAATTCAGAGAAAAGCAATAAGAATGCTGTCTACAGTGCAGTTAAACCTAAAAACAGACCTGGATCACTCCTGCCTCCTCCCACCTCACCGGATTATGACAGATCAACGACGGCCAATCAGAGAGGAGGACTGTCACCTAAAGTAATGGACAATGAGGGTTATGAGCTATTGCCAGGTAAGTGGCTATTTGAATGGCTCACAAAACAGCCTAGAAACTGCATAGCAACACCCTCGCAACTATGCACAACACAAGTTTTGCACAGACCAAACACATTTTCTTATATTCTGAGAATCTCGCTGAATTGAAAATGAATTCAAGTAGACAAAAAAAACTGCAAACTCAGCTGAACACTAAAAGGAAGATCATTTCAGACAGAGGGAACTTGTTTGTTTTAAGAGAGTAAAGTTTGGAAACTTCTGCTTACAGCTTTCACTGTCCTCATATGACTGTTCTATTTGAGTTCTTCTCTTTCATGTGATCACCAGGGTATTCAGAGCCCTCTCATTTGGTGTTTATCTATTAAAAGTTCAGTTATTTGAAGCTCATATTTCCATATCTGTCAGGGAATTAAAATGCCTTTTTGTTTCATCTATTATTGAACTTTTAAAGTATTGGTTTCGGCAGAGTCCTAACAGGTGAAGTGTGTAATTTCTGTGTCACAAAACAGAAATAATCAGCAGCATACAGTGCATACTGAACAGTATTCAAGTAGTAAGCTAGTTATACTTTTTAAACATAGCCAGTGTTTTCAAGCATGTTTCATAAACTTTCCCCTGTCTGCCATTGGTCAACCGAGCAGATAGTCCCGCCTCCAAATTCACAGCATTTGCTGAGCCAAAATGTAACACGTCAGATGTTTGTATAGCACCAGTGTTTACATACTAGTTACATATCAACCTACCAATGGCTTACTGTATGCTTTAATATGAAGATGGTATAAAGCCTAAAAAACATATATTTCACCTTTTTAAAATAGTTTCAGAGGAAAAATAATAATTTGCAATACTTTTTTTTTTTTTTTTGTTATAGTGGTGTTGGTCTGGTTATATACTTTTTACCAAGATAAAATAAATAAATGTTACAGTTCTTTTATTCATGATTTCTGAATAAACCTTTTGTTTTTTTCTCAGGGGAGTTGAGGTCCATGAATAGAGATGTGCAGGTAAATGATCTGATTGGTATTAAGATTCTGCAGTCATTTATGCTTGGCAGATGGGTTTGTTGGTTTTCATGTTAGCATATTAGATGTCAAATTAAAGTGCTAAGTACATATTAATCTTATATGACTCATTTTTTATGCAGCTATTGGCCCGTATTTCCTCTCTGCACACTTGTAGATGTGTCAAATTTCTCCTTTGTTTGTATTTCACATTAGATGCACATTCAGCCTCTTCCTGTGATATGAGGCTTCTAGCTGAGATCACACTCACAAGTTAACAAGCTTTAGCAGACACTTACAGGCAGTACATTTAGTAAAAACAACCTGACAAATTCAATATTTCCACTGAATATGAGTCTAATATGTATTTGACTGATGATCACAGTCTTTGTAACCCTGATAATCACAGATAAAATCTCCAATCAATATAATTAAATCTAATTAAATGAAATTTGTGTTCCTCAGCCACAAGTTCCTCTTTCACGAACCCCAAGTGCAAGTAAGTGTGTTGTTACATGTTTAATGTACTATGCAAGTTGGTCTGGAAAAAAAATGAAGTGACATTTACACGTTATTTATCAGTTTTGTTTATTATTTATACAATTAAAGATTTTCAAATAATTTATTCAACAACAAAAAATGCTTATGCTAAATGGGGTGTTGATTAATTTTATCCATTTTTTATAATTCTGATACATGATTTGTGGTCTGTTAACTGAGCTGCATGGATTTTTTTGTAGTTTTTTAAAAAAAAAAGTATTTTGCTGCATCCCAATTCACATACTATCCGTCCTAAATATTCAATTCAATTCAATTCAAATTTATTTGTATAGCGCTTTTCACAATACACATTGTCTCAAAGCAGCTTTACAGAAATTGCATTTCGGAAATGTACATAGAAAAATACAGTTAGTTAATCAAGTATTAATTTATGGCATAACATATCGCCGGCTTTGAGTCGTCTCTTCACAGGAGTCGAGTCGTCTCTTCACAGGCGTTGGGGCATCTGAAGTCTCCGTGAGAGGCTGGATACAAACTGGAGCTGACGAACGCTATTTACCTCGGGACTAGCGTCCCGAGATAACAGCAGAAAGGCAGATGGGAAATAATTAGCATAGCTGATGTTCATAATGTTAATGCATTCGAACTGGTTCAGCAGTATCAAAGGTTAAGCATTAAGTGAATGCTTGGTTAAAGAGATGCGTCTTTAATCTAGTTTTAAACTGGGACAGCGAGTCTGAGTCTCGTACAATATCAGTAAGGCTATTCCAGAGTTTAGGAGCTAAATGCGAGAACGCCCTCCCTCCTTTAGTGGACTTAGATATCCTAGGAATGACCAGAAGCCTCGAATTTAGTGATCTTAAAGAGCGCGATGGATTGTATGGCGATAGAAGGTCTGTTAAATACACAGGAGCTAAACCATTTAGGGCTTTATAGGTCAGTAGGAATACTTTGTAATTGATACGTAACTTAATAGGTAACCAGTGTAGAGATGATAAAATAGGTGTTATATGATCATATTTTCTTGATCTAGTAAGAACTCTAGCAGCTGCATTTTGCACTAACTGTAGCTTGTTGATTGAGGATGTAGGACAGCCAGCTAATAAAGCATTACAGTAATCTAGTCTCGAGGTCATGAATGCATGAACTAACTTTTCTGCATCAGAAACAGATAGCATGTTGCGTAGCTTAGCAATGTTTCTAAGGTGGAAAAAGGCTGTTCTTGTAATATATGAAATATGATTTTCGAAAGTCAAGTTGCGGTCTAGTATAACACCCAGGTCTTTTACTGTAGTGGATAAAGTAACAGGACATCCTTCTAAATTAAAGTTGTATTGTAAGGGATTTTGTGGGTAGTTTTTTGGACCAATAAGTAGTACCTCCGTTTTATCTGAATTTAATAGCAGGAAATTACACGTCATCCAGCATTTTATATCATTTAGACACTCTGTCAATTTCGATAAGTTAGTGTTTTCATCTGGTCGTGATGAGATATATAATTGAGTGTCATCAGCATAACAGTGGAAATTAATTCCATGTTTTCTTATAATATTACCAAGTGGCAGCATATATATTGAGAATAGCAGAGGGCCTAACACCGATCCTTGCGGCACTCCATAGTCTACTGACGTTATCTTTGATTTTTCCCCATTTAGACAGACAAAATGGTAACGGTCTGATAAGTAAGATCTAAACCAGCTTAATGCCGGTTTTAAATAAAATAGTATTTGAAATTAGTATTAGTGTATCCTAAATCATAGTACTTTATGTTGAAATGAGTATTTCGAATGGTCTACTTTTTCCTGTTAGAATTTGAAGTGCAGATCCATGAGCACTCTATCAGCTAATATTGCGAACAACCCACTGCACTTTGGGCGAGGATTTGATTAGAACTACAAAAAGTGTAAAAAAATCTACAAATATGGCGTATGTGCGAGACCAACGGTAGTAGGGAAAGTAGAGAGGTTTAGATGAAGGGGTCTGAGTAATCATTATCTAACCTGACAAAAAGATATTTATTCAATGTTATCCACATTATATTTCATCTGCAACAGCATTGTGAACTTTTGTACAGATATGTTTGGTCATTATCTTTTAAATGCATCATTATGCAAATTGAAAATAGAGTCTCTGCATGAAAGACCCACGACTGGCAGATCAACGTGTTATTTACGATATTTCTCTCTAAAAAAGTAGGACATTAAATTGAATGTGGCTGATTTTAACTGTGACAAGATGATTGACAGGGCACTTTAAATGGACAGGGCACAGGATGCACGTACCTAAGCGACAGAGCTGTCCTTAGTTAGTAGGAAGTAGAAGTAGTATTTCGTCTCAAACTTGCCTAATCTTCTGATACACACATAAAAGTATGTACTTTTTCTTCACAAAACAGTAGACGAATTGGGATGCAGCTTTGGTCACACCGCATTTTAAGATTTTACAACTTTGATGTTGAATGACCTCATGTTATGTGTCAACAATCCACTTTTGAATGCTGTCATATACTGACTATAAAGAGTAAGGTGTGTCGTTTCAGTTCCCCTGAGACTCCTTATCGACCAAATGAGTGAAACGCTATCTAGCAGTAAACAGGAAGAAGTGTTAGATCAGTGTTGGTTTCCATCTAATGCTCTGAGGTTTGTTTTTAAGTTATTAAACATTGTTAAACATGTTTTTCTCAGCTGAGAGCCAATCTTCTACAGATGATGATTATGAATATGTGTGTAGCGTTGTCAAGGACACCAACAGCCCATTTGCCCCGGGCGGCCTGGGTGAGTTACACCATATCCACACACTAAATCTTCATTCTAAACATAAGAAGATAAATATTTAGGTTTGGATGGGTTTTTGGATAAATCTGCTAGTTTCTATTTCTAAATCTTCAAAAACAATATTATTGTACTCATGTAAATGGCTAACTTGTCGTTTAGTAAATAAAGATAAATAAATTGCTGTTTTACAATAGGTAAACTGATAGATTGTGGGCAGTGGCTTTCCAGATCACACACGCACTTACAACCACAAAAAAGTGACATCACGGGGTGGTTTCCAGGCCTTAAAGCAACCGTGTTTATATCTGGGATATGCAAACATCACTTTTACTGTTGCTCGAATTTAGGGTTAGATGTGTAAACTAATAACAAAGATTAGGGGTTTAAGCAATTGTTCACTCAACAATATGTTTCCATCCAAAGGTGCAAATGTAACTTGTGTGCAAAATTGGAATATATAAAGCACAGTTTCTATCCCTTGTTCAAGAGAACAAACTTGTTCACATTAGCATGTGCTGAATGGGATTACCCAGCCAGAGGAGCTCAGAAGAGACCAAGACCAACCAACCAAAACGCACGCACACACACACACACACACAAAAGTGGCAAAATTTCTGTAATAACAATAGAAGTTTGCAATCAGATGAGGCAACTGAGGCTCTTTTGTCCTAAAGTACATCTTAAATGACTTGCACCTCAGAGTGTGCAGACGAAACACAATTAACATTGAGACGTTCAGATGCCCGATGTCTGAGAACGCAATCATGTGAGACACTTGGAGGTTGTTATACCCAATCATTTTGATAGACTTTGGCTCAAACATTTCAGAACGACCAAACCAACATTTGAGATGCTGTTCAATGAAACTGATCCGCTGGTTAGTCCAGTTATCCAATCACATCCTCTGTTGAGGCAAAGTCATGCGAGTTTTTTGGTGCGCATCGAGGGATTCCTTCAGTAAATGAGTTTTATGCACGTCCTCTTATCGGATAAAAAAATTTTTCGACTCAATTGAGCGCATATGTCTCCATTCATCTAGGTGGATGGAAACATGGCTAATGTCATTCAAAACCTGTATGACTTTTTCTTCTGTGGAGCAAAAATGACACTTTGAAAGAAAATTGGTTCGAAACTAGCTGTGTGAAGATTCTTCAAAAGTCTTTATTCCGTTGACACAGTAAAGCTAAGCGAATTGCCGACGAATGGAGCTTTTGCACCGAATGTGAAACGATTGAATGCCTTTAGCTAATTCACGGCTGCACGATAGGTGGCGCTAACCGAGAATGCATTTTTCCTCATGTATGTATCTAGTAGGTTTTCCCACTTGGCTAATCTTTAGAATTAGCTGAAGGCTTGGCAAGCCCTTTCGATGATGTTGTGTTCTTACGAACATGTAAAAATCGAACTGACCTAGATTTGATCATGATCCAAGATCCATTTAAAATATTACTTCATTATTGACCTGTGCTCTGTTATCTTGTGTTTCTCAGTCAGGGCACATGGTGATTTCAAACTTTGTCTTTGTTTGTCTTGCGCTTCAGGTTTCAACTGTCGCTTAAAGAAACCCAAAGGCCCACGAGATCCACCGGCCGAATGGAGTCGCGCAGAAAGTTGAAACCGCAACAGGTTTTAGGTTTTAAGATGCACAGCTATTTTTACACTGGGTAATAGAGCATCTATTTATGTACTGAAGACGTTTCGTATTCTAGTTTTGTTTGTATTACAGTTTTAATTATTGTTGCAATTTATGATTATGTTGTTAAGTTTATTCATGTATTTGTGTGGCAACTTTAAGAAATTGAAAACTAGAGTGATGATTTTTGAACTCATGTGTGATGTACAGTAAAAGGGGCCATTTCATTATATTTTTTTAAGTTTTAGTCCACTTGCGTTATTCACATTTTTATGTGCCATAATGGTAAATGGTGGTAATCTTTATATGGAATGGTAATATATTCTGACATCAGTAAGTTGTTATTTAGTATGCTGTTTCAGTAAATGTTCTTATTAGATGGTTTTCGATATGTTTTCAAAGTACATCAAACCTTTTTATCTCAAGAAATCAAGGAAAATTTGATATATGACACGCTTTAGCAGGGGTGTCAAACCACAGTCCTACAGAGTGTAGTTCCAATTCCAAACTGCATTTTTGCACCCTTGAAGGGCACTTCGGGGAGGAGACACTAATTGTAGGGGCGTTCCAAACGAATCAATCCCTTCACGAAGGGCCCTTCCACAAGTCTGTTAGCGAAGGGAACATGCGGTGGTCACATCAAAGAAGTAATTCAATCGTTTATGGTCATGTGACCCAGGATGACAAGTCCTCACCATTGATTTTAAATCTAGAAATGGCGGGAGAGTTGGAGTTAATGTATAAACAGAATAATTCAAGTCATTTTGTTTTGTGATATATTACGCATATTTTCGTCATGCATTTCATATGAAACTTTTTTCAACTTAATAGGTATGAAATGTTTAATGCTTAACTTATAAATATAAGAGCAGACTGGGAACACACACACACATATAAAGCATGTTCATTGATTTGTATCATATTAACTGCAATAATAAGATATTCCTTTGTTGTGGTAACATTTCATGTGAAGCTATCGAGGAAATTACTTGGTCTTTCATTACTCCCTTTGCGAAGTGTGTTCTGGTTTCATTATGACACACACGCACCCTGCTCCCTCCAAAGCCCCCACTGCAAAGTGAGTAGGGCATAGGGATGCTCGCTTCCGATTGGATTTGCTCATACCTGTGGTTTTCAAATAAACCTGAAGGACTTGACTAGCTGGATCAGGTGTGTTTAATTAATGTTGAAGCTAAACTCTGCAGGGCTGTGGCCCTCCAGGAACTGAGTTTGAAATCCCCGGCAAGTCAACGGCTTGTTTGTTGTTGTTGCGATATGATGCGTTTGTCAGTAGAGGGCAGCGTTGAGGTGTAGTTTCTCTTCATGGCACTCCCCAGAAAGACACATCACTCAGGTCATAACAATAAAGTCATTTGCAGACAATATAACATGTGCATAAATATTGATGCCACATCTGATCTATGAATCTACCCTTTTGATAGTTTTCCACAAGAACATCTTAATGTATGACGTTGTGTGCCGTGTATAGATGTTTTAAATTCAGTTCTAAATCCTGTGCGGACTATCTGTCCAATCTGAGCACTCATTCCGGAGATAGAACCATAAAACTTGCCCTCTAAACTCTGGTGCGATTTTATTTCCGTCATGAAAATCAATGGAATCTTAAGTTGTGCTTAAAGCAGAGAGCACGTTTTCCCAGATGCTCGGCCTATTGGCAGCTTTCCTGGATGCGTGTTTTTGATGATGAATCATTCTTGCAGTATGGGAACAGCAATATCATGCAGAAATGCTGTGAGATGCTCTTTACACCATATCAAACAGGCATCGTCTGGTTAAGACGGACTGCTTTAATGTGGCCGCAGCATAAAGACTTGATAACATATCCTGTCTGATGACTGAAGTGTCTGAAGACTTCTTATAAACCAGTTAGATCTGGTCTTGGATGCTGATTGGTCAATATACCGTTTGTGAAATGTGATATAGGTTGACTTGTAAGGCATTTTTTCCACTGTGAAGGAAGATGCTACTTTTTCAAGAATATAATGAATGAATATAAGCATGAATTGTGCTGACATTATCAAGATAACATTATGATTTTTCCAAATAAAGTTTCAGTGGCATATTTTTTTCATGTAGAACATGTAGAATGTCATTGTCGTCAGGTGTTATTTTTAAAAGACTAACATGATTTACTGTAAGTATGTTGTTGTTGTTATTATTTTCTTCAATATATTAATGTAATTGTGTGTTTTTTAAATAAATAAATATATATATATATATATATATATATATATATATATATATATATAATGTATAAAAGGAACTGGCTTATTGTTATGCTTTTTGTTTAGTGTGTGTATTATATTATGATGTATATTTTTCACACACACACGTCAAAGGTGTATTAAGTAGTACACAATTTAATATGGAAAAATAGAAATATATGGGAAATTATTTTTGATTTTGACTAATAAATGGTGTACTGCTTACTGTAATACACCTTTGATCATTCATGTTGTCGTACAAGAGCTGTCCAAAACAAAAACAATGATTATTATATCAAAAAGTCCCTGAAGATGTGTTTTAGCCTCAGGGAGATTTCTCTGAAGGTGTTGCAGTCAACAGAGACTCCATTTTTAGTCATGCAGTGAATATTTTGACTCCAGCCCTGCTCCAACTAACTCTCTCTCTCTCTCTCTCTCTCTCTGTGTGTGTGTGAGTGATGAGACCGAAAGAGCTCAATAGAAGAGTTTGAGGACACACTGACGGATTGTTACTCCTAGGGAAAAAAATAACAATGAAACATCAACAGACAGACAAATAAGAGATGATGTTTGCTAGTGTTCTGCTAATGGCTGCTCTGTTAGCAGTAAAGCCTGTAGGGTGTGTGTATGTGTGTGTGTGTTGGTCTCCTCTGAGCTCCTCTGGCTGGGTAATCCCATTCAGCACATGCTAATGTGAAACCAGAATCTAATGACCTTCTGCCATGGCTTTTCAACCCAGGCCTGGAGCAGTCTCACAGCAACATCTCATAGATGCTCTCTCCAAGAACGCCCCCACACACAAGCATCCCAGTGAACAAACCATCTTCCCATAAAATCTCTCTTATCCACAACATCGCTGCAGAGCGGGTCAGGCGTTATGGTTTGAGTGAATTATTATTGTAATTTTACAGTACAGTCACAGTTATTGGCAATATCCCAATTTGCATAGTATCAGTTCTATATAGTGTACCACAGTCATGCCAATAAAGTTAGGCCTCGTTCACACTGCAGGGGCTTAATGCTCAATTCTGATTTTTTTTAAAAATCCGATTTTTTTGCAGGGCCGTTCACATTTCCAATTAAATGCGACCTTTTGTGATCTCCTGTGTGAACATGAAATGACCCAGAAGTGACCCGCATGCGCAGAAGAGTACCCAACGTTCAACAACGTCACTTGTTGTTTGCGGAAGTAGCTTAACATGGCCTGAATAGAGCTGTCCCCCCAAATATGAATTAAATCAGAAACCTCGCTTCCCTTCCATTGACTGGTCTCAGCATCGTCCGCCATAGTTGTTGTTTATCTTCTCATTCCCGCCTACTTCAACGCAGAATTATGATGTTTGTCGCATGTCAATGACGTGCGGGTCGGGTGCGGGTTTCCTGGCCGTTCAGATTGAAGTCGCATTTCAAAAGATCGGATACATATCGGATTTGGACCACATACCCAAGTGGCTTGGGTCGCATTTGAAAAGATCGGATCTGTGTCGTTCAGACTGTCATGAAAAATCAGATACAGGTCGCATAGGGGCAAAAAAATCGGAATTGGGTAGTTTCAGCCTGCAGTGTGAACGTAGCCTTATGCTTTCTGTACACCTAAAGACTTTATAAGATTATCAGCTCACATCTAAAGACTTGGGTTTACAGTTTTTAGTCTGAGACTAAAGACTTGCGATAATATCAAACTTGTTTGATATGAAAGACTAGAGAAAGACTGGCATAAATCAGGTCGCCGACTGCAGATTATCACCTCACATTTAACGATCAGGACAACGGGAGCGCGCCGAGACTCCAGTAAGATTCCTAAAGACTGCCGGTCTTTAGACTGGGACTGTGAAAATCCTTTGGTGTACGCCCGGCATTAGTTTGAACTTGAATTTAGCATGGAAGATTAGAATTAGAGACTACTTTTAGTCCCAACTTTTTTTAAAGCTAACTTTTTGTCCAGTCATAATGTAAATACACTAGCGTTCACAAGTTTGGGGTCGGTAAAACGTTTAAAATATTTTTAAAAGAAGTCTCTTGCTCAGCAAGGCTATTTATTTGAACAAAAATAAAGTAAAAACAGTAATATTGTGAAATATTACAATTTAAAATAACTGATGACTAAAATAATGGCCACTTCATTAGGTACACCATACTAGTACCTGGTTGGACCCCCTTTTTGCCTTCAGAACTGCCTTAATTCTTCATGGTATAGATTAAACAAAATGCTGGGAATATTCTTCAGAGATTTTGCTCCATATTGTCATGATAGCATCACGCAGTTGCTGCAGATTTGTCGGCTGCACATCCAAGATTGCGAATCTCCCGTTCCACCACATCCCAAAGCTACTCTATTGGATTGAGATCTGGTGACTGTGGAGGCCATTTGAGTATTTGAACTCATTGTCATGCTCAAAAAAACAAGTTTGAGATGAGCTTTGTTGTGAGATGGTGTGTTATCCCGCTGGAGGTAGCCATCAGAAGATCTGCTCTTCTGCAGACCTCGGTTTTAACATGTGTGACATGAGCTACTGTTGCCTTTCTATCAGCTCGAACTAGTCTGGCCATTCTCCTCTGACCTCTGGCATCAAGACATTTTTGTCCACAGAACTGCCACTCACTGGATATTTCCTCTTTTTCTGACCGTTCTCTGTAAACCCTAGAGATGGTTGTGCATGAAAATCCCAGATCAGCAGTTTCTGAAAAACTCAGACCAGCCCATCTGGCACCAACAACCATGCCGCTTTCAAAGTCACTTAAATCAGCTTTCTTCTCCATTTTGATGCTCAGTTTGAACTTCAGATCATCATTACAGACCAGATTGTTAAGTTAAAAAAACAAATACTGTATATAAAATCAGGGAAACACCATGTGTAGATTTTTGCCCCTTTTTACTGTGCATGTAAACACCTTTATTAGCATTCTGGCAGCTGCTTTGTGTATTGTGTGCATGACCATTTACATTTTGATTAATATAATGTGCTTTTTGATAGTTTCCAATGTTTTGTTCTACATTAAAATGCACTCATTAAGCACTTAACCCCAGTTTATTCCTGTTTATTGTTGAAGTTTTACTCATACAGCTATATAGGACTCTTGGCGCATCCAGAACAGTTGGTACATTTACCAGCTCCCATGAAGGCAAGTCAGTTAACACTCTGTGAGGTTCTTTCGTTTGGATTCACAGTCATCTGTTAGGTTATTAATCGAAGTGTGACTTTAAAAAGCGTTCAGTGTCCTCCAAAGACCGCCGCAAGTCTCTTTATGACCCTGGGATCAGAAGCATCCCTTTCAGCCAGTGTCCACAGTGAGAAAACAGTCAATTCTGAAGGAAGACAAAGACAGTGAGTGAGCGAGAGAGAAGAGAGGCCGTGGCGGCCCTCGGGCTGGTTTGGATCCAGCAGACAAGGGAGGCCTGTGTTCACTAGAGCACATGGATATTGATCTGCTCCCTGCCGTCTCACCGCCCATCTGTTTGGGTGAAGACTGCAATACCTCCATACTACAACTCCCGCCTGCCGTCTCCATGGAGACTAATCCATTTATCCCACTGAATTACAGTATCGGACAACTATTTGTTTCTACTTGGTGGCCACTTTGTGTTTGTCGGTGTGGTTTTTAACTTTGACTTTTATTGATTAGTCCATGGTCACATAAATTTACATATGTTTTTTTTTTTATCAAAAGTGACTTCAGTAGTACACCAACAATATACATGTGCATTTACAAATCAACACAATCAGCTCATTATAAAAAACCAGCACCGCAAGAAAAAAAAACATGTTTGCATGAGATTTTGGAAATGTTGTGCCTATTTAATTCATGCTAAATGTGGAAATTTGCTAAATTTGATTGGGCAGTGTAATAGGCATCGTCCCAAATGGTACACTTATGTGATATATGTAAAGAATAATTGACGACGGGTCGTTGAATTATTTGAAAAATAATGCACACACGACGTTGTAATGCTGCCACGATATGAAGCGGAGTTACACCTCGAGTTTGCATTATTTTTCAATAATTCAACGGCCGGGGGGTCAATTATTCCGCTTATAATACGGTTACCAAACCTCAAGAAATTGTTCAGATGATGTGTTTCAAGGCGTTTGTCAGGTTTTTGTCGTTAAAACGCACTTGTGTGTAGGACTAATGTCTTACACATCTCATCCCAAGCCTCCGTTGCTAATTCCAAAACGTAATTTTAATGGTGGCTTGAGCCATAGATGGCAGAGTAACAGTGCAGATATTAGGGAGGGAGAGAGATTAAGCATGTATGAATTATCTGTGCGCCTCTCAACAGTGTTCAGCAGAAGCGTCTCTACTCTCTACTAATAGTGAAACTGTAAGATTACAACCAGATTCTGTCAAGTAAGACATGTTCCTGGATCACCATGTTTTTTTTGATCCTGGAACTACATTCTTATTCAAGAATGTAGACCTAACATTGCCCCTACCCCTAAGCCTAACACTGTCCATAACTTATCCCTAAAATCAGAGAGAAATTATAGGTGAATGACACTGATGTAGAAGCACCTAACCCTGGTTGAGAGCCTAAACTTGACATAAACTGTAAACTTGTCCTTCAAATCTGATTGGTTGATCGGGATGTTGTTCCAGGATCAACAGATATGTTGACTCAGGAACATGTTGCACTTTGTGAAATCCCACACACACACACACACACACACACACACACACACTACTGATCAAAATTTTGGAATAATTTTTTTGTTTTGAAAGAAGTATGCATTGCTCACCCAGCAAATTGTTATTTGATCGATATTTAAGAAAATGTTTTCCTATTTGAATATAATTTTAAAAATGTAATTTATTCCTGCGATGGCAAGCTGAGTCCTCCATTTTATTCAGTTCATCTCATTAGCTGGTGCACTTGGCAAAGCAATCGTGCACTGTGTAAAATAGCCTTTATTTCACCACAGCAAGAGAAATCATGTTTTCTATTATATGTCTCCTTCAATAAATGTTGATAAACGGAGTTGAGCATTACCTTTATACGCCGAATTTGGCTCTATATATTGTGCATATTCGCTTCATTCCTAGTGAATGTGCTCGCTGAGGTACCAGAGAGTTTTGTGAGAGGGAGGGAAACGGGCTTTTTGATGACTTCTTCTGGACTCGGATAAGAGAGCGCCGCTTCAGGGGGGTGCATTTTTCTAGAAATTCGAGGGCCAAGACTGAAAGAGGGAGCGCATTAGAGAGAGAGAGAGAGAGAGAGAGAGAGAGAGAGAGAGAGTTGAAGGGTGCACGTTTGGAGAAGAGATGACATTTTTGCTGTAAGACAGGCAGAGAGGAGGTTCGGCCTGCTTTTGATTAAGAACCTTGCAGGATTTAAGGCCCAGTAGTTTGGCTCTGACGCATGGAAGCGAAAGTTCAATAACTGTAATGAAACCCAGATAATGAATGGACTCGCAGGCATCTGTCATAAAGCTCCAGCGCTGCAAAGCTACACATGACAATCTCATCGCTCAACACACTTTTTTAAGATTCCTAATGTATTCCAGGACTAAAAATAAGCCTTTACGGCAGCGCAGGAGAATCCCGTGCAAGCCCTTCCTATTTAATTATGGTTGCCTTTGTCTTAATTGCCTTGTCAGATTTCTCTGACATCATTTGCTTTTGTGTCTGACTCACTCAAATTTCCGCTCACTCGGGCCAGAATATTGCTTCATTTACCACAGGTCGGGATGTGTTTTACTGTCTACATATTCATTAGTGTTCATATCCTTTTGTAGCGTTCGGAGCATGAAAACTGTTCTAGAATGAATCAAATCTAATTTGATGCGGACTGCATCATATCATTCATGAATGCTTATAGTGCATAAAGAAACTGGAACGAAAGAAAGATTAATTACAAATGAGATCTCTTCATCATCCTTGTAGATCTTTGTAGACTAAGGCTGCATCTGAAATCGCATATACTTCCCTACTATATAGGCAAAAAACAGTATATGACAAAAGAAGTATGTCTGAATTTACAGTACTCATAAAAGAGCTGGCAAAAAACCCGGATGACCACTTCTTCCGGTGAGATTCTGAAGTGTGCATACGATGGACACTTTACTATCTCATGAGGCCACAGGAGAAGATTTGTGAATGACAGTGAACACAACTGACACTGGTAGGTCACATGATAAAAACAACATGGCGAATTTAGTAGCCTACATCCAGATTATATTCATGCACGCATATAGAATGTACTTTTTTAGCGGTCGAGAATTAGGCTAAATATTCAAACTAAATACTGGAGATTTCGGACGCAGCCTAAGTACATTTATGACTTCTAAAGTAGCTTACATAAACTCACTTATGATTGGCTAACTTACACTTCCTTTCATCAGGACCGGCCAAGTTGCTGACCACATCTCTTTAATATCCGAATTGTTTCTCCTAGTAGGCAATGAGATAAATTGAGAAATGATGATTTTTCTCCAGCAAAAGACATCAATAATCTCCTTGCAGTGTTTTCACAATACATTTAGTTTCAAAGCAGCAGTTTAAGAGTAATTTGTTGTCAGAGGTGACTATGTAGCCTACATATAGCAGAAATGTACAATACAAAGATAAAACATGCAGTTAGCTAAAATCCTGTATTCATTTAAGCAGGAATACTGAGAATGTTAAAGCTGTGATCATAATGATCTATGGAAAAAAATTTAACCATTAGTTCCATGTGATATTGCTTTAAGAAAACAAAACAAAATTATTTTTTAGTGGAATATTGCAATATAACTGATTCATACATGCACATCATTATTTTTTAAATTCATATGCCCTTGTAAACTTTAATCAAAATATTGTCCCTTCCCTCTTGCAGTGATTTCTCTTCTCTGATGACATGTTTACTAGCTTGAGGGCGGGACAACCTGTCACTCACATGAGATCCACCTTATGCATTACAACAGGGAAGACCATTGCAACTTCAGTTTAATGCCGACTATAAATATAGTTTTATATATATATATATATATATATGCAAAATAAAATATAATCTAAATAAAATCTTAAAATATACATTAAAAGATTATAATAAATTATTTTATAATTAATTTAACGTTTAGTTTGTCCATGTTATATTGCTTAAATAGTTGTATCGATATTCATCTTAATCATCCTGTCTATTTTTATTTCTCCCATTGAATTTTAGGATAACCATCTAATACAAATTACTTGAAAAAGATACATAGTTGAGAACTCCCTTGAGTCTCCTTAGGTAAGAAAGCTCAACCCCTAAGCAATAACATTTTCCTCTGAGACTAGGCATTCTGCATGTTCAGTTTGTTTTTCTAAGGCTCGTTAATGGAAATCTGTGCTAATAATGGTTTATTAAAATGTCATATTTTCAACATCTTTAAAATAAAATGCATGTCTCATGCTGTTTCCTCATGCAGAGCTGAAAGTGTGTCTGCTCCGAGCCAGAGTTGCGCTTCTATGAGGGGAT
Source organism: Siphateles boraxobius (assembly GCF_051911475.1). Taxonomy (NCBI): domain Eukaryota; kingdom Metazoa; phylum Chordata; class Actinopteri; order Cypriniformes; family Leuciscidae; genus Siphateles; species Siphateles boraxobius. Next base: position 31,170,006 of record NW_027509219.1, read on the forward strand.
GCAGGGAGAGTATTCAGACCTGTGGTTAACTACAGATTATACTCCCCCAGGGACAGTGAGCTGCACACTGCGTAGCCAACCTTCCCGTCTGTCTCTCGCTGGCTCAGAGGGAGGGTGCTCGCTGGTGAGTGTGAGCGCTGCTCGGCGTGGGCTGAGCTCTGGGTGTTGGCTGAATGGGTGGAAGAGAGACCACAGGCATGGGAGTGTGTGTGTGTGTGTGTGTATGTGGGGGGGTTTCTGGGAACAGCAGCTGGTGTTGATGCTGAGATCTCTAAACTCGTTCAGTTCTTGTCTTACTGTTCAGGGCCCGGGGGAAAGCAGTGTGATGTACACTGGCAACTCACGCGACAAAATCACACACCATAAACCATCAATATCGTTACTTCTGTGTTTGAGCATGAATTGTGTGTTGCCGCACGAAATGAACTGAAAGGTGATGTGTCTAATTTGATATGTTAAAATGCTTTCTCCTATCACAGTTATTTAGAATATGCAGAGACGGCAATATGTAAAACATGTGACACTCGACATCGAATCGACCAATGTTAGTTTGGGGACGGGATCTGTGGAAGTCGTAGGACTATAAAATGTTCGTCCAATCACTGCATTCGGTCTGAATACAATGATACGATGTCCTACCTGCCTGTCAACATATGTATGTCCACCTCCGCACACCTGCTCACGCAGACATCACGTCATCAACACGTTTCATGCTTTGCAGAGTTAGACTGGCGTCAGTCACGGAGCGTCGCAACAGCAGCTGCTTTTTACAGTTCCTCCTGAACTAAGACAACGAGCTTTTGCTGCATTCACACCATATACTGTAATTTGGAATAGATGGAATCCAGTGACGTTATACTCTGAGTGGTTCATGACTCCAATTTATGCGTTTCAATGGCAACACTATCAATCTGCAGCAGTCAGGTGGAACAAGTAAGAACTCTGTAAGTTGTTTACGTTCATTAATTATTGTAATGTTATGTGCTTTGAGACATGAGGTAGATTAACTCCGTCTCCCGTGACGCTTTTGTTTGCTCCCTGCTGTACGCGTGTTTTGAAGGAGGCGTGGCTTTGGAGATGCTCTTAAGGGAGGGTGGGATCTCATGCTTTCAAAGCCAACTCGCTATTGTTAGCCTCTCCAAAAATTGCCCAAAGGAAAAGAAAAGTCACAGCCAGAATGCTAGGGTGTTGTGAGGGGTTGCCAGGGTGTTGTTATGCTGTTCTAAGTGGTTGCAAGGGTGTATTTTTTAGGTGATTGCTGAGATATTCTTGGTGGTTGCTCTGATTTTTCTAGGTAGTTGCTAAGATATTCTGTGTGGTTGCTTGGGCATTGCTATGTGATTTGTAAGGTGTTCTGGGTGATTGCTTGGGTTTTTCTGGGTAGTTTCTAAGTCATTGCTAGGCAATTGCTAGGGTGTTGTAGGTGGTCAGGACATTCTTTGTGGTTTGTAATGCATTCTGGGTAGTTCCTATGGTGTTCTGGGGGACTAGGGCATCTCTAGGTAGTTGTTGAGGTGTTAAGGGTTTCTGGGGTTTTCTGGATAGTTGCTAGTGACTTGCTAAGTGATTTCTAAGGTGTTCAGATGATTGCTAGGGCATTGCTAGGTAGTTGCCTAGGTGTTATGGGTGGTTTCATGGTTTTTATGGGTAGTTGCTAGGGCAATTCTGTTCTTGCTAGGTTGTTTCTGGGTAGTTGCTAGGGAATTGCTACCTGATCACTATTGTTTTTTTGAGTGGTTGCTAGGGCATTGCTGTATGGTTTATAAGTTGTTCTGGGTGGTTGCTACAGACCATTTCTAGGTAGTCGCTATGGTGTTCTCGTTGGTTGCTAGGGCATTGCTTGGTGGTTACTATGTTGTGGCTTGCGTATGCCCCAAGTCAAAATAACACACCCCTTTGCAGCAAATAAAATAATAATTCTATATTCATCTTTTAAACAGTATAAATTCACCTGATAAGCAAAACTGTGTGAGCTGATATGACTTCATATATATTGAATTAATCTTAAAAGTGTAAAAATCAATGTCACTGATTGTTATTCATCATGATGTAATGTACTACTTTGGTTTCTCTATATGGCTTAGGTTTCCTCCATGTAAGTCTGTATCTCCTCTTATCGATAAGCATCATGATTTGAGGTTTCATTCATGTCTGTAGCACAAACAATGTTACACATTAAAGTTTAATAATTCGAGTTTGTTCATATGTTCATATCACTAACCCTAAATATGAGGAATGAAGAATATTGAAAAAATCTTTCAATTCTTAGCCCTTTAGGCGATACTTCAGTCATTTCCATGCAGCAGCTGCTTGTTCCTATTGAGACGTTCTCTGTAAAGCACCAGCACCGGTCCAGACTCAAGGGAACGGATGCCAGGACCTGGCACTGCCAACTCTCGCTCTCTCCGTTACAGATGTCCACGTCTCCAGGAACAGGCATCTGTACTCATCCACACGGACAAAAGTGCAAACGATTTGTGTATTCACTTTCACACTCACACAGTCTCCTGGTCATGTGACTGGAACAGGCTGCTTTGGAGGATAGAAATGTTGAGTTTAAAATAACAATAAGAACAAATGCATCCTTTCAGAGCCATGACCTTCTCTGATGCATTTTACACACAAACACATGTTGTGTTTTCATGTTTTATGGGGACATTCCAGAGACATAAGGATGTTTATACTGTACAAACATTCTAAACCTAGCCATCACAGAACACTTTCTGCATTCTTACATTTTCAAAAAATCATCAATTAGTGTGATTTATAAGCTGTTGTCCTCGTGGGGACCAACATTTTTTATTCTTTTTTTTTGTACAAGGATTTCAGATTTTTTCATCTTTGTGGGGACCCATAACATTGGGTTTACCAGGACCACACACACACATATATACATAATATATATATAATGTGAATACTAAATGCATTATATATTTTTATATGTAATTATATATATTAAAATTATAGCATATTATATATATATATATGTGTGTGTGTCTGTGTGTGTATAGTCATATATATAACTTATAACTTATCTAAATAACTTTTCTTTATTATTGAGAATAAGATAATCGACAAAGATTTATTTATAAGACTAAGTTTGCGTCTGCTTTTTGTCAGTCGTGTGTGTCTGTTCTTATTTTGCTGTAACTGTTGGAATCAATACATGGAGTGCGTTCTGCTGACAGTGTGTACACTGTGCGGCGCGTTCCACCGATTTTCGCTGTGCTGCAGTTCCCAATATTTATTTGGCACTCTGGCTGTTGCACACACCACCTGTGACATTTTGTTAGATTTAGTGATGGTGGCTGACGTATCATTTCTCTCCATCACATGGGTTGATTTCCCATACTCCCCCACGACGGCCCTCTTAACTGTGATTATTCATTTTCGCTCTGTTGAATATAGACTTCCACGTTGTTGCTAGGTGACAGGTAATTTCCAGCATGTGTTTTAATTAACAAGGGCACAGGAAAGCCTACATAAAACAGTTGTTCCAATTCTGTGACAAGAAGGATATTATGTCTCTGCTTTCAGCTAATATCTGGCTCGTAGCATGTGGGCAAGTTATAGAAGAGCAGACGTGTGACGTGAGCAGAATTCAAGGAGCGCGGTGTTCTAGTTTCCAGTGTGAAAATCCCTCACAAATGCACTTTTTTGTGTCAAAATTGACTTGCCAACAAATACGTAAGCAGTTCTCTTCCAGGTGATTTTCCAAATGAAAACTTTCCTTCCTTTACAAAAAATGTTCTGTAAATTTGTATAGATGGTCATATTATGATGCTTTTATACATGGGTATTATTTGTCATGACATTTCAAACTCCATCTAAAACATTTTTATATTTTGTCTACAGTTATGGCTGCAGGTTTTATGAGCTTATGTTAATTAATTAAGCAACCACATGAAATAATTGTTCTTTTTAAAAATTCATTTGTCACACCACAGGCTATTTGAGGGAACCACAAAAAAGCAAAAAGGTGATTAAAATATTAAAAAGAACTATTATAGAATATGCACTAACATCCTATGAATTGTAACCTAAAATCTTGATCATGAAAAACATGACTAAAAACATGGAATTTATTTAATATAATTATTTTAAAAAAAAAAATAATATATATATATATATATATATATATATATATATATATATATATATATATATATAGGCTATATATATATATATTAATATTAATAATTATTGATTATATAAAAAATATATTATTTATTATTAAAGTGCCCTATTATGCTTTTTCGAATAGTACCCTTCATGCAGTGTGAAATATAGCTGTTTGTGAATATAAACGGTCTGCAAAGTTTTAAAGATCAAAGTGCACGACAAATAAAGTTATTGTCTCCTAAAAGAAGGAATTGATTCTGAACTTCCGAAACGAGTCGTCAGCGATTCCAATCTCACTTCCTGTTACATACAATGTAATCCCTTGCTTGGCAAGGGATTATGTATGTTCACCCAAAAATAAAAATTATCCCATTATTCACTCACCCTCAAGCCATCCTAGGTGTATATGACTTTCTTCTTTCAGCTGAACACAACCGTAGTTATATAAAAAAAAATCCTGGCTCTTCCCAGCTTTGTAAAGGCATTGAATAGTGCGTTTTTGAAGCTCCAAAAAGAGCATCCATCCATCATAAAAAGTCATCCATACAGCTCCAGTAATAAATCCCTTCTGAAGTCAAGTGAAAAATATTCATATTTTAACTTTATAAACTATATTCACCGGAAGAGTTTGGTGTTGTCGACATGTGGAGAAGAGTTTTTTTTCTGAGCTGCAAATCCATTTTGCGTGCACTACCAAATGATGAGGTCTCGCGCTGGGATCGATTCAGAAAAGCTGAATCCATAATTTCTGTTCGCATCACTGTGTATCATAGATATATACACGAGATGTCGCCTTGGGGTTCTAAGCATGCGTCAAAACCGCCGCCATCTTGGAACAGGGGTCTTGTCATAGGAAGTAGCTAGGTAACGCTGAATTCATGGATGATGCCGGACTTTTGTGCTGCGTATGGATGTTCACACGAACGAAATCTAAAAAACAGACAGCAAGGGATTACATTTCACAAGAATGTTAAATTTGTTAAAAATTTTTGTGTCTCTGGACTCAATGATAAATACATCTCTGACAGTTGGAACGAACCAAACAACTAGAAAATCGCATTCATGACGATTTATGGTGATTTTATTTCTGTTAGATCTTTTCCTACATTGATGCTGATGCATTAAAGAGCGACATGCTCCCCTGTTCCATGATGGCGGCTCAATTGACGCATTCGTTCCAATGAACTGCCGTAGCCAAGGCGACATCTAGTGTATATATCTATGACTGTGTATCTGAGTGTGTATCTGTGTAGCTGAGGAAGATCCGGAGCTGAAATTCAGAAATGCTAATGGTTCCGATAGACCAATCACAACACACTGGGCTCTCTAAAAGGAGGAGTTTAGAGAGACTGAGGCCCTGTCCCAAATGGCGCACTTCATGTGGACTTTCGGTCTTGTGTATTTAAATTGTGCGTGCTCGCTGAGTCTACGAGTCCGTAGGCCGTCCCGTTCATAATTTTAATGCTCTGAAGTGTGCTCAGCAGCGCCCCCTTTGTACCCTTGAAGCGGTCTTCCGCGCGCATGGATGCTCCACACACTTTAACTACCCAGGAATCATTTGAAAGGCCAATCAGACAACGGATGGGAGGAGATTTCAATCAAGGACAATTGTTAACATGGCTGAGAAGAAAATATTTAAGTGTAAGTATCATTACGGTTTATACAAAGATTATGGTCATCGACCAGTGGTTGATGTCTCAAACATAGGCTAATAATAGCTCGCTGAATAATACAATCGCATTATGATTCATTAAATAAATAGAATCGAATGTCAGGGCTTTACTGAGTCATATGTAACAACAACAACAATAGGCAGCATATTTGATCGAACCTGCAGCTCCTGCCCATAACAACATCCAGACCGTCTTCCTATTTCTGGTGTGACGATCGAGTCTGTCCCAAAAATACCTCTCAAAGCGCCCTCATGGACTCGCGCCAAGGGCCCTATAGGGCTGCACTACATGACGTCACCAAAGTGTGGACAAGTCCGGAGTGTGCCATTTGGGACAGGGCATGAATCTTCGAACAAACCGCTTTTAGACTCTTTAAGAAATGAGATGATGCTGGAGTGTATATTATGAGAAAATAGTGTTTTTTGACATTGGATGCATATAAACCTACTGTAGGAGACCTCCAAAAGAAAATAAGGAACATTTAAAATAGAATAGGGTCACTTTAAAATGTATTAATTAATTAATTAAAAAAATGCTTTAATGTTTTCTTTTTCAGTTATCAATATTATATATTTAAACTGCACACTCCAGGGAGCTTTAAAGAATATTGAAATAGTAGTGTCAAACAAGCATGTTATTACAATAATAATTTGTCGAAAATCCATTGCAATGTGTGGTTAAATGTAATGTGGAGCCCGATGATCATGATCACTACTGAAACATGGATTTGAGATTTCCTTTTCCCAATATTCTGTTGAATACTGAGCTCAAGTAATTCCCAAAGGACTACCCCACTGACAACAATGCTGTGCAACCTGCTGTTGGGGTACTGTACAAAAAGAATTGTTGCTTGGCAACTGTTTGAGCTCCACTTTGAAGTTTTACAAATGTTTTCCGCAGGATGGCAAAAAGCCATGAAGTGCCACATGAAAACTACAGCATAATAAAACAGCAAAAACACGCCACCCAACAAAATGTCTGACTGCATATCAGACTGTTCTTAGCGTTAACTAAAAATAAAACCACACAAAATCATTTTCATTCTTTGAAATAAAATAAACATTAAGTGAAATAAAATAAGATATGAAAAAACGTACACTTACTTCACCTATAGGCTGTAGTTTCAGCAACATACTAAAATAACAAAACAATAAAAACGACATATTTAAAAAATATATATAACTAATAAACCTAATTAAAGCACAAAAAATACTTAAACTTTAACTAAAATTAAAGTGAAAACAAATAAAAACAATGTAATTCAAATTATGAACAAAAACTACACTGTAAAGAAATATGTTTTTAAGCTGAGTTTGGGGGGGGGGGGTTACAGTGTATCACTGATACTAAAATAAAACGTATTTTACAATATTACTATATATTGGATGGTTAAGTGCTTTCCACATTACCACTTACGTTGACATACTAAATTGCTGGAAAAAAGCACAAAACTCCGCAGCAGAAAGTTTTGCAGGAGCTCATAAAACAAGTGTAAATGGCAGGAAATTTTTGGAACACACACCCGGGCGCAGCGAACCCCCAAGTGTAAATTGATGCCTACATCCTTGTAATTTGCAGAAGTCACCATAAAAAGTGAGCAGCATGCATGACAATAGCTCTCTCTCTCATTTCACTGCTGGGCACTCCGGCCCCCTGACAGGGCCTGCTTTTACACCCCAAAACTGCTCCGTTCAGCTTCTCTCGCCTCTCTTACGCTGCACATCTGGCCCCCATAAGCCACTGCAGCTGTTAGTCAAATTACGTGTGCACTTTGGAGGGTCTGAACCACAGAAGTCACCCCTCCCCGAGAGGCTGAAGGAACCAGCTCGATTCTGGTGATGAGGGATCTTATTAAAGCACCAGCAGTAGTCCTCCTTTACCCCTGTCGCTGTAAAGCATTTTATTTCACTCTTTTCATCTACCGCTGCACACTCACTTGAAAGTTATTTCCTCATGCCATGTGTGTAAACAGAAGACAGCCAGCCACAGATAATTAAAGTGAGACTTTTTGTCACGGTAGACATATTCTCTGTTCCTTCTAGTCTTGTGTTTATGTTGTTGGGTGAGTGCACGTGTGTAGTGGGTGTGAGTGTATGACATCACCTGATCCGCTCCAGCTGATCGTCATTCATCACCAGCTGCAATCAATCTCACGACTCCTTAAATACTTACCACTGTTCTATCATCCCTGTCAGATCGTTGTTTGATGTCCTGCGTGTTGGTGTTCCGGTGTTCTGTTCCTGCTTTGTGTTCCTGTTCCTCGTCGTCTGCATCTGGTTCTCCTGTCTTCTCACCGTCACCTCCGCACCGCACTTCTTCACGGATCCTGGCCATCGAAGTCCCTGCGTCACGGTGTTCCTCCTGCTTGTACTGTATTCCATTTATCATCCATTAAATTGTTAACTCGCAACTGCTTCCTGTCCTTTATCCAGACATTATGACAGAACGATCTGACCGTCAAATGGAAGCAGCGAGTTCATCTTCGGGATCCTTGGAAGAATTTATCCAACATAGCATTCGGAGGATGGATTCTCAGCAGCGGGATATCGGCGACACGGGCCGGGCAGTACAAGCATTAGTGACGCAGGTGTCCGAGCTCACCCAGCAGATCCAACGCCTACAGAATCCCGCTGCGCCGCCCACGCCGGCCGTTCCCCCACCAACTCCAGAGAGACCATCGCAGACCGAGCCCCGCCTACCGGTACCAGAGTCATACGCTGGAGAACCAGCCTTTTGCAGAGCGTTTCTGACACGCTGCTCCATGCACTTCGCTCTTCAACCACATACTTTCAACACGGAACAGGCTAAAGTGGCGTTCGTGCTGACGTTGCTAACCGGGAAGGCGGCGCTTTGGGGAACGGCGGTGTGGGAGAATCAGAATCCATGCTGCGCCTCGTTCCAGACCCTCGCCGCCGAGATGAGAAAAGTATTCGATCGGGCTGTCTCTGGGAGGGAGGCAGCCAGAGCATTGGCGGACCTTCGTCAGGGAGAGAAATCTGTCTCCGACTTCTCGATCGAGTTTCGGACCTTGGCGGCGGAGTGCGGCTGGAACGAGGAGGCGCAGTGGGATATGTTCCTGCATGGGTTGGCTGACCACGTCCAGAAAGAGATTTACGCCCTGGATCTGCCGACCACACTGAATGGCCTCATTGATCTTGCTCTGCGGGTGGACGCCCGACTGTCAAGAGTCGAGCGTCGGATTCCGTCCACCCGTACCTTCGGAGGAAATGACGTGACACGATCCAGCGGCAGGGACGTGGTCAGCCCCGTCTACGATCCCGAGCCCATGCAGGTGGGTCGAGCTCGGCTTTCCCGGGAGGAGAGGGAGAGGCGGAGGTCCCAGGGCCTTTGCCTGTATTGTGGAGGAGCGGGACATTTTGCTTATAATTGCCCGGTAAAAGGCCAAGCCCGATAGTAAACTTGAGGCTACTATCGGGTGGGATCTCCGCCAGGAAGACCTCATCAGCGACTACATCTACCTCCACGCTCCTCCCGGTGAGACTAAGATGGTCAGTCCATCAGCACGACTGCCAAGCACTTCTGGACTCTGGGGCTGAAGGTAATTTTATGGACCACACTTTTGCACAGAAATTTCAGATTCCCCTCAGAACTCTCACTCATAGGATCGCTGTTCACGCACTCAATGGACAAGAACTTCCCACCATTTCCCTCTCCACTCAAGACATTACCCTTATCACTTCTGGCAATCACTCTGAGACAGTTTCATTCTACATCATGGATTCACCTCTTGCACCCGTCGTCCTCGGACATCCCTGGCTCCTCCAACACAATCCCCGGGTGGACTGGTTTCATGGATCAGTGCTGGAGTGGAGCAAGGAATGTCATAAGTCTTGTCTCGTGTCTGCTTGTTCGTCTGTGCCTGTTTCTGTTTTTCAGGAGGAAACAGGGGATCTGTCTAACGTGCCCGCTGAGTATCTGGATCTGAAGGAGGTGTTCAGTAAGTCTCGTGCTGCTTCTCTTCCTCCGCATCGTCCCTATGACTGTGCTATAGATTTACTGCCAGGTAAGTCTCCGCCTAAGGGCAAGTTATATTCACTTTCTATTCCAGAAAGAGAGGCTATGGAGAAATACATTTCTGATTCTCTAGCAACCAAGTTCATTCGCCCTTCCTCTTCTCCAGCGGGGGCGGGGTTCTTTTTTGTGGGGAAGAAGGACGGTTCTCTGCGACCTTGTATTGATTACCGGGGGTTGAATAACATCACGGTAAAGAATACGTATCCTTTGCCGCTGATGTCTTCAGCCTTCGAGAGGTTGCAGGGAGCGTCTATCTTCACAAAATTGGATTTGCGTAACGCTTATCATTTGGTTCGCATTAGGGAGGGGGATGAGTGGAAAACTGCTTTTAACACCCCCAGGGGGCACTTTGAATATTTGGTCATGCCTTTTGGGTTGTCCAACTCCCCAGCAGTTTTCCAGGCACTGGTCAATGACGTGTTGCGAGATATGATCGATCAGTTCATATATGTCTACCTGGATGACATATTGATTTTTTCTTCTTCTCTCCAGGAACATGTGCAACACGTCCGACGAGTGCTTCAGAGGTTGCTAGAGAATGGGCTTTTTGTCAAGGCGGAGAAATGCGATTTTCATGCACAGTCGGTTCCGTTCCTGGGACACATCGTGTCGTCTGAAGGTATGCGGATGGACCCTGAGAAGATCAAGGCTGTGGTGAATTGGCCAACCCCGGATTCTCGCAAGGCCCTGCAGAGGTTCCTGGGGTTCGCCAATTTCTACCGGCGTTTTATTCGCAATTTCAGCCAACTAGTCGCTCCTCTGACTGCCTTGACCTCCCCCAGAACTACGTTCAGGTGGTCTGACACGGCGGAAGCCGTGTTTACCAAACTGAAAGGCCGCTTTGTTTCAGCCCCCATCCTTGTCGCCCCTGATCCCTCACGTCAGTTCATGGTGGAGGTCGACGCGTCAGAGGTGGGAGTAGGTGCAGTGCTGTCCCAACGCTCTCCGGCAGACGACAAGATGCATCCCTGCGCGTTTTTGTCCCATCGTTTGTCACCAGCCGAACGTAACTACGACATTGGTAACAGAGAGCTGTTGGCAGTTAAGTTAGCATTGGAGGAATGGCGCCACTGGTTAGAAGGGTCGGGGGTACCTTTTATCGTCTGGACTGATCACAAGAACCTAGAATACATCAGAACCGCCAAAAGATTGAACTCCAGGCAGGCTCGGTGGGCACTTTTTTTCGGTCGTTTTGACTTTACTCTTTCATACCGTCCGGGTTCCAAGAACATCAAACCCGACGCCTTGTCTCGCATATTTGATTTTTCCGAACGCCCGTCTACTCCCGAGTGCATTTTACCCGAAACTCTATTCGTTTCCACACTCACATGGGAGGTCGAATCGAGGGTCGAGAAGGCCTTAGAAGGGGTAACGCCTCCGCCCGGTTGCCCACCGAATCGTTTGTTTGTGCCGGAGGGATTACGGTCTGACGTTATCCAGTGGGGTCATGGCTCCAATATAGCTTGCCATCCAGGAGTTAATCGCACTAGCTTTTTAGTCAAGCAACGATTCTGGTGGCCACTTATGGCTCGCGACATTCACGATTTTGTTTTGGCCTGCTCGGTTTGTGCTACTGGTAAGACTTCCAATCGACCTCCAGACGGGTTACTTCAGCCGCTGTCGGTTCCTTCGAGACCCTGGTCCCATATCGCTCTAGATTTTATCACCGCCCTCCCCCCCTCTCAGGGGAACACAGTCGTTTTGACTGTGGTGGACCGGTTCTCGAAGGCAGCCCATTTTGTTCCCTTACCCAAATTACCCTCAGCTAAGGAGACGGCGGTGACGGTCGTTGACCACGTTTTTCGGTTACATGGCCTCCCGATTGACGTGGTTTCCGACAGGGGACCCCAGTTCGTGTCCAAATTTTGGCAAGAGTTTTGTAGATTATTGGGGGCGACGGTTAGTCTATCCTCTGGGTTTCATCCCCAGAGCAATGGTCAAACCGAGAGGGCCAATCAGGATTTGGAGAGAGTGTTGCGATGTTTGGTCTCCAAGAATCCTTCCTCATGGAGCCAACAGTTGTCTATGGTGGAGTACGCCCACAACACGTTGCCAGTGTCAGCCACGGGCCTATCTCCGTTCGAGTGTAGCGTAGGTTACCAGCCACCAATTTTTCCCAGTATGGAATCCGAGGTTGCGGTCCCCTCCGCTCACGCCTTTGTTCAGAGGTGTCACCGCACCTGGACTAGAGCCCGTGAGACTCTACTCCAGGTGGGGGCGCGCACCAAGGCCAAGGCCGATCGCCACAGGTCAAAGCCTCCCGTATACGTCGTTGGTCAAAAAGTGTGGCTTTCAACTAAGAACATTCCACTGCGCACCGTCTCTAATAAGCTTGCACCCAAATTTATTGGCCCGTTTCCTGTCACCAAGATCATTAGTCCGGTGGCAGTCCGCCTCAAGTTACCTCCAGCGTACAGGAGGGTCCATTCCGCCTTTCATGTATCCAAAATTAAACCCGTGTTTCATTCTCATATTAATCCGCCCGTCCCGGTTCCTCCCCCACCGCGGCTCGTAGATGGGGAGACCACATATTCGGTTAATCGTATTCTGGACTCTAGGCGGAGAGGACGCGGATTTCAGTACTTGGTGGACTGGGAAGGTTACGGTCCGGAGGAGAGAAGTTGGGTGCCTGCTAGAGACATCCTGGATCACTCCCTTATCGATGATTACAATCGACAGGTAACGGAGTCTGGGAACGCCAGGAGGCGTTCTTAGGAGGAGGGGTACTGTCACGGTAGACATATTCTCTGTTCCTTCTAGTCTTGTGTTTATGTTGTTGGGTGAGTGCACGTGTGTAGTGGGTGTGAGTGTATGACATCACCTGATCCGCTCCAGCTGATCGTCATTCATCACCAGCTGCAATCAATCTCACGACTCCTTAAATACTTACCACTGTTCTATCATCCCTGTCAGATCGTTGTTTGATGTCCTGCGTGTTGGTGTTCCGGTGTTCTGTTCCTGCTTTGTGTTCCTGTTCCTCGTCGTCTGCATCTGGTTCTCCTGTCTTCTCACCGTCACCTCCGCACCGCACTTCTTCACGGATCCTGGCCATCGAAGTCCCTGCGTCACGGTGTTCCTCCTGCTTGTACTGTATTCCATTTATCATCCATTAAATTGTTAACTCGCAACTGCTTCCTGTCCTTTATCCAGACATTATGACACTTTTACAGTGGAAATGAGATTTTTACTTTGATTTAAATGGATAGTTCGACCTAAAATGAAAATTAAGTTATTTACTCACCCTGGTGTTGTTCTAATGCCGTACGGCCTTCTTTCTTTCCACTAAAAAGTCCCACTCACGCTTGGCCCTATAATGGTAGTGAATAGTAGGGTTGGGTATCGGTTGGGTTTTATCCGGTACCAGTACCTACTCGGTATTTTTTAAACGGTTACGGTGCTTAAACGGTTCTTGAAACGGTACTTAAAGGGATAGTTAACCCAAAAATTAAAATTCTGTCAGTAATTACTCACCCTCATGTTGTTCAACCCCGTAAGACCTTCGTTCATCTTCCGAACACGAATTAAGATACGAAGGTCTTACGGGTTTGAACAACATGAGGCTGAGTAATTACTGACAGAATTTTCATTTTTGGGTGAACTATCCCTTTAAGAAAACGAAACCGCACACACTTTATCAAAAATCATACCCTTTTATTTACAGGGCCAAACTGTATAACAATATAAATAAAAGTAACATATATGGTAATAATAAATAAACCAATATAAAATAAAAATTCACATTTACATAATATGAAATAAAACAATATTGTATCAAACAATGTAATAATACTGGAGTTTAAGGTAATCTAATCTCGACACGGCTACAGGTTCCCATGTTTTGTCTGCTTGAACCGGTCATGTAAGTTATCTGGTCGTTGCACTAGAACGGCAGCGCTTGGCGAGTTTGGTATTTCATTCTCACTGCGTCTTAGCTACGCAGTGTTGAGTGACCCCTAAAATCCACTGGATCCGTCTACGGCGCGGAACGGCAGCGCCACGTTTTTGATGCGTCCCTAGCTCGGCGTCAAAGTCCACTGGAAGCGTCTCAGACGCGTTTCAGCAGCGGAGCGTTGGTCTTCACAGGGTGTTTTATTTTGAAAATCGACCGGATCCTCTATGCCGTTCTGTGTCTGACTTCCTGCCCGGTACGATGTACCATGTGCTGCTTGACGCGGCAAGCTACGAAAATAGACATGCTACCTATCCTCTGCGGAGCGGAGCGGAGAGACGCTTCTGGGACGCTTCTGAGACGCGCTGCGTCCGCAGCTGGTGGACTTAAGAGCATTGACTATAATGGCCGCGATTAGCTCCGGCATCCGCGACGCTGACGTTCCGCGCCATAGACGGATCCAGTGGATTTTAGGGGTGAACCTATGAAAGAGAACGTCTCTGGTTACTGATAACCTATGTTATCTGAATAGGGAACGAGATGCTGCGTTCGCTGCCAAGCTCCTCGCGCTGCCGACAAGCTTCCTTTTTCGGCAGAGAAATCTCACCCCTAAAATCCACTGGATCCGTCTACGGCGCGGAACGTCAGCGTCGCGGATGCCGGAGCTAATCGCGGCCAATATAGTCAATGCTCTTAAGTCCACCAGCTGCGGACGCAGCGCGTCTCAGAAGCGTCCCAGAAGCGTCTCTCCGCTCCGCTCCGTAGAGAATAGGTAGCAGGTCTATTTTCGCTGCTTGCCGCGTCAAGCAGCACAGAGTACATCGTACCGGGCAGGAAGTCAGACACAGAACGGCATAGAGGATCCGGTCGATTTTCAAAATAAAACACCTTGTGGAGACCAACGCTCCGCTGCTGAAACGCGTCTGAGACGCTTACAGTGGACTTTGACGCCGAGCTAGGGACGCATCAAAAACCTGGCGCTGACGTTCTGCGCCGTAGACGGATCAAGTGGATTTTCGGGGTGAGGAGAAGATGATGCGCGTGCCAATATAATAACCCCTAAAATCCACTGGATCCGTCTACGGCGCGGAACGTCAGCGTCGCAGATGCCGGAGCTAATCGCGGCCATTACAGTCAATGCTCTTAACCCCTAAAATCCACTGGATCCGTCTACGGCGCGTAACGTCAGCGCCATGTTTTTGATGCGTCCCTAGCTCACCGTCAAAGTCCACTGGAAGCGTCTCAGACGCGTTTCAGCAGCGGGGCGTTGGTCTCCACAGGGTGTTTTATTTTGAAAATCGACCGGATCCTCTATGCCGTTCTGTGTCTGACTTCCTGCCCGGTACGATGTACTCTTGACGCGGCAAGCGGTGAAAATAGACCTGCTACCTATTCTCTGCGGAGCGGAGCGGAAAGACGCTTCTGGGACGCATCTGAGACTCGCTGCGTCCGCAGCTGGTGGATTTAAGAGCATTGACTATAATGGCCGTGATTAGCTCCGGTATCCGCGACGCTGACGTTCCGCGCCGTAGACGGATCCAGTGGATTTTAGGGGTGAACCTATGAAAGAGAACGTCTCTGGTTACTGATGTAACCTATGTTCTCTGAATAGGGAACGAGATGCTGCGTTCGCTGCCAAGCTCCTCGCGCTGCCGACAAGCTTCCTTTTTCGGCAGAGAAATCTCACCCCTAAAATCCACTGGATCCGTCTACGGCGCGGAACGTCAGCGTCGCAGATGCCGGAGCTAATCGCGGCCATTATAGTCAATGCTCTTAAGTCCACCAGCTGCGGACGCAGCGCGTCTCAGAAGCGTCCCAGAAGCGTCTCTCCGCTCCGCTCCGCAGAGAATAGGTAGCAGGTCTATTGTCGCCGCTTGCCGCGTCAAGCAGCACATGGTACATCGTACCGGGCAGGAAGTCAGACACAGAACGGCATAGAGGATCCGGTCGATTTTCAAAATAAAAAACCCTGTGGAGACCAACGCTCCGCTGCTGAAACGCGTCTGAGACGCTTACAGTGGACTTTGACGCCGAGCTAGGGACGCATCAAAAACGTGGCGCTGACGTTCCGCGCCGTAGACGGATCCAGTGGATTTTAGGGGTGAGGGGCAGATGAAGCGCGTGCCAATATAATAACCCCAAAAATCAACTGGATCCGTCTACGGCGCAGAACGTCAGCGTCGCGGATGCCGGAGCTAATCGCGGCCATTATAGTCAATGCAAATCAACCGGATCCTCTATGCTGTTCTGTGTCTGACTTCCTGCCCGGTACGATGTACTCTTGACGCGGCAAGCGGCGAAAATAGACCTGCTACCTATTCTCTGGGGAGCGGAGCTGAGAGACGCTTCTGGGACGCTTCTGAGACTGGTGGACAGCTGGTGGACTTAAGAGCATTGACTATAATGGCTGCGATTAGCTCCGGCATCCGTGACGCTGACGTTCCGCGCCGTAGACGGATCCAGTGGATTTTAGGGGTTAGTCCACCAGCTGCGGACGCAGCGCGTCTCAGAAGCGTCCCAGAAGCACCTCTCCGCTCCGCAAAGAAAAGGTAGCAGGTCTATTTTCGCCGCTTGCCGCGTCAAACATCGTACCGGGCAGGAAGTCAGACACAGAACGGCATAGAGGATCCGGTCGATTTTCAAAATAAAACACCTTGTAGAAGCACAAAGAGGAAAATTTAAAAAAAAATCAATAAGGTAGCACAACTGTCCACTCCTGAGCCAAAAGAGGACAAATGAACAACAAATAAACAACGGTCCGATTCTGAGGAAAAATGAAGAAGTCACCAACGCTCCGCTGCTGAAACGCGTCTTAGACGCTTCCATTGGACTTTGACGCCAGGCTAGGGACGCATCAAAAACGTGGCGCTGACGGCGTCGAGGCGGCGCCCGCGCCATCAGCCAATGGATTGGCGTGATTCTATATGGGCTTCAGACAATCGGCACACCCAGAGGGTGTTCTGACGCGTGATTTTACACATGAAATGCGGCCAAACCTTGGAGCGTTTTGTCTTCGGCATCTTCATTAATCCCCTCGCAATCAGCTGACGTTCCGGGAGTTCCCGCATATTGATAACGGCTCCCTGATGTCCGCAAATTAGTTAAAATCTCCTGGAATCTAGAGCGAGCGAGCAAGACCGCGCATGCGAGACAGAACAGACTGTGCTTCAATATTGTGCGCGCACGGCGGAGAGGGAGAAAGAGCGAGCGCGAGGGACCTTGCGTGTGTGCGCCTCATGACACAGAGAGTCAGGTACCGAAATCAGGCACCGAAATTTTCGTTCTTATTCGGTCTGGTTACTACCGTTTACGTCGGAACCGGTTCCCTACTGGCACCGCGTTTCGGTACCCAACCCTAGTGAATAGCGACCAGCATCAAGCTTTTTTAAAAAAAAAAAAAAAGCAAAAGTATCACAGAATGACCAGAAAATCGAAATATCAGTGAACAAAAACAATTTCTAAAGCTAGGTCTTCTAAACATTAGATCGCTCACACCTAAGGCGGTCATTGTAAATGAAATGGTCACAGATAATAGTTTCGATGTACTTTGCCTTACTGAAACCTGGCTTAAACCAAATGATTATTTCGGTCTAAATGAGTCTACTCCACCAGGATACTGTTATAAGCATGAGCCCCGTCTGATTGGTTGTGGCGGCGGTGTTGCAACAATCTATAGAGATATTCTTAATGTTACTCAGAAAACAGGTCACAGGTTTAATTCGTTTGAAGTACTTGTGCTAAATGTTACGCTCTTAGATGTAAGAAACAAATCCATATTATCTCTAGCCTTGGCTACGCTATATAGACCTCCAGGGCCCTATGCTGACTTCCTAAAAGATTTTGCATACTTTCTCTCAGATCTATTGGTCAATGTCGATAAGCAATAATTGTTGGAGACTTTAACATACACGTAGATAATACAAATGATGCGATAGGGGCTGCGTTTACAGATTTGTTAAACTCCTTTGGGGTCACGCAAAGCTTCAGTGGTCCCACTCATCGTCTAAATCATACATCGTTGGAACCAATCCAACTGATATAAATATTATACCGCAAAGTGACGATCTCACTGATCATTACATGGTATCTTGCGTAATACGTACTGCTGAAATTTGTCATGTTGCGCCACGTTATCGACCAGGCAGAACAATTCCAACCACTATAGATAGATTCTCAAATAGCTTACCTGATCTATCTCAGCTGCTCCCAAACAACCCAACAAGCAGCCAAACAAACAGATGAACTAGAGGAAATGACTAGCAGTTTGAGCACCATGTTCTCTAGTACACTAGATATTGTTGCACCAATTAGATTAAAAAAGGTTAGAGAGAAAACTAAAGCACCATGGTACAACAGTGCTACGCATGCAATCAAGACAGAGACTCGTAACTTAGAGCGTAAATGGAAACAAACTAATTTAGAGGTCTTTAGAATCGCGTGGAAAGACAGTATGTCACGTTATAAAAAGGCTCTAAAAGCAGCCAGGGCTGAGCATCTCTGCAAACTAATAGAAAATAACCAAAATAATCCAAGGTTTTTATTCAACACCGTAGCTAGACTAACAAATAAACAAACATCACCAGAGCAAAATATTCCGTTACAATATAGTAGTAATGATTTATTACTACTATTGAATGAATTACTGAATTACTTCAATGAGAAAATAGAAAGCATCCGAAACACAATTGTAAATATACAATCCTCTATGATGTCTTATGATTCAGCCTCAATTATGGCCCCTCTAGAACAACTACACCGCTTTACAACTATAGGACAGGAAGAGCTAAATAAATTTATCATTGCATCTAAACCAACAACATGTTTATTAGATCCAATACCCACTAAACTACTGAAAGAAGTGTTACCTGTAGTGGAAGAGCCTCTTCTTAATATTATTAACTCATCTTTATTTTTAGGTCATGTTCTAAAAATATTCAAGCTGGCAGTAATAAAACCTCTCATTAAGAAACCGCAATTAGATCCAAATAACTTAGCAAATTACAGATCCATCTCAAATCTTCCATTTATGTCTAAAATACTAGAAAAAGTTGTGTCCGCTCAATTGTGCTCTTTCTTGCAAGAAAATGATATATATGAAAAATTCCAGTCGGGATTCAGACCGCATCATAGCACAGAAACTGCGCTAGTTAAAATTACAAATGATTTACTTTTAGCTTCTGACCAAGGCTGTATCTCAATACTAGTTCTACTCGATCTTAGTGCTGCGTTCGACACTATAGATCATAAAATACTCTTGGATCGACTACAAAACTACACTGGTGTTCAGGGACAGGCATTAAGCTGGTTTAGATCGTACTTATCAGACCGTTACCATTTTGTCTGTTTAAATGGGGAAAAATCAAAGATAACGTCAGTAGACTATGGAGTGCCGCAAGGATCGGTGTTAGGCCCTCTGCTATTCTCAATATACATGCTGCCACTTGGTAATATTATAAGAAAACATGGAATTAATTTCCACTGTTATGCTGATGACACTCAATTATATATCTCATCACGACCAGATGAAAACACTGATTTCCATTACACGAGAGTAGATGTTAAAACTTCATGCTGATTTGTACTCGGCTTTCGCCAAGATAATCACCAACTAAGACGTAGCTTTACAGTAACCTATGCTTCTCCATCCATTTACGCTTCTTTCCATCTAGTGACGTGAATCTTCTGTCTGGTGTTAATACAGTGTATTGCGCGTCAGGACACACAACGGCTGCAACCACAGTGCGGTCCCCCATAACAACCCTCTGGATTGAGCGGAGTAGGGAACATCTCTAGGGTCTTCAAGTGGGCACCTTCCGTCCTCAGTGTTTCGTCGACTAGCCCACGACACCTCAAGAGGGCTCGACAGTGACTCTGGCGTCCCAGAGTCACCCCCCTCCGTCCCCCACTCAACTCAGCCCAGCTTACTGACCTCTACTTCCCTCTTGCTGCTGAGACCTAACCACAATCTCACAATCTCTCCGCAACCCAACCATACGCGCCAACCCGTTTGACTAAGGCTGTCGAGCCCCACTGGTGCGTTAATATGCAGTTTCAGTGGCAACGGTTCCGTATGGCATACCACCTACCACAAAACACAATATCTGCCCAACCACCCGTCATTCACGCAATATACACAGGAACGTAATGACTGTAAATACTATACAACCTATACAAATAAACCAACAGTGCTGCTGAGACCTAACCACAATCTCACAATCTCTCCGCAACCCAACCATACGCGCCAACCCGTTTGACTAAGGCTGTCGAGCCCCACTGGTGCGTTAATATGCAGTTTCAGTGGCAACGGTTCCGTATGGCATACCACCTACCACAAAACACAATATCTGCCCAACCACCCGTCATTCACGCAATATATACAGGAACGTAATGACTGTAAATACTATACAACCTATACAAATAAACCAACAGTTGCTGCTGAGACCTAACCACAATCTCACAATCTCTCCGCAACCCAACCATACGCGCCAACCCGTTTGACTAAGGCTGTCGAGCCCCACTGGTGCGTTAATATGCAGTTTCAGTGGCAACGGTTCCGTATGGCATACCACCTACCGCAAAACACAATATCTGCCCAACCACCCGTCATTCACGCAATATACACAGGAACGTAATGACTGTAAATACTATACAACCTATACAAATAAACCAACAGACCTTTCAAGTTTTCAAGAATTCTACGAAACCGTAGCATGGCGGCCTGTACACAGCCAGCTAGAATCTTTCCGTCTCAACCACATTCAGTTGCTGCTCCTTTCTGCTGCTTCAGATAAGTTCTTTACTGTACGACGCAACTCTTGGCCACTGAATCCGACTAACTTATCTAAATTGACAGAGTGTCTAAATGATTTAAAATGCTGGATGACGTGTAATTTCCTGCTATTAAATTCAGATAAAACGGAGGTACTACTTATTATTCCAAAAAACTTCCCACAAAATCCCTTACAATACAACTTTAATTTAGAAGGATGTCCTGTTACTTTATCCACTACAGTAAAAGACCTGGGTGTTATACTAGACCGCAACTTGACTTTCGAAAATCATATTTCATATATTACAAGAACAGCCTTTTTCCACCTTAGAAACATTGCTAAGCTACGTAACATGCTATCTGTTTCTGATGCAGAAAAGTTAGTTCATGCATTCATGACCTCGAGACTAGATTACTGTAATGCTTTATTAGCTGGTTGTCCTGCATCCTCAATAAACAAGCTACAGTTAGTGCAAAATGCAGCCGCTAGAGTTCTTACTAGATCAAGAAAATATGATCATATAACACCTATTTTATCATCTCTACACTGGTTACCTATTAAGTTACGTATCAATTACAAAGTATTCCTACTGACCTATAAAGCCCTAAATGGTTTAGCTCCTGTGTATTTAACAGACCTTCTATCGCCATACAATCCATCACGCTCTTTAAGATCACTAAATTCGAGGCTTCTGGTCATTCCTAGGATATCTAAGTCCACTAAAGGAGGGAGGGCGTTCTCGCATTTAGCTCCTAAACTCTGGAATAGCCTTCCTGATATTGTTCGAGACTCAGACTCGCTGTCCCAGTTTAAAACTAGATTAAAGACGCATCTCTTTAACCAAGCATTCACTTAATGCTTAACCTTTAATACTACTGCTGAATCAGTTCGAATGCATTAACATTATGAACATCAGCTATGCTAATTATTTCCCATCTGCCTTTCTGCTGTTATCTCGGGACGCTAGTCCCGAGGTAAATAGCGTTCGTCAGCTCCAGTTTGTATCCAGCCTCTCACGGAGACTTCAGATGCCCCAACGCCTGTGAAGAGACGACTCGACGCCTGTGAAGAGACGACTCAAAGCCGGCGATATGTTATGCCATAAATTACTACTTGATTAACTAACTGTATTTTTCTATGTACTTTTCCGAAATGCACTTTCTGTAAAGCTGCTTTGAGACAATGTGTATTGTGAAAAGCGCTATACAAATAAATTTGAATTGAATTGAATTGAATTGAATTGAATTGAAAATGATCCCATGCGACACGTGATGTGCACACAAGTTGTGTGAAATCAAGATAAATAAATAGGCTACACCACATGAAATGCAACGCCTAGAAATCTCCAAGAAAGTATCCGTGTACTTTCTTCACTGAGTTTAATAGTTTGTATGATGACAGTTAGAGTGACATTTTACAGATGTGAATGCGATGACTTCTTGTTACGACGAACACAACGGATATATTCACCTCAGAGAAGAAGGTAGCCTACATGTGTTGTATTTTATGTCGTGTTTTTGTAAAATATATAGATTTCTCAAAACTTGTGTGCTTTTTCTGGGCGAGACGGAGTGAACAGCATCAGTCTCATGAATATAAAGTAAAGCACTGAAGGATTTTCATTTAATAATGGACTAGAGTGAGTAGGACATTTAGTTTAAAATTCCCCTTTTGTGGTCCATAAAAGAAAGAAGGGCAAACAGCATTAGAACAAAACCAGGGTGAGTAATTTATGACTTAATTTTCATTTTAAGTATTTTATCATCCACCAGAGGAAAAGCATCAGTCAGATCACATAGAAAAGTAACAACCTCACTTCAAAAAGACACATTTGAACCATTTTATTTCATGATGTTACAAAAATGCTTTTTTTGGTTTTAGTTTGAGTTAACTATCATAACCCTGTATTCAATTAACAAAAATGCAGTAGCCTACAAGACTATTTATTTTATTTATTTGTATTTAATTTTACTAACTATTTGTCAAATAGTTAGCATTATCCAATCCAAATGATGTCAGCCAGAAAATAATTATAACCCATCAGAGGAAGAGTAAGTGTATTCTAACATGAGACTTGTCAATAGGCTATATGAACCTAATATTTGTGCTTTTAAGTACTTGGTTGCCTGGGCCTGTTTACTTTTTTCATACAATTTTGGGTTAAAAAATGGTAATTGGCAATACGCCACATGTGCTGTTTATGGAACTGAATCTGCAACACCTTTCTTGCATCGCAACTTAATTTGTGATCTATATCTAAATTTGTTACCATGACAATCACAAGAGCTTGTGTGTTTCATATGTTTTTCATGTTTCCAATTGACAGCTTATAAAGTAACCTTAAGATTTGCTCCTCCAACCACCAGGGGGCAGCGAGGTGTACCAGAGGTTAAAGATCCTGTGTCAGTCAGGACTGTTGTTGCACTCATAGACATAATAAATACTTAGAAGCCGATTGGCCGCTGGATCGTTCGTCAACGGCGCCGCCATATTGCTGAGGGCAACTTTCCAATAACTCTCATAACGGGAATTTAGAAAGATGCCTGCTTCGTGTGCTGTTTGGGGCTGTACAAATTGCCACACAATTGAATACAGGTCTCGAGGAATTACCTTTCATAAGCAAGACTGAACATTTGTTTCTAGTTGTATTTGGTCATTATATAATTAGTAGGCCTATTAGTAACGTTAGTTGCCACCGGAGTCAGTCAGACATGATTTATATTATAGTTTTAGCTTATATTATATTTTATATTGTTAAGTAAATTCGCTGAAATCTAAATATTCATCTATATTTTCTTAAAAAAGACTTTTATGACAAGTACTCATTGCGGGTAGATACTAGTCACTATTTCATTTACTAATTTTATTATTGTCTATATTATTCTACAATTGATATTACATTGTATTTGCTTTTATTATTATTATTATTATTATTATTATTATTATTATTATTATTATTCTTATTATTATTCTGGACAAAGTTTCGCGCGTAACTCGTCCCGCAAATTTTGTCACAGACAACTGCGAGGCCGCAGGCACTTTTTAATAAAGATTTTAAGAACTCTATAATAACTCTATAGTAACTATCTTTTACTATGTTATAAAAAATACATGCTGACATCACAGACCCCTGAGAAAGGCGTCAAATCGTGCGGCTTATTGAGGAGAGGTGTGCTACATCTTTTCTAAGAGATTGGGGGTACGGTAATTGCCCCAGGGGCAAAAAAGTGCCCAAAAAAATCCCATAGACTTAACATTGCAACAAACTTTGACGAGTCATAGCTCAGAAATCAGATTTCGCAGAAACGTGTGATTTGCCACATTTGAAGAGGCTGACAGGCTCTGTAAGAACATACCTCACAATGGGGTAAAAGTTGCACCCCTGGGGGTCAGGAGCTGCTCAAAGTTGCCCCATTGACTTACTATGGTGTAGGACGGCCCATGAAATGGGCCGTTCTACACATTGCATAGGGATTTTGTATTGAACATAGCTCTGGATCACAGTGTCATAGAGACAAGGGGACGGGCTCATTTTACTCAGATGACCAATCAGTCTCTCAGGATCATTGTGAAGCTATTAAGCCATGCCCTAGCAACCATTTTGAGCACCTTAGCAACAAGTTCCATAGACTTCTATTGAAAGAGATCAAAAGCATATCTCCGGATAGAAGTGTCATAGAAACACAAGGGTGGACTCGTTTGACTCGGGGCAGTAAACAACCAATTATGAATCACCTCAACACTACGTAGCCCCTCCCTAGCAACCATTATCGAGCACCTTAGCAACCAAAATCCATAGAGGGATATCTTCCATTCTGAATGTCAAAGAGACATGGGAGTTGGTTTATATCATTCACATTGACAATCAGCCTTTTCAGTTTCATGACTGGCAGCTGCCAAGCCACTCCCTAGCAACCAAACAGAGCACCCTAGCAACCATTTTGCAAGACCTATATCTCTGTATCAGAACATCATATAGAGATGGGGTTAACAAAAGTTTGACTCTGGGCAGCAAACAGCCAATCATGAATCATGTCAACAGTTCCTTGCCCCTCCCTAGCAACCATTGTTGAGCACCTTAGCAACCAAAATTCAAAGAAGGATATCTTCCATTCTAAATGTCACCGAGGCATGGGAGTTGGTTTATATCATTCACACTGACAATCAGCCTTTTCAGTTTCATGACTGGCAGCTGCCAAGCCACTCCCTAGCAACCAAACAGAGTACCCTAGCAACCATTTTGCAAGACATATATCTCTGCATCAGAACATTGTATAGAGATGGGGGTTGGTTCTTTTGACTCATGCTAGCAAACAGGACTTCCAACATGCTACACATGCTAGCTGTGAATAGCTACATGCTAATAGCAATTAGGTAAGTGCTAAATCATGCCAAGAAAATGCTAAGAACTCCAATAGTAACCATCTGTGACAACTACCAACCACCTAGTAACATCATAGCAACCACCTAGAATACCTTAGCAACTGCCCAGAACACCCTAGCAACCACCCAAAATACCCTAGCAACTGCCTAGCAACACCATAGCAACAACCCTGAACACCCCAGCAACTGCCTAGCAACCACCCAGAATACCCTAGCAACACCATAGCAACCACCCAGAACACCATAGCAACCACCTAGCAATGCCCTAGCAACCATCCAAAATACCCTAGCAACTGCCTCGCAACCACCCAGAACACCCTAGTAACACCCTAGCAACCACCCAGAATACCCTAGCAACACCCTAGCAACCACCCAGAATATCCTAGCAACCACCTAGCAACATCATAGCAACCACCCAGAACACCCTAGCAACCGCCTAGCAACCACCCAGACCACCCTTGCAACCACCTAGCAACATCATAGCAACCACCCTAAACACCCTAGCAACCGCTTAGCAACCACCCAGATCACCCTAGCAACCACCTAGAAACACTATAGCAACCACCAAGCAACCTCATAGTAACCACCCAGAACATCCTAGCAACACCCTAGCAACCACCCAGATCACCCTAGCAACCACCTAGAAACACCATAGCACCCACCTAGCAACCTCATAGTAACCACCCAGAACATCCTAGCAACACCCTAGCAAACACCCAGAATACCCTAGCAACCGCTTAGCAACACCATAGCAACCACTCAAAACACCCTAGCAACCGCCTAGCAACCACCCAGAACACCCTAGCAACGCCCTAGCAACCACCCAAAACACCCTAGCAACCACCCAGAATACCCTAGCAACCACCCAAAACACCCTAGCAACCGCCTAGCAACCACCTAGCAACCACCTGAACACATGAATAAGCCATATCTCAGCACCAAAACATCATACAGACATGTCTGTTGGTTCGTATGCAATCATGTACCACACTCTAGCAACCGTGTGGCGAGTTTTGCCACTGCAAGCACCACTTCACATTTTCTTCTGGAAATGTACATTCTAGTTATTATTATTATTATTATAATACCACTTGCGATTATCAATCTATTATAGTTATGCTGTTAAATTATTGTACTATTCACTAGTCACTATTTAACTTATTTTTTATTGTCTATCTTCTGTAATTGATATTTCATATTCTATTGCTATTATTATAGTAGTATAGGCTACATAAACTTTATGCTATTATCAATATATTATTATTATATTATTGTACTTATGATAATATTTAATTATACTATTCATTACTATTTTATTTAGTGTATACTGTTTGTTTATTTATTTACTATACACAAAACTATTACTTTTCACCTTATCTTATATTTACTATTTGCATTGCATCCATCCATCCATCAGTTATCATTGTATATTTGGAGTAGGCTATCTGTCTGTAAATATCTATCATTTTAGTGCTATAAAAATACAGAAAGCAGCCTGTCGGTGTGATTTGTATTTGCCGATTTGGTTCATTTTCTCAATGGCGTCATAAGTACAAGAAAAGTTAAAATCGGGTTAAAGACAGAAAATGCTTTTTCCAAATTAAGAAAACTTTATTTTAATTGATGTGAAAATTAAATTATACCTCAGTATGGGGGTCTTCACAATTCTTATCCAAGAATAAAAAGCCAAATGACAAGCCTGAGCTTTGACAATTCCTTATTAAAAATATATTTTCGCGAGATTTTAAATAACTAGAGTTGGAACTTTTTGTACACCACGTACAAACCACTGAAATCGGTTGATAAATGTAAACTTTAATTTTGTTTTTATCCAGAAAAACGGCAGTTCACCCGTTTACTTGCATTTGTTTACAGTGCAGTCTTGCCCTCAGCAATATGACGCGTTGACGTATCGCAGCAACGTTCCAAAGTGGCCAATAGGGCGTCTATGTATTTATTATGTCTATGGTTGCACTAATTCAGGGATGGGCAACTTTGGCAACTCCTGAACTGAAGGGCTGCAGAGTTTAGCTCCTACCCTGATACAAATCTCACCTGCCTGTAGCCTTAGGCATGTATCCGAAATCGCTTACTCTTTTGAGTAGTTATTTTGAATAAGTAAATACTTCACGACCGCCAAAAAAGTATGTTCTATATGCGTGATTTTTTCCCCCAAACCACTTCATCGGAAATCCCGTCCTGCAGCCGATTTCATTGGTTTAGGTTACAGTGACGGGTAGGTTTAGGGATCAGTGTTTGGTGTAGGCAATCAGTACAGTGATAGACATGACCAATGGAAACTTTAAAATCGGCTGCAGGGCGGGATTTCCACTGAAGTGGTTTGGGGAAAAAAATCACGTTCTATATAGTATGAATGTAGAATGTAATCTGGTTGTACTACATCCACAATGTTGTCATTATCATGTGACCTACCAAGATGGCCGCCATCCTTCCAGAGTCTCATGCCATCATGGCCGCCCTTCCAGAGTCTTGTCCCGTCATGGCTGCCATTCCAGAGTCTCATCCCGTCATGGACGCCCTTGCCCCCTGAAGCGTCGTATCCACCCGGACGCCTGCTCGGTGTGCTCCGCTCCACAGGCCTGGTCCTCCATCCCACCCCCGGGTCTGCCTCCGCTCCACCTCCCTCCTGGACAATTTTAGGAGACTCTGGAAGCCGCTCCTTTGAGGGCGGGCTATGTAACGGTCACCAGTTGGAGTGTCATTGAGAGACACCAGAGGCCACACCACATCAATCTATTGTCATTCCCTCACAAACTACATTTCCCATGACTCATCATCCCTGATTGCATCCATCTGTGTCTTATTACCTTGTCTGTCTCAGCCTATTTCAACCATGTACACACATTCATTTCCTGCGAAGTCTTGTATGTTGCGCTGCATTTCTGAGCATTTCTCTGGTTCCTTGTATTTTGTTTTTTGGACTCTCTGCCTTTGGATTATCCGTTTGCCTTGTTCCCAACCTTGTGTGTTTGGACTGTCTACCTGTGTTTTGACCTGTTGCCTGTACATTGGATTACGTGTCTGTATTGCCCCATTATTAAAAGCTGCATTTGGATCTCAACCTTCTTGTCTCAGAGCAGTTCGTAACAGGCTGTAAAAACAGTAATATTGTGAATATTATTACAATTTAAAATAACTGTTATTTAATAATATATTTTTTAATGTAATTTATTCCTGTGATGCAAAGCTGAATTTTGCAGCATCATTTCTCCAGTCTTCACTGTCACATGATCCTTCAAAAATCATTCTAATATGCTGATTTGCTGCTCAAATAATCTAAATTTCATTTTAAAATACTATACTGTTATTTTAAATTGTAACAATTCACAATATTACTGTTTTTACTGTTTTTGATAAGATAAGATACGATACTTCTTTCAATCATAATTTTCCCAAACTTTTTACCGTTAGTGTATACTCAAAGGATATCATGGGATTCTCATCATGCCCAACTTGGTAACATTCAAAAACATATAAAAAAATGCAAAAGTCATGGTGGCATCTAATATTTTTTCAGCGCTGAAAATAGATCACATAAATTAACACTTGAAAATGAGTATGCAAAAAAAAGATCAGGGTAATAGGTGGTAAACATTATGAATCCTTCTCAAGGTTAATAAAGTTTCAACGAGGCCCTAAACAGACTGTACATGTGACATCATCTCATGAATATGCTTTACTAGTCTCACTATGACCTTCAGATGAGACATCACATGACCTCCGCAAAATGTTGCACTGGCAAAATCAAATAATTCAAGAGTTGCAATAAATCACGATTCACTGTGGAACTGTATGACATAATAAAAACGAGCAGACATCACATTTGATGAAAAGGTTGTTTTATTCCCCCTGATACCACATGGTGTTGCATGAAATGAGAGATTATTACTCAAATTATATTTTTCGGATGAGCTAAGCAGCCGTGTTTAAGATTATTAACTAGTTGCATTAACAAAAGACAGCATCATTAGATGGCGTTTAAGTGTATAAATGCATTGATTTGTTGTGATCACTTTGGATAAAAGCGTCTGCTAAATGCATAAATGATGTTCAGTATGTTTAGTATGTGGGTGGTGAAAATGTGCTAAATCAATGTTAAATGCAAATAATAAAATATTACTATATGATAAAAACAGGAATATTACCTTTTAAATAAGAGGTAGATGCTTATTTTTTTCTGTTGATGTCAAAAGCTGTGTGTCAAATCAAACTCTACTGTATTTCGGCTCAAAATCATTTCTTTCTCAAGCTTAAAAACTGTGATATAACTGCTTTTCAGAGCTTTTCAAAGTACTTTTGTATGACAAACATTAATTTTTCTAAGCAAAACCAGTCGCAACTCAACATGATAGAACTTAGAAACCTAAATCATATGTTTAATACATTTCAGAGTTTGATTTTATGACTATAGTATTTTGTGTACTTTTCTATGACAAACACTTCTTTTTACTAAGCAAAACCAGCCGCAACTCAACATGATTGAACTTGGAAACTTGAATCACATGATTAATATATCTCAGAGTTTGATTTTAAGCATTTGTGTGTACTTTTGTATGACAAACACTCATTTTTTTCTAAGCAAAACCAACATGATAGAACTTGGGAACCTGAATCACATGACTGATGATCTTAGTTGATAAAAACTTGTTTATAAATCTGATTTCACAATGAAATGAACAACCCACCATCTAAATGTCAGACTTTTGGAATTGCAAGTTTTTGGGATGTGACAGTGTTATGCTCTGATGAGGTTTATGTTTGCAAGGACACACCACACACCACACAGCCACGGGGAAGTTTCCTCCCACGTTCTTCTCCATTTTCCTGCATTTTCCAACCCGTCTTGTTGGGCCGCAGCATGTGCACAGCGACACCGAGCAGCACCATCCTCCAAAAGCCCAATGTGGTTGAGGAACCAAAGACTACGGGCTGCTAGTCAAATGGCTTCAATTACAGATGCTCACAATTACAGAGGAAGGGAACAGGGCTGGGCAGAACGTGCCATGCACAAACACTGCCTGGATCACAGGAGGAGATGGAGGGGGTGAGCAGGGAAGTCAAACGTTACCATCCCACCCAACCGCCGTTGGGTTATTTTGGGACCTCGGTAGTTTCAGCCTTGAGATACAAACTGGATTTTAGTCACTGTACTCATTGGTTAGAATTAGATTTAAACTTTGTCTTCACATCTGAGATCTGAAAATAATTTTTTACCGTCCTTCCATCTAAAAACGACTGGAAATTTCCCCCTCGGAGTCAGAGGTTGTAAAACTTATATTAGTGAAGTCATTCTAAAGACTATTAGCTCTTACAATTGAAGTGCCATAGGCACGGAGTCGTAGATTTGCTGTGTTTACATCAGGCGATTTTGGTGTTTGTTTACAGTGCAGTGTCATTTTCTCTAAACAGCCATTTACTGGGCCACATGATTTGAATAACTGATGCGTCGCCATTTGCTCGCAGATTACATCAAACTTCATTAAAGGCAAATTAGCAAAGGACAGATCTGCTGCCTGCTAGTCTCTCCTGAGCAAATAAGTAAAAAAATAAACGAAACAGTGCAAACACTCTAAACCACATCATAAGACACACAGAATGCATTTGCTTAGCGTAAATCTGATCTGATCGCTGGCACGTGACTTCTGTGAAACATTTTACTGGCAAAATCAAAGAGTTGTAAAAGATCAAAGATGCTAGAAAACTTTTGACCTGGCTCAGGAGGCTTATTGGAGATCTCTGTTACGCTTCATTGAGGTATCAGCTTTGTCTCAGATGCATCTCTTAAAAAACTAATTTTCACACTCGGGTCATGGATTTAGGATCATATTGTTTATCATTGAACTTCTGAACACAGACTGGTATCTTGTGTGAACATGTGAACACACTTTGAGATATTGTTAAGCTCTTTTGAAACTCTAGAAGACACCTGTGAGATTGCTAGGGTCTATTTCTCAGTACAGTTTTCAAATTTTGTGTAATATTAAAGGGATAGTTCTCCCAAAAATAAAAATTCTGTCATTAGTTACTCACACTCAAGGTCCTCCAAACCCGTAAGGCTTTTGTTCATCTTCGGAACACAAATCAAGATCTTTTTGATGAAATCTGAGAGCTTTCTGTCCCTCCATTGACAGCTACACAACTACCACTTTGACACTTCAAAAAGTTCACAAAGAGATCATAAAACTAATCCATAAATTGAGCGGTTTAATCCAAAAAATTTCTGAAGAGACATGAATGCTTTATGTGATAAACAGATTGAATTTAGGCTTTTATTCACATATAAACATTAATAAACTCACACATCAGTTGTGGTAAATGGAAGCTCAAGCATGTTTGCTTGACGTGTGTGAACCAAGGAGGTTCATTCTTGTGTTACGCAGCATGTTTGAGCTTCCACAAGAACCAATGGGGTTAATTTTCTTGTTACGCAGCACGTTTGAGCGTCTGCAAGAACCAATGAGGGGCGTCAAGCAGGTTCAGTTGAGCTTCTGTTTCTTTTCGCTAATCAACATTTATATGTGAATAAAAGCCTAAATTCATCATATAAAGTGATCAACTCTCTTCAGAGAAATTTGGACTAAACCACTCAATTAATTTGGATTAGTTTTACGATCTCTTTATGAACTTTTTAAAGCGTCAAAGTGTCAGTTGCGTAGCTATCAATGGAGGGACAGAAAGGTCTCAGATTTCATCAAAAAGATCTTGATTTGTGTTCCGAAGATGAACGAAAGCCTTACGGTTTTGAAAGGACATGATGGTTTGTAATTAATGACAGAATGTTCATTTCTGGGTGAACTAACCCTTTAAACAATATTTTTGGTTTATTTTCCTATAAGAGAAAAATGTATACTACTTTTAGGAGAACACTAGCATATATATGACCTCAAATCTAATAAATATTGACTAAAAGACACAAAAGTCCAAATTTGATTTAGTGAGAGCAGAAAGGGAAAGAGAAATGAATATTTTCACTGTGTGGAATCTTCCTTTTTTAGGTGATATATTATTATTATTATTATTTTTGCTTTTGTTGACTGGAAGATTAAACGATTAGTGTGCATTTATTAGCAAAAGATGCAACCAATTTCTCATCTCCCCGCATCATGACCTTAATTGTTGTAATCCAGACATATCCGTCTGTTTTTACAGTCTACTCAACATCTGGGTTGTTAGAGAACCCTGGATGAAGGGCGGGATGATGCCATTCATTATGACGGGGATGATTGACAACAATACTGTAAAAATATTTACGCATTTCTTGAATAATGAGATGATATTCCGCTGTGTCTTAGAATGGAAATATAAATTAAACTCAATCAATGTCTGTCTGGGCTATACTAAGTCCCCTGAAAAACACAAATGCTTTACAAACGCGTCTAGGCGCACCCCTAGTGTCCGAGTGGTACGCTCCATTTTAAAGCGATAGCTGCGACTCCACGCTTGTAAAGTAAAGCGCGACGCTTTCTTGAGGTACGGACTGGAGAATACCATGCCATCGACGCGTTGAGCTTATTTACGGTTTCACACGGGCGTTTTGCACTGGAAAATAACGCGATATCTCCGAATCCGCTTGCGTCAAGAACCGAGAGGCTCTACAAAACCCAACCGTGGATATAACTGTTGCACTTTGAACACAGGTACGAGTGATACACAAACATTCGCGCGAATGATTCATTCTGATGCGTGGCTTTATTGTACTGAAATCGCGAATGCATGATCTGGATATGTAACGCATGCTTCTTTTACTACAAAAAACAATGCTATCTCGTGGATGAGAGAATAGATGGTTAAACTGCTGTGTGGAAAGGATCATCCTGATGGATGTGGTCAATAAAGCCAGCAAGAACAAAGGGGGCATTAAAACCAGTGTTTAGCTAAAAGAAGGTAAAATACCCGTGCATTTATGCTGTGCATTTAGAAATGCATTAAAATGACTTGACTGTTTCTAGAAGCCAATTCACAATAAATAATTATTCCAGTCTTGCCTGTTGGTGGTTGTGCATGGATCTAACACATGCATATGGACATTTCAGATGGAAAGTTGCTTTAGATAAACAGTACACACCACAATCAGGGATTACAATTAAAGAAAATAGCCTTGTTTTAGTTCTTTAAGGTAGGCAGATTGAATAGATATATGGAAAAGGTGTTATCGTGCACTCAATCTGTTTGTCTGTCACATCTGTAACAGTCACATGACTGAAATATTGTTTTCCTCTAGGCAAATGACCCAAATGTTGTTCCTCCAGCCTAAACTAAAATCAAATGTATTGCTTAATTTGCGCATTGATTTCGTTTATTTCCTTGCATGGGTAATTGATGCATTAAGAGATCGTCTCAATAAGATGCAGTTGATGGGTCTGTAGCAAATCTGATCATTCAAAGCCTTTGGTGGCACTAGTTTGATCTACGTCTGGGTGGAGAGGAGAGGGGCTGTGGCTGCCTGCAGTAGCCGGATCAGGGATGCTCTCTCCCGGTGTGAGATTAGGTTGAGCTCCGCTGGAGAATGTTAGGTGCTGTGGAGGAGGGGACCGAGCAAAACGCTGTTTTAACACATCGCCGAAAACAATCTCGAATCTCCGATCTTTACATCGGAATATATGCTTTGGGGTAATGATGGATGATCTGCATGGAAAAATGAAAATATAGGTACATTATCTGTAAAGCATTAAACAAAATGGTAAAAGTTGGAACATCATAGGTAATAATAAAGTATTTATTATTTACATAAATATTAACATTATTTATATACATATTTTTAGTTGATGTATGTATTTTTACAATTGTATATATATATATATGTACAATTATATATGTGTTTGTGTGTATGCATATATATATGTGTGTGTGTATATGTGTATATATATATATATATATATGTGTGTAGATATGCAGAATGTATTATGTATACATACTGCCCGTACAACTATCTTCTATATCTATTAATTTCTCTCCCTCACTATTATATCGCTATAAATATTTTATATAGATACAAATGCACATAATCGATGCATATGTATTTCCAATAGTCTTGCATTTTATTTTGTAATCTGGTTTAATTGGAGACTGAACAATATCAAAGTTTCCATATTCATTCAGCGTTTTGCTCGATTGGCTCCTCTGTGAAATTACATTTTCCTTAGGATAGATCAAGCTGCAGTGTAGCGAACCTAAATGGATTGATTTAGGCTGGAAATACCTCCATAAATAAACTCAATCAGCGCATTAACCGACAAATTGGCCACTGATGTAAAAATAGAAAGTTGTTTGCAAGCGAGGAGACAACTGTCTGCTGTTATGGCTCTAGTAAGTGAACCTATAAGCATCACACGTTACCTGGTGTTTCTGCTCACGTACATGTGTAGATGAATTATAGGCCACATGTTTTTACCCCCAGCACTGAAACGAACACTCATTGAATTCAAAACAAGCCCGCTGAATGTGTTTAAGCAGCCTAAATGCATGCAAGTAGCCTACTTGGCTAGTCCATCTAAAGAAAATAAGCCTTTTTTTTCTTGCTGCATTATTAGATGATGTTGCGTTGATGAGATCAGTGCTGGTTAATGAATAACCCGTCCTCGTCAATTGAAGTACTGTTGTGCTGACCTTGTGCAGGCTGTTTTCATCTCTATATCTACACAGCAGACATTGCCCTCTTCCCTCTTTCATCAGCACACATGCTATTTAGTTGTCTGTTTGATTACCACCGGCCGAGCACCTGAGGATAAATCTGAACTGTAAATTTGCGCTGTGATTCGCTCGCCTCAGAGCAAGGTTACTGTCCTGCGGTAACTCCGGCCTTGTGATGTCAGCAAGCGGCCCTGCAACCTTGAGTGAGTTGGTTCTGTAGAATAAAACAGTGCGCTCATCCTGTGAGTGTGAGTAAGCCATGAGTACAACTGCCATGTGGAGTCACGGCTTGTGCTAATCACTGAACAATAGCTACTGTCTGTTCTCAAGCTCTCTCGCTCTCTTTCTCTCTGCCTGCTGCCTTCCCAATACGAATGCTTTAGGCCAGTGGATTTGTCTCGTAATATTGGATTAAGGTTTAGTTTGAAATGCTAAAGGTAGAAGTGTCCTGTTCTTTGATTAGTAGAGGTGT